>NC_141874.1:629278883-629903883 GCF_056163025.1 Triticum urartu | reverse complement strand
TGATGACGATGGCGACGATTTCCCCCTCCAGGAGGGACGTTTCCCCTGCAGAACAGGTTCGCCGAAGCCCTAGATTGGTTCTGTCGAGGTTCCGCCTCGAGACGGCGGCGCTTCATCCCGAAAGCTTCTTCTTGAATTTTTCCAGGGTAAAAGACACCATATAGCCAAAGATAGGAACCGGAGGCCTGTCAGGCGGCCCATAAGGTCAGGGGCGCGCCCAGGGGGTAGGGCGCGCCCTCCACCCTTGTGGCTGGTTGGTGGCCTCCCTCTGGTACTTTCTTCGCCCAATATTTTTTTATTTATTCCAAAAACATGCTCCGTGAAGTCTCAGGACTTTTGGAGCTATGCAGAATAGGTCTCTAATATTTGCTCCTTTTCCCACCCAGAATTCCAGCTGCCAGCATTCTCCCTCTTCATGTAAACCTTGTCAAATAAGAGAGAATAGGCATAGGTATTTTGATATAATGTGTAATAACATCCCATAATGCATTAAATATCAATATAAAAGCATGATGAAAAATGGACGTATCATACACTGCTGACTCTCGCAGCGACCTCGCCCTATCTGGAGGGATGCCAGATGGGCTTGGGAACTCTTCGGACACTGTGGCTTTGACCTCAGAGCTGACCCTTGATCCTATCCTCGAAACGGATCTCTTATTAGAGCCAGCCCCATGTTCAGATCTGACTGTCGTCGCGTCAGACGCGATTTTAAGCACAGACCAGACCGCTGTATTATCGGATCTTGACCTTAAGTCAAATCTGAACACAGAGCCAACATTGGATTTGGATCTGAGCTCTTTGCGAGCCGACTAGGAGTCAACCTTGGCGGTCAGGGCTCCGAAGTCGCGTCAAGCAACCCACAGAGCATATTCCACATCAACCCGACTTACAACCAGGCCACGGATACGGAGGACCTCTCGCAGACAAACGAGATGATGGACCTAATTCAGAATCTGGCGATCTCGTCCCTGGTCTATGATCAGATCAGATGTAAAGCCGATACAGGAAAATTTATACCACCCACCTAGTCGCTACCGTCGAGGATTTAACCGATGTTCTGAACTACGCCTCCGACAAGGCAACTGACATGGATGAAGATGCAAATGATGCATCCAGGGCAGCCTTGCCCAGGCTTACGACCCACATCGGCAATTGGGCCGCAACTTCCACCTATGATGTCTACATGGTGGACACATCATCGACGATGTCCTAAGCGACCAAAAGGCACATGGGGGCAATAGCTAGACCAACAATACGGGTGGCACAACTGATGACTCCAGCCCTGATAACGTCGACGATCAGGGCAATGGCAATAATGCCACGCCCGCTCAGTTCAACAGCCCCATAGGGGCATCCGATAACGGGGACCTCGAAGATGCCGAGGCGGAAGAAAGTGGTTACCTTCCTGAATCTGAGGAAGATGAGAGCCTTGGACCCCAAGACTTCACTGTCCTCGAGGACCTGTACGAGCAAGAAAGATTTAAGTGGTGCCTCGTTGCAACTGCCAGGAGCATGGAGAAAAAGCAACAGCAACCTCAATAAAAAAAGGCACATCTGTGACATTATGACCCGAACGAAACTTTTTCAGTCATGGCTATGACACTTCTATGATGATAATTGTGACAAAAACACGTATCATCATAGATGTGGTGGGCTACTACTTCCATGACAAAAAACTATGATAGAAAATGGGCTTTTCATCCTGAGCGGGCCGAAGACGCACCTGCATAACATTCTTTGGGCCATCCGTGACATAAAAAATCATGGTAGAAGTGAGGGCGAGGTAAATTTCGGGGAGTTCCTACTTACGGTGGGTGGTCGAGGCCGAGCGATGCAGTGTAGTTTTGCGCGTTTCTCTGGTACGCGCGTGTGTGCGAAGTGTTGGCTATTTGAATCCGAGTGAGGCGTTCGCTTACTAAACCCGAGCGATTACACTTCCTACTACTGAATGCGAGCGATCGATCCCTTCGCTCTTAACAAAATCCGAGCAATTCCTTCGCTGCTAACTGAACCCGAGTGATTCCCTTGTTGCTGCTGCTAATTGAACCCGATCGATCGCTGCTGCTACTTATTAAAGTCGATCCAGCCCCCGTGCGAGACGTGGCTGATACATCCATTTTGCATCATGTTTTCCTACTATTATTTATAATGTTTTTATGCATAATAATGCTTTTTGGAGTATTTCTAATGCCTTTTCTTTCATAATTTGCAAGGTTTACACAAAGTGGGAGAATGTCGACAGCTGGAATTCTGGACCTGAAAAATCTATGTCAGAGTCACATGTTCTGCACATCTCCAAATGAGCTAAAAATTTCAGGAGAATTATTTTGCAATATAAAAAAATACTGGAGCAAATAACTGCCGGAGGAGGCCAACCAGGTGGGCACAACCCACCTGGGCGCGCCAGCCCTCCCAGGTGCGCCCTGGTGGGTTGTGCCCTCCTCCGCCCACCTCCGGTGCCCATCCTCTGGTATATAGGTCATTTTGACCTAGAAAAAATCAGGAGAGGACTTTCGAGACAAAGCGCCGCCGTCTCGAGGCAGAACTTGGCCAGGAGAGTTTTGCCCTCCGGTGGAGTGATTCCACCGGGGGAACTTACCCCCCGGAGGAGGAAATCATCATCATCGTCATCACCAACAAATATCCCATCTTTGGGAGGGCAATATCCATCAACATCTTCAACAACACCATCTCCTCTCAAACCCTAGTTCATCTCTTGTGTTCAATCTTTGTACCGGAACTAGATTGGTGCTTGTGGGTGACTAGTAGTGTTGATTACATCTTGTAGTTGATTACTATATGGTTTATTTGGTGGAAGATTATATGTTCAGATCCATTATTCTATTTAATACCCCTATGATCTTGAGCATGATTATCATTTGTGAGTAGTTACTTTTGTTCTTGAGGTCATGGGAGAAATCTTGTTGCAAGTAATCATGTGAACTTGATATGTGTTTGATATTTTGATGATATCTATGTTGTGATTTCCTTAGTGGTTTCATGTGAACATCGACTACATGTCACTTCACCTTATTAGGGCCTAAGGGAATGCATTGTGGAGTAGTTATTAGATGATGGGTTGCTAGAGTGATAGAAGACTAAACCCTAGTTTATGTGCTACTTCGTAAGGGACCGATTTGGATCCAAAAGTTTAATGCTATGGTTAGATTTTATCTTAATACTTTTCTCATAGTTACAGATGCTTGCGAGGCGGTTAATCATAACTTGGAGGTTTGTTCAAATAAGAACAGCACTTAAGCACCGGTCCACCTACATATCAAATTATCAAAGTAGTAAACACGAATCAAACCAACATGATGAAAGTGACTAGATGAAATTCCCGTGTACCCTCAAGAACGCCTTGCTTATTATAAGAGACCATTTTGGCCTATCCTTTGCTACAAAAGGATCGGCTACTGATGTCTGCTTGAACTACGTCGGTATTTCCCCAAAGAGGAAGGGATGATGCAGCACAGCAACGGTAGGTATTTCCCTCAGTGATGAGACCAAGGTTATCGAACCAGTAGGAGAACCACGCAACACTACATGAACGGCACCTGCACACAAATAACAAATACTCGCAACCCAACGTCTTAAAGGGGTTGTCAATACCTTTCGGGTAACGGCACCAGAAATTGGCAAACGGACGTGAGAGAGTTGTAATAATTTGGTAGATAGATCTCGAGGGAACGCGAGATACAATAAATAAGTAAAAATTGCAGCAAGGTATTTTCGTATTTTTGGTTTAATAGATATTAAAATAAAAGAAAATAAAAATAGATTGCAAAGGCAAATATGATAAAGAAGAGACTCGGGGGGCCGTAGGTTTCACCAGTGGCTTCTCTCGAGAAAAATAGCAAACGGTGGGTAAACAATTACTGTTGGGAAATTGATAGGACTTCAAATAATCATGAAGATATCCAGGCAATGATCATTATATAGGCATCACGTCCAAGATTAGTAGACCGACTCCTGCCTGCATCTACTACTATTACTCCACACATCAACCGCTATCCAGCATGCATCTAGTGTATTAAGTTCATGGAGAAACGGAGTAATGCAATAAGAACGATGACATGATGTAGACAAGATCTATTTATGTAGAAATAGACCCCATCTTGTTATCCTTAATGGCAACGATACATACGTGTCGGTTCCCCTTCTGTCACTGGGATCAAGCATCATAAGATCGAACCCATCACAAAGCACCTCTTACCATTGCAAGATAAATAGATCAAGTTGGCCAAACAAAACCCAAATATCAGAGAAGAAATATGAGGCCATAAGAAATCATGCATATAAGAGATCAAAGAAGACTCAAATAACTTTCATGGATAAAAAGATAGATCTGATCATAAACTCAAAGTTCATTGGATCCCAACAAACACACCGCAAAAAGAGTTACATCATATGGATCTCCAAGACACCATTGTATTGAGAATCAAAAGAGAGATAGGAAGGCATCTAACTACTGACTACGGACCCATAGGTCTACAAAGAACTACTCATGCATCATCGGAGAGGCACCAATGGACCCCTCTGTGACGGTGTTTAGATTGGACTGGTGGTTCTGGAACTTGCGGCGGCTGGAATTTATTTTTGTCGACTTCCCTAGGGTTTCTGGCATATTGGGGTATTTATAGGGAAAAGAGGTGGTTCGGGAGGCGTAACATCCGAAATTTTCAATTTGGAATGTTTTACAAATATTAGTTAAGCATCTGTGCATTTTGTTTGAATTGTGTGGCATTTGGATATTTTTTTCAGAGGCATTTGAGTTGTTGTTTGAGTTGGATTCAACTTGGCAATTGAAAGTTATCCCTGGCAAATACTTGAGAAAAAGTATGAGAGGAGCTAACATGACACTCCAAAAATGTCAGAAGAAAATATTGCCAAAAGGTTTGAATTCAAATTTGAATTTTATTTCGAGTTTGCAGAAAATGTTTTTTTAGTTTCTGTTTTGCCTCTGGAAAAATGTCCATGTTGTAGGATTAATTCCCCTAAGAATTTTGATATATATGTCCTATATAAAAAATATTAGAGTTTTCTCTTAGTTTAGCTTTTTCTCTCTGCCTTTATTCAAAACAAAAAAGGGAAAGAACCCCGAGCTGGCTAGGCCAACCGGCCCAGCCAACCGGCCCAGCGAGCCACAACCGCAGCCCAGCCGCGCCCGCACACGAACCCCCTCGCGACCGGTCGCCCGACTGCACCCTTCCCTCTCTCTCTCACTAACCGCGGGGGCCCGCCCTCATCTCTTTCCCCTCGCCAACGCTGTGCCGCGCCAGAGCGCGTTCGACGCCGCCGCTGCGTCCGGATTCCACGGGATCACGATCCCGAGTCACCCCCTGCTCCAAGTTGATGTCCTATAAATTCCTACGCCCCTCCTCTTCCGAATCCCCCTAAAACCCTAGCCCAAAACCCACCGCAGCTCACACCCTCCTCCTTTGGATCTCGCTGCAGTCCGCCGTCTGTTCCGACTCCGGTGAGGATCCCCCTGCCCTCAAACCTTGTCAGCCGAAACCCCTCAACCGCGCGCACCTCCCTGACATCCTCTCTCCGTCCAGGGATCGCCGGAGCCGCCGCCTTGAGCATCACCACCCGTCGCCGGAGTTGCAGAGCACCAGGAGCCCCGCCGAGCTCGTCCCACTCATCTCCGTCGTCCCCGAGCTCCAACAACTCCACCACCACCTCCGCCTCGCTCCGCCGCATCGCCCCGACCTCGCCGCCACCGCCCCGGACCACCGGAGCACCCCCGCCGCCAACGCCCGAGCCCACCTCGCCGTCGACCGCCGCAGTAAGCCGCTGAACCCCACTACACCGTTCGATTGGCAACCTACGGCTTAGATTAGATCCGCGAAGGGGTATGGTTTTATTTCATATAGGTCGGTTTTAGTTTTGGTTTAGATCGGTTTATTTAGTTGCGGTTTAGTTAAACCGGCCGATCGGTTTATTTCTGTTAGCCCATGGACGCAGTGAATCTATTAATCGCTCGTGCGGTAGATAGTTTTAGAGCGCTCACTGTTTCGGCCCGTTAGCACGTTGGTTTGTTTTCTTTTCTTTTTTCGTTTCTGTTTTCTTCAGAATAGTTTCAATTTTGTAAAATCCGTATCTTTTAGGTTATTTATTATTTTTAGTTGATTCTTTTTTGTTAGTTTACAAATTTCTTGTAGCTTCTGCAGAAATTAGATTCGGCCATGTTTAAGTCTATAAAAAATAGTTTTATATTAGTTTTATTCAGATTAGTATTTCTGGTATAATTTGAGCTAGGATTATTATTTTTAGGTGATTCTTTTTGCCACTGCTTAGTTTTGACCTAGCCTAGCAGTAGGAACTTGTTGGGTATTTGTAGATTGTATAAAAATTAGTTTTAGTCGAAATAAAGCTTTTCTAGTTTTATTTAGCTGGTTGTTGTTTCCTGCTGTTCTAGTTATTATAGAATTTTAGTTTACCCCTGTTATATTTTATTTTAGATTAGTTTCTGTAGTTACAGAGGGTGAACATTTATTTGCAGCAAAATAAAAGGTTTTATTTTATTTTCTTATTAGTTTTGTTTTAGGTATAACAGGAGTTCTATAATATATATTGATGTGATTCCTTTTGCATCTAGTTTATATGCTATTTTCCTTTATGTTAGTTAGCAAAACCCTTGTTTTGGATCTGTTAAGAAAAGTGTTAGTAGGTTGAAACTATTTCTTTGTTGTTGCGTGAAGTGATGAAAACCTTGAGTTTGTTTTCCTCGAGTTTTCTTTGGGTTTGGTTTGAGTGCTTGTGTGATTTCCTTTAACTTGCTGTTATGTTATTTAGTGGAAGACTTATTTGTGCTATTGTTTGACTCGATAGAATTTTCGGAGTGCGAAGCTTGCTATCTCGGGTCACTAGCGTTTGAAGACCGTCAGCCAGGCAAGTCATTTGATCATGTTTTATAATACCTATGATTTTGTTGCATTAGAATTATTCCTCCCCACCATGCATGAAGAATTTTAAGTTATTGTCTTGAGTAGTATCATGAGGTAGGATGAACCCAATTCCCCTTGCTACTATTGCCCGGGACGATGTAGTTTATCTTGCTATGCTCGTAGACGGGGTTGGTTGGGAGTTTCATAAGGGAGATGTGAGAGTCAAGATGATCATAACCCCGTGACTTCAAGCTCAAGATGGACTTCAAATTCACTACTGCGTGGAGGACGGTTGACGGGCACCCTGGAGAAACCAGCGCATGGCCGAGATGCATGGAGAAGCACCATGACATGTTGCGGAAAGCTTCACCCAGCCATGGAGAGATGGATGGATACCCCTTGACCGGAAGCTTACCTATGCAGCCGCAAGCCATTATGGCTCTGGCTGGGTTGACCTTAGGTGTGACTTTGGACGGACGGTGCGAGCAGATGTAGAAGAACGGTAGGACATGCATGGGTACCGGCAGTGCTCAGAGAAACTCTACGGAAGACCCTGTTCCGTTCATCCCGTCTTCAAACACCAGGCAGTGTGAGGACATAAAGGAGGGAACGATTCTTGCGGGTAAAGTGCACAAGACTCTGCAAAGTAACAACCTAATCGATTAGTCGTGTCCCCGGTTACGGGGAAATGAGCCTTTGGAAACTGGAGTATTTCGGAAATCCCAACACCGAACAAATAAATTAATTGAGGGGTTAATTAATAATTGGGAATGAGACATTGGTTGGCGGAACCATCTCAATAACTACCCACATTTTGTAGTAATTTGTAAGCAAGTCCTTTGTTGTAGGGAAAACTGGCTTTTTCGCAAAAACAAAAAACTCAGGGCCCCACAGTCAAATTGCATATATTGTTAGCATTATTATTGTTGTTCTCTCTATGAATTGCCGGCATATTCTAAATGCTGACCTACACGGCTGCAACGTCTCATGTTGCAGAGGAGTTTTCCGACCAGGAGTGAGGCTATGATCTACGCTTGGCAATTGCCCTATGGAGTTGGATGGACTCGCTATTCGTCTACGCTTCCGCAGCTTTATTTAGTTTATTTCTCATGAGTTGGCCTTCGGCTGAATTTATTATGATGTAATAAAGACTCGATATGAGAATCGTGTAATAAATTCAGGTGTGATTGAACTTTGAATCTTTTCATCAATGTACTGTGTGTGCCAGCATGATCTTGGGATGGTACAGCTACACATAGACTTGACCGATTTTGGGTCGGGTCGTTATAGAGATGGTATTCAGAGCACACGCTGACCATAGGACGTAACCCCTAGGATCAGAAAGCCATAGGAAGAAACTATTTTATTTTATGTCCTTATCATTCCGTAATACTCCCATGTTCATTTCTGACTTCTCTCCGATTTCAACATTCTAGATGGTTGTCAAGTTCATCCCAGTTCTGCTCTCAGAGTTTTGCCAGCCAGATGAGACAATGCTTTTCGGCAGGAGGGTGGTCCAGATCACCAAGGAATTGAAGATTGCTCTGCCGTCTATCACCAGGACCCCTATCATGGCATTTCCGGAAGACCGCCGTTATAGGATTAGGGTGCACATACCAGGGAGGACTTTCGGAAGTCTCTCGGCGCCCGTTGACTTCAGGTTCACTGCTCCCACTTGGATCCTCGGGAGAAACATAGCAGTTCATAGTGCACTTGGACGCATCCAGGAGGAATACAGGACCGAGCTTGTTGGATCAGACCACACCATGATTTCTTGCAGGACTGCAGATGGAGAGATTATCCGCACCATAGATGACAACTCCGTTCACTCATATGTCCAAGACTTGGAGGCTCATATCAGGACTCTAGAGATTCAGATGCGCAGGAGCTTGAAGACGGTCCAAAAGTTGCATCTTCGTGAAATTGAACTGGAGGATGCAGCATGTGAAGCCCACTATGAGCATGAGGATGAAGTCAAGGATTTTATGGATAGACTCGAGGACCGGAAGAAATATATTGCCACACTGGAGGAGAAGATGGATCTGGGAGAAGTCCTTTTCCCGAGTGGAGACGATGGACCTCTCGTGAGCAATGACCAGGATTATGAAGAGAGCTCCACCGAAGGAAGCGGCAAGAGGAGGCGCCGCACCAGAGGACGACGCACCAGAGGACGCATGGATAATTGATGAAGACATTTAGTCGACCACCATGTTATTTTATTTTCGTCGATCAGTTAGGCCGTTATTTTTCGATTAGTCGTGAGATTTTGCAATCCGAGTTTGAACCTTGTTTGAGATGAATGAATAAATGATTGGTGTGATTATGTTTGTGCATTCATTTGGGTAGTGCTATTTTCTCATTAGACCCTTTTTCTATTCTAATTTCTCATCCACTCCATAACACCAGATGCCTCCGAGACGTGACCCCGGTTTCACTTTCCCGCCGGAGCTCACCCAGCTGATCTAACAGCAGAATGCCTTAATGCAAATGCTCATCCAAAACCAAGGCAACAACAACAAAAATCCACCGCCACCACCCCCTGTCGATAACCTGACCCGGTTCCTAAGGCTGAATCCGCTGGTGTTCTCTAGTAGCACCGAGCCGATTTGTAGCCGATGATTGGCTCCACAAGATCGGAAGGGATCTAACAACTGCTGGATGCACATATGCTGAGAAGGTGCGTTTTGCCGCACATCAACTGAATGGACCTGCAGTCTCTTGGTGGGAAAACTACACCGCCACCTATCCGGTCGCCACCATGACATGGGATCAGTTCCAGCGGGCTTTCCGCACTGCGCATGTCTCAGCTGGAGCCATGAGTCTGAAGAAGCGTGAGTTCCGCAACTTACGCCAGGGGAACCGTACTGTGGGGCAGTATGTGGATGAGTTCAGCAAATTATCTCGATACGCCCCAGATGATGTGGCCACAGATGCCGCAAAATAGGAGAAGTTTCTTGAGGGACTCAATGATGAGCTGGGAATGCAGATAATGGTGGCTACCTTCAACAACTACCAGGATTTGGTAGACAAGGCCACTATACTCGAAGGCAAGCAGCAGCAGATTGAAAGCCGCAAGCGGAAATATGGCCAGGGAAAGTACAACTCCGAAGCTCAGCAGAAGCCCCGCTATGCCCCATACTCGGGAGGACATAACCATCACACCCATGGAGGACATAATCATGGAGGACATAACCATGGAGGGAATGGGAACAATCGCAACCACGACAACAACCCCAAGTCAGGCAATGGAGGCAACGGCAACTAGCACCGTCCTGCTCCGACTCAGAAGGATCTGAGTCATATCACCTGTTTCAAGTGCCAGAAGACAGGACACTATGCCACTGATTGTCCGGATGCCAAGCAGAGGAATGGAAACAGTAACGGCAATGAGAGCTCACCAAAGAAGCCCAACCCTTTTCCTCATGCTCGGGTGAATCACATTAACGTGGAGGACGTCTATGAACAGCCAGACACTGTGGTTGGTAAGTTTTTGTTAAATTCATGTCCAGTATTGGTACTCTTTGATTCCGGTGCAATGCATTCATTCATATCAAGGGTAGTTGTGGAAAAGTATGGGTTGCCCACTAGGACCCTTAGACCCCCGCTCCAAGTCACTTCCCCAAGAGGAGAGATGATGGCAGGCTTGGGCTGTCATTCAACCCTCAGCATCGGAAATCATGATTTCCCCATAGACCTCATAGACTTAGAATCCCAGGGATTGGACGTGATCCTAGGCATGGACTGGTTGACAAAGTTTGAAGGGAACATTGACTGTGCCCGCAAGACGATTTTGCTCACCACCCCGAAGCAGAAGAGGATCAAGTATGTATCTAGATGCACACCGATAAAGAAGCAGGTGAATTCCCTCACGGGAGTGGTTCAGGAGGAAGTGCCTGTAGTACAAGATTTTCCGGATGTATTTCCAAAGGAATTACCAGGAATGCCACCGGATAGAGAAATAGAATTTTCGATCGAGTTATTACCTGCCACAGCCCCAATATCCAAGAGACCTTATCGGATGCCCCCGAATGATTTGGAAGAGATCAACCAGCAGATCAAGGAATTATTGGAGAAAGGATATATTCGCCCAAGTTCGTCACCTTGAGGAGCCCCAGTTCTTTTGGTAGAGAAGAAGGATGGAACCCTGAGAAAGGTTGTAGATTATCGTTCATTGAACGATGTGACCATCAAGAATAAGTACCCTCTACCGATGATTAATGATTTATTTGATCAGCTAGTCGGAGCCAAAGTATTTTCCAAGATCAATCTTCGATCAGGGTATCACCAGCTGAAGATTCGTGAACAGGATATACCCAAAACAACTTTCACCACCAGGTATGGTTTATATGAGTATACCGTCATGTCATTCGGATTGACTAATGCCCCTGCGTATTTCATGAGCATGATGAACAAGGTACTTATGGAATATCTGGACAAGTTTGTTGTGGTGTTCATCGATGACATATTGGTTTCCTCCAAGAGCGAGGAAGAACACAAGGAACATCTGCGTCTAGTCCTGGAGAAACTCCGAGAACATCAGTTATATGCCAAGTTCAGCAAATGTAAATTTTGGTTGAAGGAAGTCGGATTCCTCGGACATGTTATTTCAGGAGAAGGAATAGCAGTCGACCCCACCAAGGTTGAATCAGTCACCAACTAGCAATCCCCACCTCAGTCAAGGAGATCCGCAGTTTTCTCGGACTTGCAGGATATTATCGGAGATTTATTGAGAATTTCTCCAAGATTGCTAAACCCATGACCGAGATGTTGAAGAAGGAAACAAAGTACATTTGGACCGAGGATTGTGAACCCAGTTTTCAGGAGTTGAAGAAACGTCTGGTTACAGCCCCAGTACTCATTTTGTCGGACATACACAAGGATTACCAGGTGTATTGTGACGCTTCTCGTCAAGGACTCGGAGGAGTGCTCATGCAGGAAGGAAAAGTTGTAGCTTATACCTCCAGACAGCTATGACCTCACGAGATGAATTATGCCACACATGATTTGGAGTTAGCAGCCGTAGTGCACGCACTCAAGACATGGAGACATTTCCTTGTCGGAAATAGTTGTGATGTTTACATGGATCATAAGAGCTTGAAGTACATTTTCACGCAGAAGGAGTTGAACCTCAGATAAAGGAGATGGCTTGAATTGATCAAGGACTACGATATGAGATTGCATTATCACCCAGGGAAAGCAAATGTGGTAGCAGATGCCTTGAGACATAAAAGCCATGTGAACACCCTCATAGCTGGAGGATTACCTCAGAAATTAGCCGACGATCTCAGAGATCTCCGATTGGAGATAGTACCAAGAGGATTTGTCGCCACCTTGGATATTCAATCCACTCTGACCAAAAGAATCCGTGAAGCGCAGAAGACGGACAAGGAAATTGCATAGATAAAGGAAAAGATGAGTAACGGAAAGGCTAAAGTTTTCTTGAGGATGAAGACGGAACTTTATGGTTTGAGGATCATATCTATGTGCCTAATGACCCAGAGGTTCGGAAGTTAATTCTTCAGGAGGCCCATGATTCACCGTACTCGATTCACCCAGGCAACACCAAGATGTATCTAGACTTGAAGGAAAGTTTCTGGTGGACAGGTATGAAGAAGGATATTGCCGAGTATGTAGCAGTATGCGATGTTTGTCAGCGAGTAAAGGCGAAACATCAGAAGCCGGCAGGGTTACTTCAACCACTGCCGATTCCCGAGTGGAAATGGGAAAAACTTGGAATGGATTTTATCACAGGATTACCCAGGACCCGTTCAGGTTATGATTCTATCTGGGTAGTGGTTGATCGCTTGACCAAGGTAGCTCATTTCATTCCCGTGAAGACCACATATACCAGTGCTAAGTTAGACAAGATATACATGACCAGGATCGTATGTCTGTATGGAGTTCGGAGGAGTATCGTGTCAGATAGAGGAACACAATTTACCTCAAAGTTTTGGAATCAGTTGCATGAAACCTTGGGTACAAGGCTGGAGTTCAGTACAGCTTTTCATCCGCAGACAGATGGACAGACCGAGAGAGTCAACCAGATTCTGGAGGACATGTTAAGAGCTTGTGCGCTAGACTATGGGTCTAGCTGGGATGACAATTTGCCATACGCAGAGTTCTCGTACAACAATAGCTATCAGACCAGTCTAAAGATGGCCCCTTTCGAAGCTCTATATGGAAGGAGGTGCAGAACACCATTGCTGTGGGATGGTGTTGGAGACCGAAAACTTTTTGGTCACGATCTTATCAGAGACTCCGAAGAGAAAGTCAAGCTGATTCGAGATAGACTCAAGATAGCCCAGTCGAGACAGAAGAGTTATGCCGACAGTAAACGCAAGGAGATAACATATGAAGTTGGAGACCGAGCATATCTTCGTGTGTCCCCACTTCGTGGAATCAAGAGATTTGGGGTTAAAGGAAAATTAGCACCCAGGTTCATTGGCCCCTACAAAATCCTCGAACGCAGAGGAGAAGTTACATATAAGCTGGAATTGCCAGAAGGATTGTCAGGAGTTCACGATGTCTTTCACGTATCCCAACTGAAGAAATGCCATGCCGAGATGGCCGATATTCCTTTGAGAGACACAGTGCCTCTAGAGGCCATACAGCTTGACAGTGATCTGACTTATGAGGAGAAACCCGTCAGAATTCTCGAGACTGCGAACAGAGTTACCCGCAGCCAGATCATCAAGTTTTGCAAGGTTCTGTGGAGCCACCACTCCGAGGAGGAAGCCACCTGGGAGCGAGAAGAAGATCTCCGCCCGGACCACCCGCACCTATTTGCTAGTCAATCCGAATCTCGAGGGCGAGATTCATCTTAAGGTGGGTAGGTTTGTAACATCCCAAATTTTCAATTTGGAATGTTTTACAAATATTAGTTAAGCATCTATGCATTTTGTTTGAATTGTGTGGCATTTGGATATTTTTTCAGAGGCATTTGAGTTGTTGTTTGAGTTGGATTCAACTTGGCAATTGAAAGTTATCCCTGACAAATACTTGAGAAAAAGTATGAGAGGAGCTAACATGACACTCCAAAAATGTCAGAAGAAAATATTGCCAAAAGGTTTGAATTCAAATTTGAATTTTATTTGGAGTTTGCAGAAAATTTTTTTTTTAGTTTCTGTTTTGCCTTTGGAAAAATGTCCACGTTGTAGGATTAATTCCCCTGAGAATTTTGATATATATATATATATGTCCTATATAAAAAATATTAGAGTTTTCTCTTAGTTTAGCTTTTTCTCTCTGCCTTTATTCAAAAAAAAAGGGAAAGAACCCCGAGCTGACTAGGCCAACCGGCCCAGCGAGCCACAGCCGCAGCCCAGCCGCGCCCGCCCCCGAACCGCCTCGCGACCGGTCGCCCGACCGCACCCTTCCCTCTCTCTCTCTCTCTCACTGACCGTGGGGCCCGCCCTCATCTCTTTCCCCTCGCCCACGCTGTGCCACACCAGAGCGCGTTCGACGCCGCCGCCACGTCCAGATTCCACGGGATCACGATCCCGAGTCGCCCCCTGCTCCAAGTTGATGTCCTATAAATTCCTACGCCCCTCCTCTTCCGAATCCCCCTAAAACCCTAGCCCAAAACCCACCACAGCTCACGCCCTCCTCCTTTGGATCTCGCCGCAACCACCGCAGTCCACCGTCTGTTCCGACTCTGGTGAGGATCCCCCTGCCCTCAAACCTTGTCAGCTGAAACCCCTCAACCGCGTGCACCTCCCTGACATCATCTCTCTGTCCAGGGATCGCCGGAGCCGCCGCCTTGAGCATCACCGCCCGTCGCCGGAGTTGAAGAGCACCAGGAGCCCTGCCGAGCTCGTCCCATTCATCTCCGTCGTCCCCGAGCTCCAACAACTCCACCACCACCTCCGCATCGCTCCGCCGCATAGCCCCGACCTCACCGCTGCCGCCCCGGACCACCGGAGCACCCCCGACACCAACGCCCGAGCCCACCTCGCCGTCGACCGCCGCGGTAAGCCGCCGGACCCCACTCCACCGTTCAATCGGCAACCTACGGCTTAGATTAGATCTGCGAAGGGGTATGGTTTTATTTCATATAGGTCGGTTTTAGTTTTGGTTTAGATCGGTTTATTTAGTTGCGGTTTAGTTAGACCGGCCGATTGGTTTATTTCTGTTAGCCCATGGACGCGGTGAATTTATTAATTGCTCGCGCGTTAGATAGTTTTAGAGCGCTCACTGTTTCGGCCCGTTAGCACGTTGGTTTGTTTTCTTTTCTTTTTTTCGTTTCTGTTTTCTTCAGAATAGTTTCAAGTTTGTAAAATCTGTATCTTTTAGGTTATTTATTATTTTTAGTTGATTCATTTTTTGTTAGTTTACAAATTTCTTGTAGCTTCTATATAAATTAGATTCGGCCATGTTTAAGTTTATAAAAATAGTTTTATATTAGTTTTATTCAGATTAGTATTTCTGGTATAATTTGAGCTAGGATTATTATTTTTAGGTGATTCTTTTTGCCACTGCTTAGTTTTGACCTAGCCTAGCAGTAGGAACTTGCTGGGTATTTGTAGATTGTATTAAAATTAGTTTTAGTCGAAATCAAACTTTTCTAGTTTTATTTAGCTGGCTGCTGTTTCCTGCTGTTCTAGTTATTATAGAATTTTAGTTTACACCGGTTATATTTTACTTTAGATTTGTTTCTGTGGTTATAGAGGGTGAACATTTATTTTTCTTATTTGTTTTGTTTTAGGTATAACAGGAGTTCTATAATAGATATTGATGTGATTCCTTTTGCATCTAGTTTATATGTTATTTTCCTTTATGTTAGTTAGCAAAACCCTTGTTTTGGATCTGTTAAGAAAAGTGTTAGTAGGTTGAAACTATTTCTTTGTTGTTGCGTGAAGTGATGAAAACCTTGAGTTTGTTTTCCTCAAGTTTTCTTTGGTTTTGGTTTGAGTGCTTGTGTGATTTCCTTTAGCTTGCTGTTATGTTATTTAGTGGAAGACTTATTTGTGCTATTGTTTGACTCGATAGAATTTCCAGAGTGCAAAGCTTGCTATCTCGAGTCACTAGTGTTTGAAGATCGTCAGCCAGGCAAGTCATTTGATCATGTTTTACAATACCTATGATTTTGTTGCATTAGAATTATTCCTCCCCACCATGCATGCAGTAGGAGAATTTTAAGTTATTGTCTTGAGTAGTATCATGAGGTACGATGAACCCAATTCCCCTTGCTACTATTGCCCGGGACGATGTAGTTTATCTTGCTATGCTCGTAGACGGGGTTGGTTGAGAGTTTCATAAGGGAGATGTGAGAGTCAAGATGATGACAACCCCATGACTTCAAGCTCAAGATGGACTTCAAATTCACTACTGGGTGGAGGACGGTTGATGGGCACCCTGGAGAAACCAGCGGATGGCCGGGATGCATGGAGAAGCGCCATGACATCTTGCGGAAAGCTTCACCCAGCCACGAAGAGATGGATGGATACCCCTTGACCGGAAGCTTACCTGTGCAGTCGCAAGCCATTATGGGCTCTGGCTGGGTTGACCTTAGGCGTGACTCTGGATGGACGGTGCCAGCAGATGTAGAAGAACGGTAGGACATGGATGGGTACCGGCAGTGCTCAGAGAAACTCTACGGAAGACCCTGTTTCGTTCATCCCGTCTTCAAACACCCGGCAGTGCGAGGACATAAAGGAGGGAACGATTCTTGCGGGTAAAGTGCACAAGACTCTGCAGAGTAACAACCTAATCGATTAGCCGTGTCCCCGGTTACGGACAAATGAGCCTCTAGAAACTGGAGTTTTTCGGAAATCTCAACACCGAACAAATAAATTAATTGAGGGGTTAATTAATAATTGAGAATGAGACATTGGTTGGCGGAACCATCTCAATAACTACCCACATTTTGTAGTAATTTGTAAGCAAGTCCTTTGTTGTAGGGAAAAACTGGCTTTTTCGAAAAAACATAAAACTCAGAGCCCCACAATCAAATTGCATATAGTGTTAGCATTATTATTGTTGTTCTCTCTATGACTTGCCGGCATATTCTAAATGTTGACCTACACAGCTGCAACGTCTCATGTTGCAGAGGAGTTTTCCGACCAGGAGTGAGGCTACAATCTACGCTTGGCGATTTCCCTATGGAGTCGGATGGACTCGCTATTCATCTACGCTTCCGCAACTTTATTTAGTTTATTTCTCATGAGTTGGCCTTCGGCCGAATTTATTATGTTGTAATAAAGACTCGATATGAGAATCGTGTAATAAATTTAGGTGTGATTGAACTTTGAATCTTTTCATCAATATACTGTGTGTGCCAGCATGATCTTGGGATGGTACAGCTACACATAGACTTGACCAATTTTGGGTCGGGTCGTTACAGGAGGCCACAGAGGTGGGCACAACCCACCAGGGCGCGCCCTGGTGTCTTGTGCTCACCTCGGGCTCCCTCTCTGGTACTTCTTTGGCCCACTGGATGTCTTCTGGTCCAAAAAAATCCACAAAAAGTTTCGCTGCATTTGGACTCCATTTGATATTGACTTCCTGTGATGTAAAAAACATGCAAAAAATAGCAACTGGCACTTGGCACTATGTCAATTGGTTAGTACCAAAAAATGATATAAAATGACTATAAAATGATTGTAAAACATCCAAGAATGATAATATAACAGTATGGAACAATCAAAAATTTTAGATACGTTGGAGACATATCAGCTGCCTTGCTGCACTTTATTTACCGTTACCGTTATTTGCTCGTTACAAATTATCTCGCTATCAAACTACCTGTTACCGACAATTTCATTGCTTGCAGAAAATACCTTGCTGAAAACCACTTGTCATTTCCTTTTGCTCCTCGTTGGGTTCGACACTCTTACTTATCGAAAGGACTACGATTGATCCCCTATACTTGTGGGTCATCAAGGCTCTTTTCTGGCACCATTGTCGGGGAGTGAAAGCTCTTGGTAAGTGAAAATCGGTAAGGAAAAATTATTACTACGTGCTGAAATTTATTGTCACTTGTTACTATGGAGAACCATCCTTTGAGGGGTTTGTTCGGGGTATCTTCACCTCGACCGAAACCACAGTTAGTTTCCCCTCAACCTACTACACCTATTGAAAATAGTTGTTATGAAATTCCTTCGGGTATGATAGAACAACTGCTAGGTAATCCTTATGCGGGAGATGGAACTGAACATCCTGATATACACTTGATATACGTGGATGAAATTTGTGGATTATTTAAGGTTGCAGGTTTATCCGGAGATGAAGCTAAGTAGAAGTTTTTCCCTTTATCTTTGAAGGGAAAGGCATTGACATCATATAGGCTATGCGATGATATTGGATCTTGGAACTAGAATCGATTGAAATTGGAATTTCACCAAAAAATAACCTATACATCTAGTTCATCATGATCGGAATTACATATATAATTTTTGGCCTCGTGAAGAAGAAAGTATAGCTCTAGCTTGGGGGAGGCTTAAGTCAATGTAATATTCATGCCCCAATCATGATCTCTCGAGAGAAATTATTATTAAGAACTTTTATGCTCGACTTTCTCATGATGATCAATCCATGCTCGATACTTCTTGTACTAGTTCTTTTATGAAGAAGACTATCGAATTCAGATGGGATCTTTTAGAAAGAATTAAACACAACTCTGAAGATTGGGAACTCGACAAGGGTAAAGAGTCAGGTATTAAACTTGAGTTTGATTGTGTTAAATCTTTGATGAATACCGATGCATTTCAAAAGTTTAGCACTAAATATGGACTTGACTCTGTGATAGTGGCCTCTTTCTGTGAATCATTTGCTACTCATCTTGATCTCCCCAAGGAGAAGTGGTTTAAATATCATCCCCTACTAAAGAAGAAATTAAAGAACTGGTAATGGCTAAAGATGAAACTATTATTTACAATGTTGATCCAGTTGTGCCTACTGCTTATATTGAAAACCCACCTTTCCCTGTTAGGATAAAGGAACATGCTAAGGTCTCAATTGTGGTTCACAAAAGTAATATTAGAGCACCTAAACCTGCTAAAAAATTAAAGTAGAACCTAGTGTTGCTATGGTTAAATATCTCCTCATAGAAAATATTGATGGCATGTTATTTACTTCTGTGATGAAGCTGCAAGAATTGCCAAACCTGATGAGAAAGATAAACATAGACCTGTTGCTGGCATGCCTGTTGTCTTAGTTAAAATAGGAGATCATTGTTATGATGGTTTATGTGACTTAGGTGCTAGTGTGAGTGTTATTCCTTTTACCTTATACCAAGAAATTATGAATGACATAGAACCCGCTGAAATGGAGGACATAGATGTTGCTATTAGACTTGCAAATAGAGACACCATCACAACACTTTGGATTGTCAGAGATGTTGAAGTCTTGTGTGGGAAAATAAAATATCCTACTGATTTTCTAGTTCTTGGTTCCCCACAAGATGAATATGTCCCATTATCTTTGGCATACATTTCTTGAACACTATCAATGCCACTATAGAATGTCATAAACAAACCGTCAGTTTTAGCTTTGGTGATGAGTCTCGTCAATTTAATTTCTCCAAGTTTAATAGATAACCTCATAAGAAAGAATTGCCTAGTAAGGATGAAATAATTGGTATTGCTTCTATTGTTGTACCTCCTACTAATCCACTAGAAAAATATTTGCTAGACCATGAAAATTATATGCATATGCATGAAAGAAATAAAATAGATTAAATTTTCTTTGAACAACGACCTCTGCTTAAGCACAACTTGCGTATTGAAACTCTAGGAGGACCTCCTCCACCTAAAGGTGATCCCGTGTTTGAATTGAAACAATTTCCTAACACACTGAAATATGCTTATCTTGATGAGAAAAAGATATCTCCTGTTATTATTAGTGGCAACCTTTCAGAACATGAAGAAGAAAGATTATTGAAAATTCCAAAGAAGTGCCGAGCTGCTATTGGATATACTCTTGATGATCTTAAGGGCATTAATCCCACTCTCTGTTAGGACAAGATTAATATGGAACCTGATGCTAAACCCGTTGTTGATCATCCACGACGTTTGAATCCTAAGATGAAAGAAGTGGTAAGAACTGAAATACTAAAACTTCTGGAAGCAGGTATAATCTATCCCATAGCTTATAGTCGATAGGTAAGTCTTGTTCATTGTGTCCCTAAAAAGGGAGGTACTATTGTTGTTCTGAATGATAAAAATGAACTTATCCCACTGGCTATAGAATGGTAATTGATTTTAGAAAATTAAATAAAGCAACTAGAAAAGATCATTACCCATTGCCTTTTATTGATCAAATGTTAGAAAGACTATCTAAGCACACACACTTTAGTTTTCCTGATTGATACTCTGGTTTCTCTCAAATACCTATTTCACAACCTGATCAAGAGAAAACCACCTCTACTTCTCCTTTTGGAACTTATGCTTATAGACGTATGCCTTTTGGTTTATGCAATGCACCTGCTACCTTTCGAAGATGCATGAATGCTATATTCTCTGATTTTTGTGAAAAGATTGTTGAGGTTTTCATGGATGATTTTTTCGTTTACAGAACTTCTTTTGATGATTTCTTAAGCAACCTTGATCGAGTTTTGCAGAGATGTGAGCAAACTAATATTGTCTTGAATTGGGAGAAGTGCCACTTTATGGTTAATGAAGGTATTGTCTTGGGGCATAAAATTTCTGTACGAGGTATTGAGGTGGATAAAGCTAAAGTTGATGCAATTGAGAAAATGGCATGTCCTGGAGATATTAAAGGTACTCGTAGTTTCCTTGGTCATGTTGGTTTCTATCGGAGATTTATTAAAGACTTCTCTAAAATTTCTAGGCCTCTTACAATCTTATACAAGAGGATATTCCATTTGTTTTTTATGATGATCGTGTAGAAGCCTTTGAAACACTTAAGAAAGCCTTAATTTCTGCACCTATTGTTGAACCACCTGATTGGAACTTGCCTTTTGAAATTATCTGTGATGCTAGTGATTATGTTGTTGGTGTTGTTCTAGGACAAAGAGTTGATGAAAAATAAATGTTATCCATTATACTAGCAAAACTCTAGAGATTGCCCAAATAAATTGTGCTACTACTAAAAAAGATTTTTTAGCAGTTGTGTTTGCTTGTGCTAAATTCATATCTTACATTGTTGATTCTAAAGTTACTGTTCACACCGATCATGCTGCTATTAAATATCTTATGGAAAATAAAGATGCTAAACCTAGACTCATTAGGTGGGTGCTCTTGCTACAAGAATTTGATTTACATATCACTGATAGGAAAGGAGATGAGAACCCCGTAGCTGATAACTTGTCTAGGTTAGAAAATATTCTTGATAACCCACTACCTATTGATGATAGTTTTCCCGATGAACAATTAGCCAGAATAAATGTTTCTCATAACACTCCTTGGTATGCTGACTATGCTAATTATATTGTTGCTAAATATATACCACCTAGCTTCACATACCAACAGAAGAAAAAAATCTTCTATGATCTAAGACATTACTTTTGGGATGACCACATCTTTATAAAGAAGGAGTATATGGTATTATTAGATGTTGTGTACCTGAGCATGAACATGGACAAATCCTACGGAAATGTCATTCCAAATCTTATGGAGGACATCATGCGGGAGATAGAGCTACTCACAAGGTATTGCAATCTGGTTTTATTGGCCTACTCTCTTCAAGGATGCTCGTAAGTTTGTTTTATCTTGTGATGAATGCCAAAGAATTGATAATATCGGTAAGCGTCAAGAAAGGCCTATGAATTATTCACTTGCTGTTGAACCATTTGATGTTTGGGGTTTTGATTATATGGGACCTTTTCCTTCCTTAATGGGTATACACATATTTTGGTTGTTGTTGATTATGTCACTAAGTGGGTAGAAGCTATTCCAACTAGTAGTGCTAATCATAACACTTCCATTAAAATGCTTAAAGAAGTTATTTTCCCAAGGTTTGGAGTCCCTGGATATTTAATGACTTATGGTGGTTCACACTTTATTCATGGTGCTTTTCGTAAAATGCTTGCTAAATATGATGTTAACCATAGAATTACATCACTTTATCATCCTCAATCTAGTGGTCAAGTTCAACTTAGCAATAGATAAATAAAACTAGTATTACAAAAAATTGTTAATAGGTCCCAAAATAATTGGTCTAAGAAATTGGATGATGCACTTTGGGCCTACAGAACAACATATAAAAATCCTATGGGTATGTCTCCTTATAAAATGGTTTACGGAAAAGCTTGACATTTTCCTCTTGGGTTAGAACATAAAGCATATTGGGCAATTAAAGAACTCAACTATGATTTCAAACTTGCCGGTGAAAAAGAGGTTATTTGATATTAGCTCACTAGATGAATGGAGAACTCAAGCCTGTGAAAATGACAAATTATTTAAAGAAAAAGTTAAAAGATGGCATGACAAAAGAATCCAAAAGCTAGAATTCAAAGTTGGTGAATATGTTCTTTTGTACAACTCCCGTTTTAGATTCTTTGTAGGAAAACTTCTCTCTAAATGGGAAGGACCATGTATCATCGAGGAGGTTTATCACTCTGGAGCTATTAAAATAAATAATGCTGAAGGTACTAACCCAAAGGTGGTCAATGGGCAAAGATGTACACACTATATCTCAGGTACGCCTATTAATGTTGAAAGAAATATTATCCAAACAATGACACGGGAGGAACACAAAAAGAAACCTTTCAGAACACCCTAGAATAATCGAAAAAGAGGAGGTACATGATACGGTAAGTAAACGGACTATGAAAATCTGCAAAAATATTTTCTGTCAGTTTTGGAATATTTTCAAAATTAGGAAAATAAGAAACAACCAGGAAGGCACCCGAGGGGGGCACAAGATACCAGGGCGCACCCAGGTGGGTTGTGCCCACCTTGGGAACCTTCCGGACTCCGTTTCTATCCCCTTTGCTTGTTTCCCAAGATAAAAAAATTTATATACCCCCCGGACGTATTGACTACCGTATCGCAAAGAAATCATGTGTTCTTATTTCTTGCTATTTTCCTGGTAGATCTGGAAATATGTCATCTCAAGACTCAGAGGGTGAGAGCTATGTTACTAATTATATCGCGAACCCCAAAGTTTACAGAGATGTCGAACATTATGGTTGGACCGCGGAGGAAGAACAAGACTAGGATACGAAAGGGAAAGAAGAGACAAGGTCAGATGAAGATGAAGTTCCATTACCCCAACCTAGGGACATGCACGTGGAATTCAAGAAGTCAAGTCTCCCCAATAAAGCAAAGTTTATTGGAGTAATAATGCTTTTATGTTTATTTTGCATCATGTTTTCCTACTGTTATTTATAATGTATTTATGCATAATAATGCTTTTTGGAGTATTTCTAATGCCTTTTCTCTCATAATATGCAAGGTTTACACAAAAGAGGGAGATTGCCGGCACCTGGAATTCTTGACATGAAAAAGCTACGTCAGAGTTACCTATTTTGCACATCTCCAAATGAGCTGAAAATTTATGGAGAGTTATTTTGCAATATATAGAAAATATTGTAGCGAATAACTACGGGAGGGGGCCCCATCAGGTGGGCACAATCCACCTGGGCGCGCCAGGCTCCCCAGGCGCCCTGGTGGGTTGTGCCCTCCTCGGACCACCTCCGGTGCCCATATTCTGGTATATAGGTCATTTTGACCTAGGAAAATCAGGAGAGGAATTTCGGGATGAAGCATCGCCATCTCGAGGCGGAACTTGGGCAGGAGCGCTTTTGCCCTCCGGCAAACCGATTCCGCCGGGCGAACTTCCCTCTCAAAGGGGGAAATCATTGTCATCGTCATCACCAACAACTCTCCCATCTTTGGGAGGGAAATCTCCATCAAAATCTTCAACAACACCATCTCCTTTCAAACCCTAGTTCATCTCTTGTGTTCAATCTTTGTACCGAAACCTTAGATTGGTGCTTGTGGGTGACTAGTAGTGTTGATTACATCTTGTAGTTGATTACTATATGGTTTATTTGGTGGAAGATTATATGTTCAGATCCATTATGCAATTTAATACCCCTCTGATCTTGAGCATGATTATCATTCATGAGTAGTTACTTTTGTTCTTGAGGTCATAGGAGAAATCTTGTTGCAAGTAATCATGTGAACTTGATATGTGTCCGACATTTTGATCATATGTATGTTATGATCCCCTTAGTAGTGTCATGTGAACATCGACTACATGGCACTTCACCTTATTAGGGCCTAAGGGAATGCATTGTGGAGTAGTTATTAGATGATGGGTTGCTAGAGTGACAGAAGCTTAAACCCTAGTTTATGCGCTACTTCATAAGGGACGGATTTGGATCCAAAAGTTTAATGCTATGGTTAGATTTTATCTTAATACTTCTCTCGTAGTTTCGGACGCTTGCAAGGGGGGTAATCATAAGTAGGAGGTTTGTTCAAGTAAGTGATGGGTCATATCCGCGTCAGTATTTCCCTGAAGAGGAAGGGATGATGCAGTACAACTTTGGTAAGTATTTCCCTAAGTTATGAACCAAGGTTATCGAGCCAGTAGGAGAACCAAGCAACACTATGAAAACGGTACCTGCACACAAAGAACAAATACTTGTGACCCGACGTGTAAGAGGGGTTGTCAATCCCTCTCGGGTAAAAGATAGATTGGTTTGTATGATTTTGGGTAAATAGATCTCGCAATAGAACAAAATAAAAAAATAAAAAGTGCAGCCAGGTATTTTTTGGGTTTTTAGAATAACAGATCCGAAAAAAAAGAAAATAAAAATAGATCTCAAAGCAAATATGATAAAGAATAGACCCGGGGGTCGTAGATTTCACTAGTGGCTTCTCTCGGGAAAAATAGCATACGGCAGGTAAGCGAATTACTGTTGGGCAATTGATAGAACTTAAAATAGTTATGACAATATCCAGGCAATGATCATTATATAGGCATCACATCCAAGATTAGTAGACCGACTCCTGCCTGCATCTACTACTATTACTCCGCACTTTGCTACCTCTTTTAGCACTGCGATGGTTTTCCCCAGAGAGGAAGGGATGATGCAGCAAAGTAGCGTAAGTATTTCCCTCAGTTTTTGAGAACCAAGGTATCAATCTAGTAGGAGGATACGCGTGAGTCCCTCGTACATGCACAAAACAAATAAATCCTCGCAACCAACGCAAATAGGGGTTGTCAATCCCTATAGGGCCACTTACGAGAGTGAGATCTGATAGATATGATAAGATAATATTTTTTGGTATTTTTATGATAAAGATGCAAACTAAAAATAAAGGCAAAGTAAATAACTAAGTAGTAGGAGATTGATATGATAAAGATAGACCCGGGGGGCATAGGTTTCACTAGTGGCTTCTCTCGAGAGCATAAGTATTCTACGGTGGGTGAACAAATTACTGTTGAGCAATGACAGAATTGAGCATAGTTATGAGAATGTCTAGGTATGATCATGTATATAGGCATCACGTCCGAGACAAGTAGACCGACTCCTGCCTGCATCTACTACTATTACTCCACTCATCGACCGCTATCCAGCATGCATCTAGAGTATTAAGTTAAAAACAGAGTAACGCCTTAAGCAAGATGACATGATGTACAGGGATAGACTCATGCAATATGAAGAAAACCCCATCTTGTTATCCTCGATGGCAACAATACAATACGTGCCTTGCTACCCTTACTTTCACCGGGAAAGGACACCGCAAGATTGAACCCAAAGCTAAGCACTTCTCCCATTGCAAGAAAGATCAATCTAGTAGGCCAAACCAAACTGATAATTCGAAGAGACTTGCAAAGATAACCAATCATACATAAAAGAATTCAAAGAAGATTCAAATATTATTCATAGATAGACTTGATCATAAACCCACAATTCATCGGTCTCAACAAACACACCGCAAAAAGAAGATTACATCGAATAGATCTCCACAAGAGAGGAGGAGAACATTGTATTGAGATCTAAAAACAGAGAAGAAGCCATCTAGCTACTAACTATGGACCCGTAGGTCTGAAGTAAACTACTCACACTTCATCGGAGAGGCTATGGTGTTGATGTAGAAGCCCTCCGTGATCGATGCCCCCTCCGGCGGAGCTCCAGAACATGCCCCAAGATGGGATCTCGTGGATACAGAAAGTTATGGCGGTGGAATTAGGGTTTTGGCTCCGTATCTGATTGTTTGGGGGTACGTGGGTATATATAGGAGGAAGAAGTACGTCAGTGGAGCAACAGGGGGCCCACGAGGGTGGAGGGCGCGCCTGGGGGGCAGGCGCGCCCCCTACCTCGTGGCCTCCTGTTAGCTGGCTTGACGTGGGATCCAAGTCTCCTGAGTTGTATTCGGTGAGAAAATCATGTTCCCGAAGGTTTCATTCCGTTTGTACTCCGTTTGATATTTGTTTTCTTCAAAACCCTAAAACAGGCAAAAAAACAACAATTCTGGGCTGGGCCTCCGGTTAATAGGTTAGTCCCAAAAATAATATAAAAGTGGATAATAAAGCCCAATAATGTCCAAAATAGTAGACAATATAGCATGGAGAAATCAAAAATTATAGACACGTTGGAGACGTATCAAGCATCCCCAAGCTTAATTCCTGCTCGTCCTCGAGTGGGTAAATGATAAAAATAGAATTTTTGATGTGGAGTGCTACTTGGCATAATTTTAGTGTAATTATTCTTAATTGTGGTATGAATATTCAGATCCGAAAGATTCAAGACAAAGTTTATATTGACATAGAAAATAATAATACTTCAAGCATACTAACAAAGCAATTATGTCTTCTCAAAATAACATGGCTAAAGAAAGTTATCCCTACAAAATCATATAGTCTGGCTATGCTCTATCTTCACCACACAAAGTATTTAAATCATGCTCAACCCCGATGACAAGCCAAGCAATTGTTTCATACTTTTGACATTCTCAAACTTTTTCAATCTTCACGCAATACATGAGCATGAGCCATGGATATAGCACTATAGGTGGAATAGAGTGGTGGTTGTGGAGAAGACAAAAAGGGAGAAGATAGTCTCACATCAACTAGGCGTATCAACGGGCTATGGAGATGCCCATCAATAGATATCAATGTGAGTGAGTAGGGATTGCCATGCAACGGATGCACTAGAGCTATAAGTATATGAAAGCTCAAAAAGAAACTAAGTGGGTGTGCATCCAACTTGCTTGCTCATGAAGACCTAGGGAAATTTGAGGAAGCCCATCATTGGAATATACAAGCCAAGTTCTATAATGAAAGATTCCCACTAGTATATGATAGTGATAACATGAGAGACTCTCTACTATGAAGATCATGGTTCTACTTTGAAGCACAAGTGTGGTAAAAGGATAGTAACATTGTCCCTTCTCTCTTTCTATCTCATTTTTTATTTTTATTTGGGCCTTTTCTCTTTTTTATGGCCTCTTTTCTTTCTCTTTTTTTATTTGGGCTTCTTTGGCCTCTTTTATTTATTTTTCGTCCGGAGTCTCATCCCGACTTGTGGGGGAATCATAGTCTCCATCATCCTTTCCTCACTGGGACAATGCTCTAATAATGATGATCATCACACTTTTATTTTTCTTACAACTCAACAATTACAACTCGATACTTAGAACAAAATATGACTCTATATGAATGCCTCCGGCGGTGTACCGGGATATGCAATGATGCATGAGTGACAGGTATGAAAGAATTATGAACGGTGGCTTTGCCACAAATACTATGTCAACTACATGATCATGCTAAGCAATATGACAATGATGGAGTGTGTCATGAACGGAACGGTGGAAAGTTGCATGGCAATATATCTCGTAATGGCTATGGAAATGTCATAATAGGTAGGTATGGTGGCTGTTTTGAGGAAGGATATGGTGGGTGTATGATACCGGCGAAAGGTGCGCGGTATTAGAGAGGCTAGCAAGGGTGGAAGGGTGAGAGTGCGTATAATCCATGGACTCAACATTAGTCATAAAGAACTCATATACTTATTGCAAAAATCCACAAGTTATCAAAGCAAAGTATTACGCGCATGCTCCTAGGGGGATAGATTGGTAGGAAAAACCATCGCTCGTCCCCGACCGCCACTCATAAGGAAGACAATCAATAAATAAATCATGCTCCGACTTCATCACATAACGGTTCACCATACGTGCATGCTATGGGAATCACAAACTTCAACACAAGTATTTCTCAAATTCACAACTACTCAACTAGCATGACTTTAATATCACCATCTCCATATCTCAAAACAATTATCAAGTATCAAACTTATCATAGTATTCAACACACTCATAAAAAAGTTTTATTATTAATCATGCATACCAATCATATTAGGATTTTAAGCAAAATACCATGCTATTAAGACTCTCAAAATAATCTAAGTGAAGCATGAGAGATCAATAGTTTCTATAAAACAAATCCACCACCGTGCTCTAAAAGATATAAGTGAAGCACTAGAGTATTCTAACAAATTCCAAATCATGTATGGCTCTCTAAAAAGGTGTGTAAAGCAAGGATGATTGTGGTAAACTAATAATCAAAGACTCAAATCATACAAGACGCTCCAAGTAAAACACATATCATGTGGTAAATAAGAATATAGCTCCAAGTAAAGTTACCGATAGAAGTAGACGAAAGAGGGGATGCCTTCCGGGGCATCCCCAAGCTTTGGCTTTTAGGTGTCCTTAGATTATCTTGGGGGTGCCATGGGAATCCCCAAGCTTAGGCTCTTTCCACTCCTTGTTCCATAATCCATCAAATCTTTACCCAAAACTTGAAAACTTCACAACACAAAACTTAAAGTAGAAAATCTCGTGAGCTCCGTTAGCGAAAGAAAACAAAAGACCACTTCAAGGTACTGTAATGAACTCATTATTTATTTATATGGGTGTTATACCTACTGTATTCCAACTTCTCTATGGTTTATAAACTAATTTACTAGCCATAGATTCATCAAAATAAGCAAACAACACACGCAAAACAGAATCTGTCAAAAACTGAACAGTCTGTAGTAATCTGTAGCTAGCGCACGATCTGGAACCCCAAAAATTCTAAAATAAACTGATGGACGTGAGGAATTTATCTATTAATCATCTGCAAAAACAATTAACTAAATATCACTTTCCAAATAAAAATTACAGCAGTTCTCGTGAGCGCTAAAGTTTCTGTTGTTTACAGCAAGTTCAACAAGACTTTCCCCAAGTCTTCCCAACGGTTCTACTTGGCAAAAACACTAATTAAACACAAAAACACAACCAAAACAGAGGCTAAATAATTTATTTATTACTAAACAGGAGCAAAAAGCAAGGAATAAATATAAAATTGGGTTGCCTCCCAACAAGCGCTATCGTTTAACGCCCCTAGCTAGGCATAACAAGCAAGAATAGATCTAGGTATTGTCATCTTTGGTAGGCAATCCATAAGTGGCTCTCATAATAGATTAATAAGGTAGTTTAATTTGATTTCTAAGAAAGTGTTCCATGCCTTTCCTTAATGGAAATTGGAATCTAATATTTTCTTCCTTCATATCAATAATTGCACCAATCGTTCTAAGGAAAGGTCTACCAAGAATAATAGGACATGAAGGATTGCAATCTATATCAAGAACAATAAAATCTACGGGCACATCATTCCTATTTGCAACAATAAGAACATCATTAATTCTTCCCATAGGTTTCTTAATAGTGGAATCCGCAAGGTGCAAGTTTAGAGAGCAATCATCAAAATCACGGAAATCTAACAAATCACACAAAGTCTTTGGAATCGTGGAAACACTAGCACCCAAATCACATAAAGCATAGCATTCATGATCTTAAATCTTAATTTTAATAGTTGGTTCCCACTCATCATAAAGTTTTCTAGGGATAGAAACTTCCAATTCAAGTTTTTCTTCATAAGATTGCATCAAGGCATCAATGGTATGTTTAGTAAATGCTTTATTTTGACTATAAGCATGAGGAGAATTTAGCACAGATTGCAACAAGGAAATATAATCAATCAAAGAGCAATTTTCATAGTTAAATTCCTTGAAATCCATAATAGTGGGTTTAGCAACATCTAGGGTTTTAATTTCTTCAATCTCACTTTTATCAAATTTAGCATCAAGATCAAAAGATTCAGAATTATTGGAACGCCTTCTAGGTAAAGGTGGATCATATTCACTCCCATCATTATCAAGATTCATATTACAAAACAAAGATTTAATAGGGGACACATCAATAACTTTTAGATCTTCATCATTATTTTCATAGGAACTAGAACAACATGCTTTTATAAAGGCATCTTTCTTAGCACGCATCCTAGCGGTTCTTTATTTACACTCGTCAATGGAAATTTTCATGGCTTTGAGAGACTCATTGATATCATGCTTAGGTGGAATAGATCTATGTTTCAAAGAATCGACATCAAGAGCAATTCTATCAACGTTCCTAGCCAAATCATCAATCTTAAGCAATTTTTCTTCAATCATAGCATTAAAATTCTTTTGTGAATTAATAAATTCTTTAATATTAGATTAAAAATCAGAGGGCATATTATTATAATTTCCATAATAATTGTTGTAGGAATTACCATAATTATTAGAGGGGTTACTAGGATAAGGCCTAGGATTGAAATTTCCTCTATACGCGTTGTTACCAAAATTGTTCCTACCAACAAAATTCACATCCATAGATTCATTATTATTCTCAATAAAAGTAGAAAAGGGCATATCATTAGGATCAGAAGAAACACTCTTATTAGCAAATAATTTCATAAGTTCATCCATCTTTCCACTCAAAACATTAATTTCTTCTATCGCATGCACCTTTTTATTAGTAGATCTTTCAGTATGCCATTGAGAATAATTAACCATAATATTATCTAGGACTTTAGTTGCTTCTCCTAAAGTGATTTCCATAAAAGTGCCTCCCGCGGCCGAATCCAAAATATTTCTAGAAGCAAAATTCAATCCGGCATAAATTTTTTGTATAATCATCCACAAATTTAAACCATGAGTAGGGCATTACGTATCATTAATTTCATTCTCTCCCAAGCTTGTGCAACATGTTCATGATCAAGTTGCCTAAAGTTCATAATATCGTTTCTAAGAGAGATGATTTTAGCGGGAGGAAAATACTTAGAGATAAAAGCATCTTTGCACTTGTTCCATGAATCAATACTATTTTTAGGCAAAGACAAAAACCAAGCTTTAGCACGATCTCTAAGCGAAAAAGGAAATAGCTTCAATTTAACAATATCATTATCCAAATCTTTCTTCTTTTGCATGTCACACAAATCAACGAAGCTATTTAGATGGGTAGCGGCATCTTCACTAGGAAGGCCGGAGAACAGATCTTTCATGACAAGATTCAGCAAAGCAGTATTAATTTCACAAGATTCAGCATCGGTAAGAGGAGCAATCGGAGTGCTAATAAAATCATTGTTGTTGGTATTGGTGAAGTCACACAATTTAGTATTATCTTAAGCCATCGCGACAAACAAGCAAACTAACACACAAGCAAACAAAAAGCAAGCGGAAAAGGGGGCAAATAGAGAAAGAGAGGGGGGATAGAGAGAGAGGGTGAATAAAATAGCAAGGGTGAATTGGGGGATAGGAAAACGAGAGGCAAATGGCAAATAATGTAATACGGGAGATAAGGGTATGTGATGGGTACTTGGTATGTTGACTTTTGCGTAGACCTCCCCGGCAACAGCGCCAGAAATCCTTCTTGCTACCTCTTTTAGCACTGCGTTGGTTTTCCCTGAAGAGGAAGGGATGATGCAGCAAAGTAGCGTAAGTATTTCCCTCGGTTTTTGAGAACCAAGGTATCAATCCAATAGGAGGCTACGCGCGAGTCCCTCGTACCTGCACAAAACAAATAAATCCTCTCAACCAACGCAAATAGGGGTTGTCAATCCCTATAGGGCCACTTACGAGAGTGAGATATGATAGATATGATAAGATAATATTTTTGGTATTTTTATGATAACGATGCAAAGTAAAAATAAAGGCAAAGTAAATAACTAAGTAGTAGGATATTGATATGATAAAGATAGACCCGGGGGCCATAGGTTTCACTAGTGGCTTCTCTCGAGAGCATAAGTATTCTACGGTGGGTGAACAAATTATTGTTGAGCAATTGATAGAATTGAGCATAGTTATGAGAATATCTAGGTATGATCATGTATATAGGCATCACGTCCGAGACAAGTAGACCGACTCCTGCATGCATCTACTACTATTACTCCACTCATCGACCGCTATCCAGCATGCATCTAGAGTATTAAGTTAAAAACAGAGTAACGCCTTAAGCAAGATGACATGATGTACAGGGATAGACTCATGCAATATGAAGAAAACCCCATCTTGTTATCCTCGATGGCAAAAATACAATACGTGCCTTGTTGCCCTTACTGTCACTGGGAAAGGACACCGCAAGATTGAACCCAAAGCTAAGCACTTCTCCCATTGCAAGAAAGATCAATCTAGTAGGCCAAACCAAACTGATAATTCGAAGAGACTTGCAAAGATAAGAAATCATACATAAAAGAATTCAGAGAAGATTCAAATATTATTCATAGATAGACTTGATCATAAACCCACAATTCATCGGTCTCAACAAACACACCGCAAAAAGAAGATTACATCGAATAGATCTCCACAAGAGAGGGGGAGAACATTGTATTGAGATCCAAAAAGAGAGAAGAAGTCATCTAGCTACTAACTATGGACTCGTAGGCCTGAAGTAAACTACTCACACTTCATCGGAGAGGCTATGGTGTTGATGTAGAAGCCCTCCGTGATCGATGCCCCCTCCGGCGGAGCTCCGGAACAGGCCCCAAGATGGGATCTCGTGGATACAGAAAGTTACGGCGGTGGAATTAGGGTTTTGGCTCCGTATCTGATCGTTTGGGGGTACGTGGGTATATATAGGAGGAAGAAGTACGTCGGTGGAGCAACAAGGGGCCCACGAGGGTGGAGGGCGCGCCCCCTACCTCGTGGCCTCCTGTTAGCTGGCTTGACGTAGGGTCCAAGTCTCCTGAGTTGTATTCGATGAGAAAATCATGTTCCCGAAGGTTTCATTCCGTTTGGACTCCGTTTGATATTCCTTTTCTTCAAAACCCTAAAACAGGCAAAAAAACATCAATTCTGGGTTGGGCCTCCAGTTAATAGGTTAGTCCCAAAAATAATATAAAAGTGGATAATAAAGCCCAATAATGTCCAAAACAGTAGATAATATAGCATGGAGCAATCAAAAATTATAGATACGTTGGAGACGTATCACACATCGACCGCTATCCAGCATGCATCTTGTGCATTAAGTTCATGGAAAAACAGAGAGATGCAATAAGAATGATGACATGATGTAGACAAGATCTATTCATGTAGGACTATACCCCATCTTGTTATCCTTAATATCAACGATCAATACGTGTCTTGCTGCCAATTCTATCACTTGGAAAGAACACCGCATGAACGAACCCATCACAAAGCACCTCTTCCCATGGCAAGAAAAATCGATCTAGTCAGCCTAACTAAACCAAAGATTCGAAGAAGAAATATGAGGCTATAAGTAATCATGCATATAAGAGATCAGAACTCAAACAACTTTCATGGATAAAATAGATCTGATCATAAACTAAGAATTCGTTGGATCCCAACAAACACACCGCAAAATGAGTTACATCAAATAGATCTTCAACACACCATCGTATTGAGAATCAAAAGGGAGAGAGGAAGCCATCTAGCTACTAACTACGGACCCGTAGGTCTACAATGAACTACTCAAGCATCATCAGAGAGGAACCAATGAGGATGATGAACCCCTGCGTGACGGTGTCTAGATTGGACCTGGTGGTTCTAAAACTTGCGGCGGCTGGAATTGTTTTTCGTCGACTCCCCTAGGGTTTTTGGATTTTGGGGGTATTTATAGAGGAAAGAAGGGTTGTGGGAGGCCACCGAGGTGGGCACAACCCCCCAGGCGCGCCCAGGTGGGTTGTGCCCCCCTTGGGGCACCCCTCTGCTACTTCTTTGGCCCATCTTGTATCTTCTGGTCCAAAAGAAATCTCCAAAAAGTCTCGCTATTTGGACTCCGTTTGATATTGATTTTCTGCGAAGTAAAAAACAGCAAGTGGCACTGGGCACTATGTCAATAGGTTAGTCCCAAAAAATGATACAAAGTTGCTATAAAATGATTGTAAAACATCCAAGAATAATAATATAACAACATGGAACAAGCAAAAATTATAGATACATTGGAGACGTATCAGTAAGAACATCACCTAAGCACCGGTCCACCCACATATCAAATTATCAAAGTAGCGAACACAAATGAAACCAATATGATGAAAGTGACTAGATGAAATTCCCGTGTGCCCTCAAGAACGCTTTGCATTTTATAAGAGACCGTTTTGGCTTGTCCTTTTCCACAAAAGGATTGGGCTACCTTGTTGCACTTTATTTACCGTTACTGTTACTTTCTCATTACAAATTATCTTGCTATCAAACTACCTGTTACCGACAATTTCAATGCATGCAAAAAGTACCTTGCTGAAAACCACTTGTCATTTCCTTCTACTCCTCGTTGGGTTCGACACTCTTACTTATCGAAAGGACTATGATTCATCCCCTATACTTGTGGGTCATCAGTAGCCAGCCAGTGTGTTGGGTTGCCTCTAGATGAATAGTGCTTGTTGCTGCTACGCGCGCGATATGTAGAACGAGTGAAGACGTGGTGAGTCGACCTAGACGGTTGGTTGGCTGTGGATGAACAGTACCCAGTGGGGGTTGTATGAACAGGACCCTGTGGTTGCCGCTGGATGAACAGAACCACGAGGAGGCCGCCACATCCCAGTCGGTTGGGGTTGGATGAACAGAACCCCGTGGAGGCTGGATGAACAGTAGCCCATGGATGAACAATAGTCGATGGAGGCTAGAGGAAGTCGCGGTGGATGAACAGTAACCGATTGAGGCTGGTGGAAGTCGACGGTGGATGAACAGTAGCCCGTGGAGGCTTGAGCGAGGCAGTAGACGGTGGATAAACAGTAGCCCGTGGAGTCCCGTTTTGCAGTACGCCACACCCCTTCCCATGAACAGGACCTTGTTTTGACCATAGGCGGTTGGAGAGAAGTCTGTTTCCTCCGTTTTACGGTACATACATGTCATAATTATCTATAGATTCATGCATGTCATTATTTTCTTTCAAAGCAACGGACATTCTCTCAATAAATTCCTTAACATAGGCATTATGAGCATAGTTTTCATAGCAATATTTAAGTATGTCAAAATTTTCAGATTTGTAGAGAGTAATATCATACTTTTCAATCAAAGAAGCAACTTCATAAACACCCTTATAAGCAACAAATTCTTCAATTTTTTGATATCATAGTAACTATAAACACCTTTGGCATAAGAAGATAGGATTTCATTATCATTAAACGCACATAGGTAGGGAAGGTGTTTTTTAGGGTTCTCCAAGGAACAAGTAAAATTATAAATTTCACATAGATTCCAAGCATAGCATAGCAAAAAATTTATTTGATTCCATAAGAGTCCCTCTTTTTGAGACAAACGATGACGTACAAAATGAGCATGCTCATCTAATGATTTTTCCCTCAACTAAACTAGTTGGGGTTTCAGCACAAGCACATATGGATCGATGATGATCCAAGTAGAAAAATTTAAGCGGAGCCATATCAATAGATTTTTAGCAAGTAAGGATGCAAGAAAATAGAAGGCACATGGCAACACAAGCAAAGATAGCAAACTAAAAGACAGGCGGAAAGAAGCCGAATAAAAAAGGCAAAGATTTTTGTGTTTTCTGAAAATGTTTTAGAAATGGAGGAGAGGAAAATGAGAGAAAAATGGCAAATAATGTAAGTGCAAGAGATGAGAGTTTATGATAGGTACTTGGTAGGCTTGATGTAGAACCTCCCTGGCAACGGCGCTAGAAATTCTTCCTGCTTCTTGTTGAGCTTGTGTAGATTTTTCACTTGAAGATGAAAGGGTGATGCAGCGAAGTAGGGATCAATATTTCCCTCAGTTAAGAACCAAGGTATCAATCTAGTAGGAGGCACAAGCAAGTCGCTGTCGGCATTGTAGGAACGGGGGTGCCCAGACTTGCCTGCCTGCAGCCTAGAGCGTGGCTCCACCAACGGCCTGGTACGGCCCATCTTCAGCAGTAATAACTCAAGACCCTCGCGAGGGGCCAAGCCTCGCGAGGCGGACGACGCCAAGACCTCCCTGGGGGCAGCCTCACTAGGCTGGCTACTGAGGAGTGGAGATATCTATGTAGGGAGCACCTCGCGAGGTTCACATGACGTGAGCCATGACGACCAAGGACAGGTGAGTTCCAGCGAGCGCAGTGTACCAATTTCCTCTTTGGTGCTAAGGAGGCAAGCGCAGGCGCAGGGTCCCGAGGCATCGGACAAAGGTTTCCATATCGGTGCATCAAGACCAAGACCAGTAGGACGGCAGGACGGAGGTCATCACGGAGCCCACAGCAGCATCATCACCAGAGCCTTTGGCAGGCAAAGAACACCTTTTATTAGGATAGCTTGTACTAGTTTTCCCCCTTCAAACTTGGCCGTTGTGGGATCCCTTCCCGCCTAACATTTGGGAAGAGGACCAAGGCCACTATAAATAGGACTTGGCCACCACCATGGAGAGGGATCGGGGATCGGATTCATTCCACCCTAACGAGCTCACCAGTTCATCGAGCCCAAGAACACCTCACCTCCTAAGGTTGTTTATCCATTGTATTAGTTCATCCTCTGTAACGCCCCGAGACCGATGCTCGAGAAGACTTCCATATGTTACGGGTTTCGCCGTGTGTTCCATTTGTGCCAGCCCTTTTATTTTTTGCATTGCATCATGTCATCATGCCATCATATCATTAATTGTTGCAACTCAACTAAATAAATTGCATGAATCTTCGATCCATTTAAATCGAGGGAATTCACATGGTGATTCTCTTTATAACATACCCTCCCGGTAGTAGGGAGCTATATTAAAATATTTCTTTAATTTGAAATTCACCATAACACACTTGCAAAAAATCCCAATGCTGTAGTTATCACAACTCTTGGCCTCTATCTTTGCTATATATATTTTCTCTATTTTCCGGAGCTCCACCAAGTATCCGAACATTTTTGGACCTCCTATCACCCACTTCCCATTCAAATCATTTGAATTTAAATCAAATGAGTTTGAATTTAAATCTTTCTATCATGGCCTTTTCTATTTTCTCGGAACGAGCATATTTTTGCGAGTCCGGAAAAATATTCCGCATGCCCAAATCCTTCCTCTAATCCTTTCTTTCCTTTCCTTTCTTTCTTTGCGGTTTTCTGATTTCTAGAAGGTTTTTTTTAAGACTTAAGGGAGAAGAGAGACCCAGGCCTCTCTAGGGCCCATCCACTTCCGGCCCAAACCTCCCCTAGGCCAGCCGCCGACCTCCCTAGGCGCAGCCTTTCCTCTCCCTGGGCCGGCCTCCCTAAGGCCCAGTAAAGCTTCCCCCGCAACCCTAGCCTCGCTCAGCCTCTCTCCCTCTCCCGATCCCCTCTCCCTCCGCCGCCAGAGAGCATCGGCTCGTCCCCATCTCCCTCTCGTTCCCTTGCTGCTCTGCTCTACGCCCACAGACCGCCTGCCTCTTCCTCTCGCGCCTCCCTCCTCTCACTTCCTCCCTCACCTTCTCAGCGCGACCAGGGGCGGGTCCCAATCCCCATGGCCATGAACACTCGCCGCCGCGCGTCCCATGCCACTACCGCTCGCCCGTGACGGCCCTTCCTCGAGCGTGCTGCCTTCCTCGCCCTCGCTGCCTGCCCACGGGTCACGCGGCCTGAGGCCGGCGACTAGCGCCGCCGTGGCCGTCCGTCTACTTCCTCCTTCATCCGCCTCGGGAAGCCGCCGCCGTGCCAAGTCCCTGTGCCCGCGCCCCGCTTCTCCTCTCGTGCCGCAGCTCCGTCCGCGAGCTCGTGGAACCATGGCCGCCACAGGAGCCTCGCGCCCGACCCCCTCGCTGGGGCCATGGTTGCTCGTGACCCCACCTTCCTGCACCTCCATTCGCCACCTACCGCTGCTCCGCCTCGATCGAGCTCCATCCCCTGCTGTCACTGGATCGCCAAGATGCAGCCCCGACACCGTCGGCCCCTCCCTCCTTCAACGTTCGAGCCTTCATGACCGAGGCCTTCGTCATCTCCCTGTGATGCGCTGCGTGCGACCGTGACAGCCACATGGTCGCCACCTCGGCAGCCCCCTGTTGCTGGTTCGCGCGCCTTCGCTGTCGGTCGCATGGACGCCAAGACCCGCAACTGGACAGCAAGACCAAGTCCCGCACAGACCTGAGCGTCCCTGGGTTTCGCCAAGTTCCATCAAATATGACCGTTTTGGATACACCAAGACCCGGACCATCAAGTACCACGACGTATCGATCGCCAAATACCCCTTTGGATACGCAAGTCCCTCGAAGGTCCACAGATGCCTAGAATAACTACAAGACCGAAACGAAGTATCACGATGACCGTTGACATGTACCACTACACCGCACCGAAACGTCAAGACCGTCCTAGATATTGCCAAGTACCACTTCGGTTTCGGAACGCGACGAGTACCACGACTACCCTCGAGGACATTGGTTCCATCAAGTTTGACTACCACGTGTGTACAACTACCGCCGCCGTGATTTTCGACAAGACGTCGTGTGCCTCTATTTCTACTACCGTCCCGGTGATCACAGATGAACGATAGCACGACTACTTCCACTACGGCATGAGTACAACTACTACCTCTACGAACGTGGTGAGACCGTCTACTTCCGCTAAGAACTTGATCCGTTCCGAAAAGTCTCACCTCAAAGGTATAACCCCGAGACGACGCCCGTGAACGAATGAATGCATGTTGGATGAGATGCACCCTTTGTTTGCACCGTGTCCGTATTGTCACCCGTTTTCCATGCCACTAACTCGTGGGACACCCGGAATCCGGGAGCGCCACACCATCTTTTGCACACATCCGCACACTTCTCCTTTGCATCGGTATCTCAATCGAGTTACCGGAACCGGAACGTTGCCGTGGCACCGTTTTCGTTATCGTTGCCGTGGCACCCCTTTCCTTCCACCACGGTGACAAATGCTTTATAATGCTCTTGTCAATTGCTATAAACTTGAACATGGCATCCGCATCATGATAACAACATTTAAAATGGTTTCAATTGTTGTTCACTATTGCTAAATGCATATGGGGATTTACCGGAATTGTTGTTCGTTGTTCCGGCCTCATTTAAACTTTCCTAGATAGGTAGTTTTCATATGCTTCACCTCTTGCCATGTTTAACAACATTTAATATTGTTGGGTACATAACCGAGAGAGAACTAAATAAGTCATGTGGTGTTTCGTCAATATGCAACTCGTTGCATATTGAGCTTCACTTAATTTGTAGTTTTGTTTGTGCACTTTGCCATACCATGCTTCATTAAACCGGACATGCATCATACTTGGTTGTGCATCATGCCATGTTGATGTGATGGTTGTTTACTATGTTGTGTGCTTCTTTCCAGTGTTTACTTCTTCGGGTTGGTTCCGGTAACGTCGTGTTTGTGAGGACCCGTTCGTCTACGTTCCGTTTGTCTTCTTCATGGACTCGTTCTTCTTCCTTGCGGGATTTCAGGCAAGATGACCATACCCTCAAAATCACTTCTATCTTTGCTTGCTTAGTTGCTCGCTCTTTTGCTATGCCTATGCTGCAATACCTACCACTTGCTTGGCATGCCTCCCATGTTGTTGAACCAAGCCCCTCTTATAGCGTTGTTAGTTGCAGGTGAAGATTGAAGTTTGTTCCTTGTTGGAACATGAAGATGTTGTTCCTTGTTGAAACATGTTTACTTGTTGGGATATCACAATATATCTTATTTAATTAACGCATCTATATACTTGGTAAAGGGTGGAAGGCTCGGCCTTATGCCTGGTGTTTTGTTCCACTCTTGCCTCCCTAGTTTCCGTCATATCGGTGTTATGTTCCCGGATTTTGCGTTCCTTACGCGGTTGGGTAATAATGGGAACCCCTTGACAGTTCGCCTTGAATTAAAACTTCTCCAGCAATGCCCAACATTGGTTTTACCATTCACCACCTAGCCTTTTCTTTCCCTTGGGTCGGCAAGTCCAAGGGTCATCATTATTTTACCCCCCCCCGGGCCAGTGCTCCTCTGAGTGTTGGTCCAAACTAGAGTCCTGTGCAGCGCCCCCTCGGGGAAACTCGAGGTTTGGTTTTAGTTGTATGAAGAGCTCATCTGAGTGTGCCCTGAGAACAAGATATGTGCAGCTCCTATCGGGATTTGTCGGCACATTCGGGCGGTGTTGCTGATTTAGTTTTACCCTGTCGAAATGTCTTGTAGAACCGGGATACCGAGTCTGATCAGAATGTCTCGGGAGGAGGTCTATTCCTTCGTTGACCGTGAGAGCTTGTCATGGGCTAAGTTGGGACACCCTTGCAGGGATTTGAACTTTCGAAAGCCGTGCCCGCGGTTATGGGAAGATGGGAATTTGTTAATGTCCGGTTGTAGAAAACCTGAAGTTGACCTTAATTAAAATGCATCAACCGCGTGTGTAACCATGATGGTCTCTTTCCGGCGGAGTCCGGAAAGTGAACACGGTGTTGGAGTTATGCTTGACGTAGGTTGTTCTAGGATCACTTCTTGATCATAGTTGTTCGACCGTGCTTTTGCCTTCTCTTCTCGCTCTCTTTTGCGAATAAGTTAGCCACCATATATGCTAGTCGCTTGCTGCAGCTCCACCTCATACCTTTTACCTTACCCATAAGCTTAAATAGTCTTGATCGCGAGGGTGTGAGATTGCTGAGTCCCCGTGACTCATAGATACTTCCAAAACCAGTTTGCAGGTGCCGATGTTACCGAGCAGGTGACGCAACCAAGCTCAGGAGGAGCTCAATGAAGATCTTGTCCTTTATGTTGTTTCATTCTAGTTGATCAGTAGTGGAGCCCAGTCGGGACGATCGGGGACCTGTGTAGCAATTGCGGTAGTCTTCTTTTATTTTGGTTCCGTAGTCGGACCTTGATTGTATCTGGATGATGTAATGCTTTATTCATGTAATTGTTGTGAAGTGGCGATTGTAAGCCAACTATCCAACTATGTATCTCTGTCCCTTATGTATTACATGGGTTGTGTGAAGATTACCTCATTTGCGACATTGCTTTCAATGCGGTTATGCCTCTAAGTCGTGCTTCGACACATGGGAGATATAGCCGCATCGAGGGTGTTACATCCTCAGCCCCCCGAGGCTATCCACCCACAAACTGGAGTAGGGTATTACACCGCAAGGTGGTCCGAACCAGTATAAACCCCCGCGTCTCTTGTTCTTTGGGTCCGTCGAGCTAGGTCGTGGAATCGTTGAGTGAGTGAGCGATGAAGAGAGTATTCTTCATGCGCACCCCAGAGTTCGAACCTCACAAGGGTTTGCGGGAACCCGCAATCCGACATTTGGCGCGCCAGGTAGGGGTGCGCTGAAGCCTTTCTTTTGTCGATCGACGCACCACTGCTCCACCGCATCCATGGCTGACGCTCGCCAGGCCCGTGCTGAGCGCTGGGCCGCCCTTGCCGCTCGCGTCGCCCAGACGGCGCCCGTCGGTGGACCTCCCCGTCGCTCTAAATCACCCGCTGCCAATGCCGCCACCGGCCCGGCGGGAAACGAGCAGTAAGCTTCATCGCTGCACCCCTCTGTGCGGAGGGACGGACGCACTGCCACCCCGTCGTTGACTCAGGCCGGCTCGTCGTCCCACGCTCGCCGCGAGCCCGCGGACGCGTAGGCCGCACTGCTTATGGCGTGCGAGCTCCTGCGTTACCGCCCGACGACGACCTCTACAAGGACTGGCTGGACTGCATCACCGAGCTCGTCAGCGCCACTGGGGGCTCTCCTGCACCGTCCCTTTCGCTGGCTCGTCTGCCCCTGCTGTGGGTGACGTATCCCATGGAGCACCTCCGCCACCTCCACATCAAGACGTCGCCTTCGCACCAAGACGCATAGCCCCGTGGCACGACCCACCGCGTAGGGCGCCCGCGCGTGAGGAAGGAAGTTGCCAGGAAATCCCGCGGCCGCAAGAAGATGCTCCTACACTCCCAGCACCACCACTTCAAGACCGTGCGCCACCTGCGGCGGAGGCGCGTGGGTACCAAGACCAGGCTCCACCTTCACGACGGGCTCCAATGACCACGGCGGGTTGCCATGCCTTCACCCCCGAGCTGCGCAGCGTTGTCTGGCCCGACAAGTTCAAGCCCGACCTGCCTCCGCGCTACGACGGCACCCCCAACCCTGCTGAGTTCTTGCATCTCTACGAGCTGACATCGAGGCGGCCAACGGCAACGAGAAAGTTATGGCAAACTGGTTTCCCATGGCTCTCAAAGACGGCGCGCACTCGCGGCTCTTGAACCTGCCCGCGGGATCGATCTCGTCCTGGGGAAAGATGTGCGAGCGCTTCGTCGTCAACTTCCAAGGCACTCGCGACCACCTGCCTGCCACTGGTGACATGCGGCGCATCAAGCAGCAGCCAGGGGATACCCTGCAGAAGTACATCCAACGTTTCAATAGCGTTCGCCTCAAGATCCCCAAGGTGAAGGACGAGGCCATCATCTCGGCATTCTCTGATGGCGTCCGTGATGTCAAGATGAAGGAGGAGCTTGCCATACACGAGGGACCGTGCACACCTCTGGAGATGTTCAACATGGCGACTGTCGTGGTTTTGTCACGGCAGATGTCCTAGAGAAAGGACTTAGTCGCGGAGCCATCGCGACGGGTTAGCTTGAAGGGGTTAAAGCGGACACAGGGACGCAAGAGAGTTTATACTAGTTTGGCCCCTTCAATGAAGGTAAAAGTCTACGTCTAGTTGTGATGGAATTGATGGGGTTTCGATGACTAGGGAGCAAACAAGCTTCGCCTATGTCTCGAGTTGTTGTCTGTTGTTCTTGAACCGCCACCGGGTCGTCCCCTTATATAGACGGGTGACACCTGTCGGTTCACAGAGTCCCAACACCGGTCGATATTCGTATCCGGGTTGGTCTCTCCTTCTTCCTAACTTACAATACAAGTTTATATACAAATTCCGGTTTACAGCTACAAGTCTTGAACTGGCTACGGGCCTTAGGCCCTCATCTGCATTCTTGGGCTTTATCACTTCTGGAACTACTGATGAAGTTGACCCGGCCCAGATAGGCCGGTTTACGCCCAGCAGTAATATCCCCAACATTAGGCCCCAGATTGATTTGAACGGGTTCATGTCAATCCTTTAACAAAAACTTCATCTTCAACGTCTTCTCATAAATTGGTAAACCGCCATGATGTCATCTTCTCTGATTACTGTAAACCGGAGTGACGTCACCTGTCATAACGAAGATATCCACTATGCTTCTTTATTTAATATATCTGCGGAAATCGAGGCGACAACTCCGTTTCGTGGCCCCTTGATTGTCGCGCCTGACACATGTCTTTTTGCCTTATAAATAGGACCGAAGGGTCATTTCCTTTCTCTTTCCCTTCTTCCCCTTCTACTTCGTCTTCCTCGCATCGCCCGGCTTCAGAGCTCCGCCGCCACCGTCGACCTCTGCCTCAACCTTGGCCGCTGCATCAACCTGGGCGCACCAGAACATCGCGGCAACCTTCCGCGTCTTCCTCAGCTCCGGTAAACCTTCTATCCTTCCCCTGCAGATCTGTTTTAGGGTTTCACAGTTCTTCAGTATTCATCGTCTGCCTCTTGCTCATACGATAGATCTTTAGATGAATCCGCAAATCTTTACTCTGTGCAATGATAGTTGTTTGACCTTCGCCTTCACTTATGCATCTCAAAACCATAGATCTATATGAACGTTTTGCTCATTGGTTCGGTACTGCTCCTTTGAACCTCTAAGTATTTATCTCTTTTCTGAACTTGCTTCAGATCCAATGCTATAAGGAAATCTTGTGAAACCTGTTTCTGCGTACTTGTCCATCCGCAATGCTTAGATCAGGCGGTTTAACCTTATAGAAAAATTTCCAAACCGGTATATGCCATTAGTCCCCTTATTGAACCGTCAGATGCTTGTTGCTTCATAAAACTCCGGTTCAGATAGTTCTGTCTCCAGTTTAACAGTGCCCATACCAATGTATCTTGATCAAATGCATTTTTGAACCGGGATCTTCTACCTTGTAGATTCCATCATGGCCAAGCAAGTGTATGAGTGCAATTGGGTTCCTTCTCGCGTCACAGAGGCTCAACTGGACGATTTAGTCCTGATTGGCGCTTTAGGCAGCAAAGATACCATCCATTGGAGGGCTCCTGGCAAAGAATGCCCTCCCACACCTCGAGAAGGAGAGGTTGTTGTTTTCGTAGATCACTTAGCCCGGGGCTTTAAGCCGCCCGGTTCTAAATTTTACCGGGATGTTTTAGCCGATTTCCAGCTCCATCCACAAGATATTGGCCCCAACTCTGTTACAAATATGTGTCACTTCCAAGTGCTCTGTGAAGCGTTCTTTCAAGAGGAGCCCACAATGGAATTGTTCAGAGACCTTTTCCATCTAAACCGCCGTACTGAGTTTACTGACGGCTCCAATACGGAGTTGGGTGGCGTGGCGATTCAGAAAAGGAAAGAGGTCACATACCCTCACGCCAAACTGCATAGCCACCCCAAAGAATGGAATCAGACATGGTTCTACTGCAAAGACACCTCCCCTGCTGGTGAGAATCCCTTGCCTGGCTTTCGTACGGAGCGGCTCAGTAATACACACCCTTTTCCACAAAGATTGACTGCACAGGAGAGAAGCAAATATGCTCCTCAACTTTCAAAGCTCAGAGCCTTTATGGCCAACGGTTTAACAGGGGTTGACCTCGCTCGCTGTTGGATATCATGGAGCATACTGCCCCTTACTCAGCGCTCCGGTTTGATGTGCGAGTATACTGGCAGTGTTGATGACCCACTGCAACATTCCAAAATCCAGCTCACCGATGAAGAAATCACAGAGGCTGTGAATAAGATGCTGAATGAACCGGAACACGTCTGTGCTAGAAACGGCCTGCTTCCCTTCTGTGCCACCAACAAACCGCCAGTTGTAAGACTTTGATTTTTCTTTTTGCTGAATCTGTTAATGATATATCTGGTCTTTGTTTAATATCAGTGTCTGTGTAATCAGGGCAATGATCCGTTTTGGAGCAAGAAACTGCCGCAGGAGAAACCAGAAAAACCAAACAAACCGGAAAGAGCAACTCGGCAAAAGACTAAAGCTGTGAAGAAGACTGCCCACAGGAAAAGAACCACTGCATCTTCTAATCCGGCCCCTGATGGTGATGTGGATAATCCGGACTTTAAGGTAGAGCTTGACTCACTTGGTTTATTTTTCATGCGTCTTATTCATGATGATATTTTGTCAGGATGATGCCGAAGCCAGCCACGCGGATGTTACAGAGGTAATTATTCTCTCTTCCGATTCAGAAACTTTGCCTTCACAAAAAATCCGTCAGGCAAACCGGAAAGTTAAATTTTCTCATCCTCTTGCTTATTTGGATCCTAAATTTCTTATGAAGACCCAACAACACGAAGCTCGTCGCACAACCCGGCACAGCGGCCAGGTAGTTACCTCTGCCGGTTTACCGGACAGTCCGGTTCGGAAACGCCATTCAGAGGTCTCTAATTTGCTTGTCAGTGCTTGTCCCAAAGCGGGCTGCTTTCGTCAACCTCTTAATCCGTCTGACTCCGATTACCAGGCTACTCCCCACTCATCTTCTGGCGAGTCATCGGCTACTCAGCTCCCACCGCTCAAAACGGTGCTTGGGTAAGCTATACTTATTGTGATGTTTGCAGTACATCGCCTTAGAACATATGCTGTATTTGATTTTGTTATTCTTCTCAGGGCCAAACCTAGGCCAAGCAAGAAGGCCCTCCTGGACAAAGCGGCCGAGGAAGATGTCGTTCTTGAACCAGGCAAGACACCCAATCTTGAAGCGGCTATTCCTGAGGATATACCCAACGATCCACCGCAGCAAGACGATGATCTTATTGCTGAAGAGAGACCTACTGATGCCTCAGGTCCTGTCAATCAGCCCACAGGTTCCATCTAGATTGAAAGCTCCACCGGTCCAGCAAAACCTACTAACAAGCCAACAGCCCCAGTGCAAACCGGCGGTACCCAGGATGATGAGGTTGTCATTACTGGCACTGGCCATACTGAGCCAAGCAATCCTGTCGCTTTATCCAAACATTCTGCCAAGGAAGAATTTGCTGCCTTTGGCAAAGGCAAGTGGAACGCTGATCTGACGACTTATGCTGCTCTGAACGCCCAAGATATCCATTCCGGCTATCTGAACCGGTTGTATACCAGTCACGACTATGAAGCCGGTCTGGTTAATATGATGAAAGATAAATATGAGGTAACTTCCATATGCTCCTTCCTGCTTGTATGCTTCCATTCTTGCTGACTCTCCTAGCCCCCAAGGGCCGGTTTGTAATATTCTTTCAAACCAGGACTTACTAATATAAATCTTGATGCTTTGAAATTCGCTCATGTAGCCCCCAAGGGCCGGTTCAACTTAGCGTAGTTAAACCGGTACTTTAAGTAATTGAAATTGCCGTATCAGAATATATACGAGCAAATAGCCATTAGCCCCCAAGTGCCAAGTTGAATACTTGTATTGATCTTGGGACTTTGTAAGCAATTGAAAGATGAAGATCGAATATGCATTAGCCCCCAAGTGCCAAGTGCATAACTTGTTATGTGGTTGGTACTTCAATCCTTGTACCGTTTTGTTGAAGCATATAACTGTCTGCATGCAGGCTGAGCTGAAGACGAAAGAAAACCAAATCGCCGACCTCCAAGAAAACCTGAAAACCCAACAAGCTGAAACCTCCAAAGCAAAAGAGGAATTAGCCAGCGCTTTAAGCGCCATGGAGCAGCTTAAGGAGAGCTTCAAGAAGAAACAGGCGGATTGGGCCACTGAAAAGTCCACTTTAATCAAACGAGCAGAGGATGCCGAGGCTGCACTAAAACCGGTGGCGGATGAATTGACCAGTATAAAGCGGCACGTGCATACTATGACCTTCTTACAGAGCTGCCGGTTTAACCCTTATGATATTTCAGGGACACGCACTGGTCATTTGGGTTCAGATGTGCGGAAAAAATTGAAGGCCGTCTACACGTTGGTCGAACAGCTGTATACTGGCGCACAGCGGATCATCTGTACCGCATCTCACAACAAACCGGCGCCCACTCTGATTCAAGATACCCTGATGAAACTGTCGGTGCTTCCCGCCCGGGTTGAAGAGCTGAAGAAATCTGCTGCTCGAACCGGTGCGATCAATGCCTTAATGCGGGTAAAAGCCTGAGTGCCGGATTTTGATCCTATTGAAGCGGCTCAGGGCTATCCCAGCTTGAAAGAAGATGGGTCAGAATTTAGTGAAGCGGATCAGCGAGCCATAAACCGGGAGGTGCGTCCGCTAGCTTGTCAACTGGCTGAAGAAGCAGACTTGTCTCGTTATCAAGCTCAATATGATAATCACGAGTCTGAATTATTGAAAGGTTCAAGTAATTTCAGGGTGAAGTTGAAAGATCGTCGTGACAAGAGGATAAAATATCTATGATATGATCATAGAGATGAATATCTGAATTACGAGTTTGGCACAGAATTAAGACATTGTGGAAATTGTTTCACAACTGATACAGCCTGGAACACCATAGTGTGATGGTGTGTCCGAACATCATAACTGCACCCTATTGGATATGATGCATACCATGATGTCTCTTATCGAATTACCACAATAGTTTATGGGTTAAGCATTAGAGACAACCACATTCACTTTAAATAGGGCACCACATAATTCCGATGAGATGGCACCGTATGAACTATGGTTTAGAGAAACCTAAGCTGTCATTTCTTAAAAGTTTGGGGCTGCGACGCTTATGTGGAAAAGTTTCAGGCCGATAAGCTCGAACCCAAAGCGGATAAATGCATCTTCATAGGACAACCCAAAAACAGTTGGGTATACCTCCTATCTCAGATCCGAAAGCAATAAAGGATTGTTTCTAGAATCAGGTCCTTTCTCGAGGAAAAGTTTCTCTCGAAAGAATTGAGTGGGAGGATGGTGGAGACTTGATGAGGTTATTGAACCGTCACTTCAACTAGTGTATAGCAGGGCACAAAGAGTTGTTCCTGTGGCACCTACACCAATTGAAGTGGAAGCTTATGATATTGATCATGAGACTTCGGATCAAGTCACTCCCAAACCTCGTGGGATGACAAGAATGCGTACTACTTCAGAATGGTACGCAATCCTGTCTTGGAAGTCATGTTGCTAGACAACAATGAACCTACGAGCTATGGAGAAGCGATGGTGGGCCCAGATTCCGATAAACGGCTCGAGGCCATAAAATCCGAGAGAGGATCCATGTATGAAAACAAAGTGTAGACTTTGGCAGAACGGCTCGATGGTCGTAAGGCTATTGAGTGCAGATGGATTTTAAAAGGAAGACGGACAATGATGGTAAGTATCACCGTTAAGAAAGCTCGACTTGTCATTAAGATGTTTCCCGACAAGTTCAAGGAGTTGACTACGGTGAGACTTTCTCACTCGTAGCGATGCTAAGAGTCTGTTGGAATTATATTAGCGATTACTGCATTATTTGTGAAATCTTGCAGATAGGATGTCAAACATTGTTTCCTCGACGATTTTCTTGAGGAAAGGTTGTATGTGATACAACCGGAAGGTTTTGTCAATCCTGAAAGATGCTAATAAGTATGCAAAGCTCCAGCAATCTTTCTGAGGACTGGAGTAAGCATCTCGGAGTTGGAATGTACACTTTGATGAGATGATCAAAGATTTTGGGTTTATTCAAAGTTTATGAGAAACTTGTATTTCCAAAGAAGTGAGTGGGAGCACTATAGAATTTCTGATGAGTATATGTTTTAACATATTGTTGATCGGAAATGACGTAGAATTTCTGGAAAGCATATAGGGTTATTTGGAAAGTGTTTTTCAATGGAAAGCCTGGATTAAGCTACTTGAACATTGAGCATCAAGATCTATAAGAATAGATCAAAATGCTTAATGGTACTTTCAAATGAGCACATACCTTGACATGATCTTGAAGGTGTTCAAGATGGATCAGTCAAAGAAGGAGTTCTTGCCTGAGTGATAAGGTATGAAGTTAAGACTTAAAGCTCGACCACGGCAGAATAGAGAGAAAGGATGAAGGTCGTCCCCTATGCTTAAAACATAGGCTCTACAGTATGCTATGCTGTGTACCGCACCTGAAGTGTGCCTTGCCATGAGTCAGTCAAGGGGTACAAGAGTGATCCAAGAATGGATCACAGGACAGTGGTCAAAGTTATCCTTAGTAACTAGTGGACTAAGGAATTTTCTCGATTATGGAGGTGGAAAAGAGTTCGTCGTAAAGGGTTACGTCGATGCAAGCTTAACATCTGTCCGGATAGCTCAGAGTAGAGATACCGGATACGTATAATGGAGCAACAATTTAGAATAGCTCCAAGTAGAACAGTTATTTGGAATAGCTCCAAATAGAACGTGGTAGCTGCATCTAGGAGATGACATAAAGATTTGTAAAGCACACACGGATCTGAAAGGTTCAGACCCATTGACTAAAACCTCTCTCACAAGCAACATGATCAAACCCAGAACTCATTGAGTGTTAATCACATAGTGATGTGAACTAGATTATTGACTCTAGTAAACTCTTTGGATGTTGGTTACATGGCGATGTGACCTGTGAGTGTTAATCACATGGCGATGTGAACTAGATTATTGACTCTAGTGCAAGTGGGAGACTGTTGGAAATATGCCCTAGATGCAATAATAAATTGGTTATTATTATATTTCCTTGTTCATAATAATCGTTTATTATCCATGCTATAATTGTATTGATAGGAAACTCAGATACATGTGTGGATACATAGACAACACCATGTCCCTAGTAAGCCTCTAGTTGACTAGCTCGTTGATCAATAGATGGTTACGGTTTCCTGACCATGGACATTGGATGTCGTTGATAACGGGATCACATCATTAGGAGAATGATGTGATGGACAAGACCCAATCCTAAGCCTAGCACAAAGATCGTGTAGTTCGTATGCTAAAGCTTTTCTAATGTCAAGTATCATTTCCTTAGACCATGAGATTGTGCAACTCCCGGATACCGTAGGAATGCTTTGGGTGTATCAAACGTCACAACGTAACTGGGTGACTATAAAGGTGCACTACAGGTATCTCCGAAAGTGTCTGTTGGGTTGGCACGAATCGAGACTGGGATTTGTCACTCCGTGTAAGCGGAGAGGTATCTCTGGTCCCACTCGGTAGGACATCATCATATGCGCAATGTGACCAAGGAGTTGATCACGGGATGATGTGTTACGGAACGAGTAAAGAGACTTGCCGGTAACGAGATTGAACAAGGTATAGGGATACCGACGATCGAATCTCGGGCAAGTAACATACCGCTAGACAAAGGGAATTGTATACGAGATTGATTAAGTCCTTGACATCGTGGTTCATCCGATGAGATCATTGTGGAACATGTGGGAGCCAACATGGGTATCCAGATCCCGCTGTTGGTTATTGACCGGAGAACGTCTCGGTCATGTCTGCATGTCTCCCGAACCCGAAGGGTCTACACACTTAAGGTTCGGTGAAGCTAGGGTTGTAGAGATATTAGTATGCGGTAACCCGAATGTTGTTCGGAGTCCCGGATGAGATCCCGGACGTCACGAGGAGTTCCGGAATGGTCCGGAGGTAAAGAATTATATATAGGAAGTCCTGTTTCAGCCATCGGGACAAGTTTCAGGGTCATCGGTATTGTACCGGGACCACCGGAAGGGTCCCGGGCGTCCACCGGGTGGGGCCACCTGCCCCGGGGGGCCACATGGGCTGTAGGGGGTGTGCCTTGGCCTATATGGGCCAAGGGCACCAGCCCCAAGAGGCCCATGCGCCAAGAGAAGAGAAAAAGGGGAGAGTCCTAAAAGGGGAAGGCACCTCCGAGGTGCCTTGGGGAGGATGGACTCCTCCCCCCCCCTTGGCCGCACCCTTCCTTGGAGGAAGGGGCAAGGGATGCGCCTCCCCCTCTCCCTTGGCCCTATATATAGTGGGGAAAAGGAGGAGCAAACATACCTAAGGCCTGGCGCCTCCCTCTCCCTCCCGTGACACATCTTCCTCCTCCCGCAGCGCTTAGCGAAGCCCTGTTGGAATCCCGCTACTTCCACCACGCCGTCGTGCTGTTGGATCTCCAACAACCTCTCCCTCCTCCTTTCTGGATCAAGGCATGGGAGACGTCTCCATTCCGTATGTGTGTTGAACGCGGAGGTGCCGTCCGTTCGGCGCTAGGATCATCGGTGATTTGGATCACGACGAGTACGACTCCATCAACCCCGTTCTCTTGAACGCTTCCGCTTAGATCTACAAGGGTATATAGATGCACTCTCCTTCCCCTCGTTGTTGGTCTCTCCATAGATAGATCTTGGTGACACGTAGGAAAATTTTGAATTTATGCTACGTTCCCCAACAGTGGCATCATGAGCTAGGTCTATTGCGTAGATTCTATGCACGAGTAGAACACAAAGTAGTTGTGGGCGTTGATTTTGTTCAATATGCTTGCCGTTACAAGTATTATCTTGATTCGGCAGCATCGTGGGATGAAGCGGCCCGGACCAACCTTACACGTACTCTTACGTGAGACCGGTTCCACCGACTAACATGCACTAGTTGCATAAGGTGGCTAGCGGGTGTCTGTCTCTCCTACTTTAGTCGGATCGGATTCGATGAAAAGGGTCCTTATGAAGGGTAAATAGCAATTGGCATATCACGTTGTGGTCTTTGCGTAGGTAAGAAACGTTCTTGCTAGAAACCCATAGCAGCCACGTAAAACATGCAAACAACAATTAGAGGACGTCTAACTTGTTTTTGCAGGGTATGCTATGTGATGTGATATGGCCAAAGCATGTGATGAATGATATATGTGATGTATGAGATTGATCATGTTCTTGTCAAGGGAATCACGACTTGCATGTCAATGACGAGACAGCTTCAAGAAGACACGATGATGGAGATCATGATGATGGAGATCATGGTGTCGTGCCGGTGACGATGATGATCATGGAGCCCCGAAGATGGAAATCAAAAGGAGCAATATGATATTGGCCATATCATGTCACTATTTGATTGCATGTGATGTTTATCATGTTTATACATCTTATTTGCTTAGAACGACGGTAGTAAATAAGATGATCCCTTACAACAATTTCAAGAAGTGTTCTCCCCTAACTGTGCACCGTTGCTACAGTTCGTCGTTTTGAAGCACGCCGTGATGATCGGGTGTGATAGATCCTTACGTTCACATACAACGGGTGTAAGACAGTTTTACACATGCAAAACACTTAGGGTTAACTTGACGAGCCTAGCATGTACAGACATGGCCTCGGAACACAGAAGACCGAAAGGTCGAGCATGAGTCGTATAGAAGATACGATCAACATGAAGATGTTCACCGACGTTGACTAGTCCGTCTCACGTGATGATCGGACACGGCCTAGTTGACTCGGATCATGTAATCACTTAGATGACTAGAGGGATGTCTATCTAAGTGGGAGTTCATAAGATGAACTTAATTATCCTGAACATAGTCAAAAGGATTTTGCAAATTATGTCGTATCTCACGCTTTAGTTCTACTGTTTAGATATGTTCCTAGAGAAAAATTAGTTGAAAGTTGATAGTAGCAATTATGCGGACTAGGTCCGTAAACTGAGGATTGTCCTCATTGCTCCATAGAAGGCTTATGTCCTTAATGCACCGCTCAGTGTGCTGAACCTCGAACGTTGTCTGTGGATGTTGCGAACATCTGACATACACGTTTTGATAACTACGTGATAGTTCAGTTAAACGGTTTAAGAGTTGAGGCACCGAAGACGTTCTTGAAACATCACGAAACATATAAGATGTTTTGAGGGCTGAAATTGGGATTTCAGGCTCGTGCCCACGTCAGGAGGTATAAGACCTCCGACGATTTTCTTAACCTGCAAACTAAGGAGAAAAACTCAATTGTTGAGCTTGTGCTCAGATTGTCTGAGTACAACAATCATTTGAATCGAGTGGGAGTTGATCTTCCAGATAAGATAGTGATGTTTCTCCGAAGTCATTGCCACCAAGCTGCTAGAGCTTCGTGATGAACTATAATATATCAGGGACATATATGATGATCCTTGAGATATTCGCGATGTTTGACACCACAAAAGTAGAGATCAAGAAGGAGCATCAATCGTTGATGGTTGGTGAAACCACTAGTTTCAAGAAGGGCAAGGGAACAAAGGGATACTTCATGGAACAACAATTTAGCTGCTGCTCTAGTGAAGAAACCCAAAGTTGAACCCAAACCCGAGACTGTGTGCTTCTGTAATAAGGGGAACAGCCACTGGAGCAGAATTACCCTAGATACTTGGTAGATGAGAAGGCTGGCAAGGTCGATAGAAGTATATTGGATATACATTGTGTTGATGTGTACTTTACTAGTACTCCTAGTAGCACCAGGGTATTAGATACCGGTTCGGTTGCTAAGTGTTAGTAACTCGAAATAAAAGCTACGGAATAAACGGAGACTAGCTAAAGGTGAGCTGACGATATGTGTTGGAAGTGTTCTCAATGTTGATATGATCAAGCATCGCACGCTCCCTCTACCATCGAGATTGGTGTTTGCGTTGAGCATAGACATGATTGGATTATGTCTATCGCAATACGGTTATTCATTTAAGGAGAATAATGGTTACTCTGTTTATTTGAATAATACCTTCAATGGTCTTACACCTAAAATGAACGGTTTATTGAATCTCGATCATAGTGATACACATGTTCATGCCAAAAGATAGCAATGATAGTACCACCTACTTGTGGCACTGCCACGTAAGTCATATCGGTATAAAACGCATGAAGAAGCTCCATGTTGATGGATCTTTGGGCTCACTCATTTTTGAAAAGTTTGAGACATGCGAACCATGTCTATTGGTATGTATGCATGCAAATGGACCGTTTGAACTCACTTGATTTTGAATCACTTGAGGCATGCAAATCATACCACATGGGCAAGATGACTGAAAGCCTCGGTTTCAGTAAAATGGAACTAGAAAGCAAATTGTTGGAAGTAATACATTTTGATGTGTGCAGTCCAATGAGTGCTGAGCCATGTAGTGGATATCGTTATGTTCTTACTTCACAGATGATTTGAGTAGATGTTGAGTATATTTACTTGATGAATCACGAGTCTGAATTATTGAAAGGTTCAAGTAATTTCAGGGTGAAGTTGAAAGATCGTCGTGACAAGAGGATAAAATATCTATGATATGATCATAGAGATGAATATCTGAATTACGAGTTTGGCACAGAATTAAGACATTGTGGAAATTGTTTCACAACTGATACAGCCTGGAACACCATAGTGTGATGGTGTGTCCGAACATCATAACTGCACCCTATTGGATATGATGCATACCATGATGTCTCTTATCGAATTACCACAATAGTTTATGGGTTAAGCATTAGAGACAACCACATTCACTTTAAATAGGGCACCACATAATTCCGATGAGATGGCACCGTATGAACTATGGTTTAGAGAAACCTAAGCTGTCATTTCTTAAAAGTTTGGGGCTGCGACGCTTATGTGGAAAAGTTTCAGGCCGATAAGCTCGAACCCAAAGCGGATAAATGCATCTTCATAGGACAACCCAAAAACAGTTGGGTATACCTCCTATCTCAGATCCGAAAGCAATAAAGGATTGTTTCTAGAATCAGGTCCTTTCTCGAGGAAAAGTTTCTCTCGAAAGAATTGAGTGGGAGGATGGTGGAGACTTGATGAGGTTATTGAACCGTCACTTCAACTAGTGTATAGCAGGGCACAAAGAGTTGTTCCTGTGGCACCTACACCAATTGAAGTGGAAGCTTATGATATTGATCATGAGACTTCGGATCAAGTCACTCCCAAACCTCGTGGGATGACAAGAATGCGTACTACTTCAGAATGGTACGCAATCCTGTCTTGGAAGTCATGTTGCTAGACAACAATGAACCTACGAGCTATGGAGAAGCGATGGTGGGCCCAGATTCCGATAAACGGCTCGAGGCCATAAAATCCGAGAGAGGATCCATGTATGAAAACAAAGTGTAGACTTTGGCAGAACGGCTCGATGGTCGTAAGGCTATTGAGTGCAGATGGATTTTAAAAGGAAGACGGACAATGATGGTAAGTATCACCGTTAAGAAAGCTCGACTTGTCATTAAGATGTTTCCCGACAAGTTCAAGGAGTTGACTACGGTGAGACTTTCTCACTCGTAGCGATGCTAAGAGTCTGTTGGAATTATATTAGCGATTACTGCATTATTTGTGAAATCTTGCAGATAGGATGTCAAACATTGTTTCCTCGACGATTTTCTTGAGGAAAGGTTGTATGTGATACAACCGGAAGGTTTTGTCAATCCTGAAAGATGCTAATAAGTATGCAAAGCTCCAGCAATCTTTCTGAGGACTGGAGTAAGCATCTCGGAGTTGGAATGTACACTTTGATGAGATGATCAAAGATTTTGGGTTTATTCAAAGTTTATGAGAAACTTGTATTTCCAAAGAAGTGAGTGGGAGCACTATAGAATTTCTGATGAGTATATGTTTTAACATATTGTTGATCGGAAATGACGTAGAATTTCTGGAAAGCATATAGGGTTATTTGGAAAGTGTTTTTCAATGGAAAGCCTGGATTAAGCTACTTGAACATTGAGCATCAAGATCTATAAGAATAGATCAAAATGCTTAATGGTACTTTCAAATGAGCACATACCTTGACATGATCTTGAAGGTGTTCAAGATGGATCAGTCAAAGAAGGAGTTCTTGCCTGAGTGATAAGGTATGAAGTTAAGACTTAAAGCTCGACCACGGCAGAATAGAGAGAAAGGATGAAGGTCGTCCCCTATGCTTAAAACATAGGCTCTACAGTATGCTATGCTGTGTACCGCACCTGAAGTGTGCCTTGCCATGAGTCAGTCAAGGGGTACAAGAGTGATCCAAGAATGGATCACAGGACAGTGGTCAAAGTTATCCTTAGTAACTAGTGGACTAAGGAATTTTCTCGATTATGGAGGTGGAAAAGAGTTCGTCGTAAAGGGTTACGTCGATGCAAGCTTAACATCTGTCCGGATAGCTCAGAGTAGAGATACCGGATACGTATAATGGAGCAACAATTTAGAATAGCTCCAAGTAGAACAGTTATTTGGAATAGCTCCAAATAGAACGTGGTAGCTGCATCTAGGAGATGACATAAAGATTTGTAAAGCACACACGGATCTGAAAGGTTCAGACCCATTGACTAAAACCTCTCTCACAAGCAACATGATCAAACCCAGAACTCATTGAGTGTTAATCACATAGTGATGTGAACTGGATTATTGACTCTAGTAAACTCTTTGGATGTTGGTTACATGGCGATGTGACCTGTGAGTGTTAATCACATGGCGATGTGAACTAGATTATTGACTCTAGTGCAAGTGGGAGACTGTTGGAAATATGCCCTAGACGCAATAATAAATTTGTTATTATTATATTTCCTTGTTCATAATAATCGTTTATTATCCATGCTATAATTGTATTGATAGGAAACTCAGATACATGTGTGGATACATAGACAACACCATGTCCCTAGTAAGCCTCTAGTTGACTAGCTCGTTGATCAATAGATGGTTACGGTTTCCTGACCATGGACATTGGATGTCGTTGATAACGGGATCACATCATTAGGAGAATGATGTGATGGACAAGACCCAATCCTAAGCCTAGCACAAAGATCGTGTAGTTCGTATGCTAAAGCTTTTCTAATGTCAAGTATCATTTCCTTAGACCATGAGATTGTGCAACTCCCGGATACCGTAGGAATGCTTTGGGTGTATCAAACGTCACAACGTAACTGGGTGACTATAAAGGTGCACTACAGGTATCTCCGAAAGTGTCTGTTGGGTTGGCACGAATCGAGACTGGGATTTGTCACTCCGTGTAAGCGGAGAGGTATCTCTGGTCCCACTCGGTAGGACATCATCATATGCGCAATGTGACCAAGGAGTTGATCACGGGATGATGTGTTACAGAACGAGTAAAGAGACTTGCCGGTAACGAGATTGAACAAGGTATAGGGATACCGACGATCGAATCTCGGGCAAGTAACATACCGCTAGACAAAGGGAATTGTATACGAGATTGATTAAGTCCTTGACATCGTGGTTCATCCGATGAGATCATCGTGGAACATGTGGGAGCCAACATGGGTATCCAGATCCCGCTGTTGGTTATTGACCGGAGAACGTCTCGGTCATGTCTGCATGTCTCCCAAACCCGAAGGGTCTACACACTTAAGGTTCGGTGAAGCTAGGGTTGTAGAGATATTAGTATGCGGTAACCCGAATGTTGTTCGGAGTCCCGGATGAGATCCCGGACGTCACGAGGAGTTCCGGAATGGTCCGGAGGTAAAGAATTATATATAGGAAGTCCTGTTTCGGCCATCGGGACAAGTTTCGGGGTCATCGGTATTGTACCGGGACCACCGGAAGGGTCCCGGGGGTCCACCGGGTGGGGCCACCTGCCCCGGGGGGGCACATGGGCTGTAGGGGGTGTGCCTTGGCCTATATGGGCCAAGGGCACCAGCCCCAAGAGGCCCATGCGCCAAGAGAAGAGAAAAAGGGGAGAGTCCTAAAAGGGGAAGGCACCTCCGAGGTGCCTTGGGGAGGATGGACTCCTCCCCCCCCCCTTGGCCGCACCCTTCCTTGGAGGAAGGGGCAAGGGCTACGCCTCCCCCTCTCCCTTGGCCCTATATATAGTGGGGAAAAGGAGGAGCAAACATACCTAAGGCCTGGCTGTAAGTGCATCTAGTGCCACCCCTAGTTGGTTTTGGAGTATTGACGACAAACCTAGTTGAGGGACTAATGTGTTTGTGAGAATTGCAGGAAAACACAGGTAGAAGTCCCTCATTGATTCGGTTTTACTACCAGAGATGACCCCTAAAATTGTACGAAGACATTGAAGACAATGGTGGTTTATGAAGATATTCATATTGAAGACAATGACATGAGAAGACTCCCTATGAAGCTTTTGAAACTCGAAGTCCTAGATCCTTCGTAGTTTTATTTCATTCATGCTGTGTCATAGGAACCACCGTACTGTTAAGTGGGGTCGAAGAGAACCAGTCAGAATGACTGAAGTGATGCCTAATTCAAATCCTATGTCTTCGAGCGAAGCCTATGAGAGAAAATCTTGTCCAGAGTCAGACAAGTCAGCTTTACTTGTAGCCCAAGTAAAGTTGCCGTGTGAGTTCGAAATCCGACCGTTGGTACACGTGTCAGTTCCTTAGTGACCCAGGGTCATTTCGGACAGATCAGGTCGGGTTGCCAAGTGGCTATAAATAGTCCACCCCCACAACCATAAACGGTTGGCTGCTCAGATTTCAGTGCACGACTTTTGTCGTTTGAGAGCAACCCACCTCGAAGCCTTTGAAAGAAAAATTCCCAGTGAGGAGAAAAGCCCTAACCACCCAGAGCCAGAGTAAATTGGGCATCACTTAAGTCTTCGTGTCTGTGTGATTTGAAGACTTATTACACTTGAGGACTGTGCATCCTCCAGACGGTTAGGCGTCGCGTTCAGAGCATCCAAGAGAAATTGTGGATTGCCAGTGAACGAAGTCTGTGAAGGTTTGGGAGTCTACCTTGAAGACTTACCAGAGTGATTGGGCGAGGTCTGTGTGACCTTAGCTCAAGGAGAAAACGGTGAGGACTGGGTGTCTTGGACTAAGTGTCCTTGACTGGGTGTCCGGGACTGTGTGTCCTTTGGTTTAAATACCTAGCCGCTCCAACCAGATGTACAGTTGTCACAGCAACTGGAACTGGTCCAACAAATCATTGTCTTCAACGTGTCACTGGTTTCATCTTCACTTCCTTTTACTTACAGTTATTCATTGTGAAGCCATTACATGCCTGCTTTACCGTTTGTCTTCACAACATGAATGTATGATCTGTTTGGCTTCATAACTTCTTCCTACCTGATCCTTATTACACTGAAGCTGTTTGTCACTGCGATTTCACTCTATTGAATACATGACCATGGCTGGACTAGTGTAATCTAACTTCCACTGCATAGTAATAGGCATAATCTTCACTGTTTGTCTTCATAACTCTCACGTTTTGAAGACTTTCATAAAAATCGCCTATTCACCCCCCCTCTAGTCGATATAACGCACTTTCAATTGGTATCAGAGCTTGGTGCTCCCTTGTTCTGCGTGATTCGGTTTAACCACCTGGAGTTTTAGCTATGTCGACTGCAGGGATAATCAAAGTCTCTGCTGCTTGTCCCGTCTTTGATGGAACTGAATATCCCTACTGGAAGAATAAGATGCGCATGCATCTTGAAGCCATTGACGTCGACCTATGGTATGTCGTCGAAAACGGCGTTCCCAAGGCTGGAGAAGGTGTCACTGCTGCTGATGTCAAGAAGTTCGTTCAACTGGACTCTACTGCCAAGAATATCATCTGTGGTCATCTGACCAAAGGACAGTATGGCCGTGTGAGTGCCTTGAAGACATCCAAACTGGTCTGGGATTGGCTCTCCAAAGTTAATGAAGGCATATCAACCCAGAGAGATCAAAGAATCAGTGTCCTTCGCAATCTTTTCAACCGCTTCAAACGAAATGACAATGAGAATGTCCAGCACACCTTCGATCGTCACTGACATCACAAATGAGCTTCAAGCCCTCGGCGCTACTGAGATCACCAAACATGAAATCGTCAAGACGCTGCTGAGATCACTTGATAGTTCGTTTGACATTCTGGCCCTGATGATTCAAGAACGTCCTGATTTCAAGACACTCGATCCGTCTGACATACTTGAGAGGCTCAACACACATGAGTTTCAGCTTTTTGAGAAAAGAGATATCTACGGTCCAAACTATGGGCGAACTCGTGCCTTGAAGGCAAAAGTTGTCTCCTCATCTGAAGAAGAATCTGACTGCAGTTCTGATGATCCTGAAGACATTGGAAGAGAACTTGCAATGCTAGTGAAGAAGTTCCAAAAATTCACTAAGAAGAAAGGCTTCAGGAAATCTTCACGATCAAGCTCAAGGAATGATGAAGCTTCTGCTCATGACTACAAGAAGAAAACATGTCACAAGTGCAAGAAAACTGGACACTTCATCTCTGAGTGTCCACAGTGGGACAATGAGAACAGAAGGAAGAAGAAGAGCAAGGAATATGATTCTGACGACAAGAATAAGAAGAAATACTCAAAGTCTTCTTCCAAAACTTCATCAAGGTCTTCATCACACAAGAAGAGCTCATCTGGCAAGGCACGTGCGTTTGTTGGAAAGGAGATGGATTCAGAGGAGGAGTCCGCATCTGAGGAGGCAGAGGTGGAGTCTGAGGAGGAGTCTGATTCTGGCATTGCGAGTCTGGCTACAGCATACGTCGCCAAGTCCATCTTCAATACTGAAGACAATGACTGCATCACCGACACTGACGCAAATGACAAGAACGACTCCACTCCTACCTACTGCTTCATGGCACGCGGTGCCAAGGTAAACACACGCACAACTCGCTATGAAACATCTAGTGACGATGACTCTGAATGTGATTCAAAACCTAGCTACAAAACACTTGCTAAAATTGCAACTGAACAACAGAAAGCTATGGAACATATTCAAAAATTGTTAGACAGAAGCGATGATCTGTTGGGTGCTGAAATGACTCGATCTGAATCCTTAATTGAAGACATAAAAAACCTTCACGTTAAGTATCAGGAACTTGAAGATCGTCATGATACTCTCTCAACAACTCATGAAAAGCTTTCCTATGATTATCTTCAAAGGAAGCAAGAACTTGAGAAATTGAGGGTGGCTCATGAAGATCTTCAAAAGGAAAACGAGTCACTTTGCGCTGAACAGATCAGTCCCGCTCAGGAAGGATTTGAACCACCATGTCTTAAATGCATTGAGCGTGATAATGCTGCTTCTGTTGCTGAATGTTCCACTGCTACTACTGTTTCAATATCTTCAACTGTTGATGTGGTAACTAACCCCTCTGCTGAGGATACCACTGCTATTGCTGATGAGAATGCTAGGTTGAAGACATTGCTTGAAACAGGGATGTACAAAAGTCTGAAAGGGCATCAGACATTATGTGATGTCCTTAAGAAGCAGATTCTGAACCGAAACCCTAGGAAAGAGGGTGTTGGGTTCGTGAGGAAAATCAATGCAGATGGCTCTTACTGGAAACCTGAGCAGTACCCCAAAACTACATGGGTTGCTGCAAAGGAACTTTTAGCAGATCCATCCAATTTATCTGGCTTCACTTGTGCTAACCCAATCATCATTGATGAATCCTTTGATGCAAACTATAAACTGTTTAAGAATCAGAATGGTGAAGTGTTTGCCAGGTACATTGATACTAACTACAGGAATGGACTGGCTATGAAGAAGATCTGGGTTCCGAAAACATGTCTGGAAAATCTTCCTGTGAATGTCTTCATGACACCTCACTTGAAGAAGACAAACCTCGGTCCAAAGGCTTCATACAGACAGAGGACTCACCTGAGTCACACTAACGCAAATGTTTTGCAGGGAAACCATACTCAGGCATATGAATATGAGAGCGGTTCATCGAACCGTCATATTCATATGACCAAAAATTATTCTGCTTATGCCTATGAGTATTATTGTCCCCCTGCTAGACTGTTTGCTAAGGCTTCAAAGCCAAAATTCTCAGATGCTGCTCTTAGACTCATAGCTTCTAAGCCGCCCTTGAAGATGTGGGTGGTTAAGAAAGCTTAACTTTTTTGCAGGGAAAGGTCTCCAGCACAAAAACAAAATCTTCTGATGCTATTGCTAGGGACCATAAAAATCTTGTGGGGCGCAAGATAAACTGCCCAAATGGCATTATTATGTACTTTGTTCCTGAATCGCATGCTACTCTCCCCATTAGTCCTAATCTGGATCTAAGTTTTCATAACCCACTGGTTCGTCAAATGTTTATGCTTCACAACACTCTTCGTGAAGCCTATCCCCCTAACTGCACTGTAGGGTACGATACCAGCGACTTCAAAGTCTTCAGAATGGATTATTGACAGTGGGTGTACAAATCACATGACTGGCAGAAGAAGCCTTCTTATGGACTCAACTTTACGTCCATTCGACAAGAGCCACATTACATTCGCTGACACTGGTAAAAGTAAGGTATTGGGTCTAGGTAGAGTTGCAATCTCAAAGGATCAACACATGGATAAAGTCATGCTTGTTGAATCCCTTGGCTTCAACTTAATGTCTGTCTCAATGCTTTGCGATTTGAATATGATTGTAATGTTTGGCAAATATCGCTGCCTGGTGCTAATGGAATCTGACAAATCTCTAGTGTTTGAAGGGTATAGGAAAGGTGATTTGTATGTGGTAGATTTCTCAGCAGGACCACAACTTGCAGTATGTCTTCTTGCAAAAGCTTCAGAATGCTGGCTTTGACATCGAAGGCTTGGGCATGCTGGCATGAGGAACCTCCACACCCTTGCGAAGAAAAAGCACGTCATAGGCATCGAAGGCGTCAAGTTCAAGAAAGATCACTTATGCGGTGCCTGTGAAGCAGGGAAGATGACAAGGGCAAAACATCCTTCGAAGACAATCATGACCACTACTCAACCCTTCGAACTGCTTCACATGGATCTTTTCGGTCCCACTCACTACTCAACTTTTACTACTTCTGCATGCCTCTATGGCTTCGTAATTGTTGATGATTATTCTAGATATACTTGGGTGCACATAATCCTTTACAAGACTGAAGTGCAGGATGTCTTCAGACGCTTCGCAAATCGAGCTATGAACAATTTTGGCGCCAAGATAAAGCACATCAGAAGTGACAATGGCACTGAATTCAAGAACACTGCTCTTGATACATATCTGGACACCTTGGGCATCACACATGAATTCTCAGCTCCATACACGCCACAGCAGAATGGCGTCGTGGAACGCAAGAACAGAACACTCATTGAGATGGCCAGAACAATGCTAGATGAATACAAGACTCCAAGAAAATTCTGGACTGAAGCCATTGATACTGCATGCCATACAATCAATCGTGTTTATCTTCACAAGCTCCTGAACAAGACATCTTATGAACTCCTAACTGGCAAGAAGCCAAATGTCAGTTACTTCAGAGTATTTGGCGCAAAATGCTGGATCAAGGACCCACACCACACCTCAAAGTTTGCACCAAAAGCACATGAGGGCTTCATGCTTGGATATGGAAAGGATTCGCACTCCTACAGAGTCTTCAATCTCTTCCACTACAAAGTGGTTGAAACAGTGGATGTGCGGTTTGATGAAACAAATGGATCACAAAGAGAGCAATTGCCAAATGTGCTAGATGAAATTCCAGCGAATGAATCAATCAAGCTTATGGGAACTGGAGAAATTGTACCTTCTGAAGCTCAACCTGAAGAAGAACTTATCATCTCAGCACCTGATCCACATGAAGACAATGCTCAGCCTGAAGATATACCTTCAAATGACCACATAGATCAGCAAGAGCAAAGTCTTCGCCCCACACACCCTCGTGTTGCAAATGAAGTACAAATTGACAAAATACTGGACAGCATCAATGCACCTGGTCCACTCACTCGTTCAAGGGCAACTCAGCTAACAAACTTCTGTGGGCATTTCGCATTCGTCTCAATATCAGAACCCAAGAAAGTTGAAGAAGCCTTCATGGAACCTGAATGGATTCAAGCTATGCAAGAAGAGCTTCACCAGTTTGAGCTGAATAATGTATGGGAACTGGTTAAGCGTCCTAATCCACGGAAGCACAACATAATAGGCACCAAATGGATATACCGCAACAAGCAAGATGAGCATGGTCAAGTTGTCAGAAACAAAGCTCGTCTAGTTGCTCAAGGATATACTCAAGTGGAGGGCATTGACTTCGATGAAACATTTGCTCCTGTGGCTAGGCTTGAAGCCATACGCATACTGCTGGCCTATGCAAATCATCATAACATACTTCTATATCAAATGGATGTGAAAAGTGCCTTTCTCAATGGCAAGATTGAAGAAGAAGTGTATGTTGCACAACCACCTGGCTTTGAAAATCCAAAACATCCTGATATGGTATACAAGCTCAACAAGGCACTGTATGGCCTCAAACAAGCCCCCAGGGCCTGGTATGATACACTCAAGTACTTTCTGAAGAGCAAAGGCTTCATACCTGGTTCCCTGGATCCCACTCTTTTCACGAAGACATATGATGGTGAACTGTTTGTGTGCCAAATATATGTGGATGACATTATCTTCGGCTGCACCAATCAGAAGTATAGTGAAGAGTTTGGATATATGATGCAAGAGCAATATCAGATGTCCATGATGGGTGAGCTGAAGTTCTTCCTCGATCTACAAATACGGCAACAACGCAACGGCATCTTCATATCACAAGAGAAATATCTTAAAGAGTGCCTGAAGAAGTTCGGTATGCAAGACTGCAAAGGCTTCACAACACCAATGCCAGCCAAGCATCATCTGGGTCCCGACGACAATGGTAAAGAGTTCGATCAAAAGGTATACCGCTCCATGATTGGGTCTTTGCTTTATTTATGTGCATCTAGGCCAGATATCATGCTTAGTGTTTGCATGTGTGCTCGATTTCAAGCGGCACCAAAGGAGTCGCATCACTTAGCTGTGAAGCGAATTCTTTGATATTTGGCTCACACCCCAACTCTAGGATTATGGTATCCAAAGGGCTCAGAGTTTGATCTGGTTGGATTTTCGGATGCTGATTATGCTGGTGACAAAGTTGATCGCAAATCTACATCAGGCACATGTCATTTTCTGGGACGATCACTTGTATGTTGGTCTTCAAAGAAGCAGAACTGTGTATCTCTCTCCACTGCTGAATCTGAATACATTGCTGCTGGATCTTGCTGCGCTCAGCTTCTGTGGATGAAGCAAACACTCAAGGATTATGGCATTCATCTGAAGCAAGTGCCACTTTACTGTGACAACGAAAGCGCCATCAAGATTGCCAACAACCCAGTTCAGCACTCGAAGACAAAACACATTGAAATTCGTCATCACTTTCTCAGAGATCATGTTGTGAAGGAAGACATTGATATCATACACGTCAATACTGAAGAACAATTGGCAGATATCTTCACCAAGCCCTTGGATGAGAAGAGATTTTGCAAGTTACGGTGTGAGCTAAATATCTTGGAATCCTCAAATGTCCTGTGATCAGGCACACATCCTAACACTTATGCATATTGATGACTTAGATGTGCAACACACGAAGTAGCGTATATCTTCAATCAATGAAGACATACATTCTAAGTGTGAATACATTAATGTGGAATTTGACTTCGGAGCGCCACGATAATTGTGCGCCGTGTCTGGGTCTAATACTTCCTATACGGTGGGTAACGCCACCACCAAACGTTCTATTTTGAAGTATTTCACTCATGGCGTTACCTTGCAATGTCTTCACAATTGGTTTGGCTTCATTCTCTGTATGTCTTCATGATTATCTTCACTGCGTTGATTATATGGATATATATGTACTGATGTTCTGTCCTCTACAACATTCACTTATAGCTATGTCTTCTTGGTTGAATCTTTTGAACTAAGTGAATGTGATCGGACCCTAACCTCTCTATGCTTTCTATCTCAAACTCTATCTCTCCAAGTCATATGCATTCTGTTGAAACTATCAAATGTCTTCACTGTGTCCTTGTCAGCTGAAGACATAGTGACAACCATAAAAGTCCGTTTTTAATGCCCATTCCTCCACATAAGATCCGGAGAAGAAGGAACGACCGCCCGACAACTTAGGCATGCGTGGGACATGGAACAAATCCCAATCTTCCTCTAACTGGCCACGCGTGCCTCAAATGCGAACCGCCAGGGGTACCTGCGTAATAGCGCAGTGCCGCCTCTATCCCTATAAATACACGATTCAATGCGGTCATTATCTCCTTCTTCCACCCTCGCACGAACCCTAGCGCCACCGCTAGCACTCGACGACGCCGGCGACGAAGCGCTTCACTGCCGCAACCTCTCCGACGCCGTTTTCACGCCGACAGCGGACATCGATCTCTCCACCGTCGCCGTAGGTGTCTTCCGTTGCCAAGTTAGGGCACGGAGGATTGAACTGCTTGACCTCAACTCTCACTTCGTCTAGCAGTTCCAAGTGTGGTAAATAAAACCTCTTTTTTACAGCCTCTCTTGATCCTACAGTTCAGTCACTTTCTGCCATAAGAAGTTTCTCTTCACACCAGTTAAATCTCTCGCTACATCTCATAACATGCCTAGTATATTCACTTGTGCTTCATAAAGTAGTTAGATTCCTCACTTGTACTGATCTATGGGTTCGTACAAATCTGGAACCAACTTCTTATCTATAAGTGAATGTCTTCGCATAATGAGGTCAATGTCTTCTAAACCGATTTATCTTCAAAATCTTCTGAGAATGCATATGACCTCTTCCCCTTCCCTCGCACCTTAATGCTGTCACAGGTACATGTCCGTGGGAGAATCCTTTGGTTCTCATAGTCTGCATTCATTTGCAGAGTACTTGCAGCATCACATCAACTCGCCTGAAGCTAGTTCTTGCAAAAGGAAGCCTTTGAAGCCTTTGAACATCTTGAAGCCTTCCAAGTTATTCATGGCTTCAGAAACAGCAGCAAGGAAGGGAGGCAGACAGCGACGTGGTGAAACGTCCAAAGATCTGCCTGATGAATTGGCAGAGATGTACAAAACTGATCCTGAAGAAAGCTATGTTCAGCGCAAGACACGAATCCAATGGATTCGAAGATATTGGGCAGAGCAATGGTTTCACTACCGCTTCGTCACTCAGGAATATGCGGAGAAGTGCGCCATCAAGAGACCGTGGGGAGATGTATTATACAAAAATCTCGTACCCAGGTCCAGAGACGAAGCCATTGCTCAAGGCTTCTATCCATGCATGGTGAGAGGACCACAGCCAGCTGAGGCACATCCATCATCACTTCTCTGGTGCCACGATGATAATCTCTTCAAGCGCAACTTTAAGTTTGCACAACAGTCAGCGAAGATAAACAAGAAGAAATTTGGGATTGACTTCAACCCTGGTCCCTCCTCACCAAGGGCAGATGGCACACGCAACGCCGATCCCAATATCATCGGGCCGTATGCCAATCTTGCAGGCCTCATCACTCGCATCCTAGTCCAAGGGACTGCTGTGAATGACCCTCCAGCAGATACTGAGTCAGATGACGCCCCTGCTGCTCTGAAGCCAAAGCAGAAGAAGCCAAAAGCTCCAAAAGCTTCAAAGCCAGCCGCTTCTCCCAAGATCGCAAGAGTGAAGCCTTTAGCAACTGCACCTCCTGAAGCCAGTGTGCAGTCAGAAGGCTTATCACGAGTGTCCAAGCCCCAAGAAGCCAAGAAGCCTCAGCCACACACAGGCAAAGAGCTCACAGCTGCTGACATTCTGCGTTGCGAAGCCATTGATCTCTCAAGCGATGAAGATCTTGGAGATGATGCTCTTGAGCAGCTCATCAAGAGCAAGGAGGAGGCTGAAATCTTCAACAATCTGCCTCTGTTTGATGTCGCCATCATCCACAACTTCATCGATGAATGGTTTGACACACCAGACATAAGCTTCAATGATCTGCAGCTACCCATAGGCCTCAGCGTTGCCTTTCAAGGTGCAATCGCTTCAGAACTTGCAATAGCCCAGCGAATTGTAGAACTGAAGCAGAAAATTGATCATGAAAAGGCTCAGTTCAAGAAGCACGTGGCCAAGCTCAGTGTGCAAGAAGTGAAAAACTTCAAGATCATGTTGCACGAGCTGAAAGAAAACTTCCTGAAGACGCGTGCCGAAGCTCAAGGCTCGCGAGAACGCATGAAGACTTTGGCTGATCGCTGCGTGCAAGCCTACAATGAGGCAGAAAAGCGCAAGGCGCTTGGGCGTCCCGGCATTGACCCCAGGATGGCCGCGAAGAAGAAAAAGAAGGCGGCTGTGCCCGAACCTGAAGCGCCAAGGTCAGAACCTGATGCTCCGATTGTCTTCCCTGCTGCAACGACTGGCTCGAAGCCAAAGAGTTGATCAACCGCCTCACAGCACAAGAAGACACGGACTGCAGAGGCTGAAGCTAAGAAGAGAAAACATTCTGAAGCCTCTCCTTCTGAACCCATCATCAAGAAGCGCAAGACCAAGAGATCTCGGGCTGCTCCCACAGAGCCCCTGATAGTTGAACCACTCTGCGTCCGCTATCCTGACGCAGATCGTCAGTTGACAGTGCATGAGCCTGCTTACATAGAGGCTCCGCACGCTGAAGACATTCCAGCAGGCAACCCCAATGCTGCTGAAGACATTGGTCCCCAAGACAATGTGCAAGGTGATGCAGCCCTTCCTCAGCTTGAGACAAGCGAACAGATCAGTATTGGTAGTCCATTGACGCCAATCACACAAAATGCGTCGTGGGCAGATCGCCCACAGGAGGAAGATGAGCCCCAACCCACTGCAACTCCACCAGCGCCTACACTCCATAGGCTTCGCAGAGGGCCAAGGGCTCAGGCTGCTGAAGACATTCCGGCTGCATCAGCCGAAGAGCAAGCTGAAATACCACAAGCTCCAACTCCCCCGCACCAACAAGAAGCAGTTCTCAAGGAGAACGTGCCTGAAGCTGAAAATGTTGAGGCTGCCACAAACAACGCCGAAGCAAATGTGGAGCCCTCCCCAACAACAGCTTCAGAAGACACCGAAGCTACTGCTCCTGAACATTCTGTGCCTGAGTCTGCTGCCGGACCACAATTCAACTATCATATTGCGCACAGGCCCCAGGTCCAGAAGCCGATCCCACGACTACCAAGGTTCCCAGGTCCTGCATCAGCTCCTGGTTCCTTCAACATCAACGGCTTCAGGGCAGATAACACGTTTTTCGACCGCTCCAAGAACCCTTATTCAAGGGAACGGATTGTATCAGATAGGTTCTGGAGCCATCAACAGCGCAGCTATTATTCATGCATCCTCTACAACCAAGGCCGCATCTTTCCTCACAAGTGCCTTGAGGTTGAAGTTGTTGCAGGTCTGCCTGGTCTGGAAGAAGCACTGGATTGCTTCAAGCAAGTGGGTTTGCTGCCATTTATCACTGACGAAGAGCACTGGAACGAAGAGCTTCTGCTCTAGTTCTATGCCACTTTGCATATCAAAGGCTATAACAGAGATCCGAAGACATGGATCCTGGAGTGGATGACAGGCAATATCCATCATGAAGCCAATGCTTTCGACCTAATTGAGCTTACCGGCCTTCCCACTCCTGGCGAATTCTTTGAAGAAGGGTGCCAACTCCATGCTGAAGCAATTGAGAGCATATTTCAGCGTCCTGAGCCAGATATGAGTCAGATGCTCTCAATGATGAAGCCATTTCCTCCAAATGCACCCTATCCAACTAAGTTCTTCGTTGAAGACTTAGAGTACCTGCCCAGAACAATATATCACATCATAAGGCGGACTCTCTGGCCAGTCATGGGACACTCTCGATATGCAACGATTGATGGTGCAATGAAGACTCTCATCTTCTGCATTCTTCACGGCAAATGCTTCAATACACAGGATCTCTTCATCCGTCAATTTGCAGCGTCTGCTTCAGAACTGTTTGGATTAAAGTTCTATGCTCCTTGGGTTATGAGGCTGATCAAGCTTCACTCTGCAATCTCCTATCAACCCTCAGCCCGCAACCATAGGATATTCTTGCCACATGTGGACACATCTGCTGAAGCAATATATCCAGAGCCTGGCAAGCAACCACTAAGTCTTCAGAATGCAGAACACCAAAGCTTCACTCAAAATATTGAAGGTGTTGAAGCTCTCTCCCGAGTGTATCCAATGGCTGGCACCACACGTGCCCCTGCATCAACTGAAGCCACCAACAGCACAGCTGCAAAGAGACCCAAGAAGCGCGCTCATGCACTCAATGACAGAGAGCTTCTTATGGCTCTTCACCAAAAGCAAGATAGGCATCACGACTGGCTCAAGAGGCAGATGAGAAGCATCATGCAAGAAGTCAATCGCATCAGAAATCTGGCAACCAAGAATGCATTTGTAACACACGATACCTGTCGCCGCACTTGGAAGGGCCTCACCATGATGTGCCCTGAAGCTGAACTGCATGAGGATGGCTTCACAGAGCACTTCAAATTTGACTCCACGCCTCCAAGAAGAGCGGTGGTGCGCAGCACACCATCACTTGAAGAGTCAGAGTTCTCTTCTTCTGCTGCCACCGTGTCTGCCCGGATTATTGAAGAAGAAGACGACGCGACATCATCTCCACCTGCTTCAATGCGCGTCGAATCTGCACCAAGCTCGTCTGCACCGCCGCCAAACAACTCCACGGACCCTGCTGCGCCTGGGAACGCATAGAAACCTCTATGTCTTCAAACCTTTTTGGTCATCACTGACAAAAGGGGGAGAAGCATATGATGGTTATAGTCTTCAAGCGGGTCACTATGGGCGGGTGCCTTCATATTTTGCTACATTTTGCTTGCTTCGTGCTTACAACTCCCGTTTTTGCTACATTTGCTTCTTTGAGTTGTAACACTTAGCCTTGATGGTCGTCTGCTACCTGCTTGTCACTCCGTTATGCGAAGATAAATTCCGCATGTGCGACGATAAATTCCGCACTCATCTCTTACTGCAGACGTCCATTTTCCATTATGCATGTCATTATCTTCATATACTTCCACATGCATAGTGGATTGTCATCATAAGTTGAAGTGGATCTCCACAAGTACAACCTGCCATGGGCATTTGCATTCAAAAGGGAAATTACTTATATGCACATCTTCAGGGGGAGCCCTTGCAACTTATGAAGACAAATTCCTTTACTATTTCACAAATTATGTTCCCCGTTGAAAACTTCAACTAGTTTGTCATCAATCACCAAAAAGGGGGAGATTGTAAGTGCATCTAGTGCCACCCCTAGTTGGTTTTGGAGTATTGACGACAAACCTAGTTGAGGGACTAATGTGTTTGTGAGAATTGCAGGAAAACACAGGTAGAAGTCCCTCATTGATTCGGTTTTACTACCAGAGATGACCCCTAAAATTGTACGAAGACATTGAAGACAATGGTGGTTTATGAAGATATTCATATTGAAGACAATGACATGAGAAGACTCCCTATGAAGCTTTTGAAACTCAAAGACCTAGATCCTTCGTAGTTTTATTTCATTCATGATGTGTCATAGGAACCACCGTACTGTTAAGTGGGGTCGAAGAGAACCAGTCAGAATGACTGAAGTGATGCCTAATTCAAATCCTATGTCTTCGAGCGAAGCCTATGAGAGAAAATCTTGTCCAGAGTCAGACAAGTCAGCTTTACTTGTAGCCCAAGTAAAGTTGCCGTGTGAGTTCGAAATCCGACCGTTGGTACACGTGTCAGTTCCTTAGTGACCCAGGGTCATTTCGGACAGATCAGGTCGGGTTGCCAAGTGGCTATAAATAGTACACCCCCACAACCATAAACGGTTGGCTGCTCAGATTTCAGTGCACGGCTTTTGTCGTTTGAGAGCAACCCACCTCGAAGCCTTTGAAAGAAAAATTCCCAGTGAGGAGAAAAGCCCTAACCACCCAGAGCCAGAGTAAATTGGGCATCACTTAAGTCTTCGTGTCTGTGTGATTTGAAGACTTATTACACTTGAGGACTGTGCATCCTCCAGACGGTTAGGCGTCGCGTTCAGAGCATCCAAGAGAAATTGTGGATTGCCAGTGAACGAAGTCTGTGAAGGTTTGGGAGTCTACCTTGAAGACTTACCAGAGTGATTGGGCGAGGTCTGTGTGACCTTAGCTCAAGGAGAAAACGGTGAGGACTGGGTGTCTTGGACTAAGTGTCCTTGACTGGGTGTCCGGGACTGTGTGTCCTTTGGTTTAAATACCTAGCCGCTCCAACCAGATGTACAGTTGTCACAGCAACTGAAACTGGTCCAACAAATCATTGTCTTCAACGTGTCACTGGTTTCATCTTCACTTCCTTTTACTTACAGTTATTCATTGTGAAGCCATTACATGCCTGCTTTACCGTTTGTCTTCACAACATGAATGTATGATCTGTTTGGCTTCATAACTTCTTCCTACCTGATCCTTATTACACTGAAGCTGTTTGTCACTGCGATTTCACTCTATTGAATACATGACCATGGCTGGACTAGTGTAATCTAACTTCCGCTGCATAGTAATAGGCATAATCTTCACTGTTTGTCTTCATAACTCTCACGTTTTGAAGACTTTCATAAAAATCGCCTATTCACCCCCCCTCTAGTCGATATAACGCACTTTCACTGGCGCCTCCCTCTCCCTCCCGTGACACATCTTCCTCCTCCCGCAGCGCTTAGCGAAGCCCTGTTGGAATCCCGCTACTTCCACCACGTCGTCGTGCTGTTGGATCTCCATCAACCTCTCCCTCCTCCTCGCTGGATCAAGGCATGGGAGACGTCTCCATTTCGTACGTGTGTTGAACGCGGAGGTGCCGTCCGTTCGACGCTAGGATCATCGGTGATTTGGATCACGACGAGTACGACTCCATCAACCCCGTTCTCTTGAACGCTTCCGCTTAGCGATCTACAAGGGTATGTAGATGCACTCTCCTTCCCCTCGTTGCTGGTCTCTCCATAGATAGATCTTGGTCACACGTAGGAAAATTTTGAATTTATGCTACGTTCCCCAACATGTTCTTCCTGTGGTGATGAACTTTCCAAAGCACCTTCTGCAATAAAAACTCTTCAAGTGCCATTGCGGTTGTACCGTCCGGCGGAATATGATGTCTGCATATATGAAGTCAAAACATCCAAAAAAATTCTTAAGTATATGACCAAATTTTTGTGATACATAATACCTGCCCTCGTTGAGCATGAAGTTGGCTTGGCCAATCTTGAAGCGGAGTTTTGCAAACCCACACTGTTGGAGGAGATAACAGCTCATGTATATATATGACGCTGGTTTACCATGTAAACCGTGCCGGGTTATAATAAACACCGTGTTACTCCATAAGAGGATGTTAACAACAAGGATCAAACCGGGCAAATAGTCTTCGGATTGACGTGAACTGTGTTCCGTCAATTGACTGGTTAAAAAACTTTGTCGGTTTAAAAAACGCAATAAAAAGCAAAAAAATCCTTCAAAGAAAAGTGTAAATCAAGTGCAATGACAAAACGTTGCAAAAAAAGGTTTATTTGAGCTGATAAGATGGTGTTACCATGGCCGAACACGACCAAGCTCCCATTAGGTGTAACTATGGTTCTAGTCAGCCAGGTCCCCAAATGAAACCGTGGCATTTATGCCGATCAAGTGGCATGGTCATGGTTCGGGTTCGACCAAGCCCCCAAGTGATTCTGTGGCCTTAAGCCGATCAAGAGGCATGACTGGTTCAGACATGACCAAGTCCCCAAGTGATCTGGTGGCTCTCGCCTATCAAGAGGCATGGTATTGGTTCGGACACGACCAAACCCCCAAGTGATATAACATGATGCTTTTAAAAAGCGAACTCAAGGGGTAAACCGGAGGCCGCTTTAGAGCAACTCCGTGTAACCTCACATGATGTAAAAGAACAGATACCCCGCTTTAGCTGAGGTTCCGGTTTATTATATTGAATCATAATATATACATTGTCGTAATATGTACATAAGTATAGCCAATGGCTCAGGTATAGTAAGGCCGAAGATGAGCTATGTTCCACGGCCTGTTAGTCTCCTCCTCTGATGTACGTGAGTCTTTATGCTCTCGAATATCGATCAGATAGTACGACCCGTTGTGCAGATTCTTGCTGACCACGAAAGGCCCCTCCCAAGGTGGGGATAACTTATGCATATCAGTCTGATCTTGGATGAGCCGAAGCACCAAATCTCCTTCCTGAAAGGTTCTGGTTCTGACTCGGCGACTGTGATAACGACGAAGATCCTGTTGGTAAATCGCCGATCGGGCGGCTGCGATGTCACGCTCTTCATCCAACTGGTCCAAAGCATCTTGCCGTGCTGTCTCGTTGTCCGCTTCAATATAAGCCGTTACACAAGGTGAATCATGACGGATATCACTAGGGAGAACCGCCTCTGCTCCATAAACCATGAAGAACGGTGTGTATCCTGTTGATCTGTTGGGTGTTGTATTGATGCTCCATAACACAGATGGTAATTCTTCTACCCAACAACCTGGCGTTCTCTGCAAAGGAACCATGAGCCGGGGCTTGATGCCTCTCAAGATCTCTTGATTAGCTCTTTCTGCTTGACCATTGGACTGTGGATGTGCCACTGATGAAACGTCGAGCCGGATGTGCTCCCGTTCGCAGAACTCCTTCATAGCACCTTTGGACAAATTGGTACCATTATCTGTGATAATACTGTGCAGAAAGCCAAACCGGAAAATCGCCTTTTTGATGAACTGAACCGCCATGGCCGCATCACACTTGCTAACAGGTTCTGCCTCCACCCACTTTGTAAACTTGTCAACCGCCACCAGGAGGTGGGTCTTCTTATCTTTGGACCTTTTGAAAGGCCCAACCATATCCAGCCCCCAAGTCGCAAACGGCCAAGTAATTGGAATCATTCTCAATTCTTGAGCCGGTACATGAGCACGTCTTGAAAACCTTTGGCAACCATCACATCGTCTGACCAGATCCTCCGCATCAGCATGAGCAGTTAACCAATAGAAGCCATGGCGAAACGCTTTAGCCACCAGAGACTTTGAACCGGCGTGATGACCACAATCTCCTTCGTGGATCTCACGCAAAATTTCACGGCCTTCTTCAGGAGACACGAGGCGTTGAAAAGCTCCTGATACACTGCAATGATGCAACTCGCCGTTGATGATAGCCATGGACTTGGATCGCCGGATTATCTGCCGGGCCAGAATCTCATCCTCTGGCAACTCGCCCCGGTTCTCGTACGCCAGGTAAGGAAGCGTCCAATCCGGAATAACATGAAGAGCCGCCACCAATTGAGCCTCCGGATCAGGAATAGCCAAATCATCTTCACCAGGGATCTTGACCGACGGGTTGTGCAGCACATCCAGAAAAACATTGGGTGGGACCGGTTTGCGCTGAGAGCCCAGCCGGCTTAAAGCGTCCGCCGCTTCATTTTTCCGCCGGTCCACGTGGTCCACCTGATAGCCTTTGAAATAACCTGCAACAGTATCCACCTCCCGACGATACGCTACCATGAATGGGTCCTTGGAGTCCCAAGTGACAGACACTTGCTGAGCCACAAGGTTCGAGTCACCGAAGCACTTAACTCGACTTAGATTCATCTCCTTAGCCATCCGGAGACCATGAAGCAAGGCTTCATACTCAGCTGCATTGTTAGTACAAGGGAACATTAAGCGGAGAACATAACAAAACTTATCACCTCGTGGGGAAGTTAATACGACTCCAGCCCCCGAGCCTTCCAACTGCCTGGATCCGTCAAAATGGATGGTCCAATACGTGTGATCCGGCTTTTCTTCAGGTGCTTGCATTTCCGTCTAATCATTGATGAAATCAACAAGTGCTTGAGACTTAACCGCTGTCCGAGGCACATACTTCAAACCATACGGCCCCAGCTCTATGGCCCACTTTGCAATCCGGCCAGTTGCTTCCCGGTTCTGGATGATATCTCCCAAAGGAGCAGAACTGACCACCGTAATTGGGTGACCTTGGAAATATTGTTTAAGCTTCCGCTTGCCATAAAAACTCCATACACCAGCTTCTGCCAATGCGGATACCTTTGCTTGGACTCGATTAGCACCTCGCTGATATAATAGACCGGTCGTTGAACCGGATGCTCCTTGCCTGCCTCCTCTCGCTCCACCACAATAGCCACGCTGACCGCCCGAGCATTAGCAGCAACATATAGCAGTAACGGCTCCTTGTCAATGGGAGCGGCGAGCACAGGTGGATTGGCCAACTGCCGCTTTAAGTCCTCAAATGCTTCATTAGCGGCGGAGCTCCAAACAAACTGATCCGTTTTTTTCAACATCTGATACAAAGGGATTGCCCTCTCACCAAGACAACTGATAAATCGGCTTAACGCGGTAATCCGGCCTGCCAGGCGTTAAACATCGTTGATACACTTCGGTTTAGCCAGGGAGGTGATAGCCGTGATCTTCTCCGGATTAGCCTCAATTCCCTTGTTGGACACCAGAAAACCCAATAGCTTGCCCGCCGATACACCAAAGACACACTTGTCCGGATTAAGCATCATCTTGTATGTTCTCAGGTTATCAAAGGTTTCCTTCAAATCATCAATCAGAGTCTCCTTCTCCCTGGACTTAACCACGATATCATCCACGTAAGCATGTACATTATGGCCAATCTGCTTGTGAAGACAATTTTATACACACCGTTGGTAAGTTGCCTGGGCACTCTTGAGCCCGAAGGGCATAGACACATAGCAGAAGGATCCAAAGGGAGTTATAAATGTTGTCTTCTCCTGGTCATTAACTGCCATTTTGATCTGATGATAGCCAGAATACGCATCCAAAAAACTTAAACGCTCACAACCCGCCGTAGCATCAATAATTTGATCAATACGGGGGAGGGCAAAAGGATCTGCTGGACAAGCCTTATTAAGATCTGTGTAATCCACACACATGCGCCAGGTGCCGTTTTTCTTGAGGACCAGCACCGGATTGGCAAGCCACTCAGGGTGAAAAACTTCAACAATAAAGCCAGCTGCTAAGAGCCTGGCTACCTCTTCTCCAATCGCCTTGCGTCTTTCTTCGTTAAACCGGCAGAGGAACTGTTTCACCGGTTTATATTTAGGATCCACATTAAGTGTGTGCTCAGCGAGTTGCCTCGGTACACCTGGCATGTCAGAGGGCTTCCATGCAAAAATGTCCCGATTCTCACGGATGAACTCGATGAGCGCGCTTTCCTATTTCGGATCCAAGTTGGCACTGATGCTGAACTGCTTGGACGAATCGCCAGGTACGAAGTCAACAAGCTTAGTTTCTGCTGCCGATTTGAACTTCAGGGCCGGATCATGCTCCGTAGTTGGCTTCTTCAACGGAGTCATGTCCGCCGGATCAACATTGTCTTTATAGTACTTCAACTCCTCGGTGGCACAAACCGACTCTACATAAGCCGCATCTCCTTCCTCGCATTCCAAAGCGATTTTGCGGCTTCCGTGAACCGTTATTCTCCCCTGTGACCCGGCATCTTGAGCTGCAAGTACACATAACAGGGTCGTGCCATAAACTTGGTGTAAGCCGGTCGCCCAAACAGGGCGTGATATGGACTCTGGATTTTCACCACTTCAAACGTCAATGTCTCCGACCTGGAATCATGGTCATCCCCAAAGACCACTTCCAGAGCTATCTTACCAACGGGATACGCTGATCTGCCTGGCACTACGCCGTGGAACACTGTATTAGACGGTTTGAGATTTTTATCTATTAGTCCCATACGACGGAAGGTCTCATAATACAGGATGTTAATGCTGCTCCCTCCGTCCATGAGCACCTTGGTGAACTTATAACCTCCCACCTGAGGCGCCACCACTAGAGCCAACTGACCCGGATTATCAACCTGTGGAGGGTGATCCTCTCTGCTCCATATGATTGGTTGTTCCGACCAACGTAGATAACGGGGTATGGCCGGTTCAACAGAGTTGACCGCCCGCCTCTGAATCTTCCGGTCTCGCTTGTCCAAGCTAGTGGTGAAGACATGGTACTGCCCACTACTCAACTGCTTTGGGTTGCTCTGGTAACCTGACTGTTGCTGTTGTTGGTTGTAACCACCCTGGTTGTTCTGACTATTTTGACCATTATGTCCGCCTGGATTACCATTGAATCCTGAACCGGAACTTCCTCCACCGTAACCCGGCCCAGATCCCGAGCCACCGCCAGATTCGTGATCATACCGGAAATTATTAGAATTCTTGAACTCCTGCATAATAAAGCAATCCTTCCAAAGGTGGTTTGCTGGCGCCTCCTTCGTCCCATGTCTTGGACAGGGCTGGCTTAGCAGATAGTTTAGGCAGTTTGGGTTAGGGTTGGGTGCTCCATTACGATTTTTCGGTCTACCCTTGCGTCGCTGGCCATTGTCCTGTGCGTTGGTATTAGCCACAAAGTCCATGTTACCATCCGCTTTACGCTTGCCTCCACCACCATTGCCTGCCCAGTGATGCTGCTCACCTTTGGAGCTGCTATTCTTCTTCCCTTTCCTTGTCTTGTCATCATCAGATTCGGGATCCTTGGTACTATCAGAATCAGCATATTTCACCAAAGCGGCCATGAGGGTCCCCATGTCGGTGCAATGACGCTTCATCCGTCCCAACTTCAGCTTCAGGGGCCCAAACCGGCAGTTGCCTTCTAGGGTTAATACTGCGGTGTCAGCGTTGATGCAGTCTGAGGAGTGCAACACTTATGGAACCCGACGCACCCAATGAGTCGTTGATTCTCCTTCCTCCTGGACGCATGCAGCTAAGTCCACTATCGACATAGGCTGTTTACAGGTATCCTTGAAATTGCTGATAAATCGGGCTCGTAATTGGGCCCATGAACTGATAGAATTAGCCGGCAAGCTTTTTAACCAAGTACAGGCCGTTCCTTCAAGCATCATGGTGAAGTATTTCGCACACGCCGCGTCATCCACATCAAGCATCACCATGGCCATCTCATAGCTCTCCACCCATGTCTCTGGAGGTTGATCCGCCGTGTAATTTGGTACCTTGCGCGGGCCTTTGAAATCCTTGGGCAGGCGCACGTTGCGTAAAGCGGGGATAAGGCAAGGCACCCCCAAAGAACTAGAAGTAACACTAGGTTCAGTCAAGGTGGTTGGACGAACTGGCGTGAGCTGCCGAGCCTGATGCTGTGTGGCTAACTCGGCCTCCCTGCGCGCGCGGGCCCGGTCCACCACTCCTTGAGCGTTATCAGCACCACCCGCCGGGTTGTTGTCACGGGGTGCCCCACGTCGTTCATTACTCGACACTGCTGGTTCATCCATATGTCTGCTATAGCTCCGGCTTGGACGGTGGTTCGAGTGGATCCGGTCGCGGTTGTACGAGTACGCTTCCTGTTGGGCCAAAGCTGTCCTCAGAAGTTCCTTGACCCGTCGCGTCTCTACTGCCTGCGGCGAGTCACCTTCAATTGGAATGGCCTCCAGCCGTGCAGCAGCGGCAACAAGATTGTCCATTGGGTTGGAGTAGTGACCCGGAGGTGTTAAAGCAGCCTGAGGTATAATGGTGTTTTGACGAGGTGGGTCCATCTGACGAGGCTGAACCGGTGCACCGGTCCCAAGGGTTTCTGCCCAGTTTCCCTCCAGCGGATTGCCGGCTCTTGGTCCTGGAGTGTTGAAAAGGTCTTTGGCCTCGAAAACCGGAGGTAAGCGGGATCGGTGCTTCCTCCTCATGACTTCATGCGACGCGCTCTGGTCCAACATAAGCCTGTAGGCCTGTGCGTCTAAAGCGGCCCGCTCGGCGGCCATCCTGGTGTCCTCAGCCGCCAGATCCGCCTTGGCCTGGGTGATCTGTTCCTTTACCTTTGCAATCTTCGCGTTGTGAACGTCCTGATCCGGCGGATTAACTTCCGCCATAAGCACAGCCAACGCATCAAATAGTTTTGATAGAACCTGAGCCGGCGGGCGCACAGGGCCTCCTGCCCCGGCAGCCGTCGCCGCTGCTGAACCGGAGATCGTTGCTGATGCTGTCGAAGAATGAAGCGCTGCTTGTGTTCCGGCCATGAATATTCCAACCCGGTTGGGCAGATCAGAGGGGTCCGGAATACTGTCGCCATCGGAACAGCTCCCAATCCGGCCATCTTGTAGTTGATAAAGAGATTCGGTTTCTCTGGTCGAAGATTCGTCACCGGAACAAACGGCGGTCGCGCCGCGAAATTCCGATCCGTCCTCATAACTTCCTCCATGGATGACTCCCACGAAGGCACGCTTCATGGCCGGTTTAACCCGGGCGGATCGCGCACGCTGAGCCGTCTCGACGAGGTCGGTGCAGATGTCCGGCTCAGGGCCCGGTTCACCGATCTTGCCAATGAAAACGTGAATGCTACCAAAGGGGACCCGGTACCCGTACTTAATTGAGCCGGCCTCGGGGCCCCAGCCTGCGTCGTCGATGTAGAGCTTGTCGCGACGACTCTTAGTCATCCGGCCTACAGCGTAGCCCTCGAGTCCTTCAAAGCGGCCCTCCAAGAATCGGAAACCATCGTGCGATTGCCCCATGGTGGGCGCCAACTGTCGTGGTTTTGTCATGGCAGATGTCCTAGAGAAAGGACATAGTCGCGGAGCCATCGCGGCGGGTTAGCTTGAAGGGGTTAAAGCGGACACAGGGACGCAAGAGAGTTTATACTAGTTCGGCCCCTTCAATGAAGGTAAAAGCCTACGTCTAGTTGTGATGGAATTGATGGGGTTTCGATGACTAGGGAGCAAACAAGCTTCGCCTATGTCTCGAGTTGTTGTCTGTTGTTCTTGAACCGCCGCCGGGTCGTCCCCTTATATACACGGGTGACACCCGTCGGTTCACAGAGTCCCAACACTGGTCGATATTTGTATCCGGGTTGGTCTCTCCTTCTTCCTAACTTACAATACAAGTTTATATACAAATTCCGATTTACAGCTACAAGTCTTGAACCGGCTACGGGCCTTAGGCCCTCATCTGCCTTCTTGGGCTTTATCACTTCTGGAACTACTGATGAAGTTGACCCGGCCCAGATAGGCCGGTTTACGCCCAGTAGTAATATCCCCAACAGCGACCGAGTGCGCGAGAGCTGAGGAGGGACACCTCTCCCTGCCCGACCTGGAAGACAAGAAGGCCAAGACCAAGGACGTAAAGCGCAAGGGGGCTGTCGTGCTCGCGGCGGAGCCAGAAATGAAGCGCGGCTACGACCACCTCGAATCATCCAAGACCAACTGCCCGTTCTGCGCCTTCCATAACGTGCACAGCCACAACACCAAGGACTGTTAGGAGCTTAGGGCCATCCGCGACGGGCGCTTCGGTCGACGCTCCGAACGCAACGACCGAGGCTACGGCCGTGGAGGAGGCCGAAGTGGAGGACGTTGGGACGACCACGGCCCTCACCAGGAGTGGTGTGACCGGCCTCACGAGGATCGCTGGCAGGACCAGCCTCGCGAGGGTGCCTGGAGGGACCAGCCTCGCGAGGACCACGCTCAGGGCAACGCTGGCCTCCCTCCGTTGCTGCCACCACCAAGGAGGAACAATGACCATCACCAGGACGAGGGGCTGGGGGCTTCCAGGAGCCTCACGTCGTCGCCTGCATCCTGTGTGGCGCTCAGGCCCTAGCCTCCCAGCGCATCTTCAAGCAGTTTGCTCGTGAGGTGAACGCGACCCTCCCCAGCCTCGAGGCCATGCGCCCGCTCAGGTGGTCCAAGTACACCATTACCTTCAGCTCATCCGACCAGCTCAAGTGCGCGGCAACTGCCGGCACCCTCCCGATGCTCTGCTCACCCATCATCAGCAACTTCCTCGTCACCAAGACCCTCATTAACGGCGGCGCAGGGCTCAATGTCCTTTCTGTCGAAACGTTCGACTGCCTCCAAGTGTCGTATGATCAGCTGCAGTCAACCAAGCCTTTCTCAGGAGTGACCGACGGCTCCACCACCCCGATATGGCAGGTCCGCCTCCCTATCACCTTCGGCAAGCGCAACAACTACTGCACCGAGCTCATTGACTTCGACGTCGCCCACATCCGCCTGCCATACAATGCCATCCTTGGGTATCCAGCCCTGGCCAAGTTTATGGCAGTGACTCATCACGACTACAATGTCCTCAAGATGCCAGGAAGCTGCGGCGTCATCATGGTCGCCTGCGAGGAAAAGGACGTGGTGTGCTCTCTCGAGCGCGCTTACCAGGCTGCAGCGACCGAAGACCCAGATAACGAAGGCGCCATCTACCCTCCTGAGGTTGTCCCCAAGAATAAGAAGTAGCTGCACAGCCAGGAGCTTCAGGAGAGCGGTGTCTCCAGCGGCAACACCTTAGGACCCGCTCCCGCGGACGGGGCGCCTCCCTCTCTTGCATAGGAAGGTGTGCCCGGCGCCCTCCTTAGGCTGGGCTCAGGGGCTCTTTTCTGGAGGGCCCCAGACCTAGCCAATGTCACGAGGGAGGCGCTCGGGCACCACGTGGAGGCATGCTTCAACGCACGCTTCCTTCATGAGGGCACAAGGCGTGGAGTGCCTAGTGCTCAGGAGTTCATCACCAAGGCAATCGAAGAGCTTCAAGAGGCGAGAATCACGCGCGGCAACCGTCGCCCACCACCTGGCGCAGCTCCTTGTCCTGGCGAGGATGACAAGCTGCGCGTCTGCGTCGGCGTACCAGGACTCAACTGGGTAGCATCCAAGGAGTGTTTCTGGCCTTCGCGCGTTGGTCGGTGCGAGGGTCCACCTCACAGCTATGTTCGCATGCCATTCGGTCTGCCGAACGTGGATGTCACCTTCCAGCGCCACCTGCGGAGCGTTCTGGCGGCTCAGGAGGCCAGGCACCATGCAGTCCTAGCGAAGATGGCGACGATTCTTTATGAGCCGCCCGGGCCCCCGATGCCTCCCGAGGCTCAGGACCCGGGTGACTCGTGAGGAGCCACTCCTTCCGCATGCGTCCCCAGCCACTTCAACCTCCCTTCAGCAACAGTACCAGGTGACTCTTTCCAATTCGTTCAGTTGGGGCGCCCCTTGGGAAGCACTATCCCCAAGTCGCACGGGCCTATCCCTGTGACGTGTATCCCTTTTGCATCTCTAGCTTACTCTGTTGGGGCGGCCCTCGGACTGCATCATCCCCAGGCCGCGTGGGTTCGTCCCTGCGGCATGTATCGTTCTCGCATTTATCCAAGCTAGCTTACCTCCTTCGATGAGTTACCTTAAGATTATGCCTGACCTGTACTTCGATACCATGCATGTCGTACGCCCTCGCAAACCCACCCACGACCGCCTCATGATTAAGGACTGGCACGATGTCTGTGCTCGGGTTTGTCCCTGCAGTGTCGCTAAACCCAAGAGGCTGAGCTCTGGCTCGCGGGCCAGCTCCTGTGTACGTCACCTCCCATGGCCCTTGGTGCCTTGTTCTCGCATGAGTTAATCACGGGAGGACGAGCCAGGGCGCGCGACCCTGTGCCTCGTCACCATGGAGTCGCATGTTAGTTATCTTTCTTTAGGATTTTTCACATAAGAAGACTGGGTACGGCGTCTGTGGTCGGGTCCGTCCCTACAACGTCAATAAACCCAATGACCGAGCTCTGTCTGGCGGGCCGGCCCCGTTCATGTCACCTCTTGGGGTCGTTGGTGTTCGGCCTTCTCATGCGATCACCTCAGGAGATTCATTTGGTGCAGGTTGTCTAACCATCTCGCGGGTCCACCATAGCTGTCAAGAACCAAGTCAGGCGCAACCCGCCTTGAGGTAGGGCCTCGTGAGTCCCGCGTTGGCTCACGAGTGCCCAGACACACCTTGTCTGGCCCTGTCGTGCAAGCCACGTGTCAGGGCGAGGCTTTACATTCCCCGGGGGCTCCGCTCAGAGGGAGCCCTCACCCACGTACCAGTGGAAGCACCATGCTCCGCGCTGGCAGTCGACAAGGTCGAGGAGCGGCTATGCCCATGCAAGTGCGGAAGTGCTATGCTCCGCGCTGGTGATAAACAACTGAGGGCGGCCCCATGGCCGCATCAACCTCAAGGAGCCACCCGGCTTGGTGTCCAGCCATGTCGCAACACTTTCCCCTCAGGAGAGTCGTGCGAGGGGGCTGGGCACGGGGGCTGCGCTCAGGTCACGCATGGCGTACGCCACCCTGCCAGGTCCCCCGGACCTGGTAGTCGCGCCCCCATCCCGAGCGGAACCTCGGCGAGGACAGGTGTAGGATCGAAAGTATGTCTAGAGGGGGGGATTAGACTACTTGACCAAATAAAACTTAACATTTTCCCAATTTTAGTTCTTGGCAGATTTTAGCTAATTTAGGACAAGTCAAGCAATCATCACATAATTCAAGCAAGCATGCAAAGAGTTTATAGGCAGCGGAAAGTAAAGCATGCAACTTGCGAGAATGTAAAGGGAAGGGTTTGGAGAATTCAAACGCTATTGGAGACACGGATGTTTTTCCCGTGGTTCGGATAGGTGGTGCTATCCTACATCCACGTTGATGGAGACTTCAACCCACGAAGGGTAACGGTTGCGCGAGTCCACACAGGGCTCCACCCAAGGGTAACGGTTGCGCGAGTCCACACAGGGCTCCACCCACGAAGGGTCCACGAAGAAGCAACCACCCACAAAGGGTCCACGAAGAAGCAACCTTGTCTATCCCACCATGGCCATCGCCCACACAGGACTTGCCTCACTAGCGGTAGATTTTCATGAAGTAGGCGATCTCCTTGCCCTTACAAACTCCTTGGTTCAACTCCACAATCTTGTCGGAGGCTCCCAAGTGACACCTAGCCAATCTAGGAGACACCACTCTCCAAGAAGTAACAAATGGTGTGTAGGTAATGAACTCCTTGCTCTTGCGCTTCAAATGATAGTCTCCCCAACACTGAACTCTCTCTCATAGGATTTGGATTTGGTGGAAAGAGGGTTTGAGTGGAAAGAAATTTGGGAAGGCTAGAGATCAAGATTCATATGGTAGGAATGGAATGTCTTGGTCTCAACACATGAGTAGGTGGTTCTCTCTCAGAACATATGAGTTGGAATGGTGTGTGTGTTCTGATGGCTCTCTCATCGAATGAGAAAGAGGTGGAGGGGTATATATAGCCTCCACACAAAATCCAACCGTTACACAGTTTTCCAATCTCGGTGGGACCGAATCAGAAAACTCGGTCTGACCGAAATAGTAAACCTAGTGACCGTTAGGAATTTTCGGTGGGACTGACATGCAACTCGGTAGGACCGATACGGTTAGGGTTTGGGCATAACGTAATCTCAGTGAGACCGATTACACAAACTCGGTGAGACCGAATTTGGTAATTAGCTAACCAGAGAGTTGGTCAGGCAAACTCGGTGAGACCGATTTGCTCTTTCGTTGAGACCGAGTGGAACTCGGTGAGACCGAAAAGTTACAAAGGGGAAACACTGAGTTTACATTGCAATCTCGGTGGGACCGATTCACTCTTTCGATGGGACCAAAAAGTTACGAAAGGGAAACAGAGAGTTTGCAACCCCATCTCGGTGAGACCGAGATCCCTATCGGTAGGACCGAATTGCTAGGGTTTGGCAGTGGCTAATGACAAGTGAAACTTGGTGGCGCCGGATAAGAAGAATCGGTAGGACCGAGTTTGGCTTAGGGTTTAGGTCATATGTGGATATGGGAAAGTAGTTGAGGGTTTTGGAGCATATCACTAAGCACATGAAGCAAGAGGCTCATTAAGCAACACCTCATCCCTCCTTAATAGTATTGGCTTTTCCTAAAGACTCAATGTGATCTTGGATCACTAAAATATAAAATGAAGAGTCTTGAGCTTTTGAGCTTGAGCCAATCCTTTGTCTTAGCATTTTGAGGGTTCCACTTTCACATCCATGCCATGCCAATCATTGAGCTTTCCTGAAATAATCATCTTGGAATAGCATTAGCTCAATGAGCTATATGTTGTTATGAATTACCAAAACCACCTAGGGATAGTTGCACTTTCAATCTCCCCCTTTTTGGTAATTGATGACAACATATAGATCAAAGCTTCGACAAATGATAATAAGCATGAAATATATCGTCGCTTTGAGAAGTATGTGATAAGTAAGAGCTCCCCCTAAATTTGTGCATATTTAAAATTTTCTTTGGACTGCAAATGCACAAAGAGTTAGAGTCATGGGTTACTCTTCCATGTCACATACATCTTGGTGGAGCGCTCAAAAATAATAAGATTGAAATACATGCACTCATCACCAAGAAAAGTGAATGATCACATAAGATAGATAAAATGATAATAGCATTAAGCAAGCATTAAGTGTAGCTTATGATCAAACACATGATCATCAATGTCTCACAAAATAATGAGGTAGTATCAAGCACTCAAAAGCAAATAAGTTCGAAAGACCACCAAATAAAGCAAGAGAGAAAAGCAACACTCTCTCTCTCGAAGCCTATGATCTATACACCTTCTCCCCCTTTGGCAACAAGTTACCAAAAAGTTCCTAGAAAATGCATAGCACTAGATCGACGCTGAGGCTTGATCTTCATGTGGTGGTGGAGTCCGGATCACTCCAAGGACGAAGGCTTCGGTAGATGCTGAAGTAGTCGCTGGAGTTGGAGCTGAAGTAGATGCTGGAGCTAGTGCTGAAGTGGTGGCTCTGGTGTCAGCAACTGGCACGGCAGATGACCTCGGGCCTCGTGGCACTCTGGCAAAGGTATGAGTGGTAGTCCTGCCTCTCCTCTCCTGCATGTCCTCCTGGAGCTGCTCCACTGCAGACTGAACTTCTGTTACCTTGACATCCAAGTCATAGAACTTCTGTTCCATGATCCTCTCTAGGCTCTGCTGATTCTGAGTGAGAGTGGCCAGACTTTGCTCAATCCTCAGTGTGGATGCAATCAAGTAACCGAGCTGCTCTTGTTTGGTCTTTAAGAAGTATTCAGATGCCTCCGCTTGGATAGGCATCTTGGCATATTTCTCCTTCCTCGCCTTCTCCTTCTTTGCAAATGCTTGGGCAGATGATGGCTCATTCTCAGTCATGACAACTTCATTGTCCTCGAAATCTGGACGGATGGGCAGGTGTTCCTTGTCCAACAGATATATGCCTGTGCCCATCTTGGAGTTGATGAGCTCCTGAATCTGAGGGGCATATCCACAGCTCCTCTTCTGATCTGTCGTAGTCCTTTTGATTGTTTCCACTATGAGGCTCATGACTTTGAATTTTTGAGGCACGTCAAAGACATGAAGCAAGTTGATAGCATGGCCTCTGATCATCTTGTGATCTCCAGACTTAGGCAGTAAGGTGTGCCTTAGTATCCAATTGATCGTCGGCAGTCCTGACAGAAGGTAATGCACGGAGCCAAACTTGAAGGTGTCAAGAGCTTCATTGGGAATTTCCTTATACATATTGGACATGGAGTTGTGGTCCATCTTCTTCTTGGCATAGATATCCAAGTCTTCATCTTGCTCCTCTGGGGCATTAATGATCTGTGCCCACTCAGCCACTATAGATTGGTACCTTGTACCCTCAGACATCCATGTGATCCTCCCATCTGGATAAAAGTGTGTTGTGGAGTAGAATTGCATGATTAGCTCCTCGTTCCACTTTGTGAGCTTCTGCCCAACAAAGTCAGCTACTCCACACGCACTAAAGCTGTCAAATACTCCAAGGTAGTACTCTTCATTGTCCTTGATATAGGTCCAGTCGACCCATCTCATGTCACATACAATTGGCTTCTTGTCAAGTAGCACTGTCTCATAGAAATCCTGCTGCTCCTTGGTATGAAACCTGTAGTCCACTGCGGTCCTTCTCCTAGAAGCATATGGATCTGCTTCTCTCCACTTCCTGAGCCCTGAGTCTCTCCTGAGCTTCATATCCTCAGCCATAGGATGAGCATCGTTGTGGTCTGGGATCTTGGGCTTGAGCTTCCGAAGGACATTTTCTTCCTCATCCTCAGCAATAGTCTCAGGCACTGGGGCCTTGTTCTTTTCAGCTGCAGGAATGCTCCTTGTATTCCTCTTTGGTTTTGGCTTGGAGGCAGCTTTGGGCTTAGATGCAGTAGCCCCTGACCTTATGGCATCACCCATTAGTTTGGGTGCCTTGGGCGCTGGTGCGGCTGCCTCTTCTTCCTCTTCCTTTTCCATGATGGAAGCTTTGCCAAGCACTCTAGCCACAGTCTTCTTCACCCTCTCCTTCCTTTTCTTGCCCTCAGCTGCAACTGGCTCTTGGGGAGTGGGCTTCTCAGTTGAGGCTCTAGCCTTTGACATGGGCTGCCTGCCTGCTGGCCTTTTGATTTTCAGACCTGGCTTAGTGCCTTGAGCTGGCTCAATTCTCTTGGAAGTGGCCTCTTCCTCTGCCACATAGTCCTCATCTTCAGAGTCTGAAGTTTTATTCTTCCTTTGTCTTGTGGCAGCCTTTGGCAAGTTGCTAGGAGTGCTCCTGCTGCCTTCATCAGAGGAACTTGAGGGACTAGTGCCCTCACTCATCACTACTTGCTGCTCTGACATGTTTTGGCTATCACTTTGATCTGACATGCTGCAAACTGACTGCTGACCTTGTGAATAGATTATAGAGGAGATAGAGTGGATGAGCATCACAAAATGCAGAGATTTTTGCAAAAGAATGATCCAAAAACTTAGTTTTAGTTTTCCACTGAAATCATCTCGGATCTACCGATTTTCAAACTCGGTGATACCGAAGCAGTTTTGGAACCTAAACTAGTGAACTCGGTAGGACCGAGTCACAGTTCGGTGGCACCGAGACTGCTAGGGTTTCACTGATTTCAAAAATTGGTCACACCGATAAGTAATTCTCGGTCAGACCGAGTCTCACTTGTGCAATGGCATAAGCCAAATCGGTGGGACTGAGTTTTTCAACTCGGTGGGTCCGAGATGGTTTCGGCGGAAACCTAAACCTAGAATTTTCGAATCAAACCTAATCTATGAGCGTTTTGACTGGATAGAAGTTTCTCAAACGTGGCAAGAATCAATATGATCACAATGTGCTAGGAATCAGATTGAGGAATAGCACAAAGATCAAGTCCATACCCTAGTTCGGCGGGGACTTGCTACGGCGGCAACGGCGGAGCAGAATTCCCGTTGACGGCGACGGATACCAGCGACTGGAGGCTGCTGGCGGCGAGAAGACGATCCGGAGACCTCGAGGGCAGAGCAGGCTATCGCGCGGGCGAAGGGGTTCGGAGAAATTTCCAAATTTTGCCCGTGACTATATATAGCCCGACCCTGTCGGTGTGACCGAGTGGAACGACTCGGTGGCACCGAGATTCATAACTGCGTGCAGTTACTGAAACTCGGTGTGACCGAAAGGTTCAAATCGGTTGCACCGAGATCGAAAACCTAGATCAACTTAATGATCTCGGTAGGACCGAGAGTGGAGTATCGGTCAGACCGAGAATCATAAAGAGGTTTTGGAAGTTTAAGTCTATGACGAATCGGGGACTCCGAGCGCTCCTCACACAGAGTGGTTCGAATCTGACTTGATCAAATTTTGTGATGCGGCATGAATAGAGTTTGAGACGAGAAAAGCATAGATAGCTAGAGGAGGTTCTTAGACATTCTTGTCCATCCACTTGGCAAAAAGAAATAAAGCCGAACAATCAAAACAACAAGTGGATGTCCTCGAATGAGTAAAATATGCAATCAGCATACTCACACAATAAGATGGCAAATGAAATATGTGGCAAGGCAAGCACAACCAATTCTAGCATCTATCAAGCAATTTGCGATGACTAGGTCATCTATATATGAGTATATTGACTTAGGAGTCAAGTGAGATCACTTGATCATAGGTCATACTCATCGTTTAAGCTCAAGTGGGGTTACCACTTTTACATAAAGCATTGTTTTGTTCACATCTTTAAAGTTGCTTTAGCTCAAGTCTTAGAGTAAAGCTCCCCCTAGATGTGATATCCCCCCTAAGAGGGATGAACTAACCTTGGGTTTTGTCGATGATGACTTCATGTGGATATTGAAGATGTGGATGCTCAATGTTGATGTAAATCTCTTGGAGCTATCCATTTGAGTGAATTGCACTTTCAATACCTACATGGGTTAGTCCCACAAGGAATAAACAAGGATATCCATAGACATAGAGTGATGCACACAAAAGATGATGTCCATGAAAACTTTTAGGTTACCTTGTCCCTTGTCTTACCAACAAGAGGGTTTGTGACTCCTTGAACTAGTGCAAGATGTGGAAGTTGATTGCACTTGTTCTTGCCAAAATGATAAGAGTGAAGTATGTTGGCGGAGTCACCCTCAAGAACTCTCTAGTTCTTCTTCTTTTGGATCCACATCATCTTGATGGGAATCCTTGGAGTTGTAGTCATACTTGATGAAGTGGAGCTTGAAGTAGTCTTGGGAATCCACTTGACTAAGGTCTTCGGAGCTTCTTCAAATACATCAATTTCCTCTTGAAGCTTGTCCTTGCCTTTTTGCTTGTAGTCTTGTGGTGGAAGATCGTCTTGAGCTTGTGTCCCCTTGAAAGAAGTATACTTCTCTTGTTGAGGGACAAACTTTGTCTTGGTGTATTGATCTTCTACCCACTCAACTCCATTGACATTGAACTTTCGTTCAAAACCAATACCTTGATTCTTCCGGTGCATTCCTTGCTTGCGCATAATTTCTTCGAATTGCTTACTCCTGGCAAGGCTTTCGTACACTCCTTTCTCTATAATTCCCTTCAATAAGCTATTTTCTTTCTCAAGTGTAACTTGGCTAAGAGAATCATTAGTGGAATCAAGTGAACTACTAGAAGCAACAATATTGGATTTAGCATGATCGTTGTTACTACAAGAGGAAGAATCTTTCTTGTTAGACTTGACTTGAGGCATGTAAGTGGATAAGAGTAAACGCTTGGCAATGTACGGAGAACTTTTCTTGCGGAGATCATCATTGATTGCTTTTAAGAACTCATGCTCTTGCTCAAGATTGAGCTTTTCAAAGCGTAATTTCTCATGAGCTCTTAAAAGTTCTCGATGATCTTCGAAGATAGTGTCATGAGCTAACTTAAGAGTTTTTAGTTCTTTAGTTAGAGCCTCAATCTTCTCCTTATCATTGTCATTCGTTTTATCTTGATTAGCATGTTTAATTGATATTTCATCATAGTATTCATCACTAGAGTTGTCAACAAGCAAATCATCACCTAACAAGTCATCTTCATCACTATTGAAATCAACATATTCGGGGTGTGTTACCTTAGGACCTTTGGCCATGAAGCATCTTCCAATTCCTTCATTTGGTGAGTCAAATATGTCGTAGGAGTTGGTTGATACAAGTGCTAGACCGGCAACACCTTCATCTTGAGTATCTTCAGAGTCGGAGTGATAACTTCTCTCGGAGTGGCTGTCGGAGTCAGAGCGGGATACCCATTCACCAACATGAGCTTGATGTCTTCGTCTTGTGTAGCTCCTTGATGATTTTTCCTTCCTTTCCGAATCCTTACTTCTCCATGAGTATCTTCGTTCATAACAATCATCTTTACTCCTTCTCTCTCTTGGTGGTGATCCTTTGCTTCTTCTTTTTGGAGAATCTTCTCTTCTCTTGTAGGGAGCCGTACACTCATTGGAATAGTGTCCGGGTCTTCCACGATTGTAACAGTTTCGCTCTCGACTAGAAGATCTTTTGTCATTGTAGGACCTTGACTTGGAGCTTCTATCTTTGCTTCTACTCTTGTAGAACTTGTTGAAGTTCTTCACCATTAAGCTCAATTCTTCATTGAAGTCTTGTTTCTCACTTGATGATGTAGGGGCTTCACATGAGGCTTTATAGGCACCACTTGATTTGTTGTGAAGTTCCTCTTTATCCTTAAGTGACATCTCATGAGCAACAATTCTTCCAATCACCTCCGTTGGCTTGAGATCTTTGTAATTGGGCATCATTTGGATCAATGTGCACACGGTATCATATTTTCCATCCAAGGCTCTTAGGATCTTCTTGATGATGAATCTATCGGTCATCTCTTCACTTCCCAAGCCGGCAATCTCATTTGTGATGAGAGCAAGCCTAGAGTACATTTCAGCGACACCTTCACCATCCTTCATCTTGAACTTGTCAAGTTGGCTTTGAAGCACATCCAACTTGGATTCCTTGACGGAGTCGGTACCTTCGTGCATATCAATCAAAGTGTCCCAAATTTTCTTTGCATTCTCAAGGCGGCTGATTTTGTTGAATTCTTCGGGGCACAATCCGTTGAAGAGAATATCACAAGCTTGAGCATTGTATTGCAACATCTTCAACTCATCCGCGGTAGCTTCACGGTTTGGTTCTCTCCCGTCAAAGAAGTCACCTTGCAAACCAACACACACAATAGCCCAAACGGCGGGGTTATGTCCAAGAATATGCATTTTCATTTTATGCTTCAACTAGCAAAATTAGTACCATCAAAGTAAGGACCTCTACGGTGATAATTTCCCTCGCTAGACGCCATACTCTTCTAGGTTGTGAAACCAAGGCTATGACCACCAAAAGCTATGGAGATCAAGCAAATGGAGACCAAAGCTCTGATACCACTTGTAGGATCGAAAGTATGTCTAGAGGGGGGGATTAGACTACTTGACCAAATAAAACTTAACCTTTTCCCAATTTTAGTTCTTGGCAGATTTTAGCTAATTTAGGACAATTCAAGCAATCATCACATAATTCAAGCAAGCATGCAAAGAGTTTATAGGCAGCGGAAAGTAAAGCATGCAACTTGCGAGAATGTAAAGGGAAAGGTTTGGAGAATTCAAACGCTATTGGAGACACGGATGTTTTTCCCGTGGTTCGGATAGGTGGTGCTATCCTACATCCACGTTGATGGAGACTTCAACCCACGAAGGGTAACGGTTGCGCGAGTCCACACAGGGCTCCACCCAAGGGTAACGGTTGCGCGAGTCCACACAGGGCTCCACCCACGAAGGGTCCACGAAGAAGCAACCACCCACAAAGGGTCCACGAAGAAGCAACCTTGTCTATCCCACCATGGCCATCGCCCACACAGGACTTGCCTCACTAGCGGTAGATTTTCATGAAGTAGGCGATCTCCTTGCCCTTACAAACTCCTTGGTTCAACTCCACAATCTTGTCGGAGGCTCCCAAGTGACACCTAGCCAATCTAGGAGACACCACTCTCCAAGAAGTAACAAATGGTGTGTAGGTAATGAACTCCTTGCTCTTGCGCTTCAAATGATAGTCTCCCCAACACTGAACTCTCTCTCATAGGATTTGGATTTGGTGGAAAGAGGGTTTGAGTGGAAAGCAACTTGGGAAGGCTAGAGATCAAGATTCATATGGTAGGAATGGAATGTCTTGGTCTCAACACATGAGTAGGTGGTTCTCTCTCAGAACATATGAGTTGGAATGGTGTGTGTGTTCTGATGGCTCTCTCATCGAATGAGAAAGAGGTGGAGGGGTATATATAGCCTCCACACAAAATCCAACCGTTACACAGTTTTCCAATCTCGGTGGGACCGAATCAGAAAACTCGGTCTGACCGAAATAGTAAACCTAGTGACCGTTAGGAATTTTCGGTGGGACTGACATGCAACTCGGTAGGACCGATACGGTTAGGGTTTGGGCATAACGTAATCTCGGTGAGACCGATTACACAAACTCGGTGAGACCGAATTTGGTAATTAGCTAACCAGAGAGTTGGTCAGGCAAACTCGGTGAGACCGATTTGCTCTTTCGGTGAGACCGAAAAGTTACAAAGGGGAAACACTGAGTTTACATTGCAATCTCGGTGGGACCGATTCGCTCTTTCGGTGGGACCGAAAAGTTACGAAAGGGAAACAGAGAGTTTGCAACCCCATCTCGGTGAGACCGAGATCCCTATCGGTAGGACCAAATTGCTAGGGTTTGGCAGTGGCTAATGACAAGTGAAACTTGGTGGCGCCGGATAGGAAGAATCGGTAGGACCGAGTTTGGCTTAGGGTTTAGGTCATATGTGGATATGGGAAAGTAGTTGAGGGTTTTGGAGCATATCACTAAGCACATGAAGCAAGAGGCTCATTAAGCAACACCTCATCCCTCCTTAATAGTATTGGCTTTTCCTAAAGACTCAATGTGATCTTGGATCACTAAAATATAAAATGAAGAGTCTTGAGCTTTTGAGCTTGAGCCAATCCTTTGTCCTTAGCATTTTGAGGGTTCCACTTTCACATTCATGCCATGCCAATCATTGAGCTTTCCTGAAATAATTATCTTGGAATAGCATTAGCTCAATGAGCTATATGTTGTTATGAATTACCAAAACCACCTAGGGATAGTTGCACTTTCAACAGGTATGGAGGTTTGTTTGTACGTCAAGGGGGACTCATGAGCATTGCGACTCAGGAGCCTAACTGGTCACGTAGCCCCTCACCCCTTGGTCTCGTCCTGGTGATCCGGACGACCCAACGGCGGCTGAGGTACGCGCGGGGTCGGGCCCTTCCAATGCAGAATACTAGGACTACTCTCGCATCTCCTTCCCGCAGGCCGTTTGTGCGTCAAGGGGGACTCCTGAGCATCGCAACTCAGGAGCCTAACTGGTCACGTAGCCCCTCACCCATTGGTCTTGTCCTGGTGATCCGGACAACCCAATGGTGGCTGAGGTATGCGCGGGCCCGGGCCCTGCCGATGTAGAACACCAAGCAAACGGGAAGGAAATCACGGAATCCTAACAAATTATTACAAGACATACTGTCCTTCAGATACCAAACACAAGTTCTAACGCCTCCACGAGGCACGGTGCATGTTGCAGGAAATAAAAGCAGAGGGAAGTATCGCCAGCAAGCCTTCTCCTCAGCCTTGGGCGTCGCCGTCGCCTGCAAGGTGTGCCCCCTCGTTGACGACGTTGCCGTCGCCCGTGCCGACAGCCGGGGCCGCAGGGTCGGCGGCACCGTCAGCCGGAGGCGCGGGGTCGATGGCAAGGAATTTCTCCAGCAGGGCCTCCACCCGGTCCTTCACGGCTTCGGCAGCAGCCTCGTAGTGCTCCTCGTCCACGGGCTCGAGCAGGGCATCGAGGTCGACGCTGGGGTCACGAAGATGGAGGTGGATGAAGACGTGCGTCATAGCCGAGGAGGAGAGCGCGCGGGCTTCCTCCTCCACCACAGGGCCGATCCCATTAACAACGTCCTTGAGCGTCGTGATGAGTTGGGGGAGTAGCTCGGCGGGGCCTTCCTCGTCGGTCACCAACGACTTCTTCAAGCCCTTCCCGTAGAGCTCCTGCAGTGCTTCACGGGACTTCATGGCCGGCGACCGCGTCTTCTCGAGCCTTCAGCTTCTCCTCCCGTGCCTTGTGCTGACGAGCCTCGGCAGCACGTTCAGTGCGCAGGGTCTCCGGCTCGGCCTCCGCCACCCGGCAGCGCTCTTTAGCGTCCTCGGCATCCTTCAACCCCACCTCACTGGCGGCTGCGGCCAGGTTGACGGCCCGCTTACCCTCCTCAGTTATTGCGGCCGTCCCCTTCTTCTTCTTCACCACCGACGTTGGCCTGTCAGTGCAAAGGGAGACATCAAGAAACTATGGCAAAAACAGGAACGAAGGATCAAGACGAAGCACTTACTGGTCTATGGCGACGTACTCCCTCGCCCTCTTCAGGAGTGCCAAGCCCGAAGGTTTCGCGGCCTGCGGCACTGACACGCGAGCCCCAGGGGCAGGCAAGGGCGCGGCAGCCGGACCCGCAGCAGCGCCGGCTGACGGCTGAGCGGAAGCGTCGCCTCGGGAGATCAGCGCCGATCCACCTCACCGTCGACAATCTTGATCGGCGCCACCCTCGAGCCTGGCGCCAGTAAACTCATCACAACCTCCCCCGCCTCCATTGGAGGCTGAGCTTGTCTGTAGTGGAGGGATCTGAACACCCTCCACTTGAACCTCTGCTCTGGGATCAGTGATTCTACCTCCAGCACAGCCCACGGGAGAACCCTCACGGTCGGCTGCATGTCGTAATCGAGGAAGCACATCAGCAGCTCATCGTCGTCCATCCTCCCTCTCACCATAAACGACACCTTGTTGAGGGCCTCCGTGGTCGGGAACCACCTGTCGATCTCCGCCAACCTCCCCATCCTCTCCTCGTCGTTGTCGGTTAGCGCCCACATCTGCTGCTCCCTCGTCGACATCGGCTTCTCTGGCGAGCAGCGCGTTGGCGATTTGACCTAGGTGGGCAGGAGGGGATGGGACTGGCGACGCAACTGAGTGGGGACTTGACGCGTGAGGGGGGCTAAGAAATCCCTCCCCCACTCGCCCGCCGCCATTACTCACCTCGCAATCCGTCACACGGAAGTTGCGTGTCGCACGCATGTGTCATCCGCCATCTCTTCAATTTGCGATGACATGTGATTTATATTTTTTTTTGGTATTTCATCATGTGCTGTGCATGATAGCAATTGATCTAGCATTGTTGGACACATAAAACACAGAGTTTCGGTTTTAAATGCTTCTCATATTCTCACCCGTAAAAAAAATGGTTCTCATATTCTTTGAAGACATGCGGAACCACTGCTATCTAAAACAGGCTGGGTATATAAAAAAATTCAAAATGATATGGGCGGTTTCATAGTACCGTCAAAGTTTAGATTTTAATTCCTACTATAAAACACAGTCGGTGGAGCTAATCAAGGATTTTCCCCTCAAAAGGGGGATTACGTACGACCTCCGGAAGGCGTGCTTCCGAGCAGCTTCATTACTCCACCAGTAATTCGGTCGCACTTCCTTCCATCATCCATCCATCCGGTTTTGCCATGATGAAACCTGGGGTCAGACCAGCCGGAACGATCTTGCGGTGGTCGCACCGCAGTCCGCAGAAGCGCAATCGAGCACAACCTCTGCGGCCGGCCCGAGGAAGATGGTGGATCTCGGAGCAGGAGCAACCCCCAGGGGCTTTTATGGGCCTTCAACTCGAACGATTTGACCGTAGAGATTGATGGACCGCCGTACCACCCCGCCGCTGCAGGATACGAGCACATTCATCCGGCGGACGGTGGCGGCGTAAATGGAGCGCCACCTGCCTCAGGGAAGCCGGCCTTAATTTTATCACGAGAGCGATGTCCGCAGATATACAAAAACTAGAAGCACATGCGCAGGCCCGTCAGAGGATCCCAGTCGGATCTGTGGCGCGGGACCGACAGGGGTGGTTAGCTAGCTAGCCGCTACAGAACCTACTACAGCGATCGGCTTTGATTAAGATAAGAAATCACCTCCTTGGCACTGTGGTAGCATCGGGTACACTCACGATCGGAAGATTCGGTCGATGGGTCGATCAGTCCGGCCAACGGCGGGCACATGCGAGCCCGCCCGAAAGTCGCAGAAATCCAGCGGAACCGGTGGCCTTGCTCCCCCGCTCCCAGGTGAGGACAAGCGGCTCCATGGCGGCCGGCCCGCGGCACCCTCCATTCCTGACCCGACTCCGAAGGAACAATCGGAGCACAAAATCTATCCTGGTTCTACGCCAGACAGGTGCGGCAGACCCATGGCAGGGACCATCCCAGTTGTAGCTCCACGGTGCGAGTGCGTCCATATGTTCATGTACGACTGCACATGCGCGGGGGCATACATAACACGTACCCGTGCCCCTACCCCTACGTGCGCGCAATGAGTACACGACAGCGCCACTGTTGGTGTATTCTGTGGGAGTGGTTCCGCTGTATCTGTCCAACATCGCCGCGAAGGGCACGGCTCACTGGCCGGCGTAATGAGGACGAGCTACAATGGCCGGTCAGCTTTCGGTTCTGCGCGTATTTATTGCTCGTCGCGACAGTGGTTTGGAGATTGGAGGAGATCTGCTTCACGGCCTAGTAGTACGTCGAAATTATTAGCTTACCTTAGCGGAGTATCCGATCCAACTGACCATCAGTCGTGTCTTTAAGCGAAAGGGGGACGGACGGACGGTGCGGATCGCGCGTCGTCACGTCTACTGTATCCGTCCGCGTGCGCGTACGCAGTGGCAGTGCTACATGTACTCTACTACATGCGACGCAGCTGAGCTCGGTAGCTTCTTCGTCGCTGGCTTCATAACTTCGTAACTCGGGGGTCGGGAGCGAGGGGAGCGAGCCACCATATGCCACTGTGAGCTGCCAGCGCCTCTGCGATATAAGGCCGGCCGGCCACCGTCCAAGATCACTGTGGGAAGCTGCGAGTGACCGGGAGCGACAGGGATGAGCCACGGCGTCGCGGCGAGGAAGCGGTTCGGCGGCGTCGGCTTCGCGCTCGGCTGCGGCTGCAAGGACCCCAAGGCCGTGGCGGTCGCGGTGGCCGCCTCGTCGCCGCGCTCCGGCACGGAGGCGTCCACGGCGACCACGGCCACGTCGCGGAGGGCCAGCAGGACGCACCCGTCGGTGTCCACGTCCACCGGCACGCTCACCGTGCCCTCCGCCTCCTCCTCCTTCCTCTGGGAGGACGCCGACGCCGACGCCGACGAGGTCGAGTGCAAGCGGGCGAGCTCCGCGACCACGCCCAGCTTCTCCGGCCTGCTGCGCGAGCTCAGCGAGCTCGAGCGGAGCATCAAGTCGTGCGCGCGGACCAAGAGCCCCCCAAGAAAACACTTCTCGCCACCGCCGCCGCCCCCTCCTCCTCCACCGCCGCCCCCGCCGTTGCCGTCGCGGCCCGTGCAGCGTCGAGCTGTGCGCAGCGACGACAAGCCCAGCATCCAAGAGGGCCACGGGGACTTCTCGCCGCCGCGGCCGCGCCCGCTCCCGCCGCCGTCCGTGCAGGTCCCAACGCAGCAGCATCGGAGGGTGAAGAGCGTTGACAAAGCCAGCAGGCAAGAAGGCGACGCGCACTTCACGCCACAGCCACCGCGACCGCTGCCCCCGCCGCCGCCGCTGGAGCCGGTCCGGAGCGCCAAGGCCGAGGAGGACAATAATAAATCCAAGAGCAAAGAAGACGAGAAGCGCTCGCCGACACCGCCGCCGGCGCCGAAGCACCGGAAAGCGATGAGCTGCGACAGCAACGGCAACGGCAACGGCAACGGCTTCGGCGGCGGCGGCGGCAGCGGGAGGCTGGACGGGAGCGTGGCGGTGGTGAAGCAGTCGGAGGACCCGCTGGGCGACTTCCGGCGGTCGATGGTGAACATGATCGTGGAGAACGGGATCGTGACGGGGGACGAGCTGCGCGAGCTGCTCCGGCGCTTCCTGGCGCTGAACGCGCCGCGGCACCACGACGCCATCCTCCGGGCCTTCGCGGAGATCTGGGACGAGGTGTTCGCCCCCGCCACGGAGCCGGCCGCCAGGCCGACGGCGCCCCGGCAGAGGACGCCGCCCCGCCGCCGGCAACCCCTGCCTCCCCCGGCGTGGCGCGTGTAGTGCCGCATCACGTACGTACGTGGCCGATTCCTGCAATGTAGTACGTAGCTGCTCCTGGTAGATTGCTTCCAAGAAGAAATCGTCGGTCTCGGCTGATAACACGAATCTACCTGGTGCCCCTTGTTCATCCAGCACACACTTTTTGGTTTGAATGTCCACTACCACTACCACTTGTACCACTACCACTTTACCGCTTTCTAGCATGGGTACGTAGGTTCAAAATTTCGATTTTGCGACACGTCTGGCACTGGCAGGGAGGAACCCCGTGAGAGCTGAATGCCAGGGGGCACGGGCCACGAGACGTTCTAGGGCGCGTCAACCCCGTGGCCGCTTGCGCGCGCCGTGCCGTGGCAAACCGCACGCAAACAGGCGGAAAAAGGGCGCTTTGGCCCGCGCGAGGGAGCCTGAAACGGAGGGCCCGTGCGCGGAGTTATGGGGGGTGGTGGAGGTGGTGGGTGCAGGGTGCCACGGCCGCTGCCGCTGCCGCGCGAGGGGAACCTGCTGATGGTGCCCAAACACGGGACATCAATGCGCAACCTCTTTCTCCATCCGGAAATGCCAGGACTTTAACTCCGTCCACCGCCAGGCTTCCGTTTCCGCTCCTCGGAGGAATTTCACACGTCTCGCTGTCGTTGACGGCCTGACGAGTAGCTAAATGCTGAAGCTAGCCAGGCGCACGATGCATGGCTGGCTAGCACCGCCTTATCTATCTGCATGGGGACGAATGGTTCTTGTTGCTTTATCACGTGGGAGTGGTCGATGCGGACACGGAGAGAACAAGCTCGTCCAACTGGCCACGGGATCGAAAGAGAGGAGACGACAACGCCGGTCCATCCAGTTTGGGCCTTCCCCCGTGTATAAGGCCAGCGCCACCGCAGCTGATGTGCCAGTTAGTTCAGGACAGTTACTTTCGTGCCAGCCGGCACGCCCCGTACGCTTTTCTCTGCGGTGGAGGTCGACGAGGACGCCATGAATGATTGAGCGGCCAATGTCACGTAGTACCACCTTGCTCACCAGACCCTGTGCCTTCGCTGCGGATTCCGCCCCTGCAACGCTGCCCGCTGCACCGTGTGCGAAAACCACATGCCCGACGGAGGGGGGGCAGAACCTCCTGTGAACAAGTGGAACACCGACGAGGCATTGTGCAACAGCGTGCGCTCTGTCAGAGAGCTATAACTGCAATGATTCATTCCTACGTGAAACGTACTACGTACCACAGAGTGGCACCGCATTAGTAAAAGTAGTACGATGCATATATGCCTTCACACCAATAATGCGGTGGCCCAAGAACAAGCGAACACACCCGGATTTGTACTACCAATGCACAATACAGTACAGCCACCACCTACCAAGGAACGACAGTAGGCCTCCCATGTCGCCTGCCCTAGAAACCGATGGGCGTCCGGTTAGCGGCGTGCAAAGCAGCGGCGGTACCAGTACCACACCCACATCACATCACATCACACGTAGGGCGGACGGCCAATTAGCATCCATCAACAGAGTGGTGCCGCATCGCGACTCACCACAGGCCCCAGATTTGGTTAGGCAACCAGTATCTAGATGATAGATGGGCGCGGCACGGCAGGGCACGCGTGATGATTCGCGCCCGCCCGACGGTCGGTCCGCGGCGTATTGCTGCCGGTACTCGCCGAGCAGTGATCCACAGGTTACAGGCAACCTACCTCTTCGCGCCATGCCGACGGTTTAGGCCGACCACTGGCAGAAATCTCACAGGTTCTGAAACATTCGGCTCACAAGTCCTGAACAGCTGCAATCAGCGCTATTGGCGAATGAAAGCTTGGCCACAGCTTATCATTGGCAACAAACAGAGGGGCACTAAATGCTGTTTGTTGAGACTACAACGTTGGGAGGAACACCGACCGTCGGTGCTCGGCCCCAAATTTTTTTCCATTTATGAGAGGGAACCTTGAAGGAAGCTGCTTCAGTTAGTAGTACAGAAAAGTAGAGCTGGTCAGGCGATTAGCTCACACCTTGTCTTGTAAGTAAGCAGCATAAAAGACTCCCAGGGCACCTAGAGAGAGAGCTAAAAGAAGGCCGGATGGCACCAGCTTCCGGGTATTGTACAACCTGATACCTGAACAAACAGGAGGTTCTGCGACGTCAGATTTCGATTTCGTGAAGAAACAAGCGCAAGAGGGTGAAACGTACCAAACACAGAGGCAAACAGAAAGGCGGACCCAAATCCAACAGCGTCACCTAGTGCCTTCGTCTCAGAAAACTGCATCAGATAATACGTCTGCAGAGAAAACAAGTAAACTAGAATGAAAATCCAGAGCACATGTACGCAGATATAATGATCACTTAATCAGAGTGGACAGCAGAAGGAAGATTACTAAGATGTGGATTTTTTTTCGCTAAAAAGAAATACAAGGAGTGCCACTAGTTAGAATCAGCAAGTATGATCAATGAATCTGTAGAAAAGTTTATTACTCCCTCTGTTCACTTTTATAAGACCTTGAAGACATTTCAGACAATATGCAAAACAGCCTATTTTGAGTTGTCTGAAACGACTTACAAAAGTGAACGGAGGGAGTATCGTTTTGTCTCTAGCCCTCAGCGGCGTTGTACCTGCTGTGCAGATAACTTCTCTCTTTAATGCACAATACACCATCCAGGGTGTTTTCTAGAAGGAAAGAGAAGACAATGAATCTGCATTCTCAACCTGTCTTAACTTATAGGATGATAATTTGCTACTCCAAAAGGTAAGTACCAATGAGCTCATTGATTTGCGCCAAGAGTACATATTTCTAAACTTATCGTATCACATTCATAATTTGTTCTTCTTTCACCTTGAAATTTCTCGTTTTCCTAGAGTACAATATTCAGGAACTGTAAATAGACTTCCCAGTTTAGATTAATGCATGGTAGTGCTATTGAGTTAGAACCAGAAACTGCAAATTTTAGCCGTCAAACAAGCATAGACTTCGAAATCTTGGTTGTGCATGGTAGAGTGTTGGAACTGGAAACACTGAAATTTTGCCATGGAATCTGATTCAAAATACCAATTATGTACAGTAGTGGCTCTAAGAAAGGAATCCGGAATAGCAGCCCTCCGAAATTCTAACTCCAAGAATTTCTACATATAAAGTTATAAAACTTTACCCCCTGATTCCACAAGAATAACATTCCTAATATTCGTAAGAAAACGTGGAATTTTGAACCTCGCAAATGTATTTCTACAGGAATCCTTGTTGCATATAGTTCGGACAATTTGTAGTATCATTTCAATTTGCAATTTTAAGTTATTTCTCTGCAGCAGGCTAGGAAGTGAGAATTTCTTGGTTGATTGTATCCTTAACCATTTCTTTCGTTTTCACCATACCAGCAAGCAAATAAATAAATTTGTTTTACATTTACATTAAATTTCTAGCTCTTGTTTCTTTTCATGTAGATTACAAATGAATCCACATGAATCATTGTAGTAATACCATTGATTTCCGTACTGTTCTCGTTGAAGCACATAAATGGCTACATCTATTTTATTATAAATCAAGATTAAGGGGGCTTATCACTGTTTGTACTGAAATACTAGAAATTTCTACATTAGTCACATAAAAAAAGAGGCCTAATTGCTTACATCAGTGAGCTGAGCCTAGAATATAACAGAGCAGATTAATCAGATATACCTCAAGGTTGATACAGTTATCTTAGAAAACCATATCTCCGGTCATAAGCATTACAGTCGTATAGCAACATCCATATTTTACATATAGACATATAACTGCAATATCTGGCAGCAAGGTGAATCCAGCTAGTTTCAATTATTTTCCAGGTTGCATTTCTTGCGTAGACAAGCCAAACAATGAAAAAAAACGCCATGTGTTTGCCAACGAATTGTATGATATAATGATTCTTATTTAGTACCACTTCCAGAAGTAGGATCACGTTATCACAAAGAAAATCAAAGTTCTTCCAATAATAGTCAAAATGGAACCGCAAAAATCTCGGTGTTTCCTACGAGAATGAAGAAATGCCACTGTGCATGAGCTGTCATGCCAGTGGATTTCCTTAATGTATCTACATTACCAGATTATGTTCCAAAGTGTTGAAAATTCAGTTCACCATGCAAGGCAAGAGAAAGCAAAGTCTTCTCAAACTTTGCTTACCCTTGAATAAGCAACAGGTTGAAATGAAATTCCAGTCGCCCTTAGCGCACCTAGAAATTCATTCCTCTCCATCTTACACTCCACACGTTCCACTACCTTTTCGAGGTTTCTCTCTTGGATTCAATAGAGGTCTTTGTCCCCATGCAGGTTGGCAGGTGCATCGGGGATGTTAGTTAGAGATGGAAAACGTGTAGTACTTCTCTTGGCAATGCCGAAGTTTGTTCCACTGCTTGGTCCAATTATTCAGAAATTTGTGTGGTGTTCGGCTATGGAGGGTTTTGTCGTTATGTTGCAGTGGATACATAAACGATAAACCTCTAATCATCCAATCGGGTTGTGCAGGTCTCACCGTGACTTATAATCAAGCAACTTGGAAGACCGCTCAAGGTTTGCCCATCTTTACAAGTTACATGTAAATTCTTAGATCAGTGGGTTCGTGTGAGATAATGCTTTTAAAGATTAACTCATCTCATATATGATTGCTCATGGATTCGCTGATTTTGGTAGAGGCGAAGGTCGCAACGCTGTATGATTGCATCAGCCACCAGAGTGTTCAGCACAACTTGAGTTATCTGTTTGATCAATTATAATCCTATAACTAGAACTCTCTACAATTGAGCAATTGTCATCATTCCCACATAGAAATAGATGCATGGAGTGAGGGCTATATTTGATTCCTCTATGATTGCATTTGTCGTTTCCATTGTGCATGGTAGTGTTACTGTGTTAGAACTGAAAACCATAAAACTTTGCCATCAAATCAGCATGGACTTCAAATCTTGGTGGTGCATGGTAGAGTGTTAAAACCGGAAACCATGAAACTTTGCAATCAAACCTGAAAATACAAATTATGTGCAGGAATGGACCTAAGAAAGGTCAGTTAAAAATGACATGAAGAAAGGAATCGGGAATAGCAGGACTTGTCATGCATGAACTCCACACCATAATTCCCAGGTAATAGGTATCACAAATAAACACCACACCATAATTCCACAGGTATCACATTCTTAAAATATTCGTAAGAGAACATGGAACTGAACCTGGGACATATTTCTACAGGAATCCTTGTCACATATAGTACAGACAAGCCGTATATCGATTCTGATTCGTAGTTTCTTATTATACCTCCCCCAAAGGGGTTGGAAGTAAGATGGGGAGGTGGGGGGTTGACTACAGTTAGCCAATTCTTTTGTGTTGGCAATACCATCAAACAAATAAATAAATTACATTTTTATAATGACATTACCTTTACCACATAAACTTTACACATAACTCCAAGTAAATCATTGTAGTATACCATTGATTTCCATATTTTTCTCACTGAAGCGCAGAAATGGAACTTGATATACTACATATATTTGATTATAAAAATCAAGATTAAAGCGGGCATATTACTTTTTGCACTGAAATGGTAGAAGTTTCCACATTTTCGCATAAAAGAGAGAGGTCTATATAGCTATATCACTTATGTCAATGGGCCTAGATTACAGTGGAGCAGATTAAACAGTTATACCTTGAAATTTTGTTTTTCTTGCGTAGAAATTCCAAACATGAAGAAAAATGGCATGTGTTGCCAAAGAATTGTATCCTACAATGATTCTTCTTTAGTACCACTTCCAGAAGTAGGGTCATGTTATCAGAAAGAAAATCGAAGTGCTTGTAATAATGTTTGAAATGGAACCAGGAAAATCCCTCTGTCTCCTAGGAGAATCTACTAATGTTCCACTGTGTAGGAGCTGTCATGCCATTGGATTTCCTAAATCCATCTACATTACCAGATTATGCTCCAAAGTGCTGAAATTCAATTCACCATGCTGTGCAAGAGAAAATAAAATCATCTAAAACTTTGCTTACCCTCGAATAAACTACAGGTTGACTGAGATTCCAGTCGTCCTTAGCGCAATAGCGCACCTAGAAATTTCATCTCTCTCCATCTTACACTCCACACGTTCACTACTGACTTGCAATCCAAGCTCTTCTAAGTTCCAGCCGACAATAAGCATATTTTATCTCCAACTTTCCATTGAAACTACTAATGTGGTTTAAACATAATTGGTTTAGCTGTCTCTATAATTACAATTATTGTGCGCAGCGACTGCTATGAATTACGCCACCACTTGATATCTAATCTACAAGTCTGTACACTAGACCCACCAAACAAAAGAGGAAGTACAAAAATTACAGGTCGAATAGAGATTGCAATAGTCATTCGTGCGCCTAGAAAATCCATTCCACTGCAGATTGGACTGCAAGTACCACTTCCAGAAGTAGGATCATGTTATCACAAAGAAAATCAAAGTTCTTCTAATAATAGTCAAAATGGAACCGCGAAAATTCCTGTGCTCCCTACTAGAATGTAGAAATGTTCCACTGTGCACGAGCTGTCATGCCACAGGATTTCCTTAATGCATCTTCATTACCAGATTATGTTCCAAAGTGTTGAAAATTCAGTTCACCATGCCGGCAATAGAAAACAAAGTCTTCTCAAACTTTGCTTACTCTTGAATAAGATACAGGTTGAAATGAGATTCCAGTCGTCTTTAGCGCACCTACAAAATTCATTCCTCTCCATCTTACACTCCACACGTCCCACTACCTTTTGGATGTTTCACTCTTGGATTCAATGGAGGTCTTTGTCCCCATGCAGGTTAGCAAGTACATGCAGGGATGTTACTTAGAGATGGAAACCGTGTAGTAATTTTCTCGGCAATGCTGAAGTTTGTTCCACTGCCTGATCCCATGATTCCAAAATTTGTGTGGTGTTCGGCTATGGAGGGCTTTGTCGTGACATTGCAATGGATACATAAACCTCTAACCATCCAATCGGGTTGTGCAAGTATCATTGTGACTTACTCCAGCAACATGGAAGGCCGTTCGAGGTTTGCCCATCCTTACAAGTTAAATTCGTAGATCGGTGGGTTTGTGTGAGATAACTTTAAAAGATTAGCTGATGGCATATATAACTAATTTTGGTAGAAGCGAAGGTCGAAAGCTGTATGATTGCACCAGCCACCAGAGTGTTCCGCACAACTTGTGTTATCTGATTGATGGATCATAATCTTATATCTGAAGCTCTCTACATTTGAGCAATTCTCGTCATTTCCACACAGAAATAAATGCGTGGAGTGAGGGCTATATTTGATTGCTCTATGATTGCATTTGTCATTTCCATTGTGCATGGCAGTGTTACTGTGCTAGAAGCGAAAACCATACAACTTTGCCATCAAATCCGCATAGACTTCAAAATCTTGGTTGTGCATGGTAGAGTGTTAAAACCGGAAACCATGAAATTTTGCAATTGAATCTGAAAATACAAATTATGTGCAGGAATGGAACTAAGAAAGGTCAGTTTAAAATGGCATGAAGAAAGGAATCGGGAATAGCTGGACTTTTCATGCATGAACTCCACATTATAATTCTCCAGGTATCACAAATAAACACCACACGATAATTCCGCAGGTATCACATTCTTAAAATATCCGTAAGAGAACATGGAACTGAGCCTGGGAACATATTTCTACAGGAATCCTTGTTACATATAGTACAGACAAGTCGTAATTTTTGATTATTTCTCCCCCATAGGGGTTGGAAGAAAGAATTTTTTTTTGGGGGGGGGGGGGGGGGGGGGGGACTACCCTTAGACAATTCTTTTGTTTTGGCAATACCATCAAGCAAATTAATAAATTACAGTTCTATAATGATTTTTATAATGACATTACCTTTACCACATAAACTATATACATAACTCCAAGTAAATTATTGTAGTATACCATTTATTTCCATATTTTTCTCACTGAAGCACAGAAATGGAACTTGATATACTACATCTATTTGATTATAAAAATAAAGATTAAAGCGGGCATATTACTTTTTGCACTTAAACGGTAGAAGTTTCTGCATTTTCGTATAAAAGAGAGAAGTCTATATGGCTATATCACTTATGTCGATGAGCCTAGATTACAATGAAGCGGATTAAACAGATATACCTTGAAGCTGCTATCATAAACGTTACAGTGTATAACAAATACATCTGTCATTTTGTGTATGGGCACATAGTGGTAATATCTCACAGCGAGGTGAATCCGGCTATTTCAACTATTTGTTTTTCTTGCGTAGAAATTCCAAACAAGAACAAAATTGGCATGTATTGCCAAAGAATTGTATGCTGTAATGATTCTTCTTCAGTACCACTTCCAGAAGTAGGATCACGTTACCAGAAAGAAAATCAAAATTCTTAATAATGGTCGAAATGGAAGCGGGAAAATCCCTGTGTTTCCTAGAAGAATCTACTAATGTTCCACTGTGTAGGAGCTGTCATGCCATTGGATTTCCTAAATCCATCTACATTACCAGATTATGTTCCAAAGTGCTGAAAATTCAATTCACCATGACGGGCAAGAGAAAACAAAGTCGTCTAAAACTTTGCTTACCCTCGAATAAACTACAGGTCAACTGAGATTCCAGTCGTCCTTAGCACACCTAGAAATTTCATCCCTCTCCATCTTACACTTCACTACTGACTTGCAGTCCAAGCTCTTCTAAGTTCCAGCCGACAATAAGCATATTTTGACTCCAATTTTCCATTGAAACTACCAATGTGGTTTAAGCGTAGTAATTGATTTAACTGTCTCTATAATTACAATTATTCTATGCAGCAAGTGCGATGAATTTCGTCACCACCTGATATTTATTCTACTTACAAGATTGCACACTAGACCCAGCAAACAAAAGAGAAGGCACATAAACTAAAGGTCGAATAGAGATTCCAATAGTCATCCGCACGCCTAGAAAAATCCATCCCACTGTCAGCTTGCAGTCCAAGTTCTTGTAGGTTCCAGCCGACATTAAGCATATACTGTCTCTAACTTTGCAATAAAACTACCTTCAGTTTAAGTATAATTGCTATAGCTGTCTCTGTAACTATTATGCTGTGAGTGCTACGAATTTCGCCACCCCATTTGATACATAAATCTAGTACAAACTAGACCCACAACTGAAGAGAAGGAAGAGGAAATGCAGAGAATGTTCGAGGTCCACTCACAAGGCCCATGAGCGCAGATCCGGAGGCCCCTCCAAGGACGGAGCCTTTGCTCCCCGACCGCGCATCTGCGCAAAAGCGAGAAACAGAAATCAACGGTCAAAGAAGAAGGAAATCACGACAGCAAATGCGCATTGCGTCATCGCGAGACCGGACGCACGTACATGCGAAAGCGCCGCCGCCCACGAGGAGGGCGCCGTAGGCGGCGGACACCGCGGGCGCGATCTCGGACACCGAGGCGCAGCGCAGGACCGCGCGGCGGCGGCGGCCGCCGCCAGGGCGGGCCACAGGAGGCGGCGAGGGGAGGGAGGCTGGAAGGCGGAGAGGGCGGGAGGTGGCGGTGGTGGCCAGGGTGGACGTCATTTTTCTCCGGCGACCGGGCAGTCGCTGTCGACGGACTCGGGGGGGAATGCGGTGACGTGTGAGGCCCCGGGGCTGGGAGGTTCTATCGCTTTCCACTACACCACTATCCGGGAGCGGCCGGGGTTTGTCCGGTCTGCAGTCGTAAAGGCGACGAGGCCTTTTGCATTTCGGGCAAGGGGAAAGTCAGAGTGGAGGATTGTGTTTTGTTTCTGAACTCCGATGAGGTGCGGTCCGGTGCACGTTTAGTCGATGGGTTTTTGCACGCACGGCACGGTCCAAAGTCCAAACTTGCGACCTCTGGCGTTTGGTCCGGTTTCTTCTTCTTCTTGCTGGGTTTGGTTTGACGGGAAAATTTTGAAACCAGATGCGTAATTGGAGCAGCGCCGCGGTTGACGTCAAAGCCTGTGCAGATGCGATTAAGGAGAGACATGGTTAGGAGCGCTTTTGAATTTCTTGTTGAGGTCGTTGTCTCGTGCAGATATGCGGCTACAAGCATGGTCAAGCTGACCCAGTCTTGTGTTACAAAATATAGTTAGATAATTTGATCTTTTTATCGTGGTTAATAATGACTGATGTATAACAAATCAGACCAACCTTCCCAAACTCCATCCGTCCATCCATCATCATGGTTGGAGGGCTAGCACTGGTACCCCTTCTGGAATTGATCCACTAGGGTTTCTCATGCCTTCTGTCGGAGGCGGCACCGACCTGCCTTGTCTCATGTGGTCTTGGGGCTATGGAGGCGTGGTGGATCCTGGTCCTTGCCAGCGGGGGGTTTACTTTTAATTTTATTACGATTTGTGTCCTACTCGGACAGGCGCATTTCTTGAGAACTTTTTAGGTCGGAGCAAAAATAAAGGTTGAATGGCAATGAAAAGGGGTGACCAGGGGCTCCACGCGGCCCAGGGGTGCGTGGAGGCCCGGTGGGCCCCCTCCGACCTATCTTCTGGCTCCTGTCTTATTTTTCTTTTGAAAATTTCTTGGTGTTTTTAGAGCTCGAGATAATTGCTTTTTATTATGAAGTATTTTTTCTCCTATTTTCCGTTGTCCAGCAATTTCTGATAATCTCCCTCTCTGTGTGTTATATTCAGATTGAAGATAAAAATACATTATAATCGAGCAATAATGTGTAAAATAATGGTACAAAGTGGACGTATAAGGGGCTGTATGGGAACACTTGCTGCCCCCAACTAATCTCTCTCTCCCTCATCTGATCAGTGTTTGCTACGTCAACACATGGGTTATATTCCATAAGATTGAATCGATAACTCTAGCAACTCTCTGACACTGTCAGTACAATAGGTTAACAAGTTAAGGTGGTAATATCTGACATTAGTAAAATGAAGTTAGAAGGAAAATTTGTATATGCTCTAAAAATATCGTACACGTTATGATGCTATTCCAGGCAAGCATTCCACACGGATTAGTTTGAAGAACTAGGCGTAATGCTTCATGACTCCAAGCGGTTTTTAACAACAGTCGATTGAGGTCAGATTTATCGGTTCTGCAATCACCTCTAACAATATAGTAATTGCTCCAGTTGGTTGGAGATGGTAGACGAATCCGTGAAGGAATGCGTCCAGAAACCGCCTCCAAAGTTGTTTATGTACTAGTGACAATTGAGCGAAATAACTTATAGATGTCTCAACACTGGAGCCACAATTTTCATAACTTTGAAAGTCTTGTTTTTCTTTTAAGTTCACCCTGCAGATAAGAATGACACACATATCGTGTATGGGAGTATTTCCGATTATGTTATTTGAAGTAACAATAGTTCAGCTCATCGTTCCAAACAAAAAACATAATCAGTTATGAGATCACCGTATTATGTTGCCTGGAGAAAAAAAAATGTACATAACCATGAAGAATAAGAGTTAGGTAATATTAAAACTGGATTTGCCAACTAACAAAAGTTAGTAAAATGCCATTAGGTTTAAAACACTAATATCATTGAACATTACATGAGTTTCGGAGAAAGAAACTCAAATATAAAGTGCTATGGTGCACATTTTTAAATGTTGTCACGACAAAAAAAAATGCAGCTAGCCGTGAGGAATAAGAGTTAGGTAATATTAAAACTGGATTTGCCCAACTAACAAAAGTTAGTAAAATGCCAATAGATTTAAAACAATAATACCATTGTACGTTATGTGAGTTTTGTGTAAAGAAACTCAAATATAAGGTGTTGTGGTGTGTATTTTTAGCAAAATTGTATATATTTCTTGTTTTCCACCACCAAAACATTACCAATTTAGGAATGGTGTTCTTTTTAGTGCTAATGCCAATGAATTTTGTTTGTTACATATTTTTCTTCTTTGAAAGTAATGTCAATGCTATTTCAACACACTTTGTTTCTCTTTTCAAGGCATGCAAGAGGTGAGGGGATCATACCATAGGGCTTGGGGAGATTTTCAGAGGATTATCCCACTTGGGCTCGTAATCCCCAAAAATCCTGAAGCTGGTGTTTGGTGTGCAAGGCTTTTACTAACCCCAAAAATCCCCTTCGACCCCCTTAGTTCCACAAGGTATATGTAATAGTGTTAGTCCAGCCAAAAGAAATTCTATATGTCTGAACACTTGGGCGACAAAACTTTGATAACTTTGCAGATAACAACGACAAAGCATCTCATGTAGGGCATTATTTTTTATTATGTTATTTGAAGGAACGACAATTGAGGTCATCGTTCCAAGTAAAAAAACGAAACCAGCTACGAGAGCACCCTATTATGTCACCTGGAAAAGAAAAAGAAAAACTTAAATAATTGCTTCCTATATGCTACTCCCTCACGTCGGAGGGGGTAAAAGAAATTGGTTAGGGCCATGAAGACAACAATGAAGATGATCTAACTGAGGAAGAAAGCCTCATTGAAGTTAATGTTAGGGTTGGGGTGATTATAATAATAGGGTGCTCAACAAGGCGGGTAGGATTTAGAGATAATGCTTGATCATGTGACGAGCCAACTACATCCGCCAGACATGAAGAGTTGGGGAGTAACGAGAGTGTGAATGCGTGCAGCGTGGGGCGGGAAGGGTTGGAACCAAGATTGGAGTTAGAAGGCTATTGCGGCTTAAGAAGAAGTGGTGGTGGTGGTGATGGTGGTAGTAGTAGCCGTCATCGTCACGCAAGGACGACAACAAAATTTAACAACTCATACCAAATTGCGTTTTAATAACAAATGTAGATAAACCCTTAATCAAGTTTAAACTCGTCACTCATGCGGCATGTGGTACAACATGGACCCTCTTTTGAGGGTGATATACAACATCAATATTGTAGGTACCTTAGTACAAGTTTATTACAGCATCTGATCGAGAAGCCTTGATCCGATCAGACCAAACCAAACCATAATAAACGAAACAAGAGGACTGTAATACCATGCGTGGTCACACACGGCTTACCTTACATCGGGCGCCATTGCAACCTCCGTAAAACGTTAAGCTATAGCTACGTAGTACATGCCGCATTTTGCATGTCTAAACCTTCCCAAACAATCGCATGCATCCATCCAGGCCCCATGCGCGCACCATGCCATGCATGCATGCGATCGAAAAAAGTGCGTACGTACCAAATCAAATGTACGCACGGCTCACTTGACCGACCGTAGTGGTTTCGCTTAGCTGGCGGCGTGGACGAGCGGAGACTGGGGCGACAGCAGCGCGGCCATGGGGCTGGAGAGCGCGTGGTACTGCGACGCCATGGCGCCGTGGCGCTGGAGGCTGAGGTGGAGGTGGCTCCTGGCGGCCCAGCGCTGGGCTTTGGCCTTCTGCTGCTGGTGCTGGCGCACGAAGTCCCGGATCCGGCTCAGCGCCACCCCCATGGTCTCGTCGTCCATGTTGGCGTGGCAGACGCGGAACCACCCGGGCTCGCCGCAGTGGAACGACGTCCCCGGCGACACGTTGAGCTTCACCTTGCGGATGATCACCCGCCACAGCTCCAGCTCCGCCTCCGCCGTCTTCTCCCGGAGCATGCCCCGCAGGTCCATCCACGAGAAGAGCCCGGCGTTGCCGCCCAGGCACCCGATGCCCACCTCGCGGAGCCCCGACGTGAACAGCTCGTGCCGCGCCGCCAGCCGCCGCGCGCTCTCGCGCAGGAACCGGGACATGAACTCCTCGTCCCCGAGCATCTTGGCCAGGAAGAGCTGCGTCTGCGAGGACACCAGGCCGAAGCTGGACATCTTGCGCGCGCAGGCCACGACGGCGTCGTTGTACGAGTAGACGATGCCGACGCGGAACCCCGGGAGGCCGAAGTCCTTGGAGAGGCTGTAGGCGATGTGGATGAGGTCCCGGTCGGCGCCGGGCGCGTCGTGCTCGATCACCTCGGCGATGCTCACGTACTCCGGCTTGGCGAAGACCGACCCCGCGTAGATCTCGTCGCAGATGAGGTGCACGCGGTGCTCCGTGGCGAAGGTGGCGAGCATGGCCAGCGTGGCCCGGTCCGCGGTCGTGCCCAGCGGGTTGGACGGGTTGGTGATGAGGATGCCCTTGACGCGCACGCCGCTGCTCCGCGCGCCCTCGTACGCCGCCACCACGGCCTCCCTGGTGATCCTGAAGTCGTTGGAGCTGTGGCACTCGATCGGCAGCAGCTTCACTCCCGACCTCCAGCAGCAGTCGCGGTCGAATCTGTGATCGGAAACGAAAGCGCACGTACGTCAGGCCTGATGAAACAACTCGTCGCGTGCATGCATGCGTACGTTGTTGCGCTATGCATCTTTACTCCATTTGAATTTTATTGGTCATCAATTGACCGTGCGTAGGTCAGAGACGTTAACATGCGTTAACCAAAAAGTCACCAAAGACCAGACCGGCTGCTGTATATGCAGGCTAGGTTGCGCCACTCAACTTGAACTTGAAGGCATGAAACCAAGAACTTAGGATCCTACTTGGATTTGATTTTATGTCAAGGAGACTGAAAAGCTGTCGGCCTTTTCGTCTGGAAGGCTAGCTATTCCTCGTTGACACTAGATTAGTCTTCCTTCCGAGCCCAAAATGATTTTCCTGACATGTACACATTGTCTAAATTTTGACCCGATTTTCAGGGTCTGCGATTGACTTCTACGTGCACGAGAGGCGGACATGCACCGAATTCAGTTGCTGTCAAGGGGTTGACGAATGAAGCGTACCCTGGGTAGTAAGGCGTGGGCACGAGGAAGGCCTCGCCGGGGTTGGCAAGGCAGAAGGCGAGCGTCTCCTGCGCGCCGGTGGCGCCGCCGCTCATCACGACGCGATCCGGGTCAAACCTGGCCTTCCACCCCCTCACCTGCCCCATGAACTGGGCCATCGCCTGCAGCAACAGAGACAAATCGCATATTGGTTAGCAAAAATGATCCGTCAGGGGCGCTGCTCCGTCGCTTTCGCGCTCGTCAGCAGCTATCTTATCATTAATCTTGTCCAATTATATCACCGGCTACTTTGTCTTATGCGTGTTTCTGCTCACCTGTCTGAACTCCGGGAGGCCGTGGTAGTCCTGGAAATTGGCGATCCTCTTGAACTGCGAGGCGCCCTCCGCCGTGCAGATGGACGCCTCCGGGTGGGCCTTGCTCCACTCCTCGATCAGGTCCAGCGAGAGCTGCAGCAACACCGACGATTAGCTTCATGCTTTGTAATGGCGAAAGATGAACAGCAAATATTACTAATACTGTGTTCAACAAGGACTATAGCACGTACTTGGTTCTCGGCGAGGCCCATCTGGATGACGCCCCCGCGGTTGTCCTGCGGGTGGAAGGGGTTCATGTCGTACGCCTTCCACCCGTCGAAGTAGGACGAGTTCTCGCCGTGGCCGTCGCCGGCGGCCATCCTCGACAGAAGCTCGGCGGATCTGCTTGCCATCTGCGCTCTCTGGTTTCCGAGGATCTGGTAGCTAGCCGAGTAGAGGGAGAGAGGCAGAGGATGGGAGAGGCCAAGAATGTTATGCGCTGATCTAGCCGATGAAGCTTCTTGAGCTTGCTAGGGAGATTGGTGGAGCTTCTTGAGCTTGAGCTGGCGAGGGAGGGAGGGAGATGAATGGGTAAGCTGCTCGTTGGTGCCTATTTATAGATTCGTGGCCGCTGGCGCTGGCGCTGCCCATGGCGCGGTAGAGACGCAGGTCAAGGGACAGCACTCTGCCTCGCGAGAGAGAGAGAAAAGGGACAGCGCTTTGGCATATGCGCGCATGGCGGGGAAGAAACTTCCGTGAAAGCGAGGGCGGGTGGAGCCGAAGACGCAGCAGCTAGCTGGGCCAGATGGCGACCTCTCAGGCCCCGCCCGTCCTTCCTTCTACCACCCTCCGGCCCGGCCAGCTGACAATGGCGATATAATCCATTGGCTTATTGATCTCCGAAGAATATCTGCGATCCAAGGCGGGCGACGTGACCTGACGATGGACGTGCGGTCGTAATTTTTGAAGCTTGCGCCGTACCAACAGGCGAGCGCGCCCATGTGGGGCTCGGAGAAAAAACCCGTCCCGTCGCCGGCGGTTCGATCTGCGGCGTGCGGGCTGGCGACTTCGCCGGACGACGGATGGCGACGGCGGTATCGTCGGCTCGATGGGTTGAGTTGGTCAAAACGAGAGAGAGAGCTAGCGCAACCGGCGCCAGCGCCACCGGCGGTTGGAGCTCGTGTTGGACGGGGCGGGGACTGACTAGCAGCCCACAATAAATTGGGAGGGTTCGAGAAAACAGCAGTTAAGTTTGCCGTGGAACGTATGCTTGCAGGAATGAATCTGCTCGAAACTTGTCTGCAATTTGGCCGCACCGATCAAACTAGGATGTGACCAGATCTTATCGAGTGAACCGAGACTTAATCAAGTCTAAGCCAAATGACATAACGTGATTTTTTTCTATAAGGATCTCTAAGTAAAATTTCATGAATATAGCATCCACCGAGATTTGGTTCGACTGAAATATAGGCATCCCGATCAAACTACCCTTCCTCCAAGCTCTAGCGTACGTACCTGTTCAATTTTCTGTGTTTTGCCTATACTTTTGGTCGACCATTTTTAACTCTTTTTGCGACAATATAAACTCGAAACAGATCGCACCGTCGCGTCCTGAATGGCTAGCCATCTTGTGCGCAACTAAACTAAGCTTGGGTCGCACACCAACCGAACCGAATATATGCGCACGCACGGAGGCACACAGCACAGCGCAGAGGCGGAGCTTTGGTCGTGTGGCGGTGCGCGTAGGTTCGTTCTTCCAATCAATCAAAGAGAAAGTGATACTCCTACTACGTTTTTGTCATATTTGCGCTTCCGTGTGGCGGTGTCCAAGATCTCCAAGAGTTGCGACGCATCTGCATTTCTACCTCGTTTGGTGTAACGATTTTTCTTTCTCCTCGCCCGGCCCTCGCGGGTGCAAGAAGGGAGTTTTGGGGCCGACAACTTGGCATGGAAGTCGCCGAGGTAGGTTCGATCTTTATTTTCACGTGACATTTGTAGTCAGCTGGCCAAAACAGCTTGATGGCTTAGCTCGTACGTGGTGGTTGCCCAAAGCAATTCGTGGCCGATTTGGGCACTGCGGTGACCACATTGTTTGCGCGGCAAGCTAGCAAAAAGGTGCTAAGCATTGTGATCGTGCATAATAGTGGCACCACGCATGTGCTGAAACATTGTGATCGTGCATAATACTGGCACCACGAAGAGTGCTGGAACGTCGTGACGGTGCTAGTACAAGGACATGCAAAAGCGAATCCAACAAGATCATTTTCTGGCAAGAAGGTCTATGTTATAAGAGCATCTCTAATAGTTTGTCTATACTCGTTTTTCACGACATGAGCTTAAAACAGACGTCCAACAACTTATCTACATGGTCGTCCAAATATACACATCCTCTAAATCGACCTCGACAATGTCCATGTCTGGACAATGTGAAGGCGTCGTCTAAACTCACCTGCAGTCATGTTTTCGCCCTCTCCCCAGCGACCGCCCGCCTATCATGGTACATGTATATAAACGTTCTGATGCAACACTAGACGTGTATATGAGGAAATCTTTTTAGACCATTGTTTATATGAATATATAGACATCTAAATATACACATGCTATTGAAGATGCTCTAAATGAACCACGTAGTACTGGCAGGCTCCATCTAAAAAAATTACAGTGGCACGCAGTACTTCTTTCTTTTTTGCCGGGAAAGTGGCTGGCAGTTCATGACTGTGAGAACGATCAAACACACCAGTAAACGCTACACCCGTGACAGGTCCAAAAATAATAACTAATTCGTGACGGTTTTGGCTACCTCGCGACGACTGACTTTTGGCAAGACTATTTCGCCCGTCTGCTACGGCTGTCTTAAATGCGGAGGTTTGACGAATTTTCTTGTCTGACATACGTGGTCAAACCCTAAATTAGTGTTTTTTTTAACTTAACCCTAAATTAGTGTTAGTCAATGGGGTTGACAACTTTCCTGGAGTAACGATACAACAACGATGCGCGCAATTGATTGGAAGAAACAACAAGAGGATGTTTTTTTAACACAATATAGACGCAAGCGCTCATATACACGTGCATACACTCACCCATATGATTAATGTTAGGATGTTTTTTTAGGGAGGGGGGGGGGAGGAAAAATTAATGTTATGATGTTGTCATCTCATTTATTGTGGATCTAATACTCCCTCCGTCCAGGCTAGATATAGCATGACTAATAATATATACTGACCCTTTTATCTGGCGAGCGTCAGTGGGAATCACAACAATAGTGAACAACTTATATCACAATTGATGTTTGTCGACAATGGCAAGTTTAGTTGGCGAGCAAGGCAAATCCGCTTAAAATGCCAAAATTTGTTGTGCTTGTAAACTGAAGTTGTCGACATCGCCACGATATAACTTGTCATAAAAAACTTTCGATTCGTCATCCCCTCCCAGTGAACGTCTTTAGCATTTTCGTTATATATTCAGTGGCGCCAGGGGAGGGCCAACCCAACTTCGCCCCTCCACCGCTGCCATCAGCGATAGCTGTGGTGGTCACGGGCCACTGCTTCCAAGGTGGCAACGCACCCATGCGTCAGATCCGACGGTGGTAATGGGAACCCGGAACGGCAGCCCCATGGACAGGCGCATGAGCGCTCCAGATAGCGTGACTGCAGTTGTTGCCGACCTTTATCGGCTGAGAGGGTAGTGACGAGACTGCCATAAGGCATCCCCGCATCAGTGTCTAGAGGATGACTCGGCGAGATGTAGTGTGGTTTCTTCCTCTCTTTGGCGGGTTCGACCTATTGGCTGGTAGCGTGCTACTACTCTGCGTGGGACGGAGGGCATGCCAACTGCGTGTTAGTGTTGCGGCTACCGGACTAGTGTAGCGCGGGGTGGCCTCAGTGGAGCGACAAATGGTGGGATGTTGTCCCATCAGTGGTTGCGGTGGTTGTTGGGATGCGATTGGTGGTTGGCCGATACGAGTAGTTGGTGGCGAGGCATCTTTGGAAGAAAACCCTTTCCGACCTTCACCAATTTCAGCGGCGGTGACTTTCGTAGGCGTCGCGATCTTTCCTAAAAGCGTTTGAGGAGTTGTGCTCCTACATCTCCCCGTGACCTTGCCTAGAAGGGAAACATCTAATATTAAGGATTAGGCGATTGAGTCGTCTTCACGTCTTTCTCCTTTGTGACAACATCGCCTCGTAGCAGGCTACGACTGGGAGACACATGCTTTGGCGACGGCTTTGTCGCATGGTTTGCTAAGACGGTTGTCTTAGGGGGCATGATGTCTGTTTGGGGACCATGATGGCGTCAAGATGAGTTCGTCCCGGCGTGTCTGATGTGTTCTTCCATGGTTTGCTTTGTAGCTGTGTAGTCGAGGCTGCGCTCGAACGTGTCCAGGTGATGATGACGACATGTTTTTGGTGGTATGGCGACGACTTGTCATGTGGGTTGCTGGCGGATGTTCTTTTCTTCTCGGCAGCTTTGTGGTGTTCATGCGGGTGGTCAGATCGTCCGATGATGCCCATGTTCATGGTAATATGACTTGGGTTGTAATGGATTTGTTTTTTTTTTTTGTAAATTAACCGCGTAAATTCTCCCTCCCTTCTTAATTAAAGAAGATAACAAGTCTTTTGACTCTTTTTTTAAAAGAAGATGTTTCTGCATCCAAGGAGCATGGTGCCAAATGTCTAGTCAATTTTGATAATCTTATGGTGCATATATCTGGTAAACAGGAGAACTGTTAATGCTTGGATCACACACACTAAAAGAGAGCACCAAGAATAATTAATTCTATCCGGATTTCTCTACGTGTGTATGCACCTTAGTAATGCATTCGTCAAAGGTAGTTTGCGGCAAGTTAAAAATAGATCGTGTATGTGATCAATACAAGATCTTGATGCATCGGATGAAGTTGTGTCAGTTTTTCATATAAGCGAATCTTTGAAAGTTTTAGTGGAATTGGTCTGGTGCTAATTAACTACTCCTAACAGCGATGAGAAGCGGTCTTCCTCCCATGAGCATAACACATCATTAGGCACAAATTGGCAGGTGAGCTGCTCGCTAAATTACCAGAAGAGGTGTGCGGCGCCGCATCTTTTCAGGAAGGAGACTCCTTTTTGGCATTTAGCAGCCCCTGGGGCCTGGGCTGGTGCATATGCATAAATAACACATGGAGCCATGGAGGGAACCATGGTTGCTGGCTGGGTTGATTTGATAGCAAAATACAAGTGCTCCTACTACATCATTAGATATATTTTTTGTGCGAGAAAGTGCATAATCAGCTTCTAGTCCTGAGGATAAACGAGCCAGGTACACCGGTCAACATCCGGCTAAAACAAAGGCACGCGGGTCAACATGGGCAGAGAGCCACACACGTATGCCGTGCTGTACTAGATGCTTGCTTGCTGGTCCGCCACGGTCCATCTACTGGCTACTCCACGCATGGGTCGGCATTGCACGTACACATGTGTCCAGTTTTTGTGGAGGCCGGTGAGCAGTGCCCCACGGCAGTGGTACGCTGTGCCATTTATTGTGTGTCAATGCCACTTGCGTGACCAGTCCGCTCGGTCCCGTTACACGCTCACATCAACCAGAGCGCGTCGATCCACCATGATTCTCGAACGACATCGATCCGTTTGCGAGTTCATAGGTTATAGCTGGCGTCCATCCTGGTCTCGCCCGCGCGCCGGTGACGCGCTCTGGTTATAGCTGTGGCGTGGCATGGGGCCATGGCCGACGCCCCAAAACCGCCGGGGAGTCATGCCGCGGCCATGCCAGCTGAGTGCCACTGGATGTACGGACGCCGGCACGGACGGTGTGAAACCGAGACCCCGGGCGAGACGCATGGAGCCAACCGTACGTACGTGACGAAGGTCACAGGGAGTCATCTGGGGCGTGCATGCACATGCACGTACGTACGCTCTACTCCTACACTGAGGCAGGCACTGACTGATACAGTGAGAGTGCTCCAGAAGACAGTACGGTCTTGGCTAGCTTGCTTGTGAATCGAGCACACCGCTGGTCTGATATTTTCCTTCTGGCGCGTGTGAACCGCGGGGACACATATGTCGTCGTTGATGGGACGGCGAGTCAAGCAAGCGCCAGTGCTGCTGCCGCTGTGCTCGCACATACGTAGTTTCGTTTTTGTCGCCGGTGCGCACAGTTGTGGAGACTTTGCGGGCGGTCTGGGCGTGCAGAGGTGAAAACCATGCGACTTTGTGACCCCATCTGATTCGCCAAAAATGGAGAGGACTCATCTCATCTCTCTCACCAAGTCACCATGGATACTGGACATGACCTTTTCCTTTTCCTTTTCCTCGTTGATTCAGAGCTAGCGACCGATCGATCGACGAGCGTGGCACGTGTAGTCCGACGACGACGACGACCGTGCATCCACCATGCATTCTCCGAGAACTCCACGTTCAGCAGACGGGCGCCGTGCAGCCGGTCGCTGTTTCTCGGCTGGCTTTGCATGCATGCGCGTGTGGTCAAGTTTCAGTGTACAGACGATCGAGCACGCGTGTACACGTGCCGTCAACTTTTGCACACGTTCGACGGGCCGATCATCACCGAAAGGCGCTCCATCAGCAGGATCGTGCTGACAGGCACCACTGAGCTACTCCTCGCGACGAAGGCAAAGGTGCAGCGGACAAACTTCGGGGTTGTTTGGTTCTATACACACCTTGTCACATTTACCACACCTTAGTTTAGACAAATTTGATCAAGTTAAATGGATGTTTGGTTTAATCACATCTAAGACAAAATAAAATTTAATGAGCAGTAAACCCCACATGTTATAGACACAAAAAATGAGGCAAGATTTTCTTAGAGCATCTTCAATGGACGCAAAAAACTGCTCCGCGTGCTAAAATTCAGGTTTTTTAGGCGCCGGACAACTCCAGCAGAAACTGTAAAATAGTAGGCGGGCAAAAAAGGATTGGGCACGCGCTAAAAGGCGCTATCAAAAGCTGCAAAGTTGGGGAGGCCTGATTACGCGTGCTTCATAATTTGCATTGTGTGTTTTTTTGACGCGCGTTTTTTGCATCTGCTAAATTAATGTTGGGTTCGGTGTGCTAAAAGTGCTATAGTTTTATCGCGCCAAACTTTTATGTACCTGTTGGAGATACTCTTAGGCAAGCCAAAGTATATGGTTAACAATTTAAACAACTCAAATAAGGTAAGTGTGATAAAAACAATATAGCAGTATAGGGCAAATATAGTGATAATCCAAACAGCCAAAGACTATATTGTGTGAATTTGTGATGGATAGACCTGGAATGCATGCCGTGGAGTCCTTTGACAGGGCAACGGTGAATATTGACCATAGAAAACCGCAGCCAAAAGCGCCGCACCGTGCATGACTGCATCACTGCTTGCGCATGGGCGCATAAACCGTGCGTGGGTCTGGTCGTCTGAAACCGGCACGATGTAGGAGTTTCAAAGGAAGCGCAATCGGAAGGTGAAAACTGAAAAGGGACGGTTACCTTTTGTTTTTGTTTGCTTAAGAAAAGGAGCAGTGCTTTTTGTGTAGTCCTTTTGGCAGTCCATAGAGGGACGGCGTGCAAAGAGAGTTATATATGCGTGGTTTGACAACGAACTGCGCATTGTTTACTGTTAATTGGTTAAAAACATTGCTCCTATGAACACCATACACATTATCCTTTTTGCGCAACAATTTGGCTCGTGCGCATTTTGGAGGTATCAACTAACTTAGATATTGTGTAGTTAGGCCAACTTCACCGCGCGACCCCAAACGGACGTTTGTTTTGTTCGGGTTCTGTCCGTTTGGGTAGAGATTTGAGATCGTGTCCGGACATGTCCTGAGATGCGGTGGCCGTGCGTCTAGCGCGCGGCCGCATCCATTTGCCCCATCCTGTCCGCGTCTATTTAAAAAACCAAAAGTAACGTTTCAAATGCCAAGCCCTAGTTCAAGCCAGCGGCTCCAGTTCATCACGCCGGCAACAGAGCCAGCGACCTACACGTCCATCGCCGGCATCAGCCAGCGGCCGGCAACACAGCCAACCTCCAAAATGAATAGTTGTCCTCGCCGACAATACAGCCAGCGGCCGGCAACACAGCCAGCGGCCGGCAGCACATCCGGCCACCAAAATGAATGTTTCCTTGCTGGCACACTGCCAGCGGCCCAACGGGCGGACGACACCCATGCCAGCCTCCAAAAAAGAACGGCCACGCCGATCGGACGACCTAGTTCAGGCCTTCGGCGTCGAGCATCTCCTTCTGCCTGGCTTCGAACCAGGCCCTCGTCTTCTCGCTCATTTTCGACAAGTCCACGCTCATGATCACAAGGGCCACGCTCATGAAGGAATTGGAAGATGCTTCATGGCCAAAGGTCCAAAGGTATTACACCCCGAGTATGTTGATTTCAATAGTGATGAATATGACTTGTTAGGTGATGATGATTTACTTGTTGACAACTATAGTGATGAATACTATGATGAAACGAATGACAATGATAAGGAGAAGATTGAATCTCTAACTAGAGAACTAAACACTCTTAAGTTAGCTCATGAAACTATCTTAGGAGATCATCGAGAACTTTTAAGGACTCATGAGAAATTACGTTTTGAAAAGCTCAACCTTGAGCAAGAGCATGAGTTCTTAAAGGCAATCAATGATGATCTTTGCAAGAAAAGTTCTTCTTACATTGCCAAGCGTTTACTCTTATCCACTTACATGCCTCAAGTCAAGTCTAGTAACAAGAACAAGAAGGATCATTCATCTAGTAGTAACAATAATCATGCTAAATCCAATGGTGTTGCTTCTAGTAGTTCTCTTGATTCCACTAACGATTCTCTTAGCCAAGTTACACTTGAGCAAGAAAATAGCTTATTGAAGGGAATCATAGAGAAAGGTGTTTACAAGAGCCTTGCCGGGAGTAAGCAATTCGAGGAAATTGTACGCAAGCAAGGAAGGCACCGGAAGAATCAAGGTGTTGGTTTTGAACGAAAGTTCAATGCCAATGGAGTTGAGTGGGAAGAAGATCAATACCCCAAGACGAAGTTTGTTCCTCAACAAGAGAAGTATGATCCTACTTCTTTCAAAGGGACACAAGCTCAAGATGACCTTCCACCACAACACCACAAGCAAAAAAGGCAAGGACAAGCTTCAAAAGGAAATTGATGCATTTGAAGAAGCTCCTAAGGCCTTGGTTGAGTGGGTTCCCAAGACTACATCAAGTTCCACTTCATCAAGTACAACTACAACTCTGAGGATTCCCATCAAGATGGTGTGGATCCCGAAGAAGAAGAACTAGAGAGTTCTTGAGGGTGACTCCGCCAACATATTTCACTCTTATCATTTTGGCATGAACAAGTGCAATCAACTTCCACATCTTGCACTAGTTCAAGGAGTCACAAACCCTCTTGTTGGTAAGACAAGGGACAAGGTAACCTAAAGCTTTCATAGACATCATCTTGTGTGTGCATCACTCTATGTCTATGGATATCCTTGTTTGTTCCTTGTGGGACTAACCCGTGTAGGTATTGAAAGTGCAACTCACTCCAAAGGATAGCTCCAAATGATCTACATCAACATTGAGCATCCACATCTTCAACATCTACATGAAGTCATCATCGACAAAACCCTAGGTTAGTTCATCCCTCGTAGGGGGGATCTCACATCTAGGGGGAGCTTTACTCTAACAATTGAGTTAAAGCAACTCTAATGGTGTGAACACAACAACGCTTTATGTAAAAGTGGTAACCCCACTTGTGCTTAAACGATGAGTATGACCTATGATCAAATGTTCTCATTTGACTCCTAAGTCAATATACTCATATATAGATGACCTAGTCATCGCCAATTGCTTGATAGATGCTAGAATTGTTTGTGCATGCTTTGCCACATATTTCATTTGTCATTTTATTTTGTGAGCATGTTGGTTGCATAATTTACTCATTCGAGGACATCCACTTGTTGTTTTGATTGATTGGTTTCCTTTTCTTTTGGCCAAGTGAATGGACAAGAATGCCTAAGAACCTTCTCTAGCTATCTATGCTTTTCTCGTCTCAAACTCTATTCATGATGCATCACAAAATTTGATCAAGTTAGATTCGAACCACTCTATGTGAGGAGCACTCGGAGTCCCCGATTCGACATAGACTTAAGCTTCCAAAATTTCTTTGTGCGTTTCGGTCTGATCGATTCACCCATTTCGGTCATACCGAGATCACTAAGTCGATCTAGGTTTTCAATCTCGGTGCAACCGATTTGAACTTTTCGGTCACACCGAGTTGCAGTAACTGCTTGCAGTTATGCATCTCGGTGCCACCGAGTTGTTCCACTCGGCCACACCGACAGGGTCAGGCTATATATATCCACGGGTCAAATTTTGGAAAACGTTCCGAACCTCCTCGACCCGCGCTTAGCCCGCTCTGCCTCCAGGGTCTCCGGATCGTCCTCCTCGTTGCCAGCCGCCTCCTGCCGCTGGTCTCTGCCGCCGTCAATGGGAATCATCCCCGCCGTTGCCGCCGTAGCGAGTTCATCACTGAACTAGGGTATGAACTCGATCACTGTGCTATACTTATCTGATTCCTAGCACATTGTGTTCGCCATGTAGCTTGCCACGATTGTGATTATTCTATCCAGTCAAAACACTCCGTAGTTTAGTCATGAATTGAGAATTTAGGGTTACGTTTCCGCCGAAACCATCTCGGACCCACCGAGTTGTGGAACTCGGTACCACCGATTTGGCTCAGGCCATTGCACATGTGATTCTCGGTCTGACCGAGAATTGCAAATCGGTGTGACCGAGTTCAGGACTTTGTGAAACCCTAGCAGTCTCGGTGCCACCAAACTGTGACTCGGTCTGACCGAGTTCACTAGTTTAGGTTCCAACAGCTGCTTCGGTATCACCGAGTTTACAAATCAGTTGATCCGAAATGCTTTATGTGGAAAACTAAAACTAAGTTTTTGACTCATTCTTTTGCAAAAACCACTGCATTTTGTGATGCCCATCCATGATGTCTACTACACAACCTTCTTCTTGTAGACGTTGTTGGGCCTCCAAGTGCAGAGGTTTGTAGGACAGTAGCAAATTTCCCTCAAGTGGATGACCTAAGGTTTATCAATCCGTAGGAGGCGTAGGATGAAGATGGTCTCTCTCAAACAACCCTGCAACCAAATAACAAAGAGTCTCTTGTGTCCCCAACACACCCAATACAATGGTAAATTGTATAGGTGCACTAGTTCGGCGAAGAGATGGTGAAACACGTGGTATATGGATAGTAGATAAATGTATTTGTAATCTGAAATAATAAAAACAGCAAGGTAGCAAGTGATAAAAGTGAGCGTAAACGGTATTGCAATGATAGGAAATAAGGCCTAGGGTTCATACTTCCGCTAGTGCAAGTTCCCTCAACAATAATAGCATAATTGGATCACATAACTATCCCTCAACATGCAACAAAGAGTCACTCCAAAGTCACTAATAGTGGAGAACGAACGAAGAGATTATGGTAGGGTACGAAACCACCTCAAAGTTATTCTTTCCAATCAATCCGTTGGGCTATTCCTATAAGTGTCACAAACAGCCCTAGAGTTCGTACTAGAATAACACCTTAAGACACAAATCAACCAAAACCCTAATGTCACCTAGATACTCCAATGTCACCTCAAGTATCCGTGGGTATGATTATACGATATGCATCACACAATCTCAGATTCATCTATTCAACCAACACAAAGGACCTCAAAGAGTGCCCCAAAGTTCTACCGGAGAATCACGACGAAAACATGTGCCAACCCCTATGCATAGGTTCATGGGCGGAACCCGCAAGTTGATCACCAAAACATACATCAAGTGAATCACGTGGTATCCCATTGTCACCACAGATACGCACGGCAAGACATACATCAAGTGTTCTCAAATCTTTAAAGACTCAATCCGATAAGATAACTTCAAAGGGGAAACTCAATCCATTACAAGAGAGTAGAGGGGAAGGAGAAACATAAGATCCAACTATAATAGCAAAGCTCGCGATACATCAAGATCGTGCCAAATCAAGAACACGAGAGAGAGAGAGAGAGAGAGAGAGAGAGAGAGAGAGATCAAACACATAGCTATTGGTACATACCCTTAGCCCCGAGGGAGAACAACTCCCTCCTCGTCATGGAGAGCACCGAGATGATGAAGATGGCCACCGGAGAAGGATTGCCCCCTCCGGCAGGGTGCCGGAACGGGTCTAGATTGGTTTTCAGTGGCTACGGAGGCTTCTGGCGGCGGAACTCCTGATCTATTGTGCTCCTTGGAAGTTTTACGATACGTAGGTATAGATGGGTACAAGGGGTACGTCGGTGGACCGAAGGGGGGGCACGAGGCAGAGGGGCGCGCCCCAGGGGGGATGGCGCGCCCCCTACCCTCGTGAGCACCTCCTTCATCTTCTGACGTAGGGTCCAAGTCTATCCGGTAGGTTTCCTTCCAAAAATAACTTCTCTAGTTGATTTCGTTCCGTTTTGACTCCGTTTGATATTCCTTTTCCTCGAAACACTGAAATAGGCATAAAACAACAAATTTGGGCTGGGCCACCGGTTAATAGGTTAGTCCCAAAAAATGATATAAAAGTGTATTACAAAGCCCATAAACATTCAAAACAGTAAATAATATAGCATGGAGCAATAAAAAATTATAGATACGTTGGAGACGTATCAGCATCCCCAAGCTTAATTCCTGCTCGTCCTCAAGTAGGTAAATGATAAAAACAGAATTTTTGATGCGGAGTCCTATTGACATAATTTCAATGTGATCCTTCTTAATTGTGGTGTGAATTTTCAGATCCATAAGATTCAAGACAAAAGTTCATATTGACATAAAAATAATAATACTTCAAGCATACTAACTAAGCAGTCATGTCTTCTCAAAATAACATGGCCAAAGAAAGCTATCCCTACAAAATCATATAGTCTGGCTATGCTCTATCTTCACCACACAAAATATTTAAATCATGCACAACCCCGATGACAAGCCAAGCAATTGTTTCATACTTTTGATGTTCTCATACTTTTTCAATCTTCACGCAATACATGAGCGTGAGCCATGTGTTGGGGATCGTAGCAGAAATTTAAAATTTTCTACGCATCACCAAGATCAATCTATGGAGTAATCTAGCAACGAGGGGAAGGGCAGTGCATCTACATACCCTAGTAGATCGCTAAGCGGAAGCGTTGCAAGAACGCGGATGAAGGAGTCGTACTCACAGCGATTCAGATCGCAGTTGATTCCGATCTAAGCGCCGAACAACGGCGCCTCCGCGTTCAACACACGTGCAGCCCGGTGACACCTCCCACGCCTTGATCCAGCAAGGGGAGAAGGAGAGGTTGGGGAAGACTCCGTACAGCAGGAGCACGACGGCGTGGTGGTGGTGGAGGAGCGCGGAACTCCAGCAGGGCTTCGCCAAGCACTACGAGAGACGAGGAGGGAGAGAGGTAGGGCTGCGCCAAGAGGGAGATGATCCCGTGTGTCTTGCAGCCCCCAATACCTCAAGTATATATAGGGGAAGGGGAAGGGCTGCGCCCCCATCTAGGGTTCCCTCCCTAGGGGTGGCGTCAGCCCCCAAACCCATCTAGGGTGGCGACCAAGGGGGGAGAGAGGGGGGCGCACCTAGGGTGGGCCTTAAGGCCCATCTGGACCTAGGGTTTGCCCCCTCCCACTCTCCCTTGCGCCTTGGGCCTTGGTGGGGGGGGGGGCGCACCAGCCCACCTGTGGCTGGTCCTCTCCCACACTTGGCCCACGCAGCCTTCTAGGGCTGGTGGCCCCACCTGGTGGACCCCGGGGACCCTCCCGGTGGTCCCGGTACGTTACCGATAGCACCCGAAACTTTTCCGGCGACCAAAACGGGACTTCTCATATATAAATCTTTACCTCCGGACCATTCCAGAACTCCTCGTGACGTCAGGGATCTCATCCGGGACTCCGAACAACATTGGGTAACCGCGTACATACTTTCCCTATAACCCTAGCGTCATCGAACCTTAAGTGTGTAGACCCTACGGGCTCGGGAGTCATGCAGACATGGCCGAGACAACTCTCCGGTCAATAACCAACAACGGGATCTGGATACCCATGTTGGCTCCCACATGCTCCACGATGATCTCATCGGATGAATCACGATGTCAAGGATTCAATCAATCCCGTATACAATTCCCTTTGTCTATCGGTACGCTACTTGCCCGAGATTCGATCGTCGGTATCCCGATACCTTATTCAATCTCGTTACCGGCAAGTCTCTTTACTCGTTCCGTAACACATCATCCCGTGATCAACTCCTTGGTCACATTATGCACATTATGATGATGTCCTACCGAGTGGGCCCAGAGATACCTCTCTGTTACACAGAGTGACAAATCCCAGTCTCGATTCGTGCCAACCCAACAGACACTTTCGGACATACCCGTAGTGCACCTTTATAGCCACCCAGTTACGTTGTGACGTTTGGTACACCCAAAGCACTCCTACGGTATCGGGGAGTTGCACAATCTCATGGTCTAAGGAAATGATACTTGACATTAGAAAAGCTTTAGCATACGAACTACACGATCTTATGCTAGGCTTAGGATTGGGTCTTTTCCATCACATCATTCTCCTAATGATGTGATCCCATTATCAACGACATCCAATGTCCATGGTCAGGAAACCGTAACCATCTATTGATCAACGAGCTAGTCAACTAGAGGCTTACTAGGGACATGGTGTTGTCTATGTATCCACACATGTATCTGAGTTTCCTATCAATACAATTCTAGCATGGATAATAAACGATTATCATGAACAATGAAATATAATATAATAATAACTAATTTATTATTGCCTCTAGGGCATATTTCCAACAGCCTCCCACTTGCACTAGAGTCAATAATCTAGTTCACATCGCCATGTGATTAACACTCACAGGTCACATCGCCATGTGACCAACATCCAAAGAGTTTACTAGACTCAATAATCTAGTTCACATCACTATGTGATTAACACTCAATGAGTTCTTGGTTCGATCATGTTATGCTTGTGAGAGAGGTTGTAGTCAACGGGTCTGCAATATTCAGATCCCTATGTATTTCGCAAAACTTTATGTCATATCGTAGAGGCTGCTACCACGTTCCACTTGGAGCTATTCCAAATTGTTGCTCCATTATACGTATCCGGTATCTCTACTCAGAGCTATCCGGATATGTGTTAAGCTTGCATCGACGTAACTCTTTACGTCGAACTCTCTATCACCTCCATAACCGAGAAACATTTCCTTATTCCTCTAAGGATAATTTTGACCACTATCTGGTGATCCACTCCTAGATCACCTCTGTACACTCTTGCCAGACATGTGGCAAGGCACACATCTAGTGCGGTACTCGGCATGGCATACCGTATAGAGCCTATGACAAAAGCATAGGGGACGACCTTCGTCCTTCTTCTTTCTTCTGCCGTGGTCAATCTTTGAGTCTTACTCAACTTCACACCTTACAACTCAGGTAAGAACCCCTTCTTTGACTGATCTATTTTGAACTCCTTCAAAAACATGTCAAGGTGTGCGTTCTTTGAAAATATCATCAGGCGTCTTGATGTATCTCTATAGATCTTGATGCCCAATTTGTAAGCAGCTTTATCCAGGTCTTCCTTTGAAAATCACTCTTCAAACAACCATTTATGCTTTCCAGAAATTCTACATTATTTCGAATCAACAATATGTCATCCACATATACTTATCAGAAATGTTGTAGTGCTCCCACTCACTTTCTTGTAAATACAAGTTTCTAGCAAACATTGTATAAACCTAAAAGCTTTGATCAAAGCATATATTCTGACTCTGAGATGCTTGCTCTAGTCCATAGAAGGATTGCTGGAGCCAGCATACCTTTTAGCATCCTTAGGATCGACAAAACTTTGATTGTATCACATACAACTCTTTCTTACGAAAACTGGTAAGAAAACTTGTTTTTGACATCCATCTGTCAGATTTCATAATCAAAAAATACAACTAATGCTAACATGATTCCGACGGACTTAAACATCGCTACGGGTGAGAAAATCTCATCGTAGTCAACTTCTTGAACTTGTGAAAAGACTCTTTCCCACAAGTTGAGCTTCATAGACGGTAACATTACCGCCCATGTCCGTCTTCTTCTTAAAGATCCATTTATCTCAATGGCATGCCGATCATCGGGCAAGTCCACCAAGGTCCATACTTTGTTCTGATACATGGATCCTATCTTGGATTTCATGGCTTCTAACCATTTGTTGGAATACGGGCCCACCATCGCTTCTCCATAGCTCGTAGGTTCATTGTTGTCTAACAAAATGATATCTAAGACAGGATTACCGTACCACTCAGGAGTAGTACATATCCTTGTCGACCTACGGGGTTCGATAGCAACTTGATCCGAAGCTTCATGATCAGTATCATTAACTTCCTATTCAACAGACGTAGGCGCCACAGAAAACATCTTTCTGTGTTGCATCACTCTCTGGTTGAAGTAAAGGTTCGACAACCTCATCAAGTTCTATCTTCCTCCCACTCAATTCTTTCGAGAGAAACTCCTTCTCGAGAAAGGACCCGTTCTTAGCAACAAACAATTTGCCCTCGGATCTGAGATAGAAGGTATACCCAACTGTCACCTTTGGGTATCCTATGAAGATGTGTTTGTCCGCTTTTGGGTTTGAGCTTCTCCGGCTGAAGCCTTAAGCACCGCAGCCCCAAACATTAAGAAACGACAACTTTGGTTTCTTGCCAAACCATATTCATATGACGTCATCTCAACGGACTTATATGGTGTCCTATCTAAAGTGAATGCAGCTGTCTCTAATGCACAACCTCAAAATAATAGCGGTAGGTCGGTAAGAGACATCATAGATCGCACCATATCTCATAAGGTTCGATTATGATGTCCGGACACACCATTACGCTGTGGTGTTCCAGGTGGCTTCAACTGCGAAACAATTCCACAATGTCTTAAGTGATTGCCAAACTCATAACTCAGAAATTCTCGTCGATCAGATCGTAGGAATTTGATCTTCTTGTTATGATGGTTCTTAACTTCACTCTGAAATCGCTTGAACTTTTCAAATGTTTTAGACTTGTGCTTCATTAAGTAAATATACCTATATCTACTCAAATCGTCAGTGAAGATGAGAAAATAGCGATATCCACCGCACGCTTCAATTCTCATTGGATCACACGCATCAGCATGTATGATTTCCAACAAGTCACTTTCCCATTTCATTGTACCTAAAAACGGGGTCTTAGTCATCCTGCCCATGAGGCATGGCTCGCATGTGTCAAGCGATTCAAAATCAAGTGACTCCAAACATCCATCGACACGGAGTTTCTTCATGCATCTTACGCCAATATGACCTAAGCGGCAGTGCCACAAGAGAGTGGTACTATCTACATCTTTTGGCGTGAACATGTGTATTACGACGACCGAGATTCACTGAACCATTCACATAGGGTGCATGACCATGAAAGGTATTATTCATGTAAACAGAATAGCCATTATTCTCTAACTTAAATGAATAACCGTATTGCAATGAACATGATCTAATCATATTCATGCTCAATGTAGACACCTGATAACATTTATCTAGGTTCAATACTAATCCCGAAGGCAGATGGAGCGTGCGATGGTGATCTCATCAACTTTGGAAACACTTCCAACACACATCGTCACCTCGCCCTTAGCCAGTCTCCTTTTAGTCTGTAGCCTTTGCTTCAAGTCACCAATAATAGCAACTGAACCGGTATCCAATACCCAGGTGCTACCAGGAGTACTAGTGAGGTACACATTAATAACACGTATATACTTTGTTGAAGTTTCCAGCCTTCTTATCTACCATGCATTTGGGGTAATTCCGCTACCAGTGACCATTCCCCTTACAATAGAAGCACTTAGTCTCGGGTTTGGTTTCAACCTTGGGTTCCTTCACTGGAGCGGCAACTAGTTTGCCATCCATGAAGTTTCCCTTCTAGCCCTTGCCCTTCTTGAAACCAGTGGTCTTGTTAAACCATCAACACTTGATGCTCCTTCTTGATTTCTACCTTTTGCGGTCTTAAGCACCGCGAACAGCTCCGGGATCAACTCCATCCCTTGCATGTCATAGTTCATCACGAAGATCTAGTAGCTTAGTGATAGTGTCTAGAGAACTCTATCAATCACTATCTTATCTGGAAGTTTAACTCCCACTTGATTTAAGTGATTGTAGCACCCAGACATTCTGAGCACATGCTCACTAGCCGAGCTATTCTCCTCCATCTTGTTGGCAAAAGAACTTGTCAAAGGTCTCATACCTCTCAACACGGGCATGAGCCTGAAATCCCAATTTCAGCTCTTGGAACATCTCATATGTCTTATGGCGTTCAAAACGTCATTGGAATCCCGATTCTAAGCCGTAAAGTATGGTGCACTAAACTATCAAGTAGTCATCAGGATGTGTCTGTCAGGTGTTCAAAACATCCACAGACGACGTTGTAGGGGTTTGCACATCGAGCGGTGCATCAAATACGTAAGCCTTCTGTGTAGCAGTGAGGACACTCCTCGGACTACGGACCCAGTCCACATCATTGCTTACAATATCTTTCAACTTAGTCTTTCTCTAGGAACGTATTGAAACAGGGAGCTACAACGTGAGCTATTTATCCACAACATATTTACAAAGACAATTTAGACTATGTTCATGATAATTAAGTTCATCTAATCAAATTATTTAATGAACTCCCACTCAGATAGACATCCCTCTAGTCATCTAAGTGATACATGATCCGAGTCAACTAGGTTGTGTCCGATCATCACGTGAGACGGACTAGTCATCATCGGTGAACATCTTCATGTTGATCGTATCTTTTATACGACTCATGCTCGACCTTTCGGTCTTCTGTGTTCCGAGGCCATGTCTGTACACGCTAGGCTCGTCAAGTCAACCTAAGTGTATTGCGTGTGTAAATCTGGCTTACACCCGTTGTATTCGAACGTTAGAATCTATCACACCCGATCATCACGCGGTGCTTCGAAACAACGAACCTTCGCAACGGTGCACAGTTAGGGGGAACACTTTCTTGAAATTATTACGAGGGATCATCTTATTTAAGCTACCGTCGTTCTAAGCAAATAAGATGTAAAACATGATAAACATCACATGCAATCAAATAGTGACATGATATGGCCAATATCATTTGCTCCTTTTGATCTCCATCTTCGGGGCTCCATGATCATCGTTGTCACCAGCATGACACCATGATCTCCATCATCATGATCTCGATCATCGTGTCTTCTTGAAGTTGTCTCGTCATCTATTACTTCTACTACTATGGCTAGCGCTTTAGCAATAAAGTAAAGTAATTACATGACGTTTATGTTGACACGCAGGTCATAAATAAATTAAGACAACTCCTATGGCTCCTGCCGGTTGTCATACTCATCGACATGCAAGTCGTGATTCCTATTACAAGAACATGATCAATCTCATACATCACATATATCATTCATCACATCCTTTTGGCCATATCACATCACACGGCACATGCTGCAAAAACAAGTTAGAAGTCCTCTAATTGTTGTTGCAAGTTTTTACGTGGCTGCTATAGGTTTCTAGCAAGAACATTTCTTACCTACGCCAAAACCACAACGTGATATGCCAATTTCTATTTACCCTTCATAAGGACCCTTTTCATCGAATCCGATCCGACTAAAGTGGGAGAGACAGACACCCGCTAGCCACCTTATGCAACTAGTGCATGTCAGTCGGTGGAACCTGTCTCACGTAAGAGTACGTGTAAGGTCGGTCCGGGCCGCTTCATCCCACGATGCTGCCGAATCAAGATAAGACTAGTAACGGCAAGTAAATTGACAAAATCGACGCCCACAACAACTTGTGTTCTACTCGTGCATAGAAACTACGCATAGACCTAGCTCATGATGCCACTATTGGGGATCGTAGCAGAAATTTAAAATTTTCTACGCATCACCAAGATCAATCTATGGAGTAATCTAGCAACGAGGGGAAGGGGAGTGCATCTACATACCCTAGTAGATCGCTAAGCGGAAGTGAGGGAGTCCTGGATTAGGGGGTGTCCGGATGGCCGGACTATACCTTCAGCCGGACTCCTGGACTATGAAGATACAAGATTGAAGACTTCGTCCCGTGTCCGGAAGGGACTTTCCTTGGCGTGGAAGGCAAGCTTGGCGATACAGATATGCAGATCTCCTACCATTCTAACCGACTTTGTGTAACCCTAACCCTCTCCGGTGTCTATATAAACCGGAGGGTTTTAGTCTGTAGGACAACATACACAACAACAATCATACCATAGGCTAGCTTCTAGGGTTTAGCCTCTCCGATCTCGTGGTAGATCTACTCTTGTACTACCCATATCATCAATATTAATCAAGCAGGACGTAGGATTTTACCTCCATCGAGAGGGCCCGAACCTGGGTAAAACTTCGTGTCCCTCGCCTCCTGTTACCATCCGGCCTAGACGCATAGTTCGGGACCCCCTACCTGAGATCCGCCGGTTTTGACACCGACATTGGTGCTTTCATTGAGAGTTCCTCTGTGTCATCGCCGTCAGGCTTGATGGCTCCTACGATCATCAATGGCGATGCAGTCCATGGTTAGACCTTCCTCCCCGGATAGATCTTCGTCTTCGGCGGCTTCGCACTGCGGGCCAATTCACTTGGCCATCTGGAGCAGATCGAAAGCTATGCCCCTGGCCATCAGGTCAGATTTGGAAGTTTAAACTACACGGCTGACATCCGCGGGGACTTGATCTTCGACGGATTCGAGCCACTGCCAAGCGCGTCGCACTGTCACGACGAGCATGATCTAGCTCTGCCGCCGAACAGTGCCCTGGAGGCCGCACCCGCATCGGCTTTGACCCTTAATTCAGAGCCAACTGCGCCGATCGAGGATGGGTGGTTGGACGCCGCCTCGAGGGCTGCGATCCCAACGGCGATCGAGCCGAACACCAGCCCCACACTCTGCGAGACTCGTGACTCCAAGGAGCCGGACTCCTCTCCGGACTTCGAACCCTCCGTGCCCCTGCCGATCGAATCCGATTGGGCGCCGATTATGGAGTTTACTGCCACGAACATCTTTCAGCACTCGCCTTTCGGTGATATTCTGAAGACACTTAAGTCTCTCTCTTTATCTGGAGAGCCCTGGCCGGACTACGGTCAGCAAGGTTGGGATTCGGATGATGAAGAAATTCAAAGCCCACCCACCACCCACTTTGAAGCCACTGTCGATGACTTAACCGACATGCTCGACTTCGACTCCGAAGACATCGACGGTATGGACTCCGATGAAGGAGACGCCGATGAAGGAGACGACTTAACCGACATGCTCGACTTCGACTCCGAAGACAATTTGGTTTCTAAGTACTTATGCCTCTTGCAATATCTATCTTCCCTATTTGGTGTGTACTTGCAAACCCAATCTACTCCACAAAAATTGACATGTTTATAGGAGGCATTTTCATCATAACTAGTGCAATCATCATTAGCATCATGGATATTCAAAGAATTCGTACTAACAACATTGCAATCATGCTCATCATTCAAATATTTAGTGCCAAACATTTTAGAGATCTCTTCTTCTAGCACTTGAGCACAATTATCCTTTCCATCATACTCATGAAAGATATTAAAAAGATGAAGCGTATGAGACAAACTCAATTCCATTTTTTTAATTTTCTTTTATAAACTAAACTAGTGATAAAACAAGAAACTAAAAGACTCGATTGCAAGATCTAAAGATATACCTTCAAGCGCTAACCTCCCCGGCAACGGTGCCAGAAAAGAGCTTGATGTCTACTACACAACCTTCTTCTTGTAGACGTTGTTGGGCCTCCAAGTGCAGAGGGTTGTAGGACAGTAGCAAATTTCCCTCAAGTGGATGACCTAAGGTTTATCAATCCGTAGGAGGCGTAGGATGAAGACGGCCTCTCTCAAACAACCCTGCAACCAAATAACAAAGAGTCTCTTGTGTCCCCAACACACCCAATACAATGGTAAATTGTACAGGTGCACTAGTTCGGCGAAGAGATGGTGAAACACGTGGTATATGGATAGTAGATAAAGGTATTTGTAATCTGAAATAATAAAAACAGCAAGGTAGAAAGTGATAAAAGTGAGCGTAAACGGTATTGCAATGATAGGAAATAAGGCCTAGGGTTCATACTTTCGCTAGTGCAAGTTCCCTCAACAATAATAGCATAATTGGATCACATAACTATCCCTCAACATGCAACAAAGAGTCACTCCAAAGTCACTAATAGCGGAGAACGAACGAAGAGATTATGGTAGGGTACGAAACCACCTCAAAGTTATTCTTTCCAATCAATCCGTTGGGCTATTCCTATAAGTGTCACAAACAGCCCTAGAGTTCGTACTAGAATAACACCTTAAGACACAAATCAACCAAAACCCTAATGTCACCTAGATACTCCAATGTCACCTCAAGTATCCGTGGGAATGATTATACGTTATGCATCACACAATCTCAGATTCATCTATTCAACCAACACAAAGGACCTCAAAGAGTGCCCCAAAGTTCTACCGGAGAATCACGACGAAAACGTGTGCCAACCCCTATGCATAGGTTCATGGGCGGAACCCGCAAGTTGATCACCAAAACATACATCAAGTGAATCACGTGGTATCCCATTGTCACCACGGATACGCACGGCAAGACATACATCAAGTGTTCTCAAATCTTTAAAGACTCAATCCGATAAGATAACTTCAAAGGGGAAACTCAATCCATTACAAGAGAGTGGAGGGGGAGGAGAAACATATGATCCAACTATAATAGCAAAGCTCGTGATACATCAAGATCGTGCCAAATCAAGAACACGAGAGAGAGATCAAACACATAACTACTGGTACATACCCTCAGCCCCGAGGGAGAACTACTCCCTCCTCATCATGGAGAGCACCGGGATGATGAAGATGGCCACCGGGGAAGGATTGCCCCCTCCGGCAGGGTGCCGGAACGGGTCTAGATTGGTTTTCGGTGGCTACGGAGGCTTCTGGCGGCGGAACTCCCGATCTATTGTGCTCCCTGGAAGTTTTAAGATACGTAGGTATATATGGGTACAAGGGGTACCTCGGTGGACCAAAGGGGGGGCCACGAGGCAGGGGGACGCGCCCCCTACCCTCGTGAGCACCTCCTTCATCTTCTGACGTAGGGTCCAAGTCTCTCCGATAGGTTTCCTTCCAAAAATAACTTCTCCAGTTGATTTCGTTCCATTTTGACTCCGTTTGATATTCCTTTTCCTCGAAACACTGAAATTGGCATAAAACAGCAAATCTGGGCTGGGCCACTGGTTAATAGGTTAGTCCCAAAAAATGATATAAAAGTGTATTATAAAGCCCATAAACATTCAAAACAGTAAATAATATAGCATGGAGCAATCAAAAATTATAGATACGTTGGAGATGTATCAATCCACTCTATCTCATCTATAATCTATTCACAGGGTCTGCTGTCAGTATTTGTAATATGTCTGATCACAGTGACAACTAGAACAAGTCAGAGGAGCAGGTTCACTTGAGTGGGGGCACTAGTCCCTCTAGCAGCTCTGATGAGGGTAGCAGGAGCACCCCAAGCAACTTACCCAAAGCTGCCAACAGGGCCAGAAAGAAGAAAACTTTTGAATCTGAGGATGAAGACTATGTGGCAGTTGAGGATGAGGCCACTTCCAAGAAGAAAGTGGTTAAAAAGGAATATAGCACTGCTGCTGCAACTAAGCCAGGTCTGAAGACCAAGAGGCCAACAGGAAGACAGCCAATGTCTAAAGCGAGAGACTCTACTCAAGTACCTTTGGAATCTGAACCCAAAGAGGATGTTGCAGAAGGGAAGAAGAGGAAAGAGAGGGTCAAGAAGACCACTGCTAGAGTACTTGAGAGATCTTCAATCATGAGAGATTCTGAAGAGGAAGAGGAAGAAGATGCTGCACCAGCACCCAAAGTTCATAAGCTTATGGGTGATGCCATCAGGGCAGGGGCTGTTCCATCTAAGCCTAAGACTGCTCCTAAGGCTGCTGCTCCAGCTCCAAAGCCAAAACCAAAGAGGAGCACCAGGAACATCCCTGCTGAGGAGAAGAACAAGGCCCCAGTGCCTGAAGCTGAAATGGAAGAAGAAGATGATGAGTCACATGTCTTGAGGAAGTTGAAGCCAAAAATTCCGGATCACAATGATGCTCATCCAGTAGCTGAGAACATGAAGATAAGGAAGGACTCAGGATTGAGGCTGTGGAGAGAATCTGATCCACATGCCACCAGGAGAAGGACTGCTGTGGACTACAGGTTCCATACAAAGGAACAACAGGATTTCTATGAAACAATGTTGCTTGACAAGAAACCAATAGTATGTGACATGAGATGGGTCGACTGGGAGTACATCAGGGAGAATGATGAACGCTATCCAGGAGTATATGACAGTTTCAAGGCTTGTGGAGTTGATGAGTTTGTGGCTCAGAAGTTCACAAAATGGAATGATGAGCTCATCATGCAGTTGTACTCCACAGCTCACTTCTACCCAGATGGAAGGATTGTCTGGATGTCTGAAGGTACTAGGTACCAGTCCACGGTTGCTGAATGGGCGAAATTGATCAATGCTCCAGAAGAGAGTGAAGATGACTTGGATGTCTATGCCAAGAAGAAGAAGGATCACAACTCCATGGCACACATGTACAAGGAGATCCCAGATGCTGCTCTTGAGACACACAAGTTTGGATCTGTACATTACCTTCTGTCAGGCTTGCCAACTATCAACTGGATCCTCAGGCACACTCTCTTGCCAAAGTCAGGAGATCACAAGATGATCAGAGGCCATGCAATAAACTTGATGCACATTTTTCATGTTCCACAAAAGTTCAAGGTCATGAGTCTTATAGTTGAAACTATCAAGAGGACAACTGCTGACCAAAAGAGAAGTTGTGGGTATGCCCCACAGATCCAGGAGCTGATTAACTCCAAGATGGGCACTGGCACATACTTGTTGGAAAAGGAGCACATGCCCATCTACCCAGACTTTGAGGACAACACTGTGGTTATGAATGAGGATGAACCATCTTCTGTGCACGCTCAAGCCAAGAAGGAAAAGGCAAAGGCTGAAAAAGCTGCAAGGATGACAACTACTGAAGAAGCATCTCAGTATCTTCTAAAGAGCAAGCAAGATCAGCTTGGCTACTTGATTGCCTCCACTCTGAGGATTGAGAAGAGACTGGCCATCCTGACTCAAAACCAGGAGAGCTTGGAAAGGATTGTCGAGCAAAAGTTCTATGACTTGGATGTGAAGGTAACTGAGATTCAGTCTGTTGTGGAGCAACTTCAGGATGATATGCAGGAGAGGAAGGGCAAGACAACCACTGATGCATTTGCCAGAGTGCCTAGAGCTCAGAGATCTGCTGCAGTGCTTGTTCCAGACACTAGAGCAACTTCATCTGCACCAGCTACAGCTTCAGTGCCACTAGCTCCAACACCTACTCCATCAGCTCCATCTACATCGACTGAAGCCTTTGTTCTTGGAGTTATCCGGACACCACCACCAGAAGACCAAGCCTGAGAGACGATTTAGTGCTATGCATTTTCTAGGAACTTTTTGGTAACTTGTTGCCAAAGGGGGAGAAAAATGTATAGATCATAGGCTTCGAGAGAGAGCATTGCTTTTTTATTCTCTCTTGCTTTGGTGGTTGAACTTTATTTGCTTGTTTGAGATACTTTCTGTCTGCGTGATACTTGGATGATCATGTGTGTTTGATCATATGCTACCTTAATGCTTGTTGGATGACATTATCATTTTATCCCTATATGATCATTCACTTTGCTTGGTGATGAGTGCATGTATTTAATTGTTATCATTTTGAGCGCTCCACCAAGATGTATGTGACATGGAAGAGTAACTCATGAGCCTAACTCTCTGTGCATTTCCAGTCCAAAGCAAATCATAAACTATGCACAAATTTAGCGGGGGCTCTTGCTTTTCACATACTTCTCAAAGCGACACTGTTTTTCACTCTTATTATCATTCGTCGAAGCTTTGATCTATATGTTGTCATCAATTACCAAAAAAGGGGAGATTGAAAGTGCAACTATCCCTAGGTGGTTTTGGTAATTCCTAACAACATATAGCTCATTGAGCTAACATTATTCCAAGATTAATATTTCAGGAAAAGCTCAATGAATGGCATGGAATGGATGAGGAAAGTGGACCCTCAAAATATTAAGGACAAAAAGATTGGCTCAAGCTCAAAGCTCAAGACTCTACATTTTATATTTTAGTGATCCAAGATCACATTGAGTCTATAGGAAAAGCCAATACTATCAAGGAGGGATGAGGTGTTGCTTAATGAGGTTCTTGCTTCATAGTGCTTAGTGATATGCTCCAAAACCCTCAACTACCTTCCCACATCCACATATGACCCGAACAAAAAGTCAAACTCGGCCCCACCGATTCTTTCTATCCGGCGCCACCGAGTTCAGATGTCATAGCCACTACCACAAACCCTAGGCAAATCGGTCTCACCGATAGGGATTTCGGTCACACCGAGATGGGGTTGTAATCTCTCTGTTTCCCTTCGTAATGTTTTGGTCCTACCGAGATGAGCGATCGGTCCCACCGAGATTGGAATGTAAACTCTCTATTTCCCTTCGTAACGTTTCGGTCCTACCGAGATGAGCGATCGGTCCGACCGAGATTGCAATGTAAACTCTCTGTTTCCTTTTGTAACATTTCGGTCCCACCGAAATGAGCGATCGGTCCCACCGAGTTTACCTGACCAACCCTCTGGTTAGCTTATTACCAAAATCGGTCCCACCGAGTTTGTGTAATCGGTCACACCGAGATTACGTTATGCCCTAACCCTAACCATATCGGTCCTACCGAGCTGCATCTCAGTCCCACCGAAAATCCTAACGGTCACTAGGTTTGCTAAATCGGTCCGACCGAGTTTCTCAATTCGGTCTCACCGAGATTGGTAAATTGTGTGTAACAGTTAGTTTTGTGTGGAGGCTATATATACCCCTCCACCCACTCTTCATTCGTGGAGAGAGCCATCAGAACATACCTACACTTCCAATACACATTTTCTGAGAGAGAACCACCTACTCATGTGTTGAGGCCAAGATATTCCATTCCCACCATATGAATCTTGATCTCTAGCCTTCCCCAAGTTACTTCCCACTCAAACCTTCTTTCCACCAAATCCATATCCTGTGAGAGAGAGTTGAGTGTTGGGGAGACTATCATTTGGAGCACAAGAGCAAGGAGTTCATCATCAACACACCATTTGTTACTTCTTGGAGAGTGGTGTCTCCTAGATTGGCTAGGTGTCACTTGGGAGCCTCCGACAAAGATTGTGGAGTTCAACCAAGGAGTTTGTAAGGGCAAGGAGATCGCCTACTTCGTGAAGATCTACCGCTAGTGAGGCAAGTCCTTCGTGGGCGATGGCCATGATGGGATATACAAGGTTGCTTCTTCGTGGACCCTTCGTGGGTGGAGCCCTCCTTGGACTCGCGCAACCGTTACCCTGCGTGGGTTGAAGTCTCCATCAACGTGGATGTATAATAGCACCAACTATCGGAACCACGACAAAAACATCCATGTCTCCAATTGCGTTTGAATTCTCCAAACCCTTCCCTTTACATTCTTGCAAGTTGCATGCTTTACTTTCCGCTGCCCATAGACTCTTTGCATGCTTGCTTGAATTGTGTTAAGATTGCTTGACTTGTGCTAAGATAGCTAAAATCTGCCAAAGACTAAAATTGGGAAAAGGATAGATTTTTAATTGGTCAAGTAGTCTAATCACCCCCCTCTAGACATACTTTCGATCCTACATCGTCGATGAACAATGGCTCGCCACTAATATCAACGTCATTGCCTTCTTCTTCATCACCATCACCTTCGACATAGATGTCATCGTCTTCATGCCACGAGTCACCATGGTCGTAGTCAGCACGGTCGGCGGCCTCTTCATCGGGCACGTACTAGGCGCGGCCATCTTGACTTTGGGTCTCCTTGGGGTCGTAGGCACGGCCATGCCCACCCTCGAAGATCATGTCCTCCATGTACTGGTTATAGAAGGGGTCGTCGACCGTTGGCGTTGGTGTTGGCATTCCGTGAAACAAGACGCGGGGGGCGGCATGGTGCCCATGAACGGTGCCCGCGCTTGCTTCCTTTGCATCTCGACGGACGCCCGGTCGCCGCTGCTGGACCCAGGCGCGACGTTGAGGTCGATGACGGCCGCGGGATGCGGTGTGGACGGCGCGTACAAGCCCACGTCCGGTGACCCCGAGAAACGGGTCTGGCCCTCGTGCCTTGGCGAGGAAAGCCGGGCGACATGGGCGCGGTCCACGGCATCGGCGACTGGCAGTGCGGAGGCCGGGCAACCGACGAGCCTGTGCTTGCGGGGCCGGCGGCCGCCGCAGGGAACCCGGCCAGACGACCCATGCCAAGCATGAGGAGGGCATGCGCTTTGTTGACGAGGTCCTCCTTCTCGTCGACCGCGGCCTTGCGCCGCGCGGCCTCCATCGCATCGCGCTAGGCGGCGAACTTGGCCGCGGCAGCATTGACCTTGACGACCGCTCTCCGCTCCCTCCTCTTCGCCGATTCCGCGTCCAACTTGGCGATCTCCTCCGGCGTGCACTCCGACCGCGGCTTCCTTGGCGCATTGGCCGCCTTCTTCTTCACCTTTGTGGGCGGGTCGACGGCCAGGCCACCAAAATTCGGCGGGGCATCGGCCATGGACGGGGAAGAGAGGGGGTGGGCGGGAGGGACGTGGGAGGGTTTGTGGAAATGGCGCCAAATGGGGCGTGGGGGGGGGGTTGGTTTCTCCCACCGACAGCGGGTCAGGGGAGGACAAGCGCGCGCGTCTCACCCATCCGCGCGTTGTCCGTTTCACCCCAAAACCGGCGCAAACTTGGGCCGCGGATGGGTCGAAAGCGGACACAAAGCGGACAAATGTCCGTTTGCGCCCGCACGCTGGGCCATCTAGTTTGTCCGTTTTACCCCAAACAGACGGGGGCGGACAGGATAGGGTCGCGCGGTGGAGTTGGCCTTAGGGCATCTTCAATGACAACCAGCAAACCTCCCGCAACCGTTCGGACCGCGTGATCCGGACCGCGAAAGCCATCCAACATGGTCTTGTATCGATCCGCGGCGCAGTCCGGACGCGATTTCTCCTGCAAACCAGAGATAAAATTGTGGGAGGTTTGTGGGAATCCGAACCGATCCCAAGCCCGCCTCTAACCGCCATGGCCCACCAAAACCCCCTTCCCTCCCCCGGGCGTTTTCAGTTAGCGCCGCTTGAGAGCGTCAATGGCCATAATTATGCCCAGCCAGAGCAGACGCGACAGCTCACTGGCACCGACGTTGAAGCGGTGAGCCGACCGAGAGAGCACCGACCGCGCCACTCCCCGTTGCAGGCGACTGCTGCGCTTTCAAACGACAAGACGGCCGCCCGTCCGTCGGTCGGTCGCCTGCATTGATGGCATGCGATTGCCGAGGTGTGTCCTCTGGCGCGACCCCTCCCTCTGCCGCCCATCGGTGCTATATAAACTGCTGCCCTGGCCATAGCCACAGTCATCCCTCTCTACATCACTCCCCGCCATGGATCCCTCCACTGCCAAAGCTCTCTGGGACGGGCTAACGTCGGAGAAAAAGAAGGGGATGGCCGCCATTGCCGCCAGTTGGCAGCCGGAGGACGCCTCCGAAGATGACGGGCAAATGGAGGACGCCTCCTCCGACGAGCCAGCACCACCCTCCTCTTCCTTTGCGGCATCCTCCTCCTCTGCTCCACCCTCATCGGTGCATTGCATCATGACCATCGGCGAGGCCCGTGCCCATTATATAGACATGGTGCGGGAGGAGCAGTTCCAGAAGGCGCGGGCCGACGTTAACTACAACCACAACCTACTCCATGAGCATTTGCAGGCGGAGGAGCAGGTCGCTGCCGGCAGGGCAGTCGGGCCGGACGCGGAGCAGGAGGCGCTGCTCGAGTCCTACCGCTCCGCCCATGAGATCCACCTCTCCCGTTGGCGGTACCGACAGCAGGTGGAGGAGGTGGCGACCGCCGGCAAGGAGTGTGACGATGAGGGCGTTGTTCGGCGAGATCGACTAGGACATCGTCAAGGTCGCGCCCCATCGCGACGACCACGAATAAATCAACACGTCCGCGGGAGCCGCTGTCAGCAAGGAAGAGTAGTGCACGGTAGGTTGCCGCTGCTCGTGTCCCGAGAAGGCCACCACTCCTCCCCTCCCGTCGATGCCAAGATTGGTGGGCCGAGCATCTTCTATTGATTAGTCGCTTGGCGGGCATGTGGAGGCGGACAGCTTCAGTTCCCGGGGCTCCGGAGGCGGAGTTGGAGAGCGCCGAGGTGGAACTAGAGACGGTGAAGCTTCAGTTCTCAGGACTGATGGTCAGACAAGCGGATTGGACGTCGGCGATCATTTAGATTAGGTATTAATTATACTCCAGAGCTCGCCTAGCACCCTTTGATGTATTTGTAATGAAACTGGCAATATTTATATGAAATCCGGCGTGTTTATATGTAATTTGGTAGTGTTTATATGAAATCTGGACTTGTTTGAACGAATTTCGTTCAGTTGGTTCGAATTGATGTGAAAATATATGCGGCTACGGTTGAATGGCTGACTCCCGCATCCCGCATTTGTGTCCGCAGAGTGGACTTCCCTCTCCAGAAACGGATCCGGGAGTTCTACGGGTTGCCATTGAAGATGCCTTTAAAGGGGCTATTTGTGCTTGGTATCAGCTGGCCTTTGCAAAAAATTAATACCCCCAACTTTTGTGAAGTCACGTTCCTCCGCCGCCATTGGCAGTGCCAAAGGATATGCCTTACAAAAAGTTACTCATGTTAACAATGCTTTTTTATTTGAGAAACACCTTTACAATGTAAACATGTACTCACACCACCTCACAACATCATACACACTCGCACAATGCCTACTATAGACCAGATTGAAGTTGTAGAGTTTCAAGATTGACAAAGTTATCATATGCATCTTGCTATATCGTCTCTCACTAAAGAAATAATTAGGGTTAATGAGATACAAAAGCGTCAATCATGAAGTTTGGTCCCTGTTGGGCTGGGGCACTACCAACACCCTTAGGGCATCTTCAACGCAAATCGGCAAATTTTCTCCCGCATCTGTCCGTGAACCCGGGGGAGGGGGGGGGGCGCAGTCCACATACATGGATGTGGAGGCCGCCATCCAACGTTGCTTGCATACATTTCAAACACTTTTTCAATAAACCGGATGAAATTCATGCAAACACAACGGATTTCATATAAATCGGGCGAAATTCATAACATTTTGGACATATTTTTAACTAAAATGGGTAAAACTATGTGCATGTCCGGCAACACGGAGCTCCATTCCCACGGCATGGATACGCTATACTAGTCTATGTCCGGTGGACTACCGTGAGCCTAGGCTATATATGCTTCAGCGCAAAGGGAGGCCCACTTCCCCATGTTCGACAACGCCGATCATCGGAGTGGAACCACCGTGATGTGCTTCAGTCAGAGGGCATGGGACCCATGCGGCAGTGGTCTCCCATGTTCTACTTATCCTCGATGATGGCGGGCGGCGCGGACATGCGGGATGCCGCATCGGCGCGTCGTCGACCTTCGCCAGCAGGGCGCGGTCACGAACACGTTTACGTCGGATTGCGCGGTTGCGGGTATGGGAGGAGTGGTGCAACACGACATTGTCCATAGCAGCCACGATGCCTATTCTGTTGTGGTCCATCGTGTGCCGGCATGGAGCAACACGCAACTCCTCGGCGAGCTGATTTTTTAGCGGCAGTTGCTGAACGATGTGTGGGCTTGGAGCTTCTGCCTCCGTGAGTTAGCCTGTAGCCGCCTGGACCGTTGACGAAGGCGGAGCAGAGAGTTGTCTGGCTCATATCTGGCAGGCTCGACGGGCTACCCGGCCAACTTGTATGCCGGACAACTCGGCTTCTTGCTTGCCGGATGCCATGGAGTTTGTGCAGAAAATAGTGTGTAAGAGGGCGGAGTGTGGTGCGATTTTTACCCGGAGTCTGGCATCGTTTAAAGAGCAGGGGGAGGGGGGGGGGGTGGCCGGAGCCAACTAGAGTTGTGTTTAATGACGGACGGCTCGCAAACGGACGTGTGACCGGAGTAGGTTTCTCGGCACATGCGCGGGTTTTAATGAAGGAAGGCAGGCAGTCTGTGGTTGGTTTGTTTGCGCCACCCTCTCGTCTGGTCAAATTATGGGCATCAATGCTGACCGTTGAATGCTCTGGGCCGACATGAATGGGGCGCGGCAAGTAGCGCGACGCGTGGAATGGAAAGCGCGAAAGAGGTGGGTGGGGGTTTGGGTGGACCAGGGCGGTTAGACGCGGGCGTGACAGCGGTCCGGACGCCCACAAAGCCCTCATGTTTGTCTCCGGTTTGTGAAAGAAAATATATCTAGACCGTCTGCAGACGGAGACAGACTCGCATTAAATGACACAACACGTCCGGACCGCGCGGTCCGAACATATCTGGACGGTTTGAGAGTCACATTGGCAATCCAATCGCTGTTGGCTCTTGTTGACAATGAGTTTTGATTGGGTAATTCTTCTTGCGCATTTTTTGTGAGAAATTCTTCTTCCACATTGACACGACTAGGTTAGGAATTACCGATGCGAAAACTCGTGCGTGCATACCGTATACAGTCTCCTCTACTTTCAAAGGTACATACTACAGTATATAGTTGGACAGTTGTCCTGGTCTTTTGCTTTATTTTCTAAGAACTAGAAAATGTCGTGCTCACATGCACAGAACTACAGTCAGAAGAGATCCGGGTCCAATAATGTCACGTATACCGTTTTGTATCTGGAGCGTCACTTACGGAGACGTTCGTCTTCAACTAGCTACTTTGTTTATTGGCGAGGTAAATATATGACACTATTAACACCAGCAAACCCAGCTGTTAGCATGTCCAAATCAGATCTCACTCTCCCGCCAAAAAAGTAAAATAAATCATACTCTGTCTCACTAGCTCGATCGCATTGCAGCTAGCCTGGTCACATCTTTGGAAAATAAAGTGCCTGCATGCATCCATGCCGCTTTCTACGAAGCCGATAGTGAGGCAGGCTGAATAATCCTATGGAATTATTGGCATCTACCACCTTTATAAAGTAATGTAAGACGTTTTAGATCATACCACCTCCCTCCCTTCCCTCCTCCGCCGCCGGAGGACGACGCTGGACTAAGTCCGACGGCCGACGATGGTGGCGGGGGTTTTCCTCACTGGCTCGCGTAGGAGGGGGTGGGGCGGGACCTCTTCGTGTGACGGCGCGACCGGCTTTTGATCCATGTCGGCGTGATGGCGTGCTTCAGGCGGCGGCCTTGGGCGGCGGCGTGGCTGCCTGGTGGCGGGCCGACGGCGGCGGCGTGGAGAAGGCGTCGTGGAGAGGGCGTCGTGGAGGTCCTGGTTGGCCAGATCGGGCGGGGTGCATGCGTACGTCGCCTGGTCCTAGATCCTGGGCGGCGGCCCTGGAAGGTGGCGGCGGGCAAGAACAAAACTAGAAAAATGTTTGATAGGTCATGTATATGGCAGTGGGTTCATCATTTTATAAATGTTAGTGACTAGCATTGAATTAGGGAAGGATTTTCGAAATTCATTGGGGTGAACTGGCCCCAATGCCTATGAGGCAGCTACGTCCCTGGCGGTGGGTGAAGCTCAGGCAACCCGCGCGCGGCGGCATGATGTGGTGATGTCCCTAGTCAAGGCGGAACTCTAGTGGCTTTGGCTCCGGATTAGATCGGATCAGTGACGGTGACGAGCATGCGCATCCTTCCCAGCGGCTCTCGTGGTTTGGCGTCACCCTCCCCCGAACTCCAGTGGTGGCACTTGCAGGCAGTGGTCGGTGTGCCAGGGCTCCCACGATGGCAGTGCTGCTATGGGTGGTCGCCTGATTTGGGGCCTTGAAGGTGGTCCAGCCGATGCACATGATGTCGGATGCATGCTCGTGGGACAGGATCCGGGTGAAAACCTTGTCTATGACTGGTGGCCGGAGCTGGTGATGGTGACACCCTTGGCGGTTTCATTCTTAGAGGCATCATCGAGGTGAATTTCTTGCTTCCTTCCGCTACCTTCGGGGAAACCTTTGGTCAGTTGATACGATGATGACGGCATTCAGGTGTCGTTCCCACCATTGGGGAGTCATTTTTGGAGGTGTGCATTGACTTGAGGGGCCAGTGGACGATTTCAACGGTGGAGCGGTGTTTCATGTGATGCATCGAGGACGTGGAGTCTCGGCGGTGTGGCGTGGCAGGGTCTCGGCGACTGATGTGTGATGATGGACGCGCGTGGGGAGATGGCGTTGTCTGGCGCCGTGGTGGCGTCGACGCCAGGCCTCACAAGGTCGATACATCAGTACCTGCTCTGAAGAATAATTAATAAAATGACTGCATGCATTTTTCGGGTTATCCTCGTTTAAAAAAAACTAAAATAGTGACCTAAAACGTCTTATATTAGTTTACAGAGGGAGAACACATTCTACAACAACACGAAATTACTTTGGTATGCTAATAATCCTTTACTTGATCCGGTCATTGCACTTGCACATGCATGCATGTACGCACGGCAGTATCGATTCATGTTTCTAACATGCTTAATTACCGGGTCCTCCATTGGCAGTTCGGAATTCAGATGAGCCTTCTCGTTCTTGTGCAGAGGAGGACCGGACGAAACATGCATGAGGTCCAACACGTCGCTGGAGAAGTGGAGATGGGAACGAGACATAAGCGAACGTAGAACTTGGACCAAGCTTCACGATTCTATCCTATCTTACCACATGGTGATCCACACATCCAGTAGAAGGTGTTCAGTAAACGGATTGGCCTAGGAACTAGGATGTTTGCTTGTCTATCTTTTGTCCGGACTGCTGTACGGGACCCTGCTGTCATTTCGGAGCTGGACGATAAGGGCAGGACGAAGCCGGAAGCGACAAAGGCGCCTCCCGCCAACGAGACACGGAATAGACAAAGGCGTTTACCGAAACGGGAGACGGGAGACGGGAGGCGGCACGCTACAGTAACTAGGCAAGCGCCAATTGGGCAAGTTGTTACCGGGGGTGCCGTTTTTTCGTCGGAAGGGAGGGGAACCGGGGATGCCGGTTGGCTACAGTATCTTTTCAGCTGGCGTGTTTTTTCTTCTGAATCTGTATCCACTTCCCTATCTTATCTGGTTTCTTCCTAATGCATTAGGATCTCTGTGTTGACAGAGAAATCACGAGACCGTGGCGTCAATTCGGTGCCCTTGTGTTGGCTGCTATCAGATGAAGACTTTTAAAAATTAGCTCATGTGGCTTTTGGCCTTTTCCATTTTTTTTATCTCATGTGAACCATTAGATTTCGAGACTCGGCGCCCTAGACATTGTATCTTGATCCAGTTAAAATTACAAAATCTTAAAAGGCCCACTTGTATTGTATGCACTACTGAAAAATTAGTCGTTACATGGTCCTTGCTTGTTCACCGAGTACCAAAACACGAGGCACGACAAAAACTATGTAAGCCAAGTACGACACTCGGTAAATAACGAGACACGGTGTTAGAAATAAATGGGCTAGGCCCATAACAAATTCTGAAATCTTAAATAGTAGCCCATGAATAAAATAGCAAGTGATAGCTCTAAATTTAGTCCCATCCCCAAAAGTAGAGAAAGAGTTGTATCTCTTTATATAGTGGGTTCTCTACATCACATTTAATGATGTGTGAAGGAGAAAAATAGAAGACCAAACATGCTCGCTCGCTTGCCTCACCTCGCCGGACACGGACCAGGCGCACGTGCGACATGCACATGAATGGTCCACCGAAATCCAGTCCGTTGCCTTGGAGGGGCGTGTCGTAGTCGGGGCTCTGGGGACCCAAGAGGTTCGAACTATGGGGTGCGCTCGTTCTTACCGCCCTACTCCTTCCCGCAACTAACCACGACGAGGCTATGGCGAGAGAGAGCTAGTGCGAGCAGGCCGGAGACACAACAGTTACCCAGGTTCATGCCACCTTGCGGTGTAAAACCCTACTCCTGTTTGGTTTGTGGATTGCACTCCCGAGGGGGAAAGAGAGTACAAGGGCCAGGGAGAAAAGATATCCTCCTACGGTGGCACCCTGCCCTCTTTTATATTTGCCTTGATCATCTTCCCTCGAAAACATTGACGGGAAGGGTTGTCACACGGCGACAATTTTGAAGGGGGACATGGGCGCGGTCTATCCTGACAAAAGGTGGTCTTCGTTTGTAAAGTCACCATCCATGACGCGTCAGTGGGCTCGATAATGACCTCCACCCTGCGCGCCCGTCGTCTTGGTCCTCTTGCACCGATTAGGCAACCTTTGGGGTTGCTTTGGGAACCAGCGTGCTAACCTTCCTCCCTTAGCACGAATGAGGAAAGCCTTCTCATCCGCGCCTGCTGGCACGGCCGCTGGCATCGTTTGTCGCCACGCGCATCACCCACGTGAAGACTCAGGGCTGCGCAACCGAGCTTGAGCAGCTCCTGACTAGTCCGCTCGCGAGAGGGGCCTCAGGAGGCAGCCTCACGGGGCTCCTGGTGGCGCCTTCGACTTGCTTGGGGCGCCTGCTAACGTGGGCCTCGCGAGGCTTCTTGCTCGTGAAGCTTGGTGGTGGGCTATCTGTTGGGCCCTTGATACGCGCCGCGCACTGGGCCGCAGGCAGACGGGTTTGGCTACCCCCAGTCCCGCAGGCACGGGTACCCCCAATCCCACGGGCCTGATAGTAGCCCTCGGGCCCGCGGCGCGCACGACTCCGCCTATTAGGGGGCAAAACAGCGCATGCCCCAACCGCCTGCGGGCTAGGCTTGATGGGTGGCGACGATGGAACGTGGGGTGCCCCCACTTCTCCTACGACGCCTCGACTGACATAAAGACTGTCCGCGGGTGGTGCGAGGCCATCATTGCCTTCCTTGTCCCATCGAAGGCGAAGAGATGCGGGTTGTTCTTCCTTCGGGTGCTATGTAAAGATAAGGGGAAGGAACCCTCGACCCATCTTCTTCCTCTAGCCCCTTCCTCCTACTCCACACACCAAGCCAATCTCTGCGATGATGGCGAGGGGGAGAGACCGCGCCAGTGCAGTGATACGTCTCCATCGTATCTACTTTTCCAAACACTTTAGCCCTTGTTTTGGATTCTAACTTGCATGATTTGAATGGAACTAACCCGGACTGACGTTGTTTTCAGCAGAATTGCCATGGTGTTATTTGTGTGCAGAAACAAAAGTTCTCGGAATGACCTGAAAATCCACAGATATTATTTTTGGAAATAATAAAAAATAATGGGAAAGAATCAAGGCCAGGGGGGCCACACCCTAGCCACGAGGGTGGGGGCGCGCCCCCTGCCTCGTGGGCCCCCTGGAGGTCCACCGACCTCAACCTTGACTCCATATATTTGTGTTCGGGGAGAAAAAAAAATAAAGGAGAAGGATTCATCGCGTTTTACGATACGGAGCCACCGCCAAACCCTAAACTCTCTCGGGAGGGCTGATCTGGAGTTCGTTCGGGGCTCCGGAGAGGGGAATCCGTCGCCATCGTCATCATCAACCATCCTCCATCACCAATTTCATGATGCTCACCGCCGTGCGTGAGTAATTCCATCATAGGCTTGCTGGACGGTGATGGGTTGGATGAGATTTATCATGTAATCGAGTTAGTTTTGTTTGGGTTTGATCCCTAGTATCCACTATGTTCTGAGATTGATATTGCTATGACTTTGCTATGCTTAATGCTTGTCACTAGGGCCCGAGTGCCATGATTTCAGATCTGAACCTATTATGTTTTCATGAATATATGTGAGTTCTTGATCCTATCTTGCAAGTCTATAGTCACCTACTATGTGTTATGATCCGGCAACCCCAAAGTGACAATAATCGGGACCACTCTCGGTGATGACCGTAGTTTAGGAGTTCATGTATTCACTATGTGTTAATGCTTTGGTCCGGTACTCTATTAAAAGGAGGCCTTAATATCCCTTAGTTTCCGCTAGGACCCCGCTGCCACGGGAGGGTAGGACAAAAGATGTCATTCAAGTTCTTTTCCATAAGCACGTATGACTATATTCGGAATACATGCCTACATTACATTGATGAATTGGAGCTAGTTCTGTGTCACCCTAGGTTATGACTGTTACATGATGAACCGCATCCGGCATAATTCTCCATCACTGGTCCATTGCCTATGAGCTTTCCATATATTGTTCTTCGCTTATTTACTTTTCTGTTGCTATTGTTATCATCACTACAAAACACCAAAAATATTACTTTTGCTACCGTTACCTTTTGCTATCGTTACCACTACTATCATATTACTTTGCTACTAAACACTTTGTTGTAGATATTAAGTTTCCAGGTGTGGTTGAATTGACAACTCAGCTGCTAATACTTGAGAATATTCTTTGGCTCCCCTTGTGTCGAATCAATAAATTTGGGTTGAATACTCTACCCTCGAAAACTGTTGTGATCCCCTATACTTGTGGGTTATCAAGACTATTTTCTGGCGCCGTTGCCGAGGAGCATAGCTCTATTCTTTGAGTCACTTGGGAATTATATCTTCTTATCATTATGAAGAACTTGAGAGATCCAAAAACCAAGATTTATCCCTCAACTACGAGGGGAGGTAAGGAACTACCATCTAGCTCTACACTTGATTCACCTTCTGTTTTGAGTAAGCTTGCGACACCTAAACCTGCTTCTGCTATTAATTCTGATATGTCGCATATTATTGATGATGCCACTTCTGCTATGCATGATACTTATGATGAAACTACTTCTATGCTTGATACTACTGTGCCACTTGGTGAATTTCTCGATGAACAACTTGCTAGGGATAGAGAGAATGAAATTATCGAAACCGATAATATTGATGAAAATAATGATGAAGGCTCTCCTAATAAATATGAATTGCCTGTTGTACCTGAGGGCTATGTTATGGATGAAGAAACTAAAAGAGATTTTCTTGCTTGCAATGATAGAAGTGATCTTAATAAATTATTAGCTAAGCTTAAACAAAAAACTCTGAATGCTAGAATGAAATATCTTGCTTATGCTACTTCACCTATCTTTGTTACTGATAAGGATTATGAATTCTCTATTGATCCTGATATAATTACTTTGGTTGAATCTGATCCTTTTTATGGCTATGAATCTGAAACTGTTGTGACACATCTTACTAAATTAAATGATATAGCCACCCTGTTCACTAATGATGAGAGAACTCGCTACTTTTATATCCTTAAAATATTTCCGTTCTCATTAAAGGGTGATGCTAAGATATGGTTTAATTCTCTTGATCCTGGTTGTGTGCGTAGTCCCCAGGATATGATTTATTACTTCTCTGCTAAATATTTCCCCGCTCATAAGAAACAAGCTGCTTTGAGGGATATATATAATTTTGTGCAAATTGAAGAAGAGAGTCTCCCACAATCTTGGGGTAGGCTTCTCCAATTACTTAATGCTTTGCCTGATCACCCTCTTAAGAAAAATGAAATACTTGATATCTTTTATAATTGACTAACCGATGCTTCCAGAGATTACCTGGATAGTTGTGCTGGTTCTGTTTTCAGGGAAAGAACACCAGATGAGGCTGAAATTCTATTGAATAACATGTTGACAAATGAAAATAATTGGACACTTCCTGAGCCAGCTCCTGAGCCTATTCCTAAATCAACCCCGAAGAAAAGAGGTGTTTTATTTCTCAGTCCTGAAGATATGCAAGAGGCAAAGAAATCTATGAAAGAAAAGGGTATTAAAGCTGAAGATGTTAAGAATTTACCTCCTATTGAAGAAATACATGGTCTTAATTTACCGCCTATTGAAGAAACACATGGTCTTGATAACCCGACACAGGTAGTACAGGTAAATTCTCTCTGTAGATGTGATAAAGCTGAAATCCCTCCTACTAAGTTTGCTATCCAATGTTTGGATGAGTTTGATAACTTTATGGTTAAGCAAGAAGACTTCAATGCTTATTTTGGTAGACAATTGAAACAAAATGCTTATATGATTGAACACTTGGGTGATTATATGTCTAGAGTTAAAGGTGAACTTAAACTCATTAGTAAACACGCTTCTATGGTTACCACTCAAGTAGAACAAGTACTTAAAGCTCAGAATGATTTGCTCAATGAATTGAATAGTAAGAATAATGACTATGCTGTTAGAGTGGCTACTAGAACTGGTAAAATGACTCAGGAACTGATACGTCCATTTTGCATCATGCTTTTATATCGATATTTATCGCATTTTGGGCTGTTATTACACATTATGTCACAATACTTATGCCTATTCTCTCTTATTTTACAAAGTTTACATAAAGAGGGAGAATGCGGGCAGCTGGGATTCTGGGCTGGAAAAGGAGCAAATATTATAGACCTATTCTGCAAAGCTCCAAAAGTCCTGAAACTTCACGGAAGACGTTTTCAGAATATATAAAAAATACTGAGCGCAAGAAGTTCACCAGGGGGCCACACCCTGCCCACGAGGGTGGGGGCGCGCCCTACCCCCTGGGCACGCCCCCTACCTCGTGGGCCCCGTGGTGGCCCTTCGATGGCCATCTTCTGCTATATGGAGTCTTTCGATGAGAAAAAAAATCATAAGCCATCTCCTCGGACGAAATTCCGCCGCCACGAGGCGAAACCTTGGCGGATCCAATCCAGGGCTCCGGCAGAGCTGTTCTGCCGGGGAAACTTCCCTCTGGGAGGGGGAAATCATCGCCATCGTCATCACCAACGCCCCTCTCATCGGGAGAGGGCAATCTCCATCAACATCTTCACCAGCATCATCTCCTCTCAAAACCCTAGTTCATCTCTTGTATCCAATTCTTGTCTCCAAGTCCGGGATTGGTACTAGTAGGTTGCTAGTAGTGTTAATTACTCCTTGTAGTTGATGCTAGTTGGTTTATTTGGTGGAAGATCATATGTTCAGATTCTATATGTATATTAATACCCCTCTGATTATGAACATGATTATTCTTTGTGAGTACTTATGTTTGTTCCTGAGGACATGGGAGAAGTCTTGCTATTAGTAGTCATGTGAATTTGGTATTCGTTCGATATTTTGATGAGATGTATGTTGTCTCTCCTCTAGTAGTGTTATGTGAACGTCGACTACATAACACTTCACCATTATTTGGGCCTAGAGGAAGGCATTGGGAAGCAATAAGTAGATGATGGGTTGCTAGAGTGACAGAAGCTTAAACCCTAGTTTATGCGTTGCTTCGTAAGGGGCTGATTTGGATCCATATGTTTCATGCTATGGTTAGGTTTACCTTAATACTTTTGTTGTAGTTGCGGATGCTTGCAATAGAGGTTAATCATAAGTGGGATGCTTGTCCAAGTAAGGATAGTACCAAAGCACCGGTCCACCCACATACCAAATTATCAAAGTACCGAACGCGAATCATATGAACGTGATGAAAACTAGCTTGACGATATTCCCATGTGTCATCGGGAGTGCTTTTCTCTATATAAGAGTTTGTCTAGGCTTGTCCTTTGCTACAAAAAGGATTGGGCCACCTTGCTGCACTTTATTTACTTTTGTTACTTGTTGCTCGTTACAAATTATCCTATCACAAAACTATCTGTTACCACTTATTTCAGTACTTGTAGAGAATACCTTGCTGGAAACCGCTTATCATTTCCTTCTGCTCCTCGTTGGGTTCGACACTCTTACATATCGAAAGGACTACGATAGATCCCCTATACTTGTGGGTCATCAGGAACCTTTGTATCCTGAAGGCCACCCCAAGAGAATTGAGCAAGATTCTTAGAGAAATAATATAGATACACCTAGTCCCTTCCTCTTCTTCGGGGAAAAACCAACGTAGTGCTCAAGAGGTAGCAAGAAGGATTTCTGGCGCCGTTGCCGGGGAGTCTACGCAAAAGTCAGTATACCAAGTACCCATCACAATCCCTATCTCCCGCATTACATTATTTTCCATTTGCCTCTCGTTTTCCTCTCCCCCACTTCACCCTTGCCGTTTTATTCGCCCTCTCTCTCTATCCTCCCTCTCTTTCCGTTCGCCTCTTTTCCGTTTACTTGTCGTTATGACTAGTCCCTTATCTGCTCCTTTGTCTCCCGAGTTTGAGGTTCTTCACTTCAAACAAAGGCAAGGAGAAAATTTAAAAGATGCATGGTTTAGAATGATGGAATCTTATCGTAATTGTACCCTAGAGGTGGATTTTAGAATTTTGCTTCGCAACTTCTATGTTGGACTAAATATGTCTCATAGACAACTTTTGGATTGTGTTGCCAAAGGCAATTTTATTGAAATCGATCCCAGTATTGCGCATGAAATTATAGAAGGTATAGTAGGAACTCTACCTCAACAAAAGGGGCCTCATCATACCCAAGAGGAAACGCAAGTTTTTGAGAAAATTTGTGAAGTAACCAAGATTTTACAAAAGTCTTTTGAACCTCTTAAAAGCGTCAGCGGGAATCTCCACCGCATGAATATGTTGATTACCCTTTGCAATAAGCGGTTGGATTAGTTAGATCTAAAAATTTCAGAATATGAAGGGAAACGTAAAGAACCTCCCGGATTCAAGCTTGATTCCGCTAAAAAGTTGAAAACCAAAGATGGCAATACCTAGATCTATCCTTGCTTTTTATGCCTAGCTAGGGGCGTTAAACGATAGCGCTTGTTGGGAGGCAACCCAACTTTATTTTTAGTCCTTGCTTTTTGCTCCTGTTTAGTAATAGATAATTTACCTAGCCTCTGTTTTGGTTCTGTTTTTTGTGTTTAATTAGTGTTTGTGCCATGTAGAACCGTTGGGAAGACTTGGGGAAAGTCTTGTTGATCTTGCTGTAAAAAACAGAAACTTTAGCGCTCACAAGATTAGTTGCCACTTTTTTATTGGAGAGTGATATTTAGTTAATTCTCTTTGAAGATGATTAATAGATAAATTCCTCAGGTCCAGCAATTTATTTTAGAATTTTTGGGGTTCCAGAAGTTTGCGTTAGTTACATATTACTACAAACTGTTCTGTTTTTGACAAATTCTGTTTTTCATGTGTTGTTTGCTTATTTTGATGAATCTATGGCTAGTAAAATAGTTTATAAACCATAGAGAAGTTGGAATATAGTAGGTTTAACACCAATATAAATAAATAATGAGTTCATTACAGTACCTTGAAGTGGTGTTTTGTTTTCTTTCGCTAATGGAGCTCATGAGATTTTCTACTTTAAGTTTTGTGTTGTGAAGTTTTCAAGTTTTGGGTAAAGATTTGATGGATTATGGAACAAGGAGTGGAAAGAGCCTAAGCTTGGGGATGCCCATGGCACCCCCAAGATAATCTAAGGACACTTAAAAGCCAAAGCTTGGGGATGCCCCGGAAGGCATCCCCTCTTTTCGTCTACTTCTATCGGTAACTTTACTTGGAGCTATATTTTTATTCACCACATAATATGTGTTTTGCTTGGAGCGTCTTGTATGATTTGAATCTTTGCTTTTTAGTTTACCACAATCATCCTTGCAGTACACACCTTTTGAGAGAGCCATACATGATTTGGAATTTATTAGAATACTCTATGTGCTTCGCTTATATCATTTGAGTTATATAGTTTTGCTCTAGTACTTCACTTATATCTTTTAGAGCACGGTGGTTGATTTGTTTTATAGAAACTATTGATCTCTCATGCTTCACTTAGATTATTTTGAGAGTCTTAAATAGCATGGTAATTTGCTTAAATAATCCTAATATGCTAGGTGTTCAAGATTAGTAATTTTTTTCTTATGAGTGTTTTGAATACTAAGAGAAGTTTGATGCTTGATGGTTGTTTTGAGATATGGAGGTAATAATATCAAAGTCGTGCTAGTTGAGTAGTTGTGAATTTGAGAAATGCTTGTGTTGAAGTTTGCAAGTACCGTAGCATGCATGTATGGTAAACGTTATGTAACAAATTTGAAACATGAGGTATTATTTGATTGTCTTCCTTACGAGTGGCGGTCGGGGACGAGCGATGGTCTTTTCCTACCAATCTATCCCCCTAGGAGCATGCTCGTAGTGCTTTGGTTTTTGATGGCTTGTAGATTTTTGCAATAATAATGTGAGTTCTTTATGACTAATGTTGAGTCCATGGATTATACGCACTCTCACCCTTCCATCATTGCTAGCCTCTTCGGTACCGTGCATTGCCCTTTCTCACATTGAGAGTTGGTGCAAACTTCGCCGGTGAATCCAAACCCCGTGATATGATACGCTCTTTCACACATAAACCTCCTTATATCTTCCTCAAACAGCCACCGTTCATTTCCATAGCCATTCCGAGATATATTGCCATGCAACTTTCCACCATTCCGTTTATCATGACACATTCATCATTGTCATATTGCTTAGCATGATCATGTAGTTGACATAGTATTTGTGGCAAAGCCACCGTTCATAATTTTCATACATGTCACTCTTGGTTCATTGCATATCCTGGTACATCGCCGGAGGCATTCATATAGAGTCATCTTTTGTTCTAGTACCGAGTTGTAATCATTGAGTTGTAAATAAATAGAAGTGTGATGATCATCATCAATAGAGCATTGTCCCAAATAAAAAAAGAAAAAGAAAGCCAAAAAAGGCCAAATAAAAAAGGGACAATACTACTATCCTTTTTCCACACTTGTGCTTCAAATTAGCACCATAATCTTCATGATAGAGAGTCTTTTGTTTTGTCACTTTCATATACTAGTGGGAATTTTTCATTATAGAACTTGGCTTGTATATTCCAACAATGGGCCTCCTCAAGTGCCCTAGGTCTTCGTGAGCAAGCAAGTTGGATGCACACTGATGTCTACTACACAACCTTCTTCTTGTAGACGTTGTTGGGCCTCCAAGTGCAGAGGTTTGTAGGACAGTAGCAAATTTCCCGCAAGTGGATGACCTAAGGTTTATCAATTCGTAGGCGGCGTAGGATGAAGATGGTCTCTCTCAAGCAACCCTGCAACCAAATAACAAAGATTCTCTTGTGTCCCCAACACACCCAATACAATGGTAAATTGTATAGGTGCACTAGTTCGGCGAAGAGATGGTGATACAAGTGCAATATGGATGGTAGATAAAGGTTTTTGTAATCTGAAAATATAAAAACAGCAAGGTAACTAATGATAAAAGTGAGCCTAAATGGTATTGCAATGATAGGACACAAGGCCTAGGGTTCATACTTTCACTAGTGCAAGTTCCCTCAACAATAATAACATAATTGGATCACATAACTATCCCTCAACATGCAACAAAGAGTCACTCCAAAGTCACTAATAGCGGAGAACGAACGAAGAGATTATGGTAGGGTACGAAACCACCTCAAAGTTATTCTTTCCAATCAATCCGTTGGGCTATTCCTATAAGTGTCACAAACAGCCCTAGAGTTCGTACTAGAATAACACCTTAAGACACAAATCAACCAAAACCCTAATGCCACCTAGATACTCCAATGTCACCTCAAGTATCTCTGGGTATGATTATACGATATGCATCACACAATCTCAGATTCATCTATTCAACCAACACATAGAACCTCAAAGATTGCCCCAAAGTTTCCACCGGAGAATCATGACGAAAACGTGTGCCAACCCCTATGCATAGGTTCATGGGCGGAAACCGCAAGTTGATCACCAAAACATACATCAAGTGAATCACATGATATCCCATTGTCACCACAGATACGCACGACAAGACATACATCAAGTGTTCTCAAATCTTTAAAGACTCTGATACGTCTCCAACGTATCTACTTTTCCAAACACTTTTGCCCTTGTTTTGGACTCTAACTTGCATGACTTGAATGGAACTAACCCGGACTGACGCCATTTTCAGTAGAATTACCATGGTGTTATTTATGTGCAGGAGCAAACGTTCTCGGAATGACCTGAAACTTCACGGAGACACTTTTCAGAAAATAAGAAAAATACCTGCCAAAGATGAAGGCCAGGGGGGCCACCACCTTGCCACGAGGGTGGGGGCATGCCCCCTACCTCGTGGGCCCCCTGTTGCCTCTCCGACTCCAACTCCACCTCCATATATTGAGTTTGGATGAGAAAAAAATTAGAGAGAAGAAATCATCGCGTCTTACGATACGGAGCCGCCGCCAAGCCCTAAAACCTCTCGGGAGGGCTGATCTGGAGTCCGTTCGGGGCTCCGGAGAGGGGAATCCGTCGCCATCATCATCATCAACCATACTCCGTCACCAATTTCATGATGCTCACCGCCGTGCGTTAGTAATTCCATCGTAGGCTTGCTGGACGGTGATGGGTTGGATGGGATCTATCATGTAATCGAGTTAGTTTTGTTAGGGTTTGATCCCTGGTGTCCACTATGTTCTGAGATTGATGTTGCTATGACTTTGCTATGCTTAATGCTTGTCACTAGGGCCCGAGTGCCGTGATTTCAGATATGAACTTATTATGTTTTCATCAATATATGAGTGTTCTTGATCCTATCTTGCAAGTCTATAGTTACCTATTATGTGTTATGATCCGTTAACCCCGAAGTGACAATAATCGGGATACTTGCCGGTGATGACCGTAGTTTGAGGAGTTCATGTATTCACTATGTGTTAATGCTTTGTTCCGGTTCTCAATTAAAAGGAGGCCTTAATATCCCTTAGTTTCCGTAAGGACCCCGTTGCCACGGGAGGGTAGGACAAAAGATGTCATGCAAGTTCTTTTCCATAAGCATGTATGACTATATTCGCAATACATGCCTACATTATATCAATGAAATGGAGCTAGTTCCGTGTCACCCTAGGTTATGACTGTTACATGATGAACCGCATCTGGTATAATTCTCCATCACCGATCCATTGCCTACGAGCTTTCCATATATTGTTCTTCGCTTATTTACTTTTCCGTTGCTATTGCTATCATCACTACAAAATACCAAAAACATTGCTTTTACTACTGTTACCTTTTGCTACCGTTATCACCACTATCATATTACTTTGCTACTAAACACTTTGCTGCAGATATTAAGTTTCCAGGTGTGGTTGAATTGACAACTTAGCTGCTAATACTTGAGAATATTCTTTGGCTCCCCTTGTGTCGAATCAATTAATTTGGGTTGAATACTCTACCCTCGAAAACTGTTGCGATCCCCTATACTTCTGGGTTATCAGACTCAATCCGATAAGATAACTTCAAAGGGGAAACTGAAAGTGCAACTATCCCTAGGTGGTTTTGGTAATTCATAACAACATATAGCTCATTGAGCTAATGCTATTCCAAGATGATTATTTCAGGAAAGCTCAATGATTGGCATGGCATGGATGTGAAAGTGGAACCCTCAAAATGCTAAGGACAAAGGATTGGCTCAAGCTCAAAAGCTCAAGACTCTTCATTTTATATTTTAGTGATCCAAGATCACATTGAGTCTTTAGGAAAAGCCAATACTATCAAGGAGGGATGAGGTGTTGCTTAATGAGCCTCTTGCTTCATGTGCTTAGTGATATGCTCCAAAACCCTCAACTACTTTCCCATATCCACATATGACCTAAACCCTAAGCCAAACTCGGTCTTACCGATTCTTCCTATCCGGCGCCACCGAGTTTCACTTGTCATTAGCCACTGCCAAAACCCTAGCAATTCGGTTCTACCGATAAGGATCTCGGTCTCACCGAGATGGGGTTGCAAACTCTCTGTTTCCCTTTCGTAACTTTTCGGTCTCACCAAAAGAGCGAATCGGTCCCACCGAGATTGCAATGTAAACTCAGTGTTTCCCCTTTGTAACTTTTCGGTCTCACCGAGTTCCACTCGGTCTCACCGAAAGAGCAAATCGGTCCCACCGAGTTTGCCTGACCAACTCTCTGGTTAGCTAATTACCAAATTCGGTCTCACCGAGTTTGTGTAATCGGTCTCACCGAGATTACGTTATGCCCAAACCCTAACCATATCGGTCCTACCGAGTTGCATGTCAGTCCCACCGAAAATCTCTAACGGTCACTAGGTTTACATTTTCGGTCCGACCGAGTTTATTGATTCGGTCCCACCGAGATTGGAAAACTGTGTAACGGTTGGATTTTGTGTGGAGGCTATATATATCCCTCCACCTCCTTCTCATTCGAGGAGAGAGCCATCATAACACACACACCATTCCAACTCATATGTTCTGAGAGAGAACCACCTACTCATGTGTTGAGACCAAGATATTCCATTCCTACCATATGAATCTTGATCTCTAGCCTTCCCAAGTTGCTTTCCACTCAAATCTTCTTTCCACCAAATCCAAATCCTATGAGAGAGAGTTGAGTGTTGGGGAGACTATCATTTGAAGCACAAGAGCAAGGAGTTCATTACCTACACACCATTTGTTACTTCTTGGAGAGTGGTGTCTCCTAGATTGGCTAGGTGTCACTTGGGAGCCTCCGACGAGATTGTGGAGTTGAACCAAGGAGTTTGTAAGGGCAAGGAGATCGCCTACTTCGTGAAGATCTACCGCTAGTGAGGCAAGTCCTGTGTGGGCGATGGCCATGGTGGGATAGACAAGGTTGCTTCTTCGTGGACCCTTTGTGGGTGGTTGCTTCTTCGTGGACCCTTCGTGGGTGGAGCCCTGTGTGGACTCGCGCAACCGTTACCCTTGGGTGGAGCCCTGTGTGGACTCGCGCAACCGTTACCCTTCGTGGGTTGAAGTCTCCATCAACGTGGATGTAGGATAGCACCACCTATCCGAACCACGGGAAAAACATCAGTGTCTCCAATTGCGTTTGAATTCTCCAAACCCTTCCCTTTACATTCTTGCAAGTTGCATGCTTTACTTTCCGCTGCCCATATACTCTTTGCATGCTTGCTTGAATTATGTGATGATTGCTTGACTTGTCCTAAATTAGCTAAAATCTGCCAAGAACTAAAATTGGGAAAAGGTTAAGTTTTTATTTGGTCAAGTAGTCTAATCACCCCCCTCTAGACATACTTTCGATCCTACAAGTGGTATCAGAGCTTTGGTCTCCATTTGCTTTGATCTCCATAGCTTTTGGTGGTCATAGCCTTGGTTTCACAACCTAGGAGACTATGGCGTCTAGCGAGGGAAATTACCACCGTAGAGGTCCCTACTTTGATGGTACTAATTTTGCTAGTTGGAAGCATAAAATGAAAATGCATATTCTTGGACATAACCCCGCCGTTTGGGCTATTGTGTGTGTTGGTTTGCAAGGTGACTTCTTTGATGGGAGAGAACCAAACCGTGAAGCTACCGCGGATGAGTTGAAGATGTTGCAATACAATGCTCAAGCTTGTGATATTCTCTTCAACGGATTGTGCCCCGAAGAATTCAACAAAATCAGACGCCTTGAGAATGTAAAGGAAATTTGGGACACTTTGATTGATATGCACGAAGTTACCGACTCCGTCAAGGAATCCAAGCTAGATGTACTTCAAAGCCAACTTGACAAGTTCAAGATGAAGGATGGTGAAGGTGTTGCTGAAATGTACTCTAGGCTTGCTCTCATCACAAATGAGATTGCCGGCTTAGGAAGTGAAGAGATGACCGATAAATTCATCATCCAGAAGATTCTAAGAGCCTTGGATGGAAAATATGATACCGTGTGCACATTGATCCAAATGATGCCCAATTACAAAGATCTCAAGCCAACGGAGGTGATTGGAAGAATTGTTGCTCATGAGATGTCACTTAAGGATAAAGAGGAACTTCACAACAAATCAAGTGGTGCCTATAAAGCCTCATGTGAAGCCCCTACATCATCAAGTGAGAAACAAGACTTCAATGAAGAATTGATCTTAATGGTGAAGAACTTCAACAAGTTCTACAAGAGTAGAAGCAAAGATAGAAGCTTCAAGTCAAGGTCCTATAATGACAAAAGATCTTCTAGTCGAGAGCGAAACTGCTACAATTGTGGAAGACCCGGACACTATTCCAATGAGTGTACTGCTCCCTACAAGAAAAGAGAAGATTCTCCAAGAAGAAGAAGCAAAGAATCACCACCAAGAGAGAGAAGGAGTAGAGATGATCGTTATGAACGAAGATACTCACGGAGAAGCAAGGATTCGGAAAGGAAAGAAAAATCATCAAGGGGCTACACAAGACGAAGACATCAAGCTCATGTTGGTGAATGGGTATCCGGCTCCGACTCCGACAGCCACTCTGAGAGAAGTTATCACTCCGAATCCGAAGATACTCAAGATGAAGGTGTTGCCGGTCTAGCACTTGTGTCAACCAACTCCTACGACATATTTGACTCACCAAATGAAGGAATTGGAAGATGCTTCATGGCCAAAGGTCCTAAGGTAACACACCCCGAGTATGTTGATTTCAATAGTGATGAAGATGACTTGTTAGGTGATGATTTGCTTGTTGACAACTCTAGTGATGAATGCTATGATGAAATGTCAATTAATCATGCTAATCAAGATAAAAGGAATGACAATGATAAGGAGAAGATTGAGGCCCTAACTAAAGAACTAAACACTCTTAAGTTAGCTCATGAAACCATCTTCGAAGATCATCGAGAACTTTTAAGAGCTCATGAGAAATTACGCTTTGAAAAGCTCAATCTTGAGCAAGAGCATGAGTTCTTAAAAGCAATCAATGATGATCTCCGCAAGAAAAGTTCTTGTTACATTGCCAAGCGTTTACTCTTATCCACTTACATGCCTCAAGTCAAGTCTAGTAACAAGAACAAGAAAGATTCTTCCTCTAGTAGTAACAATGATCATGCTAAATCCAATATTGTTACTTCTAGTAGCTCTCTTGATTCCACTAATGATTCTCTTAGCCAAGTTACACTTGAGCAAGAAAATATCTTATTGAAGGGAATTATAGAGAAAGGAGTGTACAAAAGCCTTGCCGGGAGTAAGCAATTCGAGGAAATTGTGCGCAAGCAAGGAATGCATCGGAAGAATCAAGGTGTTGGTTTTGAACGAAAGTTCAATGCCAATGGAGTTGAGTGGGAAGAAGATCAATACCCCAAGACAAAGTTTGTCCCTCAACAAGAGAAGTATACTTCTTTCAAGGGGACACAAGCTCAAGATGATCTTCCACCACAAGACTACAAGCAAAAAGGCAAGGACAAGCTTCAAGAGGAAATTGATGCATTTGAAGAAGCTCCAAAGACCTTAGTCAAGTGGATTCCCAAGACTACTTCAAGTTCCACTTCATCAAGTACAACTACAACTCCAAGGATTCCCATCAAGATGGTGTGGATCCAAAAGAAGAAGAATTAGAGAGTTCTTGAGGGTGACTCTGCCAACATACTTCACTCTTATCATTTTGGCAAGAACAAGTGCAATCAACTTCCACATCTTGCACTAGTTCAAGGAGTCACAAACCCTCTTGTTGGTAAGACAAGGGACAAGTAATAAAAGTTTTCATGGACATCATCTTTGTGTGCATCACTCTATGTCTATGGATATCCTTGTTTGTTCCTTGTGGGACTAACCCATGTAGGTATTGAAAGTGCAATTCACTCAAATGGATAGCTCCAAGAGATCTACATCAACATTGAGCATCCACATCTTCAACATCTACATGAAGTCATCATCGACAAAACCCAAGGTTAGTTCATCCCTCCTAGGGGGGATATCACATCTAGGGGGAGCTTTACTCTAAGACTTGAGCTAAAGCAACTCTAAAGATGTGAACAAAACAATGCTTTATGTAAAAGTGGTAACCCCACTTGAGCTTAAACGATGAGTATGACCTATGATCAAGTGCTCTCACTTGACTCCTAAGTTAATATACTCATATATAGATGACCTTGTCATCGCAAATTGCTTGATAGATGCTAGAATTGGTTGTGCATGCCTTGCCACATATTTCATTTGCCATCTTATTGTGTGAGCATGCTGGTTGCATATTTTACTCATTCGACGACATCCACTTGTTGTTTTGATTGTTTGGTTTTATCTTCTTTTGCCAAGTGGATGGACAAGAATGCCTAAGAACCTCCTCTAGCTATCTATGCTTTTCTCGTCTCAAACTCTATTCATGCTGCATCACAAAATTTGATCAAGTCAGATTCGAACCACTCTGTGTGAGGAGCGCTCGGAGTCCCCGATTCGTCATAGACTTAAACTTCCAAAACCTCTTTATGATTCTCGGTCTGACCGATACTCCACTTTCGGTCCTACCGAGATCATTAAGTTGATCTAGGTTTTCGATCTCGGTGCAACCGATTTGAACATTTCGGTCACACCGAGTTTCAGTAACTGCTTGCAGTGATGAATCTCGGTGCCACCGAGTTGTTCCACTCGGTCACACCGACAGGGCCGGGCTATATATAGTCACGGGCAAAATTTTGGAAATTTTTCCGAACCCCTCGCCCGCGCGATAGCCTGCTCTGCCCTCGTGGTCTCCGGATCGTCTTCTCGCCGCCAGCCGCCTCCAGTCACTGGTCTCCGTCGCCGTCAACGGGAATTCTGCCCCGCCGTTGCCGCCGTAGCAAGTCTCCGCCGAACTAGGGTATGGACTTGATCACAGTGCTATTCCCCGTCCAATTCCTAGCACATTGTGTTCTTCATGATTCTTGCCATGATTGAAACACTTCTATCCAGTCAATGCGCCCGTAGATTAGCTTTGATTCGAAAATTTTAGGGTTAGGTTTCCACCGAAACCATCTTGGACCCACCGAGTTGAAAAACTCAGTCCCACCGATTTGGCTTATGCCATTGCACAAGTGAGACTCGGTCTGACCGAGAATTACTTATCGGTGTGACCGATTTTGGAACTCTGTGAAACCCTAGCAGTCTCGGTGCCACCGAACTGTGACTCGGTCCTACCGAGTCCACTAGTTTAGGTTCCAAAACTGCTTCGGTATCACCGAGTTTGAAAATCTGTAGATCCGAGATGATTTCAGTGGGAAACTAAAACTAAGTTTTTGGATCATTCTTTTGCAAAAATCTCTGCACTTTGTGATTCTCATCCTTTCTACCTCATCTATAATCTATTCACAGGGTCAGCAGTCAGTTTGCAGCATGTCTGATCAAAGTGATAGCCAAAATATGTCAGAGCAGCAGGTGCACATGAGTGAGGGCACTAGTCCCTCCAGCTCTTCTGATGAAGGCAGCAGGAGCACTCCTAGCAATTTGCCAAAGGCTGCCACGAGACAGAGGAAGAAGAGGACTTCAGATTCCGAAGATGAGGACTATGTGGCAGAGGAAGAGGCCACTTCCAAGAGAGTTGAGCCAGCTCGAGGCACTAAGCCAGGCCTGAAAATCAAAAGGCCAGCAGGCAGGCAGCCAATGTCAAAGGCCAGAATGTCAACTGAGAAGCCCATAGAGCCAGTTGCAGCTGAGGGCAAGAAAAGAAAGGAAAGGTGAAGAAGACTGTGGCTAGAGTGCTTGGCAAAGCTTCCATCATGGAAGAGGAAGAAGAAGAGGTGGCTGCACCAGCGCCCAAGGCACCCAAGCTAATGGGAGATGCCATAAAATCAGGGGGAGCTGCTTCCAAGGCCAAGCCAGCTCCAAAGCCAAAACCTAAGAGAAATACAAGGAGCATCCCAGCTGCTGAAAAGAACAAGGCCCCAGTGCCTGAAGCTGCAGAAGAAGAGGAAGAGAGTGTCCTGAGAAAGCTAAAGCCCAAGATCCCAGACCACAACGATGCTCATCCTGTGGCTGAGGATATGAAGCTCAGGAGAGATTCAGGGCTGAGGAAGTGGAGAGAAGCAGACCCGTATGCTTCAAGGAGAAGGACAGCAGTTGACTACAGGTTTCACACCAAGGAGCAGCAGGATTTCTATGAGACTGTTTTGCTAGATAAGAAGCCAATTGTCTGTGACATGAGATGGGTCGACTGGACCTACATGAGGGAGAAGGAGGAACACTACCCAGGAGTATATGACAGCTTTAATGCTTGTGGAGTAGCTGACTTTGTTGGGCAGAAGCTCACAAAGTGGAACGAGGAACTGATCATGCAATTCTACTCCACGGCACACTTTTATCCAGATGGGAGGATCACATGGATGTCTGAGGGTACAAGGTACCAATCCACAGTTGCTGAGTGGGCATAGATCATTAATGCCCCAGAGGAGCAAGATGATGACTTGGATATCTATGCCAAGAAGAAGATGGACCACAACTCAATGTCAAATATGTACAAGGAGATCCCAAATGAAGCACTTGATACCTTCAAGTTTGGCTCAGTACATTACCTTCTGTCAGGGCTCCCGACTATCAATTGGATCTTGAGGCACACCTTATTGCCCAAGTCAGGTGATCACAAGATGATCAGAGGCCATGCTATCAACTTGCTACATGTGTTTGATGTGCCTCAGAAGTTCAAGGTGATGAGCCTCATAGTGGAAACAATCAAGAGGACTGCAGCAGATCAGAAGAGGAGCTGCAGATATGCCCCTCAAATTCAGGAGCTCATCAACTCCAAGATGGGCACGGGCATATATCTATTGGACAAGGAACACCTGCCCATCCGTCCAGATTTCGAGGACAATGAAGTTGTCATGACTGAGAACGAGCCATCATCTGCCCAAGCATACGCGAAGAAGGAGAAGGCAAGGAAGGAGAAAGCTGCCAAGATGCCAACTCAAAAGGAGGCATCTGAATACTTCTTGAAGACCAAACAAGAGCAGCTTCGTTACTTGATTGCATCCACGCTGAGGATTGAGCAAAGTCTGGCCACCCTCACTCAGAATCAGCAGAGCCTAGAGAGAATCATGGAACAGAAGTTCTGTGACTTGGATGTCAAAGTAACGGAAGTTCAGTCTGCAGTGGAGCAGCTCCAGGAGGACATGCAGGAGAGGAGAGGCAGGACTACCACTCATGCCTTTGCCAGAGTGCCACGAGGCCCGAGGTCATCTGCCGTGCCAGTTGCTGACACCAGAGCCACCACTTCAGCACCAGCTACAGCCTCAGTTCCACCAGCTCCAGCATCTACTTCAGCTCCAACTCCAGCGTCTACCGAAGCCTTCGTCCTTGGAGTGATCCGGACTCCACCACCACCAGAAGATCAAGCCTGAGCGTCGATTTAGCACTATGCATTTTCTAGGAACTTTTTGGTAACTTGTTGCCAAAGGGGGAGAAGATGTATAGATCATAGGCTTCGAGAGAGAGAGTGTTGCTTTTCTCTCTTGCTTCATTTGGTGGTTTTTCGAACTTGTTTGCTTTTGAGTGCTTGAGATACTACGTCATTATTTGTGAGACATTGATGATCATGTGTTTGATCATAAGTTACACTTAATGCTTGCTTATTGCTATTATACTATCTATCTTGTGTGATCTTTCACTTTTTTTGGTGATGAGTGCATGTATTTCATTCTTATCATTTTAAGCGCTCCACCAAGATGTATGTGACATGGAAGAGTAACCCATGACTCTAACTCTTTGTGCATTTGCAGTCCAAAGCAAATTTTAAATATGCACAAATTTAGGGGGAGCTCTTACTTATCACATACTTCTCAAAGCGACGATATATTTCATGCTTATTATAATTTGTCGAAGCTTTGATCTATATGTTGTCATCAATTACCAAAAAGGGGAGATTGAAAGTGCAACTATCCCTAGGTGGTTTTGGTAATTCATAACAACATATAGCTCATTGAGCTAATGCTATTCCAAGATGATTATTTCAGGAAAGCTCAATGATTGGCATGGCATGGATGTGAAAGTGGAACCCTCAAAATGCTAAGGACAAAGGATTGGCTCAAGCTCAAAAGCTCAAGACTCTTCATTTTATATTTTAGTGATCCAAGATCACATTGAGTCTTTAGGAAAAGCCAATACTATCAAGGAGGGATGAGGTGTTGCTTAATGAGCCTCTTGCTTCATGTGCTTAGTGATATGCTCCAAAACCCTCAACTACTTTCCCATATCCACATATGACCTAAACCCTAAGCCAAACTCGGTCTTACCGATTCTTCCTATCCAGCGCCACCGAGTTTCACTTGTCATTAGCCACTGCCAAAACCCTAGCAATTCGGTTCTACCGATAAGGATCTCGGTCTCACCGAGATGGGGTTGCAAACTCTCTGTTTCCCTTTCGTAACTTTTCGGTCTCACCAAAAGAGCGAATCGGTCCCACCGAGATTGCAATGTAAACTCAATGTTTCCCCTTTGTAACTTTTTGGTCTCACCGAGTTCCACTCGGTCTCACCGAAAGAGCAAATCGGTCCCACCGAGTTTGCCTGACCAACTCTCTGGTTAGCTAATTACCAAATTCGGTCTCACCGAGTTTGTGTAATCGGTCTCACCGAGATTACGTTATGCCCAACCCTAACCATATCGGTCCTACCGAGTTGCATGTCAGTCCCACCGAAAATCTCTAACGGTCACTAGGTTTACATTTTCGGTCCGACCGAGTTTATTGATTCGGTCCCACCGAGATTGGAAAACTGTGTAACGGTTGGATTTTGTGTGGAGGCTATATATATCCCTCCACCTCCTTCTCATTCGAGGAGAGAGCCATCAGAACACACACACCATTCCAACTCATATGTTCTGAGAGAGAACCACCTACTCATGTGTTGAGACCAAGATATTCCATTCCTACCATATGAATCTTGATCTCTAGCCTTCCCAAGTTGCTTTCCACTCAAATCTTCTTTCCACCAAATCCAAATCCTATGAGAGAGAGTTGAGTGTTGGGGAGACTATCATTTGAAGCACAAGAGCAAGGAGTTCATTACCTACACACCATTTGTTACTTCTTGGAGAGTGGTGTCTCCTAGATTGGCTAGGTGTCACTTGGGAGCCTCCGACGAGATTGTGGAGTTGAACCAAGGAGTTTGTAAGGGCAAGGAGATCGCCTACTTCGTGAAGATCTACCGCTAGTGAGGCAAGTCCTGTGTGGGCGATGGCCATGGTGGGATAGACAAGGTTGCTTCTTCGTGGACCCTTTGTGGGTGGTTGCTTCTTCGTGGACCCTTCGTGGGTGGAGCCCTGTGTGGACTCGCGCAACCGTTACCCTTGGGTGGAGCCCTGTGTGGACTCGCGCAACCGTTACCCTTCGTGGGTTGAAGTCTCCATCAACGTGGATGTAGGATAGCACCACCTATCCGAACCACGGGAAAAACATCCGTGTCTCCAATTGCGTTTGAATTCTCCAAACCCTTCCCTTTACATTCTTGCAAGTTGCATGCTTTACTTTCCGCTGCCCATATACTCTTTGCATGCTTGCTTGAATTATGTGATGATTGCTTGACTTGTCCTAAATTAGCTAAAATCTGCCAAGAACTAAAATTGGGTAAAGGTTAAGTTTTTATTTGGTTAAGTAGTCTAATCACCCCCTCTAGACATACTTTCGATCCTACAGAAACTCAATCCATTACAAGAGAGTAGAGGGGGAGAAACATCATAAGATCCAACTATAATAGCAAAGCTCGCGATACATCAAGATCGTGCCAAATCAAGAACACGAGAGAGAGAGAGAGAGAGAGATTAAACACATAGCTACTGGTACATACCCTCAGCCCCGAGGGAGAACAACTCCCTCCTCGTCATGGAGAGTGTCAGGATGATGAAGATGGCCACCATAGAAGGATTCCCCCTCCGGCAGGGTGCCGGAACGGGTCTAGATTGGCTTTCGGTGGCTACAGAGGCTTCTGGCGGCGGAACTCCCGATCTATTGTGCTCCCCAGTCATTTTAGGGTATATTGAGATATATAGGCGGAAGAAATACGTCAGGGGGCCCACGAGGGTGGAGGGCGCGCCCAGGGGGGGTGGGCGCGCCCCCCAGCCTCGTGCCTTCCTCGTTGCTTCCCTTATGTACACTCCAAGTCTTCTAGGTTGCTTCCGTTCCAAAAATAAGTTCCGTGAAGTTTCAGGTCAATTGGACTCCGTTTGATTTTCCTTTTCTGCAATACTCTAAAACAAGGAAAAAGGGGAAACTGACACTGGGATCGGGGTTAATAGGTTAGTCCCAAAAATCATATAAAATAGCATATAAAACATCCAAGGTTGATAATATAATAGCATGGAACAATAAAAAAATTATAGATACGTTGGAGACGTATCAGCATCCCCAATCTTAATTCCTGCTCGTCCTCGAGTAGGTAAATGATAAAAACAGAATTTTTGATGTGGAATGCTACCTAACATATTTATTCATGTATTTCTCTTTATTGTGGCAAGAATATTCAGATCCATAAGTTTCAAGACAAAAGTTTAATATTAACATAAAAATAATAATACTTCGAGCTTACTAACTAAGTAATCATGTCTTCTCAAAATAACATGGCCAAAGAAAGTTATCCCTACAATATCATCTAGTCTAGCTATGCTCCATCTTCACCACACAAAGTATTTAAATCATGCACAACCCCGATGACAAGCCAAGCAATTGTTTCATACTTTTGATGTTCTCAAACTTTTTCAATCTTCATGCAATACATGAGCGTGAGCCATGGATATAGCACTATAGGTGGAATAGAATGGTGGTTGTGGAGAAGACAAAAAGGAGAAGATAGTCTCACATCAACTAGGCGTATCAACGGGCAATGGAGATTCCCATCAATAGATATCAATGTGAGTGAGTAGGGATTGCCATGCAACGGATGCACTAGAGCTATAAGTGTATGAAAGCTCAACAAAAGAAACTAGTGGGTGTGCATCCAACTTGCTTGCTCACGAAGACCTAAGGCATTTTGAGGAAGCCCATCATTGGAATATACAAGCCAAGTTCTATAATGAAAGATTCCCACTAGTATATGAAAGTGACAACATCGGAGACTCTCTATCATGAAGATCATGGTGCTACTTTGAAGCACAAGTGTGGTAAAAGGATAGTAGCATTGTCCCTTCTCTCTTTTTCTCTCTTTTTTTATTTTTTTATTTGGGCATTTCTCTTTTTATGTCCTCTTTTTTTCTCTTTTTTTATTTGGGCTTCTTTGGCCTCTTTTATTTATTTATTTATTTCGTCCGGAGTCTCATCCCGACTTGTGGGGGAATCATGGTCCCCATCATCCTTTCCTCACTAGTACAATGCTCTAATAATGATGATCATCACACTTCTTTACTTACAACTCAATGATTAGAACAAAATATGACTCTATGTGAATGCCTCCGGCGGTGTACCGGGATGTGCAATGAATCAAGAGTGACATGTATGAAAGAATTATGAATGGTGGCTTTGCCACAAATACGATGTCAACTACATGATCATGCAAAGCAATATGACAATGATGGAGCGTGTCATAATAAACAGAACGGTGGGAAGTTGCATGGCAATATATCTCGGAATGGCTATGGAAATGCCATAATAGGTAGATATGGTGGCTGTTTTGAGGAAGGTATATGGTGGGTTTAAGGTACCGGCGAAAGTTGCGCGGTACTAGAGAGGCTAGCAATGGTGGAAGGGTGAGAGTGCATATAATCCATGGACTCAACATTAGTCATAAAGAACTCACATACTTATTGCAAAAAATTAGTAGTTATCGAAACAAAGTATTACGCGCATGCTCCTAGGGGGATAGATTGGTAGGAAAAGACCATCTCTCGTCCCCGACCGCCACTCATAAGGAAGACAATCAATAAATAAATCATGCTCCGACTTCATCACATAACGGTTCACCATACGTGCATGCTACGGGAATCACAAACTTCAACACAAGTATTTCTCAGATTCACAACTACTCAACTAGCATGACTCTAATATCACCATCTCCATATCTGAAAACAATTATCAAGTATCAAACTTCTCTTAGTATTCAATGCACTCTATATGAACGTTTTTATTATACCCCTCTTGGATGCCCATCATATTAGGACTAAATTCATAACCACAGGAAACTACCATTGAGGGAGTCCGGGATTAGGGTTCTCTCGACAGCCGGACTATATCCTTTGGCCGGACTGTTGGACTATGAAGATACAAGATTGAAGACTTTGTCCCGTGTCCGGATAGGACTCTACTTGGCGTGGAAGGCAAGCTAGGCAATACGGATATGTATATTTCCTCCTTTGTAACCGACCTTGTGTAACCCTAGCCCCCTCCGGTGTCTATATAAACCGGAGGATTTTAGTCCGTAGGACACAATAACAGACAATCATACCATAGGCTAGCTTCTAGGGTTTAGCCTCTCCGATCTCGTGGTAGATCAACTCTTGTAATACCCATATCATCAAGAATAAATCAAGCAGGACGTAGGGTTTTACCTCCATCAAGAGGGCCCGAACCTGGGTAAAACATCGTGTCCCCTGCCTCCTGTTACCATCCGCCTTAGATGCACAGTTCGGGACCCCCTACCCGAGATCCGACAGTTTTGACACCGACATTGGTGTTTCCATTGAGAGTTCCTCCATGTCATCGCTGTTAGGCTTGATGGCTCCTTCTATCATCCATAGCGATGCAGTCCTGGGTGAGACTTTTCTCCCCAGACAGATCTTTGTGTTCGGCGGCTTCGCACTGCGGGCCAACTCGCTTGGCCATGTGGAGCAGATCGAAAGTTACGCCCCTGGCCACCAGGTCAGGTTTGGAAGCTTAAACTACACGGCCGATATCCACGGAGACTTGATCTTTGACGGATTCGAGCCTCTGCCTTGTGCGTCACGCGGTCACGATGAGTACGATTTAGCCCTACCATCAGACAGTGTTCAGGAGATCGCACCGGCAGCCGCTCCGACCCTCAATTCGGAGCCAGTTGCGCCGTCCATGGACGGGTGGATGGACCCCGCCACGGAGGCCTTACCCTCAGCAGCGATCGAGCCGAACATCGACCGTACCCTGCATGAGAGCCGTGTTGTTAGACTGCCGGATCCTTCCCCGGCCACGGACTCCGAACCGCCTGCGCCCGGGCCTATCAAATCCGACTGGGCGCCAATCATGGAGTTCACCTCCGCGGATATCTTTCAGCACTCACCCTTCGGCGACATACTGAATTCATTAAAGTCTCTCTCCTTGTCAGGGGAGTCCTGGCCGAACTATGTCCGGTAGGATTGGGATGCGGATGACGAAGAAATTCGCCGCCCACCCACCACCCACTTAGTAGCCACTGTCGATGACTTAACCGACATGCTCGACTTCGACTCTGAAGACATCAACGGTATGGACGATGATGCAGGAGACGAACAGGAACCACTGCCCACAGGGCACTGGACGCCCACTCCATCACATGACGTATACATGGTGGACACACCAAAAGAAAACGACAACGAGGAACGGAAGGACGCAACGAAGGGTTGTCCCCTCGAGAAGCAGTCAAAGCGGCGGCGTAAGCGCCGCTCCAAATCCCGCCTCGGCAGAAACAACGATCATATAGACCCAGTGTTAGAGCAGGGTGAACCATCACCGGACCACGGCAACATGGAGAATCAAACCGAACAACCCGACTCTATCAAAGATAATAGTCCGGACGACATCACACCGGACAGACACCCGGAGCAACAGAATGCCCGTCAAAGGCTTGTTGCCACCGCGAGGAGTCTAAAAAAGCAGAAGCAAAGGCTCAAGGCTGCGCAAGACACACTCAGAATCAGATGGAGTAAAGTACTCAACACAGCAGAGAAGTACGTCAGTAATCGCCCCACCAAGAGCTACCCAAAGCGGAAGTTGCTACCTGAATTTGATGAGGAGGCCTTAGATCCCCCGCAACCAAAAATTAAAATGGCCATCTGGCCGGATAGATGACCTCACGGCCAACATAGAGCGGCAAACAACGCCGCACATAAGCCAATACGCGATCCACGCGAGGGCTCGCATCAAAAGGACGGCGCAACCAGATCCATCTATGGACCACGCAAGCTCGCTCCAGCATACGATGCAACACAACAAACATCCGAACATCACGGTACACCCAGATACAGGGGTGCCGCACACCCCCTATGTTTCACCGACGAAGTGCTGGACCATGAATTTCCAGAGGGATTCAAACCCGTAAACATAGAGACATACGACGGAACAACAGACCCTGGGGTCTGGATTGAGGACTATATCCTCCATATCCATATGGCTCGAGGAGATGATCTCCATGCCATCAAGTACTTACCCCTCAAGCTCAAAGGGCCAGCTCGGCACTGACTTAAAAGCCTCCCCAAAAGCTCCATTGGAAGCTGGGAAGAGCTCGAAGACGCTTTTCGGGCAAATTTTCAAGGGACTTATGTCCGACCTCCGGATGCGGACGATTTGAGTCATATAACTCAACAGCCCGGAGAGTCAGCCCGAAAGCTTTGGAACAGGTTTCTTACTAAAAAGAACCAAATAGTCGACTGTCCGGACGCCGAAGCCTTGGCAGCTTTTAAGCACAGCGTCCGAGACGAATGGCTTGCCAGACACCTCGGCCAAGAAAAGTCGAGAACAATGGCAGCATTAACAAGCCTCATGACCCGCTTTTGTGCGGGCAAGGATAGCTGGCTAGCCCGATGCAGAACCAGTGACCCAAGTACATCCGAAGTTAGATATGGAAACGGGAAATCACGACGCAGCAAAAATAATAAGCACCGGAATAAAGAAGACAACCCGAAGAGCACGGCGGTAAACGCCGGATTCAGAAGCTCTCGGCCAGGTCAGCAAAAGCCGCCCTCTAAAGGCGCCAGAGATGAACTGTCCAGCCTAAACAAAATTCTGGACCAAATATGTCAGATCCATAACACCCCCGATAAACCTGCAAATCATACCCACAGAGAATGTTGGGTCTTCAAGCAGTCCGGCAAGCTCAACGCCAAACATAAGGGGCAGGATACACCAAGCGAAGACGAGGATGAGCCTCGCAAGCAAAGCACTGGGGAACAGAAGAAATTTCCACCAAAAGTCAAAACAGTAAACGTGTTACATGTGATAAAGGGGAGAAACAAAGCGGCACTCCCAGATAAATATGCCCAAGGGCCTATCACCGCGGAGTTCTGCCACTGGCCGTCTCAACCGATCACCTTCGACCATCAGGATTACTCGGCAAGTATCCGGCGCGCAGGATGGGCTGCCTTGGTATTAGATCCAATAATTGACGGATACCACTTCACATGAGTCCTGATGGACGGTGGCAGCAGTCTAAACCTGATATATCAGGACATAATCCGCAAAATGGGGATAGACCCAACAAAAATTTGCCACAGAAATACTACCTTTAAAGGAGTAACGCCAGGACCAGGGGCTCATTGCACGGGCTCCCTGCTACTAGAGGTTATATTCGGCTTCCCCGATAACTTCCGTAGTGAAAATTTAACCTTCCACATTGCTCCGTTCCAAAGTGGCTATCAAGCACTACTTGGATGCGAAGCTTTCGCTCGCTTTAATGCAATACCACATTACGCTTCCCTCACGCTTAAGATGCCCGGTCCACGTGGCATCATTACAGTAAATGGAAATATTGAGCGATCCCTGTGCGCCGAAGAGAGTGTGGCTGCCTTGGTAGCCGCACACTAAAACGGCCTCACCAACTAAAGCATTCGATAGGTCGTCAAGACCACGGACACGGTTAGACGAGTCCGGCGCAGCTATATGTAACTCATACAGGTTTGATGACCACACCCCTATTACAAATACAAGGGGCTCAACGCGCGCAGACAAGTGGCAATTTTTACTCATCTTGATTTATACATGGTTTCTTTAAAACCTACCTTTTTGCACGACAACTTTTGACCTAAGTTCCTCTCTTTTACATATGACCATCGTGCTACACCCGTCCAGGATCTGGCACAACGGAGACACAGGCGCAGACGTGCAACAGGGACCCGTTCAAAGGATTCTTTTTAGATTAAGACCCTGCGTCAACCTTTTTACTATCTCTTGTTGATACACATCCCTCGGATTCTCAGTACCATTGAGAAGGATGCTGACATCTTGGCATGTGGCCACGTCAGAACAATGCACGTACCTGGACACCAGGGGCTTCTTACAAAGGGCATTGTTTAGGCCCGGTTTACACCATAAAGACCGAATACCTTAGGGAGTGTTCGGCGTCGCGAGTTTGGCCTTATATGCATCAGCTCCGAATCATGTCTTTGGTCAAATGTTGGGTTTGCCCGGCTCCTGTGTTTTGCTGCCTTACGTTCCGCTCTATCGGCTAAGGCGGCACCGGGAGAACTACTGCGATTGTGCCCTGGTTCGTCCGGACGAGCACCTCAGTAGAGAAAGCCAAAAACTGACTGTCATGATATAGCGCGAGACTGGTCAACCACTCGATGACACATCGGAATCTTAGAATTCCTCCGCCTTAATGAAGGGTCGTTTCCCGGCCGGGCAAGTACGCACCCCAATTTCGGATGAGTGCGGAGCCACCAGGGGCTATATAGTAGCCCCACTGTCAAACTCCTATGGCTAAGTGAAAGTGTTAAAGCATTATAGTCCGGTTGCCAAGTTCGCTGCGCCATCACCTCCTTATTAGGACCAATACGTTGGATTAAGTGTGAATATGCGTCTTCTGCAAACACCCCCGCATTATATGCGTGGGGGCTGAAGCCGACGACTGTAATCTTTCAGGTTATACACATGTATACATAAACGGCCGCACATGAGGCATCACAATACTTTCGGGCACAAGTATAAATACAACCTTGATAAATTCAATAAAAACATTGTTTTTACAATGGGAATACATGTCATTCAAACATAATATTCTTCGAGCACTGGGCCTCTATCAAGCGAGCACCCTCAAGAACTTCTTCAAAATAGTGCTCGGCAGCCACTCGGCCTATGGCCGAACCCTGCACCGCGATAGTAGTAGCATCCATCTCCGCCCAGTATGCTTTGACACGGGCAAGGGCCATCCGCGAGCCCTCTATGCACGCCGACCTCTTCATCGCATTGATGCGCAACACCGCACCAAGGAACTGTTGCACCAGGCTAAAATAGTTGTTCGGCTTTGGCCTTTCCGGCCACAGCTGATCCACGACAGACCTCATGGCGAGTCCGGACAACCTATTGAGTTCGGCCCATTCTGCTAGCTGATTAGTCAATTGAAGTGGACGCTCTGGAACGTTAAACTGCGACCAGAACAGCTTGTCCACTTCACGATCTGTTTGATCTCGGAAGTATTCGGCCGCATCAACAGCGCTCGCCGCCAAGTCCATATATGCGTCTACCGAACTCGATAGCCGATCTAGAGGGGCATACCGTGGATCTCCGAACTTCCTTCGCATCATAAAGGGCTTCCCAGCCGCAATATCCCCGGCTTCACGCAGTTCCTCCTTCTTCGCTCTCATGGCAGAGCGGGTGTCCTTGGTCGCCATTGTGGCCTTCTCATGGTCCGTCGCTGCTACCTCTTGAGCTTGCGTTGGTTTTCCCCGAAGAGGAAGGGATGATGCAGCAAAGTAGCGTAAGTATTTCCCTCAGTTTTTTAGAACCAAGGTATCAATCCAGTAGGAGGCCACGCTCAAGTCCCTCATACCTGCACAAAACGATAGCTACTCGCAACCAACGCGATTAGGGGTTGTCAATTCCTTCATGGTCACTTACGAGAGTGAGATCTGATAGATATAATATTTTTGGTATTTTTGGTATAAAGATGCAAAGTAAAAAGTAAAAGCAAAGTAAAAAGAAAAGCAAGATTAAAGTAATGGAGATTAATATGATGAAAATAGACCCGGGGGCCATAGGTTTCACTAGTGGCTTCTCTCAAGAGCATAAGTATTCTACGGTGGGTGAACAAATTACTGTTGAGCAATTGACAGAATTGAGCATAGTTATGAGAATATCTAGGCATGATCATGTATATAGGCATCACGTCCGTGACAAGTAGACCGAAATGATTCTGCATCTACTACTATTACTCCACTCATCGACCGCTATCTAGCATGCATCTAGAGTATTAAGGGGCTGTTTGGATTGCAGCCCTCAGCCGCCGATCCAAAATTTTGGTCGTTGACTAGGCTTGGCATTCTGTTTGGACGGGCACCAATTTTTTGGTGCGCCCAGCCCACCTCAACTCCTCCAGTTCAGTTTCACGCCAAATCATTGGCAAGTCTGGGGCGGCCAATTCTTACGACAATTATTTGGCTTGCCAAGATTGGCAGGGCGTACACAGGCGAAAACCAAACAGCCCCTAAGTTAAAAACAGAGTAACGCCTTAAGCAAGATGACATGATGTAGAGAGATAAATTCATGCAATATGAAATAAACCCCATCTTGTTATCCTCGATGGCAATGATACAATACGTGCCTTACTGCCCCTTCTGTCACTGGGAAAGGACACCGCAAGATCGAACCCAAAGCTAAGCACTTCTCCCATGGCAAGAATTACCAATCTAGTTGGCCAAAACAATACGTGCATTGCCCCTTTTTATTTATTTTCTTTTTTTTGGGGCCTTCTTTTTTTCTTTGGCCTTTCTCTTTTTTAGGACAATGCTCTATTAAATGATGATCATCACACTTTTATTTATTTACAACTCAATGATTACAACTCGATACTAGAACAAAGTATGACTCTATATGGATGCCTCCGGCGGTGTACCGGGATATGCAATGAATCAAGAGTGACAAGTATGAAAAAATTATGAACGGTGGCTTTGCCACAAATACTATGTCAACTACATGATCATGCTAAGCAATATGACAATGATGAATGTGTCATGATAAATTGGATGGTGGAAAGTTGCATGGTAATATATCTTGGAATGGCTATGGAAATGCCATAATAGGTAGGTATGGTGGCTGTTTTGAGGAAGATATAAGGAGGTTTATGTGTGAAAGAGCATATCATATCACGGGGTTAGGATGCACCGGCGAATTTTGCACCAACTCTCGATGTGAGAAAGGGCAATGCACGGTACCGTAGAGGCTAGCAATGATGGAAGGGTGAGAGTGCGTATAATCCATGGACTCAACATTAGTCATAAAGAACTCATATACTTATTGCAAAAATCTACAGGCCATCAAAAACCAAAGTATTACGCGCATGCTCCTAGGGGGATAGATTGGTAGGAAAAGACCATCGCTCGTCCCCGGCCGCCACTCATAAGGAGGACAATCAAATAACACCTCATGTTTCAAATCTGTTGCATAATGTTTACCATACGTGCATGCTACGGGACTTGCAAACTTTAACTCAAGCACTTCTCAAATTCACAATTACTCTACTAGCATGACTTTGATATTACTACCTCCATATCTCAAAACAATTATCAAGCATCCAACTTTTCTTAGTATTCAACACACTCAAAAGAAAGTTTCACAAATCTTGAATACCAAGCATGTTATTATTAAGCAAATTACCATGCTATTAAGACTCTCAAAATAATTTAAGTGAAGCATGAGAGATCAATAGTTTCTTTAAAACAAATCCACCACCATGCTCAAAAAATCTAAGTGAAGCACATAGAGCAAAATCATAACGCTCAAAAGATATAAGTGAAGCACATAGAGCAAAACTACTTAGCTCAAAAGATATAAGTGAAGCACATAGAGTATTCTATCAAATTTTAATTCATGTATGGCTCTCTGAAAAGGTGTGTACAGCAAGGATGATTGTGGCATACTAAAACACAAAGACAAAAATAATACAAGACGCTCCAAGCAAAACACATATCATGTTGGTGAATAAATATATAGCTCCAAGTAAATTACCGATGGAAGTGGACGAAAGAGGGGATGCCTTCCGGGGCATCCCCAAGCTTTGACTTTTTGGTGTCCTTGGATTATATTGGGGGTGCCATGGGCATCCTCAAGATTAGGCTCTTGCCACTCCTTGTTCCATAATCCATCAAAAGAATTCACCCAAAACTTGAAAACTTCACAACACAAAACTTAAAGTAGACAACTCATGAGTTCCGTTAGCGAAAGAAAACGGAAGACCACTTCAAGGTACTGTAATGAACTCATTCTTTACTTATATTGGTGTTAAACCTACTGTATTCCAACTTCTATATGGATTATAAACTATTTTACTAACCATAGATTCATCAAAATAAGCGAACAACACACGAAAAACAGAATCTGTCAAAAACAGAACAGTCTGTAGTAATCTGTAGCTAGCGCAAGATCTGGAACCCCAAAAATTATAAAATAAATTTCTGGACGTGAGGAATTTATCTATTGATCATCTTCAAAAAGAATTAACTAAATATCACTATTCAAATAAAAATGACAGTAGTTCTTGTGAGCGCTAAAGTTTCTGTTTTTTTACAGCAAGTTCAACAAGACTTTCCGCAAGTCTTCCCAACGGTTCTACTTGGCACAAACACTAATTAAGCACAAAAAACACAATAAAAACAGAGGCTAAATAATTTATTTATTAAATAACAGCAAGGAATAATATTGGGTTGTCTCCCAACAAGCGCTTTTCTTTAAAGCCTTATAGCTAGGCATAATATTTCAATGATGCTCACATGAAAGACAAGAATTGAAGCACATAGAGAGCACATAAAACACGTGACAAACACATCTAAGTCTCACATACTTCCTATTCATAGGCATCTTATAGGCAAACAAATTATCAAGGCAAGCAAAAACTAGCATATGCAAGGAAGCGGAAAGAAACAATAGCAATCTCAACATAACAAGAGGTAATTTAGTAACATGAAAGTTTCTACCACCATATTTTCCTCTCTCATAATAATTATATGTAGGATCATAAGAAAATTCAACAAAATAGCTATCACATAAAATATTTTCAACACGATCCACATGCATGCAAAGTTGACACTCTTCCAAAATAGTGGGATTAACATTAACTAAAGTCACGACCTTTCCAAACCCACTTTTATCAAAAACTTCATAAGATTGAACATTCTCCAAATATGTGGGATCTAAAGTTGACATTCTTCCAAAACCACTTTCAATATTATTGCAAAAATTATAATCAATCTCATATTCATCATGGGGTTTAAATAAATTTTCAAGATCGAAAGAAGAATCACCCCAATCATGATCATTGCAACAAGTAGAGGACATAGCAAAACTAGCATCCCCAAGATTAGGGTTTTGCATATTATTAGCACAATTGACATCAAGAGAATTTATAATAAAATCATTGCAATCATGCTTTTTATTCAAAGATCTATCGTGAAGCACTTCATCACAACTTTCAGATTTACGGGTTTCAGGCAAAAGCTTATAAAGATAATCTAGTGCATCCAAATCACTAGGAATTGGTTCATCATAATTGGATCTCTTAAAAAGATTGGCAAGCGGATGAGGATCCATAGATCTTAGGTTTTCTGTTTAGTAATAAATAAACAACTATTCTAACCATACGAGCAAACAAAAAGCAAACGGGCAAAATAGGCAAATGGAGAAAGGAGGAGGAGAAGGAGAAGGAGAAAGAGAGGGCGAATAAAACGGCAAGGGTGAAGTGGGGGAGAGGAAAACGAGAGGCAAATGGCAAATAATGTAATGCGAGAGATAGGGATTGTGATGGGTACTTGGTATGTTGACTTTTTGCGTAGACTCCCCGGCAACGGCGCCAGAAATCCTCCTTGCTACCTCTTGAGCTTGCGTTGGTTTTCCCCGAAGAGGAAGGGATGATGCAGCAAAGTAGCGTAAGTATTTCCCTCAGTTTTTGAGAACCAAGGTATCAATCCAGTAGGAGGCCACGCTCAAGTCCCTCGTACCTGCACAAAACGATAGCTACTCGCAACCAACGTGATTAGGGGTTGTCAATTCCTTCACGGTCACTTACGAGAGTGAGATCTGATAGATATAATATTTTTGGTATTTTTGGTATAAAGATGCAAAGTAAAAAGAAAAGCAAGATTAAAGTGATGGAGATTAATATGATGAGAATAGACCCCGGGGCCATAGATTTCACTAGTGGCTTCTCTCAAGAGCATAAGTATTCTACGGTGGGTGAACAAATTACTGTTGAGCAATCTACAGAATTGAGCATAGTTATGAGAATATCTAGGCATGATCATGTATATAGGCATCACATTCGTGACAAGTAGACCAAAACGATTCTGCATATACTACTATTACTCCACTCATCGACCGCTATCCAGCATGCATCTAGAGTATTAAGTTAAAAACAGAGTAACACCTTAAGCAAGATGACATGATGTAGAGAGATAAATTCATGCAATATGAAATAAACCCCATCTTGTTATCCTCGATGGCAACAATACAATACGTGCCTTGCTGCCCCTTCTGTCACTGGGAAAGGACACCGCAAGATCGAACCCAAAGCTAAGCACTTCTCCCATGGCAAGAACTACCAATCTAGTTGGCCAAACCAAACGAATAATTCGAAGAGACTTGCAAAGATAACCAATCATACATAAAAGAATTCAGAGAAGATTCAAATATTATTCATAGATAGACTTGATCATAAACCCACAATTCATCGGTCTCAACAAACACACCGCAAAAAGAAGATTACATCGAATAGATCTCCACAAGAGAGGGGGAGAAATTTGTATTGAGATCCAAAAAGAGAGAAGAAGCCATCTAGCTACTAACTATGGACCCGAAGGTCTGAGGTAAACTACTCACACTTCATTGGAGGGGCTATGATGATGTAGAAGCCCTCCATGATGACGGCCCTCTCCGGCGGAGCTCTGGAACAGGCCCCAAGATGGGATCTCGTGGATACAGAAAGTTGCGGCGGTGGAATTAGGTTTTTGGCTCCTGTTCTGATCGTTTGGGGTACGCAGGTATATATAGGAGGAAGGAGTACGTCGGTGGAGCATCGAGGGGCCCACGAGGCAGGGGGCGCCCCCTAGGGGGGGCGCCCCCCACCCTCGTGACCGCCTCTCTAATATAGCATGGAGCAATAAAAAATTATAGATACGTTGGAGACGTATCAGTCGCCCTCGCCCGGTTTTCTTCTTTGAGGAACTGGCAACGGTCGGCAGTGTCTTTTAACTTTACAGCCATCTTGGCCATTTTCTCTTTGCTCTCGCAATGCGTGGCCTTCTCGGCTCTCAAATCTTCGACCGCCTTCAAAGCAGCCGCATTACTACTCCTTGCTTGTTCTTTGGCTCGGGCAAGTTCCGCCCGAAGGGTCTCCATGGTGGCAGCTCCATCTGCAGTCACAACATATTAAAGATACTGGCATCACGCTGCTCTTCCTATGTGACATTCACCAGTAAACATTACTTACCCTGTGCCTCGTCAAGCCGCTTGTTAACAAGCTCGATGTCGGCATCTGCCGCATCCAGTTGCCGCTTTAGTTCGGCAAACTCATTAGTCCGGCTAGCCACCGGAGCTTCCATCACCTGCACATAAAGCAGTATGGTTATTACCTGGGACTACGATCCTCTGTTTGCCACCGTTCTCGGCGACAACCAGAGTCTCAGGGGCTACTATCTACACAGGGCACACCTAAAAATGTGCGGTACCAGCACAAATGTACATCATTTTACGTACCTCAAAGCCCGTCAGTAGACTCATAAAGGCGTCATGCAACCCGCTTTCAGCGGATGAAATCCTTTCCATCATCGTACCCATCAATGTACGGTGTTCTTCCGAGATGGTTGCCCGCCTTAGCAGATCCCTCAGTGCGTCCGACCGCATACCAGACGGCGCCAGACTCTTTTGTTTGCTCTCTTCAAGAGCCGGATGCTGGGGACTTCGGGTGACTATAGGATTATATTCTGGCCTCACCGGATCCGGAGAGGCCCTCCGTGATGACACTTCAAGGTCGCCCGCTTCTTGAGCGGGGGAGTCCGGGGGAGGCGTTTCTCTCTCCATCATCTCCGGAAGAAGGTCCCCTGAAGACGAGCTCTGTTGAGAAGGGCTAAGATCCGAACTGCGAGATCAACACTTCGTTTATTTTCCTCGGAAGTAAGGTAGAATATCTTTACTATTAAGTATTTTTTGATCACTTACGGCTCGTTAGAGGGCTGATCCCTGCGAGGACTTTGTGCGGCAAAAGCACCCTCCAAGGCAGGACACTCTGGTGGAGACTTCTTCTCCCGTTTGGAAGCCTTGGTTTCCGGATATTCAGAGGCAGTCCTCTTTCTTCCCCGAAGCGAGAGAAGGTCAGATTCTTCCCCTTGGTTATCCTCCTTCACGGAGGCGCTCATTCCCTCGGTTGGAATTGGTAGCGATGGGGGCCTGCTTTCGCCCTCATTATTCCCCCCTTTATCTTCCTTTGAGGGCTCCGGGCAAGGTGTTAGCTCGAGCATCTTTTCCAGTACCGGATTGTCCAAACCCTCAGGAAGGGGGGCCGAACACCGAATCATATTCGCCTTTGTTAGCCAGTCCTGGTCAAAGAGTGATTTCTCAGAATGACGTCATGATAAATGAAAGACGGTGTGTTCGGCTAGAGGATTACTTACTTGGTCGGCGGTACGGTTGCTGCTCAGGCCCACGTCCTCGGTAGTATCCGGACACTCTATTTGGGGTCCGAAGAATGATTTATACATCTCCTCGTGCGTCAGGCCGAGGAAATTCTGAATAGTGCGCGGTCCTTCTGGGTTGAACTCCCACATGCAGAGGGGCCGGCGTTTGCAAGGCTGGACTCGACGAACCAACATGACTTGCGCCACCATAACTAGACTGAAATCTCCTTCGAAGAGATCATGAATACGGCTCTGCAATATAGGCACGTCCTTGGCTGGACCCCAGCTCAGCCCTCTGCTAATCCATGACATCAGTTGTGGTGGACGGCCCGAGCGGAAAGCAGGGGCAGCCACCCACTTGGCACTTCTGGGAGCTGTGATGTAAAACCACTCCCGTTGCCATAATCCGGACACCTCTGGAAAGGAACCCTTTGGCCATGGAGCTCCAGCGATCCTGCTTATTAATGCGCCTCCGCACGCTACATGCTGCCCCTCGACCATCTTCGGCTTCACGTCAACGGTCTTGAGCCACAGGCCGAAGTGAGGGGTAATGCGGAGGAAGGCCTCAGATACGACAATAAATGTCGAGATGTGGAGAAAGGAGTCTGGGGCGAGATCGTGGAAATCTAGCCCGTAATAGAACATCAAACCCCTAACGAAGGGATCCAGAGTGACGCCTAGACCTCGGAGGAAGTGGGAGATGAACACAACGTTCTCGTTGGGTTCGAGAGTAGGGACAACCTGCCCTCGGGCAGGCAGCCGATGCGAAACCTCAGCGGTCAGGTATCTGGCCTCCCTCAACTTCTTGATATCCTCTTCCGTAACGGAGGAGGGCATCCACCGGCCTTGAAGGCTAGATCCGGACATGATTGAAGGTCCGAAGCACCTGACCTGGGCTTTGGGTGTTAGAACTAGAGGCGGGGGAAGGATTCGATTGAGCACGGGAGGAAAAAAAGTAAAAGCCTTGTCCCTTTATAAAGAGGGTGAATATCAAGCGTCCTCCTAGTGACCGTTTGGGACTTGCCTAAAATCTAGGAGTCCTAGGCACGGTTGGGTTACCCACGACCGTATTGATGAGAATCCCGTAATTAGGGGAACACGATCTCTGCTTTGACAAGACGTGTCAAGAAACCGCCTCGCGTTATGTGTGGAGATGGTTGAAGAAAAACGGTTTGAATAATCATCGAGCCATGGCCTGATGTCATGTTGCCAAAGCGTGTCAGCAGATTAAGATTTGTGGAAATATTATTCTCTCTACGGCGGTATGTGGAATTTATTTTGCAGGGTCGGGCACTATCCTAGTATTCAAACTCTTCTGTGGTATATCCGGAGGAGGAACCCGCCTTGCAATGCTGAAGACAACACTGCGCGCCGGACTCATCGTCATTGAAGCCTGGTTCAGGGGCTACTGAGGGAGTCTGGGATTAGGGGTCTCCGGACAGCCGGACTATATCCTTTGGTCGGACTGTTGGACCATGAAGATACAAGATTGAAGACTTTGTCCCGTGTCCGGATAGGACTCTACTTGGCGTGGAAGGCAAGCTAGGCAATACAGATATGTATATCTCCTCCTTTGTAACCGACCTTGTGTAACCCTAGCCCCCTCCGGTGTCTATATAAACCGGAGGGTTTTAGTCCATAGGACACAATAACAGACAATCATACCATAGGCTAGCTTCTAGGGTTTAGCCTCTCCGATCTCGTGGTAGATCAACTCTTGTAATACCCATATCATCAAGAATAAATCAAGCAGGACATAGGGTTTTACCTCCATCAAGAGGGCCCGAACCTGGGTAAAACATCGTGTCCCCTGCCTCATGTTACCATCCGCCTTAGACGCACAGTTCGGGACCCCCTACCCGAGATCCGCCGGTTTTGACACCGACAACCATGCTGTTCTAAAGACTCTCAAAATAATATAAGTGAAGCATGAGAGTTCATCTATTTCTATAAAATAAAACCACCACCGTGCTCTAAAAAGATATAAGTGAAGCACTAGAGCAACAACAAACTACTCAGAAGGATATAAGTGAAGATCAATGAGTAGTCAAATAATTATGCAACTATGTGAAGACTCTCTAACATTTAATAATTTCAGATCTTGGTATTTTATTCAAACAGCAAGAAAAACAAAATGAAATAAAATGACGCTCCAAGCAAAACACATATCATGTGGTGAATAAAAATATAGCTCCAAGTAAAGTTACCGATGAACGAAGACGAAAGAGGGGATGCCTTCCGGGGCATCCCCAAGCTTAGGCTTTTGGTTGTCCTTGAATATTACCTTGGGGTGCCTTGGGCATCCCCAAGCTTAGGCTCTTGCCACTACTTATTCCATACTGCATCGAATCTTTACCCAAAACTTGAAAACTTCACAACACAAAACTTAACAGAAAACTCGTAAGCTCCGTTAGCGAAAGAAAATAAAACACCACTTCAAGGTACTGTAATGTAACGCCCCATATGTAACCTGCCATATTTGTATTCCAACTCTTGCCATTTTCGGCACTAAGTTATGATATTTCCTCGTTGTCGGGATTTGTCTTCGTTTTGCTTTTGTCTTTCTCATGCATCTCATTATCATGTCATCATGTGCATCTAATTTGCATACGTGTTCGTCTCATGCATCCGAGCATTTTCCCCGTTGCCCGTTTTGCATTTCGGCGCTCCTATGTCCTCCGGTGTCTCCTTTTACCTCTTTTCGTGTGCGGGTGTTAAACGTTCTCGGATTGGACCGAGACTTGCCAAGCCGCCTTGGTATACTACCGGTAGACCGCCTGTCAAGTTTCGTGCCATTTGGACTTCGTTTGATACTCCAACGGTTAACCGAGGAACCGTGAAGGCCTCGTGTGTGTTGCAGCCCAACACCTCTCCAAAGTGGACCAAAACCCACCTAAACCCCCTCCATCATCTCGGTCGTTTGATCACGATCACGTGGCCGCAAACCGTGCTCAATTTGGAGCCTCCTAGCTCCCTCTAGGTATAAATATGTGCACCCCGTCCAAATCCCGGATCAAACCCTAACCTCTCCCTCTCCTCGCGCCGCCGGACGAAAAACAGCCCCTTGGACGTGTCCGACCCGCGCCGCCGCCGCCACGTGGCATCACCTCATTCACCGCCGCCCGCGCGCCCACATCGCCACCTGTCCGCGCCGGCCTGCCTGGCCCGCAGAGGGCCACCGCGGCCCAGACCCGCCGCCGACAGCCCGAGCCTCCCGCGCCCTCGCCACGCCGCCCGCCTCCTCACGCCGGCGTCGGCCTCGCCGCCCTGCCGCTGCATGCATCCGGCCGGCGCCTCATCGCCACCGCGTCGCCTCGCCACCGCTCTTCCCGACGCCGGCCACCTCGCCGCGTCGCGTCGCCGTCCTCGTCAACTCCGGCCACCGGCGAGCCCCTCGTCGCCGGATCCGGCAAACTCTTTCCTCTCCGGCCATCTATAGTGTCTCCGGCGAGCTCCCCGTTGAACCTCGTAAAGCGTGCCGAAACCCTAGATCCAGATCTGGGAGGTTGACCTCGTTTTCTCCCAAGTCCCAGTAATTTTTAGCATACTTCATCGCATCATAACTTTGCATCCATGGCTCCGTTTTGGGCGTGTAGCATGTCAAATTGTTCGTCTCGATGTGTACTTCATTTCATTCCATTGCACCGTGTTCATTTGAGTTCATCTTGATGCCCTAAATGCTGTTGCAAGAGTGCTATGTAATGTTAGTTTCAGATTCTTATCGGAATTTGGACATTTATCATTTTTGCCATGTTTAATGTGTGCCTCCTATGAACTTGAGCCCTACATGTGTTTTGAAGTATGCCATGACATCTTTACAGGGGTGTATGCCATGTATTCTTGTGATCATTGTGGTGACTAGCACAAGCATGCAAAGTAGCTCTCATAATGTTGATGATTTCAGGGACTTAGAATTCTTCTAAGTCATTTCCCTGATAATATTTTTATGCCATGTATTCTTGTTGCTTCAGAGTGATCCATGCCTCCCATATTGCCATGTCAAAACTCTAACCCACCTTGTCCTAGCAAACCGTTGTTTGGCTATGTTACCGCTTTGCTCAGCCCCTCTTATAGCGTTGCTAGTTGCAGGTGAAGATTGGAGTGGGTTCCTTGTTGGAACATGTTTATTGTTGGGATATCACTATTATATCTTGTCTACTTTAATGCATATATACACTTGGTAAAGGGTGGAAGGCTCAGCCTTATGCCTGGTGTTTTGTTCCACTCTTGCCGCCCTAGTTTCTGTCATACCGGTGTTATGTTCCTTGATTTTGCGTTCCTTACACGGTTGGGTTATAATGGGAACCCCTTGACAGTTCGCCTTGAATAAAACTCCTCCAGCAAGGCCCAACATTGGTTTTACCATTTTCCACCTAGCCTTTTTCCCTTGGGTTTCGTGGACTCAGGGGTCATCTTTATTTTAAACCCCCCCGGGCCAGTGCTCCTCTAAGTGTTGGTCCAACCTGTCAGCTGCCGGTGGCCACCAGGGGCAACTCTGGGCTGGCCTACCGGAACCTTGGACAATCCGGTGTGCCCTGAGAACGAGATATGTGCAGCTCCTATCGGGATTTGTCGGCACATTCGGGTGGCTTTGCTGGTTTAGTTTTACCATTGTCGAGATGTCTTGTAACCGGGATTCCGAGTCTGATCGGGCCGTCCTGGGAGAAGGAATATCCTTCGTTGACCATGAGAGCTTGTGATGGGCTAAGTTGGGACACCCCTGCAGGGTTTTGAACTTTCGAAAGCCGTGCCCGCGGTTATGGGCAGATGGGAATTTGTTAATGTCCGGTTGTAGAAAACCTGAAACTTAACTAATTAAAATGAATAAACAGCGTGTGTAACCGTGATGGTCTCTTTTCGGCGGAGTCCGGGAAGAGAACACAGTCTCGTGTTATGCTTGAACGTAGGTTGTTCTAGTATCACTTCTTGATCATAGTTTCTCGAACGTGCTTTGCCTTCTCTTCCCGCTCTATTTTGCGTATGTTAGCCACCATATATGCTAGTGCTTGCTGAAGCTCCACCTCATACCTTTTCCCTACCTATAAGCTTAAATAGTCTTGATCGCGAGGGTGTGAGATTGCTGAGTCCCCTTGACTCATAGATTACTTCAAAACAGATGCAGGGACCGATGATACCGCTCCAGGAGATTCGACTGAGCTCAAGTGGGAGTTCGATGAAGACTCAGGACGATACTACGTTTCCTTTCCAGACGATCAGTAGTGGAGCCCAGTTGGGGCGATCGGGGACATAATGCTTTTGGGGTTGTCTTTATTTTGGTTCCGTAGTCGGACCGTGAATGTATCTGGATGATTGTAATGATATATTTATGCTATTGTGTGACGTGGCGATTGTAAGCCAACTATGTACCTCTTTTCTTATTTAGTACATGGGATGTGTAAATATTACCCCTCTTGCGACACCGCCTACAATGCGGTTATGCCTCTAAGTCGTGCTCCGACACGTGGGAGATATAGCCGCATCGTGGGTGTTACAAGTTGGTAATCAGAGCCTTCCCCGACTTAGGAGCCCCCTGCTTGATCGAATCGTTTGTGTTGTTGAGTCTAGAAAAATGTTTTGAGTCTTTTAGGATTTATATATATCGGAGAGTAGGATTCTTTTTACTCCCCAGTCCCTTCGTCGCTCTGGTGAGGCATCCAGACGTAGAGTTTTGACTCTTCTCTTCTCAAATTTCACTAAAAAAATTAGGATCACGCAGGTATCTTGGAATCGTTCCAATGGTTTTGTGAGGAGAACATTGTTCTTGATGCCTCCTGACATTTAGGGGTTGTGGCAGTGTCCCGGGGAGTTGAGCTCCGAGGTGTTGTCGTCACAATTTTATCGTTGCAGTTCTGGAATACCTGAGTTTCGCCGACATCGAAAATCTCTTTTATGCAGTTGTTGGTGAGATAACCTCGACGCCACCTAGTACTGGGGCGGGAGTTCGGGAGTATTGCCATAACTCGTATAACGGATGCTTTTTGAAGGTTGAGGTAGATGATTTCCGAAGGTTTCTTGGTTATGTGTTGAAGGATGGATACAGCTGGATGTAGGATTTGCTAGTTTTGGGTGAGATATTATGCTTCCCCTGTATCCCCAACACCTAATTGCATAACCGGGAGAATTTCGGGAGTTTCATAGGTGGGAATTCATGTAGCTTTAGTATTTCTTCCGCAGATATTTGGTTTGTGATTGGGTAATCCTCACCAAGTATTTGTTCTTATCCATACCTTGTTGTTTTATTCACCTACCTCTATCTAAGTGGCTTCTCAATTTATGGAAGTGTGACCATTTAATTTGGAATGCATTCGTTCATTCTTGTTCGAATGTTAAGACTATGTGTTGCAATTTCAATCCATTGATTCAGCTTGAATATATACCTGTCAATGTGCTAACGGATGTCACCCTCTTCAGGATGGCTCCTCCAACGCATCAGAATCCGGAACCGCCGCCGCCACCACCTCCACCTCCGGAGGCATGGCAAGCTGTGATGGCCGCTACCAACGCCAACACGCAACTGATCATGCAACTCTTGCAAGAGTGCGACCAAGGAAATCAAGGCCATGGCAACAATCAGAATCAGTTTGCTACACTCAACGAGTTCCTCGCAAACCAGCCAAAGACCTTCAGTAACTATGTCGAGGCAACAGACGCTGATGATTGGCTCGTGGATATCTGTAAGCATTTCGAGTGCAGCAATGTCAGGCCTGAGGACTTTGTCAAGTTTGCCTCGTTCCAACTCAAAGAGCAAGCTGCAGAGTGGTATCATCAATACAAAGATTCCAGAGGAGGTCATGTGATTACCTGGGATGAATTCTGCCAAGACTTCAAAGCTCACCACATTCCTCAGAGTGTTGTTGAGAGCAAGCATGAGGAGTTCCGCAATCTGAAGCAAGGCAGCTTGTCTGTTTACCAGTACAACATCATGTTCCAGAAGCTCGCTCGTTTCACTAAGCAAGACGTCCCTGACGAGAAGAGCATGATTTATCAGTTCAGAGGTGGCCTCAGAGAAGATCTGCAACTAGCCCTTGTGCTTTTTGAGTCGAAGAAGTACGATGAGTTCTACAACATGGCACTGAAACAAGAGGTTGCTCAGCTCAAGTGCGATGCTTCCAAGAAGCGAGTCAGGGATGCAACTCCTTCTTCCTCAACTCAAGTGGTAACTAAACAGCAAAAGTATTGGTTGCCTCCTCCTCCATTCCGTTAGCCTTATCAGCAGAAGAGCAAAGGTGGCAATGGATCTTCCCACCCACCCAACCCAGGCTTTCAGAACAAGACTTCGTCTCATGCTCCAAGATCAAGTGCTCCGTATCACCGTCCGCTCTCGGAGGTTACGTGCAACAAGTGTCAGCAGAAGGGTCACTATTGCAAACAAATGCTTCAACCAGAGGCGTCTTCCTCCTCCTCCTCCTATGAGATCTGCTAGCACTGCAGTGGTCAAGCATAATCCCAAGTTTGCAAAGGTCAACATGATGAATGCAGCTTAGGCAGAGGACTCGTCAGATGTGATCATGGGTAACCTTCCTATTAACGATATCCCTGCAAAAGTTCTTTTTGACACTTGTGCATCGCATTGTTTCATCTCGAGACCATTTGCATCTAAGCATGAGTTGGCTTTCCAAGTTTTTCCTAGTCTGTTAGCAGTTGTCTCACCGGGTAAATGCATGAACGCCAACTCCATGGTTCCGTATGTTACCATCACGATGGGCGACTATAAGTTTCTGTCTTCTCATAATGTTATTGGTGACTCAGATATTGATCTTATTCTCGGAATGGATTGGCTTTCTAAGCACAAGGCTCAGCTTGATTGTGCCACCAGGCAAATTCAATTGACACATTCGTTTGAGGATGTAATCATCTTTGCCGCTCATGATGATACCATTCGACTGTTTTCTCTCAATGAGAAGGGCGAGTTGGATGACATCTCTCAGATTCCAGTCGTTTGCGGATATCAAGACGTCTTTCCAGAAGAGCTTCCAGGAATGCCTCCTCACCGGCCAGTTGAATTCCTGTAGCGACCAGATCTCAGACAGTCTGATCTCTGTGCTCCGGTGTCATCCCTGGATCAGTAATGCTGACACCACACAGTATTCGGAGGATTTATAGCAGAGTATCAATCACACACTTATTACATCGAGTGTCTCCATAGAGAACTTATTACAATAAATATGGCTTAAGGCCATCTAATAACGATAACAGTGGAAGGCTTGGAAGATAAGTGAGTCCATCAACTCCAACGGCATCACTGAGTATAGAACCACGACCTAAAAACTCCTTAATCATCGTCTGAAAAGTCTGCAACATTAATGTTGCAGCCCAAAAATGGGTCAGCACATGGAATATGCTGGCAAGGTAACACATAGAGAGTAATGGAATGAAACAGCTATACTATATGCATATTTGGCTGGTGGAAAGCTCTATGGTTACAGTTTTGCGTAAAGCCAATTTTTCCCTACTTCAAAGGAATAAAATTTAATTACTATCATGGTGGTTGTTAAACATTGAGAATGGTTGACAGCATTCTCAATCCCAATTAAGCATCATCATTAAACATAACCCAACAAAATTAATTTAGAGTAACATGTTGAGATTCACATGAAAATCCAAGTACTAGATACTCAAGATGTCCATAACCGGGGACACGGCTAACCATGATTAGTTTATTACACTCTGCAGAGGTTTGTGCACTTTTCCCCACAAGACTCGATCGCCTCCGTTTGGTTTCTCGCACTACAGGGTGTTTGAGAAGACGGATGACCGAGACATAGTCTTTCAGAAGCGCTAGCACCTTATGATCGGGTAGACCGTACCACCTACATCCCCTACATCTGCTAGTCTACCACTGTAAGAGTTCGCACGACTTAGTCAACTATGCTAGAGCCATAATAGCTTGTGGCTGCACATGAAGTTTCTAGTATGAATAGTCTCATGATCCCTTTGAGCCTGGGTGGCGGTCCAAAAGAAAACATGCAAGTCCTGGAATACCCAAGTGCCTCAATCCACCCAGATGTGTGTTTAAGTTGCCACCTTAGATAAACCATTAATTAACAATCTCACATATGTCATGGATATCACTCACCCAATCCACGTCTACTAGCATAGCATGGCATAATAAGCAAACGTAGAAGTAACTCCCAAAGGTTTGATAATAACAGGTAATAGGTACTACCTCATCTACTTCCCATCCCACAATTTAATTAGATCCTAATCATGCAATGTGTGAGGATTGATCTAATGCAATAAAACTGGGTAGTAGGAAAGGTATGATCAAAGTGTTACTTGCCTTGCTGATGATCCGCGAAACCTAACGATTCGAAGTAACAGGCGGCGCACTCCGGGTACTCTATCGCAGACAAACAAACAAGCATACAATAAGTACTCATCTAATGCACAGGTAAAACTCAAATAACAGATCTAACCAGAAGGTTCAACTTAAGAACTCCGGTTGGCAAAAAGAATCAAATCGAACGAAGCAACATAAATCAAACGGCGAAAGAAAACAACTTCGTTCTACTAATCTGGATCTAGAGCAAATTTTACAGTCGCAAAATCTTGTTTAAGTTGGTTAAACGGATAGAGGGTTTCGAGACGAATCCCTAGGCGCTTGAATCGCCTGATTCCGATAAACGAGCAAAAAGTTAAACTAAACCGAAAATCAGATCAGGAATCGCGATCAGAAAAATCACGGATTTAATCCGAGAAAAAGAAAAACGACGAACGCCGAATTTTTTTTTCAGCATGGAAAACGAGGCGCGACGAACCTCGGGCGGCGGGATCATCGGCGGTGGCGGCGGCGGCTCCGGCGGCGCGCGCGGATCGAGGCGGGGCTGATGGGCTGGGGCGGCTCGGGGTGGCGCTATTTAAAGGCTGCCCCCGGGCGGTGTCCCGCTCGGGTACGGCCCGAAGTCGGTTCGTTTTTTTAATTATTCCGCTCGGAAGAAAGTAAAAAGAAATACTAAACGGACTCCAAAAATTCCAAAATAAATTTTCACGGGCTTCTAAAATCAAGCCGCACAAGGTGAACATTTATTTGGGCCCTAAATGCAATTTTGAAAAACGCACTTTTTTCCTAAATTCAAATAAAACACCGAAAAACTCCGAAATAAAATCTTATTTGATTTTATTATTAAATCCTCAATATTTCTTTATTTTTGGAAAGTCATTTTATTCCCTCTCTCATATTTTTGTAGTAGAAATAATTGATGATAAAATAAATAAAATCAAATGATCCTATTCTCAAAATTTGAGAGAACTCAAATATGAAAATAACGAAATCCCCAACTCTCTCCGTGGGTCATTGAGTTGCGTAGAATTTCTAGGATCAACCAAAATGCAAAATAAAATTGTTGGGGAACGTAGTGATTTAAAAAAATTTCCTACCAGGAGGGTTACCGGAACCCTACCGGGAGTAGTAATGGGCCATATGGGCCTTAGTGGAGAGAGAGAAGGGCGCCAAGGTGGGCCGCGCGCCTCCTCCCCCCTTGGTCCGAATTGGACTAGGAGAGGGGGGGCGGCGCCCCCCTTTCCTTCTCCCTCCCCACTTCTTTCCCCCTCCTAGTAGGAGTCCTACTCCTACTAGGAGGAGGACTCCTCCTAGCGCGCCTATAGGGGCCGGCCGGCCTCCTCCCCTTGATCCTTTATATACGGGGGCAGGGGGCACCCCTAGACACACAAGTTGATCCACGTGATCATATTCTTAGCCGTGTGCGGTGCCCCCTTCCACCATAATCCTCGATAATATTGTAGCGGTGCTTAGGCGAAGCCCTGCGACGGTAGTACATCAAGATCGTCACCACGCCGTCGTGCTGACGGAACTCTTCTCCGACACTTTGCTGGATCAGAGTCCGGGGATCGTCATCGAGCTGAACGTGTGCTAGAACTCGAAGGTGCCGTAGTTTCGGTGCTTGATCGGTCGGGCCGTGAAGACGTACGACTACATCAACCGCGTTGTGCTAACGCTTCCGCTGTCGGTCTACAAGGGTACGTAGATCACACTCTTCCCTCGTTGCTATGCATCACCATGATCTTGTGTGTGCGTAGGAAATTTTTTTAAATCACTACGTTCCCCAACAGTGGCATCCGAGCCTAGGTTTTATGTGTTGATGTTATATGCACGAGTAGAACACAAGTGAGTTGTGGGCGATATAAGTCATACTGCTTACCAGCATGTCATACTTTGGTTCGGCGGTATTGTTGGACGAAGCGGCCCGGACCGACATTACGCGTACGCTTACGCGAGACCGGTTCTCCCGACGTGCTTTGCACAAAGGTGGCTAGCGGGTGTCAGTTTCTCCAACTTTAGTTGAACCAAGTGTGGCTACGCCTGGTCCTTGCGAAGGTTAAAACAGCACCAACTTGACAAACTATCGTTGTGGTTTTGATGCGTAGGTAAGATTGGTTCTTGCTTAAAGCCCGTAGCAGCCACGTAAAACTTGCAACAACAAAGTAGAGGACGTCTAACTTGTTTTTGCAGGGCATGTTGTGATGTGATATGGTCAAGACATGATGCTGAATTTTATTGTATGAGATGATCATGTTTTGTAACCAAGTTATCGACAACTGGCAGGAGCCATATGGTTGTCGCTTTATTGTATGCAATGCAATTGCGCTGTAATGCTTTACTTTATCACTAAACGGTAGCGATAGTCGTGGAAGCATAAGATTGGCGAGACGACAACGATGCTACGATGGTGTTCAAGGTGTCGCGCCGGTGACGATGGTGATCACGGCGGTGCTTCGAAGATGGAGATCACAAGCACAAGATGATGATGGCCATATCATATCACTTATATTGATTGCATGTGATGTTTATCTTTTATGCATCTTATCTTGCTTTGATTGACGGTAGCATTTTAAGATGATCTCTCACTAATTATCAAGAAGTGTTCTCCCTGAGTATGCACCGTTGCGAAAATTCTTCGTGCTGAGACACCACGTGATGATCGGGTGTGATAGGCTCTACATTCAAATACAACGGGTGCAAAACAGTTGCACACGCAGAATACTCAGGTTATACTTGATGAGCCAAGCATATACAGATATGGCCTCGGAACACGGAGACCGAAAGGTCGAGCATGAATCATATAGTAGATATGATCAACATAGCGATGTTCACCAATGAAACTACTCCATCTCACGTGATGATCGGACATGGTTTAGTTGATTTGGATCACGTAATCACTTAGATGATTAGAGGGATGTCTATCTAAGTGGGAGTTCTTTAGTAATATGATTAATTGAACCTAAATTTATCATGAACTTAGTACCTGATAGTATCTTGCTTGTCTATGTTTGATTGTAGTTAGATGGCCCGTGCTGTTGTTCCATTGAATTTTAATGCGTTCCTTGAGAAAGCAAAGTTGAAAGATGATGGTAGCAATTACACGGACTGGGTCCGTAACTTAAGGATCATCCTCATTGCTGCACAGAAGAATTATGTCCTGGAAGCACCGCTGGGTGCCAGGCCTGCTGCTGGAGCAACACCAGATGTTATGAACGTCTGGCAGAGCAAAGTTGATGACTACTCGATAGTTCAGTGTGCCATGCTTTACGGCTTAGAATCGGGACTTCAATGACGTTTTGAACGTCATGGAGCATATGAGATGTTCCAGGAGTTGAAGTTAATATTTTAAGCAAATGCCCGGATTGAGAGACATGAAGTCTCCAATAAGTTCTATAGCTGCAAGATGGAGGAGAACAGTTCTGTCAGTGAGCATATACTCAAAATGTCTGGGTATAATAATCACTTGATTCAATTGGGAGTTAATCTTCCAAATGATTGCATCATTGACAGAATTCTCCAATCACTGCCACCAAGCTACAAGAGCTTCGTGATGAACTATAATATGCAAGGGATGAATAAGACTATTCCCGAGCTCTTCGCAATGCTGAAAGCTGCGGAGGTAGAAATCAAGAAGGAGCATTGAGGGAGTCCTGAATTAAGGGGTGTTCGGGTAGCCGGACTATACCTTCAGCCGGACTCCTGGACTATGAAGATACAAGATTGAAGACTTCGTTCCGTGTCCGTATGGGACTTTCCTTGGCGTGGAAGGCAAGGTTGGCGATGCGGATATTCAAGATCTCCTACCATTGTAACCGACTCTGTGTAACCCTAACCCTATCCGGTGTGTATATAAGCCGGAGGGTTGTAGCCCGTAGAGAATCAACTCCATACACAATCATACCATAGGCTAACTTCTAGGGTTTAGCCTCCTTGATCTCGTGATAGATCTACTCTTGTACTACCCATATCTTCAATATTAATCAAGCAGGAGTAGGGTTCTACCTTCATCGAGAGGGCCCGAACCTGGGTAAAACAAAGTGTCCCCAGTCTCCTGTTACCATCCGGCCTAGACGCACAGTTCGGGACCCCCTACCCGAGATCCGCCGGTTTTGACACCGACATTGGTGCTTTCATTGAGAGTTCCGCTGTGTGATCGACAAAAGGATTGATGGCTCGCCTGTAGATCAACTGCGACTTCAACGTCTTCGTCACCAGTTCGACTGGTCACCTTGGTTCGACCAAGAATTGTGCTCCGTGTTCGGATCACCATGTTCGGACAAGGGTCTTCATCAAACATCAACTCCGATCTCTAGCAAGATCACGGAGGAATCATATATGGAGCTCGGGGGCTCAACGTCAACATTGCCCTCAAGCGACCGTGCTGTTTTTTGGACAGCGAACTCGTATCTGCCGCCACCACCTCCTCGAGTATCGCTTTGACGATCGCTTTGGTGGAATTGTGCGGAATTGAGTCTATAACAATCCTGGAAAATTTCGTCGAGTTCCGATGGAGGAATCTCTGGCAATCCACGATATACTGGAGCCCTGTCAAATCTAGACGGGAATTTGGATGAGTTTAGGGCGTGGTATCCAGCTTCCAGCTCAGACGTCCTTTGGAAGATCCAATCGTTGATCGGCTGCGGAATTTCTGTATCTACCACCTCTCAAAATTTCAGCTCGATCCGACCGTCCAAACTCCGGGAACCTTCCGATTAGTGCATCACTTTTCGGATCTGTTTTCTGCGCGAAAACGAGTCCGACCCGAGTTCATCTTTTTATGAAGAGGATTTCGGACATCCCTTTTGAAGGAAGTTTTGTATGGGGTATTGTGTTTTGTTCCTCAACACATCCCACTAACTTTAAGATCTTTTGAACATGATCTTCAACATCAGGCTGGTGTCAAACCAGTCCGGCAATATTACTCCACGGCTGCCGACCTGCGCTAGACACGTCGTCACTTTAACCGAGCTCAACTTCTTCGGATCATCATCTCGGCAAGCCGAACAAGAGTCCGGCATCGCGAAGGATAAATCATCATTAACATCGCCGCCCCACGGATTACACGGAGCGGGCATACCGGCATCGCCGCACGGTCGCTTCATCAAGCCGACATCGACCACGTCACGACCTGCATCGACATGGCCGCACTATTGCTTCTTCAAGCTGGTGTCCATCACGCCGACCTACCTCGACATCTCGGCTGGACCGAGGGCTTCGCCATCTCTTCATCAAACCTACTCCGGACGCTTCGGCGTCACTAGCCGACCAGCTCCGTCATGTTAGCTGGGCCGAGGGCTTTGCCTTGGCGAGTCAACCTTTACCAGCATTGCCATGCCGTCGTTTTATCGCCCATCAGGCAATGGGTGTGCAGAGCGAGTCCCAATTTTGGGAATCATCTTCCTTCGGATTGCTACAACAAATAAACCAGGTGCTATTAATCCCAGTATTTTTTGCTTGTTTGGGTTCATTTTTCCCAAGAAATTATTACTCTGGTTTGTCCATGATATGTACACAGGTCTATCAAATGGTGACCGCATTAATGATGGTCGCGTGGTGGTTCGATCAGTTTCCGTACATAGTCCGGCGAACGCCGCATCCGGAGCTCGGACCGACCTGTGAATTCAGGCTTTGCCACGCCTCTACTACATCACGCCGACGCCCTGCATCGACATTGACTTCGGCGCCAGGCCATATTTCTTTTATTACTCACTTTGCATAAATTATTTATTATGCAACGATTTTTTTAATTATCATTATTACTACTATCTCCGGTTTGCACTATTTTTTGTGCATAGGAAAATGATCCGGGGACTTCGGCGTCACTCTGCCGGTCTGCATTGACCGTGCTATGTCACCACTTCGGCGTGTCGAGCTCTCCGCGCCGCCACCTCGGGACCGGCTTGGGGGATGGAACCTTGCCCCGCATCAAGCTCGGACCGCGTCATCAATACCGAACACATTAACCAGCTAAGTCGCTTTCATGCTCAAAGCTTTAATTTCTAATTTGTGTTCGGTTCGACCAAGCATTATACTTTTTTGGAAAAAAGTTGCTTGTAAAAATTTTTCGTTGTCCAAACTTTGTTTGTGACACACAAATTCAAAGACCCAATTCATTTGGGGGCTTCCTTTATGAAGCTTTTCCTCTTGCATGTGATTATACTTGTACGGCTTCGTTCCTTGTTCGTGTATTATGCCACAATATGCACCATATTGACTTAAGCGATTTGCAAGCTGGGTTGCCTCGCTCCTGTGTTTACCCCTACATTCCCGATTATTCGGCTAGGGAGTAAAGGGAGCACCTCTGCGATTGTCACGATCGGGTCACCCGAGCCGGACCTTAGACTGGGTGAAGCCAAAAGCTAGTGCTCTTATAGTTATTCAATGATGGTCGGCACACAACGGAACTCATGAGTACAAAAAATCTATTGCACAAGTCTCATAATAACAATGAGCACCGAAGAAAGGTATCGGTGGGGGTACTATTTTCTTCGAAGATGCTTCTTACACTTCACGGTAATATAGCATAAGTTCCCTGAGCGCGCTTTGTCTGTTACAACCTTATGGCCTAATTGCCTGGTTATTGGAAACACCATCGATATTCTCGACCGATGGAGTACATAACACTTTTTGGTCCTTGACCGAAGAGGGAGAAGCTGATGGTCGGTTAAGACGCGTTTAAAGTTCGGTTGAACATAGATATGATATAAGTACTTCGGTACATGCAATCATTCTTCTACCCAAGTCACTTGGGGGCTCCTAAGTTTATTTGGGCCGTTTTATAATAAGTGTTCTTCTTCTTAGTTGTTACAAAGTTTTATTATTTATCACTCCTTTTTTCGACACGAGTGTGCGATCACTAGCCAGGGAGCCTAATTTCTCTCTCAAAACCGCTAGAGTTTAGTTTGCTAAACTGGCCTGATGAGAAGTACTCCGCCCTCGGGATAGGAGGTTGAAGCCGTAGGCTGACCCGCTCGAAGTCTTGAGATAGGATGTATCATGTTAAAGCACGACAGAAGCACTTCCTTTTTCTAAGACCAATTTTCGGATTGGCACCGAACACTTGATCTTGTTCGGACATCATGTTTTTACTGACGTTTCTTGGTTTTCCAAGCTTTTTGGCACTTTTAAACTATTTGTGCTTTTCCAGCATTAGTCTCGCAGTGCAACGCCGGACACCTTTAGGGATTCAGCAAAAACATTCTCAGATATTGCTATATATGCATCGGTTTCGAATTGTGTCTTCGGTCAATAGTTGGGTTGCCCGGCTCCTGCACTTGCTTCCTACGTTCCGTTTTGTTCGGCTAGGCGTGCAAAGGGAGAACCACTGCGATTGTGCTTCCAGCTCACATGGTTAAGCACCTTAGTGGAGAAAGCCGAAAACTGACTGTCACAATAAGCGTAAACTGGTCAGCGATCCGATGACTATGACGGGCCATTCATAACATTGGCCGAAGTGTTTACGGCTTGACCTCGACTGTCGCCGAACACTACCGGGGGCTATTAACTGGCCTCCCAAACTAAATCCTCGATATTTTGCTCTTACATTCGAACTGAGGTTTCATGATCATGCTTAGCATGACAACCCAAAGAAAGGAACCGATAGCGGTACTATTTTCTTTGGAAGACATTTCTTCTGTTAAACAGTAATATAACATATCTCTCTACGTACCTTTGTTTATAAAACCGTATGGACAGATTGCCTTGTTTGTTGTAAATCTTTGCCCTCATAAAGGCTTTATAAAGTAGGACAAACACTCCTCGTCTACTGGCCGAGGAGGTGGAAGCCGATGGTCGGTCAACAAAGTTTTGTACAATGCGGATCTGAGCATTAATGACGTAAAGTACTTGGATACATAGAGTCATTACACATAATTTGTGATTTTACTATGGATATTGATCCTTAATTCGGCCACCCGTGCCCGCATTAAGGCTCGGGGGCTACTGGGCTTCGGGCTTATTATTTACAAATATTAAAGGGGCACATCGATCCCTTGATCTGGTGTTGCCACCCGACCAGTGTCTCGGGGGCTACTGCATTGCTTGTCCAATGCAGAAAATTTTATGTGCAATATAGTTTCCGAGGAGATTTTGATCCTCAGGTTGGTCGGCCACACCCAACCTAAGTCTCGAGGACTAAGCACGCCGCTTTTTGTGTCCCGAAGTATCCTGCCGAGTTAGGACTTGATCCTCAGGCCGATTTTACAAATCAACCTGAGTCTCAGCGGCTACTGGGATCAGCGGTCTTACGTCATCCTTCAGGTGCATCTCGGGTTTTAAACCAATACACACCTTGAGGGCTACTGGCTATATATCTCGGCAGAGAATAAATTGCACCAATCAAAAATATTGACAAAAATAGGCCCACATTCGGGGTGGTGCACCACCTCGGAAGCAGCCTGGCATAAAGCTCGGGCGCTAGTGGCTGGCTCCATAGAGGGCATTTCCGGCATTAAGCTCGGCTAAACTCCTTCAAAACTTCTTTGAACCAAGGTGATTTACGACACCTCGGATACAGTCCGGCATTGGAGCTCGGATACATAGTCCGGCGTTGGAGCTCGGATACATTCCGGTGTTAGAGCTGGGAAGTGCGGACTTGGGCGCTGGAGCTCGAGTGCGCGGAAAATGGATAGGCAAAGGAGGAAGAAGGCGTAGGTGAAAGGGTGGATTCTTATCCCCTTATATTGGCGGACGCAACTACGTGTCCCCACCAGCCTAATAAAACTCGCTTGCCTCCCAAGCGCCGCGGTAAATGGCGCGGTTAGGGTTACCCACGTCCGTATTGATGAGAAACCCGTAAAAAGGGTACACGATCTCTGCTTTGACAAGACGTGCCAAGGAAACCGCCTCGCAAGACATGCTGAGGTGGAAAAGTAAAAACGATTCGAGTAAAGGACTTGGCCGTAGTGTGATGACGCGCTGCGGAATACGTCGGCAGATTTGATTTGTGTCAATATTATTCTCTCTATGGCAATATGTGGAAACTTATTTTGCAGAACCGGACACTACTCTTGGTGTTTACAGATCTTCTATGAAGGACTTGGAGGAGGAACCCGCCTTGCAATGCCGAAGACAATTTGCGTGCCGGACTCATCTTCATTGAAGCCTGGTTCAGGGGCTACTGAGGGAGTCCTGGATTAGGGGGTGTTCGGGTAGCCGGACTATACCTTCAGCCGGACTCCTGGACTATGAAGATACAAGATTGAAGACTTCGTCCCGTGTCCGGATGGGACTTTCCTTGGCATGGAAGGCAAGCTTGGCGATGCGGATATTCAAGATCTCCTACCATTGTAACCGACTCTGTGTAACCCTAACCCTATCCGGTGTCTATATAAGCCGAAGGGTTGTAGCCCGTAGAGAATCAACTCCATACACAATCATACCATAGGCTAGCTTCTAGGGTTTAGCTTCCTTGATCTCGTGGTATATCTACTCTTGTACTACCCATATCTTCAATATTAATCAAGCAGGAGTAGGGTTCTACCTCCATCGAGAGGGCCCGAACCTGGGTAAAACAAAGTGTCCCCAGTCTCCTGTTACCATCCATCCTAGACGCACAGTTCGGGACCCCCTACCCGAGATCCGCCGGTTTTGACACCGACAAGCATCAAGTGTTGATGGTCAATAAGACCACTAGTTTCAAGAAAAAGGGCAAAGGGAACAAGAAGGGGAACTTCAAAAAGAACAGCAAGCAAGTTGCTACTCAAGAGAAGAAACCCAAACCTGGACCTAAGCCTGAAACTGAGTGCTTCTACTGCAAGCAGACTGGTCACTGGAAGCGGAACTGCCCCAAGTATTTGGCGGATAAGAAGGATGGCAAGGTGAACAAAGGTATATGTGATATACATGTTATTGATGTGTACCTTACTAATGCTCGCAGTAGCACCTGGGAATTTGATACTGGTTCTGCTGCTAATATTTGCAACTCGAAACAGGGACTACGGATTAAGCGAATATTGGCTAAGGACGAGGTGACGATGCGCGTGGGAAATGGTTCCAAAGTCGATGTGATCGCGGTCGGCACGCTACCTCTACATCTACCTTCGGGATTAGTATTAGACCTAAATAATTGTTATTTGGTGCTAGCGTTAAGCATGAACATTATATCTGGATCTTGTTTGATGCGAGACGGTTATTCATTTAAATCAGAGAATAATGGTTGTTCTATTTATATGAGTAATATCTTTTATGGTCATGCACCCTTAAAGAGTGGTCTATTCTTATTAAATCTCGATAGTAGTGACACACATATTCATAATGTTGAAGCCAAAAGATGCAGAGTTGATAATGATAGTGCAACTTATTTGTGGCACTACCGTTTGGGTCATATCGGTGTAAAGCGCATGAAGAAACTCCATACTGATGGGCTTTTGGAACCACTTGATTATGAATCACTTGGTACTTGCGAACCGTGCCTTATGGGTAAGATGACAAAAACACTGTTCTCCGGTACTATGGAGAGAGCAACAGATTTGTTAGAAATCATACATACAGATGTATGTGGTCCGATGAATGTTGAGGCTCGTGGCGGATATAGTTATTTTCTCACCTTCGCAGATGACTTAAGCAGATATGGGTATATCTACTTAATGAAACATAAGTCTGAAACGTTTGAAAAGTTCAAAGAATTTCAGAGTGAAGTTGAAAATCATCGTAACAAGAAAATAAAATTCCTACGATCTGATCGTGGAGGAGAATATTTGAGTTACGAGTTTGGTGTACATTTGAAACAATGTGGAATAGTTTCGCAACTCACGCCACCCGGAACACCACAGCGTAATGGTGTGTCCGAACATCGTAATCGTACTTTACTAGATATGGTGCGATCTATGATGTCTCTTACTGATTTACCGCTATCGTTTTGGGGATACGCTCTAGAGACGGCCGCATTCACATTAAATAGGGCACCATCAAAATCCGTTGAGACGACGCCTTATGAACTGTGGTTTGGCAAGAAACCAAACTTGTCGTTTCTGAAAGTTTGGGGCTGCGATGCTTATGTGAAAAAGCTTCAACCTGATAAGCTTGAACCCAAATCGGAGAAATGTGTGTTCATAGGATATCCAAAGGAAACTATTGGATACACCTTCTATCACAGATCCGAAGGCAAGACTTTTGTTGCTAAATTCGGAAACTTTCTGGAGGAGTTTCTCTCGAAAGAAGTGAGTGGGAGGAAAGTAGAACTTGACGAGGTAACTGTACCTGCTCCCTTATTGGAAAGTAGTACATCACAGAAACCTGTTTCTGTGACACCTACACCAATTAGTGAGGAAGCTAATGATAATGATCATGAAACTTCAGAACAAGATACTACTGAACCTCGTAGATCAACCAGAGTAAGATCCGTGCCGGAGTGGTACGGTAATCCTGTTCTGGAAGTCATGCTACTAGATCATGATGAACCTACGAACTATGAAGAAGCGATGGTGAGCCCAGATTCCGCAAAATGGCTTGAAGGCATGAAATCTGAGATGGGATCCATGTATGAGAACAAAGTATGGACTTTGGTTGACTTGCCCAATGATCGGCAAGCAATTGAGAATAAATGGATCTTGAGGAAGAAGACTGACGCTGACAGTAATATTACTGTCTACAAAGCTCGACTTGTCGCAAAAGGTTTTCGGCAAGTTCAAGGGATTGACTACGATGAGACCTTCTCACCCGTAGCGAGGCTTAAGTCTGTCCGAATCATGTTAGCAATTACCGCATTTTATGATTATGAAATTTGGCAAATGGATGTCAAAACTGCATTCCTGAATGGATTTCTACAAGAGTTGTATATGATGCAGCTGGAAGGTTTTGTCGATCCAAAGGGAGCTAACAAAGTGTGCAAGCTCCAGCGATCCATTTATGGACTGGTGCAAGCCTCTCGGAGTTGGAATAAACGCTTTGATAGTGTGATCAAAGCATTTGGTTTTATATAGACTTTTGGAGAAGCCTGTATTTACAAGAAAGTGAGTGGGAGCTCTGTAGCATTTCTGGTATTATATGTAGATGACATATTACTAATTGGAAATGATATAGAATTTCTGGATAGCATAAAAGGATACTTGAATAAAAGTTTTTCAATGAAAGACCTCGGTGAAGCTACCTACATATTGGGCATCAAGATCTATAGAGACAGATCGAGACGCTTAATTGGACTTTCACAAAGCACATACCTTGACAAAGTTTTGAAAAAGTTCAAAATGGATCAAGCAAAGAAAGGATTCTTGCCTGTGTTACAAGGTGTGAAATTGAGTAAGACTCAAAGTCCGACCAATGCAGAAGATAGAGAGAAAATGAAAGATGTTCCCTATGCTTCAGCCATAGGCTCTATCATGTATGCAATGCTGTGTACCAGACCTGATGTGTGTCTTGCTATAAGTCTAGCAGGGAGGTACCAAAGTAATCCAGGAATGGATCACTGGACAGCGGTCAAGAACATCCTGAAATACCTGAAAAGGACTAAGGATATGTTTCTCATATATGGAGGTGACAAAGAGCTCATCGTAAATGGTTACGTTGATGCAAGCTTTGACACTGATCCGGACGATTCTAAATCGCAAACCGGATACGTGTTTACATTAAACGGCGGAGCTATTAGTTGGTGCAGCTCTAAACAAAGCGTTGTGGCGGGATCTACATGTGAAGCGGAGTACATAGCTGCTTCGGAAGCAGCAAACGAAGGAGTCTGGATGAAGGAGTTCATATCCGATCTAGGTGTCATACCTAGTGCATCGGGTCCAATGAAAATCTTTTGTGACAATACTGGTGCAATTGCTTTGGCAAAGGAATCCAGATTTCACAAGAGAACCAAGCACATCAAGAGACGTTTCAATTCTATCCGGGATCTAGTCCAGGTGGGAGACATAGAGATTTGCAAGATACATATGGATCTGAATGTAGCAGACCCGTTTACTAAGCCTCTTCCACGAGCAAAACATGATCAGCACCAAAGCTCCATGGGTGTTAGAATCATTACTGTGTAATCCAGATTATTGACTCTAGTGCAAGTGGGAGACTGAAGGAAATATGCCCTAGAGGCAATAATAATGTTATTATTTTATTTCCTTATATCATGATAAATGTTTATTATTCATGCTAGAATTGTATTATCCGGAAACATAATACTTGTGTGAATATATAGTCAAACCAAACGTCACTAGTATGCCTCTACTTGACTAGCTCGTTAATCGAAGATGGTTATGTTTCCTAACCATAGACATGTGTTATCATTTGATTAATGGGATCACATCATTAGGAGAATGATGTGATTGACATGACCCATTCCATTAGCTTAGCACCCGATCGTTTAGTATGTTGTTATTGCTTTCTTCATGACTTATACATGTTCCTATGACTACGAGATTATGCAACTCCCGTTTACCGGAGGAACACTTTGTGTGCTACCAAACGTCACAACGTAACTGGGTGATTATAAAGGAGCTCTACAGGGGTCTCCAAAGGTGAATGTTGGGTTGGCGTATTTCAAGATTAGGATTTGTCACTCCGATTGTCGGAGAGGTATCTCTGGGCCCTCTCGGTAATGCTTCCGCTGTCGGTCTACAAGGGTACGTAGATCACACTCTTCCCTCGTTGCTATGCATCACCATGAACGAGGGAAGAGTGTGATCTATGTACCCTTGTAGACCGACAGCGGAAGCGTTAGCACAACGCGGTTGATGTAGTCATATGTCTTCACGGCCCGACCGATCAAGCACCGAAACTACGGCACCTCCGAGTTCTAGCACACGTTCAGCTCGATGACGATCCCCGAACTCCGATCTAGCAAAGTGTCGGGGAAGAGTTCCATCAGCACGACGGCGTGGTGACGATCTTGATGTACTACCATCGCAGGGCTTTGCCTAAGCACCGCTACAATATTATCGAGGATTATGGTGGAAGGGGGCACCGCACACGGCTAAGAATATGATCATGTGGATCAACTTGTGTGTCTAGGGGTGCCCCCTGCCCCCGTATATAAAGGATCAAGGGGAGGAGGCCGGCCAGCCCCTATAGGCGCGCCAGGAGGAGTCCTCCTCCTAGTAGGAGTAGGACTCCTACTAGGAGGGGGAAAGAAGTGGGGAGGGAGAAGGAAAGGGGGGCGCCGCCCCCCTCTCCTAGTCCAATTCGGACCAAGGGGGGAGGAGGCGCGCGGCCCACCCTGGCGCCCTTCTCTCTCTCCACTAAGGCCCATATGGCCCATTACTACTCCCGGTAGGGTTCCGGTAACCCTCCGGCTCTCCGGTTTTCTCCGAAATCATCCGGAACACTTCCGGTGTCCGAATATAGCCGTCCAATATATCAATCTTTATGTATCGACCGTTTCGAGACTCCTCGTCATGTCCGTGATCACATCCGGGACTCCGAACTAACTTCGGTACATCAAAACTCATAAACTCATAATATAACTGTCATCGAAACCTTAAGCGTGCGGACCCTATGGGTTCGAGAACAATGTAGACATGACCGAGACACGTCTCCGGTCAATAACCAATAGCGGAACCTGGATGCTCATATTGGCAACTACATATTCTACGAAGATCTTTTATCGGTCAGACCGCATAACAACATACGTTGTTCCCTTTGTCATCGGTATGTTACTTGCCCGAGATTCGATCGTCGGTATCTCAATACCTAGTTCAATCTCGTTACCGGCAAGTCTCTTTACTCGTTTCGTAATACATCATCTTGCAACTAACTCATTAGTTGTAATGCTTGCAAGGCTTATGTGATGTGCATTACCGAGAGGGCCCAGAGATACCTCTCCGACAATCAGAGTGACAAATCCTAATCTCGAAATACGCCAACCCAACAAAAATATGATATGCATGATGATCTAATGTATAACATTCCAAATTGAAAATTTGGGATGTTACAATTCGTCATCGATCTTGAGCCTGGCACGGAACCTGTTTGCAAACGTCCTTACAAGCTTGGACCTGAAGAGGTTAAGGAGCTGAAGAAACAACTCGATATTCAAGAGCGTATGGGTCTCATCCGACCAAGTTCTTCTCCATGGGGTTGTGGTGTTATTTTCGTCAAGAAGAAGGATGGAACGGACCGACTTTGTGTCGACTACCATCCATTGAACAAGAAGACCATAAAGAACAAGTACCCACTTCCCGACATCAATGAGCTTTTCGAACAACTCAAAGGTGCTCAAGTATTCTCCAAGCTTGACCTCCGTATGGGCTATCATCAGATTCGCATTCGTGAAGAAGATATCCCCAAGACAACATTCAGAACAAGCTATGGTTCATATGAATACACTGTCATGTCTTTCGGCCTTGTCAACGCTCCTCTAACATTCTCTCGCATGACGAACTTCATCTCCAACGCCTACACAAATGACTTCGTCTTGGTCTATCTCGATGACATTTTGGTCTTTTCCAAGAACAAGGAGGATCATGCCAAGCACTTGAGATTGGTGCTGGACAAACTCAGAGAACATCAGCTCTATGCGAAGTTTTCAAAGTGTGAGTTTTGGCTCGATGAGGTTCTCTACCTTGGGCATATCATCTCCGCCAAGGGCATAGCTGTTAATCCTGAGAAGGTGTCTGCAATTGTGAATTGGGAACCGCCTCAGAACGTGAAGCAACTCCGCAGCTTCCTTGGGCTCACAAGCTATTGTCGAAGGTTCGTTGAGAACTTCTCTAAGATCACAAAGCCTCTTTCCAACCTTCTCCAGAAGCATGTGAAGTATGTCTGGTCGCCTGAATGTGACATCGCTTTCAACACCCTCAAAGAGAAGTTAGTCACAGCTCCAGTTCTGACTCCTCCTGATGAATCCAAACCATTCGAGGTTTTCTGTGATGCTTCCCTTCAAGGTCTCGGTGTAGTGTTGATGCAAGAGAAGAAAGTTGTGGCCTATACCTCTCGCCAGTTGAAGCCCAACGAAAAGAACTACCCCACTCACGACCTCGAGTTGGCGGCAGTTGTCCATGCTCTTTTAACATGGAGACATCTCTTGTTGGGAAGAAAACTGGACATCTTCACTGATCATAAGAGTCTCAAGTACATCTTCACTCAGCCCAACCTCAACCTCAGGCAGACTCGTTGGGTCGAAATGATTCAAGAGTATAATCCGAGTATTGAATATACTCCAGGCAAGGCCAATGTAATTGCTGACGCATTGAGCAGGAAGGCTTACTGCAACAGTTTGATTATCAAGCCATACCAACCAGAGCTTTGTGAAGCTTTCCACAAACTTAATCTCCAAGTTGTTCCTCAAGGATTCCTTGCCAACCTCCAAGTCTATCCTACTTTGGAAGATCAGATTCGTGAGGCTCAACTTCTTGATGCTATGGTGAAGAAGGTGAAAATTGGGATTGCCAAGAGTCAACCCAAGTACAAGTGTTATTGCCTTGATGACAAGGATACTCTATTCTTCGAGGATCGCATTGTTGTTCCTAAAGGTGATCTTCGTAAAGTCATTATGAACGAAGCTCACAATTCACTCCTCTCTATTCACCCTGGAAGTACAAAGATGTACCATGACCTCAAGCAGTCGTATTGGTGGACTCGAATGAAGCGCGAAATTTCTCAGTTTGTGAATGAATGTGATGTCTGCAGAAGAGTGAAAGCAGAACACCAACGACCAGCTGGTCTCCTCCAACCTCTTGCCATTCTAGAATGGAAGTTTGACCATATTGAGATGGACTTCGTGACTGGTTTTCCTAAGTCCAAGCATGGCAATGATCCTATCTTCGTTGTCATTGACAAGCTCACTAAAGTGGCTCATTTTCTTCCTATCAAAGAGTTTATCACAGCAGCTCAGTAGGCAGAGCTATATACCTCCAGGATTGTCTCTCTGCACGGCATTCCACAGTTGATATCTTCAGATCGTGGAAGCATCTTCACTTCTAAGTTCTGGGATTCCTTTCAAAAGGCCATGGGCACCAGCATTCGCTTCAGCACAGCTTTTCATCCTCAAACCAGTGGCCAAGTCGAGCGAGTCAATCAAATTCTTGAAGATATGCTCAGGGCATGTGTCATTTCTTTCGGTATGAAGTGGGAAGATTGTCTTCCATATGCCAAGTTCTCCTACAACAATAGCTTCCAAGCGAGTTTGGGCAAGGCCCCATTCGAGATTCTCTATGGCAGGAAGTGTCGTACTCCTCTTAACTGGTCAGAGACTGGTGAATGCCAACTTCTTGGCAATGACTTGATCACAGAGGCTGAAGAAATGTGCAAAGTCATTCGTGAAAATCTCAAAGCCGCACAACCGTGCCAGAAGAGTTACTATGATAGCAAGCATCGTCACTTGGCTTTTGAGATCGGAGACCATCTCTACCTCCATGTCTCTCCAATGAAAGGTACTCGTCGCTTCGGTATCAAAGGGAAGCTTGCCCCTAGATACGTGGGTCCTTTCAAGATCATTGGCAAAAGAGGCGATCTAGCCTATCAACTTGAGCTTCCATCCAACTTTGCAAATGTGCACGACGTGTTTCACGTGTCTCAACTCCGCAAGTGTTTCAAGACTCCTGACCGCACCATCAACTTTGAAGAGATTGATCTCCAAGAAGACCTATCTAATCATGAGCACCCCGTTGCTATTCTTGAAGAAACTGAGCGCAAGACTCGAAACAAGTCTATGAAATTCCTAAAAGTGAAGTGGTCACATCATTCTGACTGTGAAGCCACCTGGGAACGTGAGGACCACCTCCGTTATGAATATCCGGAGTTTTTCCAGTCCTAGATCTCGGGACGAGATCCTTTCGTAGTGGTGGAGTGTTGTAACGCCCCATATGTAACCTGCCCTATTTGTATTCCAACTCTTGCCATTTTCGGCACTAAGTTATGATATTTCCTCGTTTTCGGGTTTTGTCTTCGTTTTGCTTTTGTCTTTGTCATGCATCTCATTATCATGTCATCATGTGCATCACATTTGCATACATGTTCGTCTCATGCATCCGAGCATTTTCCCCATTGTCCATTTTGCATTCCGGCGCTCCTATGTCCTCTGGTGTCTCCTTTTACCTGTTTTCGTGTGCGGGTGTTAAACGTTCTCGGATTGGACCGAGACTTGCCAAGCGGCCTTGGTATACTACCGGTAGACCGCCTGTCAAGTTTCGTGCCATTTGGACTTCGTTTGATACTCCAGCGGTTAACCGAGGAACCGTAAAGGCCTCGTGTGTGTTGCAGCCCAACACCTCTCCAAAGTGGCCCAAAACCCACCTAAACCCCCTCCATCATCTCGTTCGTTCGATCACGATCGCGTGGCCACAAACTGTGCTCAATTTGGAGCCTCCTAGCTCCCTCTAGGTATAAATATGTGCACCCCGTCCAAATCCTGGATCAAACCCTAACCTCTCCCTCTCCTCGCGCCGCCGGACATGTCCGACCCGTGCCGCCGCCACCACGTGGCATCGCCTCATTCACCGCCGCCTGCGCGCCCACATCGCCGCCTGTCCGCGCAGGCCCGCCCGGCCCGCAGAGGCCCCGCGCGGCCCGGACCCGCCGCCGACCGCCCGGGCCTCCCGTGCCCTCGCCGCGCCGCCCGCCTCCTCACGCCGGCGTCGGCCTCGCCGCCCCGCCGCTGCACGCATCCAGCCGGCGCCTCGTCGCCACCGTGTCGCCTCGCCACCGCCATGCCCGACGTTGGCCACGTCGCCGCGTCTCGTCACCGTCCTCGTCAACTCCGCCCATCGGCGAGCCCCTCGTCGCCGGATCCAGCAAACTCTTTCCTCTCCGGCCATCTACAGTGTCTCCGGCGAGCTCCCCGTTGAACCTCGTAAAATGCGCCGAAACCCTAGATCCAGATCTGGGAGGTTGACCTTGTTTTCTCCTAAGTCCCAGTAATTTTTAGCATACTTCATCGCATCATAACTTCGCATCCGTGGCTCCGTTTTGGGCGTGTAGCATGTCAAATTGTTCGTCTCAATGTGTACTTCATTTCATTCCATTGCACCACGTTCATTTGAGTTCATCTTGATGCCCTAAATGCTATTGCAAGAGTGCTATGTAATGTTAGTTTCAGATTCTAATCAGAATTTGGACATTTATCATTTTTGCCATGTTTAATGTGTGCCTCCTATGAACTTGAGCCCTACATGTGTTTTGAAGTATGCCATGACATCTTTACAGGAGTGTATGCCATGTATTTTTGTGATCATTGTGGTGACTAGCACAAGCATGCAAAGTAGCTCTCGTAATGTTGCTGATTTCAGGGACTTAGAATTCCTCTAAGTCCTTTCCCTGATAATATTTTTATGCCATGTATTCTTGTTGCTACAGAGTGATCCATGCCTCCCATATTGCCATGTCAAACCTCTAACCCACCTTGTCCTAGCAAACCGTTGTTTGGCTATGTTACCGCTTTGCTCAGCCCCTCTTATAGCGTTGCTAGTTGCAGGTGAAGATTGGAGTGGGTTCCTTGTTGGAACATGTTTATTGTTGGGATATCACTATTATATCTTGTCTACTTTAATGCATATATACACTTGGTAAAGGGTGGAAGGCTCGGTCTTATGCCTGGTGTTTTGTTCCACTCTTGCCGCCCTAGTTTCCGTCATACCGGTGTTATGTTCCTTGATTTTGCGTTCCTTACACAGTTGGGTTATAATGGGAACCCCTTGATAGTTCGCCTTGAATAAAACTCCTCCAGCAAGGCCCAACATTGGTTTTACCATTTTCCACCTAGCCTTTTTCCCTTGGGTTTCACAGACTCAAGGGTCATCTTTATTTTAACCCCCCCCCCCCCCCGGGGCCAGTGCTCCTCTGAGTGTTGGTCCAACCTGTCAGCTACCGGTGGCCACCAGGGGCAACTCTGGGCTGGCCTACCGGAACCTTGGACAATCCGGTGTGCCCTGAGAACGAGATATGTGCAGCTCCTATCGGGATTTGTCGGCACATTCGGGTGGCTTTGCTAGTTTAGTTTTACCATTGTCGAGATGTCTTGTAATCGGGATTCCGAGTCTGATCGGGCCATCCTGGGAGAAGGAATATCCTTCGTTGACCGTGAGAGCTTGTGATGGGCTAAGTTGGGACACCCCTGCAGGGTTTTGAACTTTCGAAAGTCGTGCTCGTGGTTATGGGCAGATGGGAATTTGTTAATGTCCGGTTGTAGAACCTGAAACTTAACTAATTAAAATGAATCAACAGCGTGTGTAGCCATGATGGTCTCTTTTCGGCGGAGTCCGGGAAGAGAACAAGGTCTCGTGTTATGCTTGAACGTAGGTTGTTCTAGTATCACTTCTTGATCATAGCTTCTCAAATGTGCTTTGCCTTCTCTTCCTGCTCTATTTTGCGTATGTTAGCCACCATATATGCTAGTGCTTGCTGCAGCTCCACCTCATACCTTTTCCCTACCTATAAGCTTAAATAGTCTTGATTGTGAGGGTGTGAGATTGCTGAGTACCCGTGACTCACAAATTACTTCAAAACAGATGCAGGGACCGATGATACCGCTCCACGAGATTCGACTGAGCTCAAGTGGGAGTTCGATGAGGACTCAGGACGATACTACGTTTCCTTTCCAGACGATCAGTAGTGGAGCCCAGTTGGGGCGATCGGGGACATAATGCTTTTGGGGTTGTATTTATTTTGGTTCCGTAGTCGGACTTTGGATGTATCTGGATGATTGTAATGATATATTTATGCTATTGTGTGACGTGGCGATTGTAAGCCAACTATGTACCTCTTTTCTTATTCAGTACATGGGGTGTGTAAAGATTACCCCTCTTGCGACATTGCCTACAATGCGGTTATGCCTCTAAGTCATGCTCCGACATGTGGGAGATATTGCCGCATCGTGGGTGTTACAAGTTGGTAATCAGAGCCTTCCCCGACTTAGGAGCCCCCTGCTTGATCGAATCGTTTCCGTTGTTGAGTCTAGAAAAATGTTTTGAGTCTTTTAGGATTTATATATATATCGGAGAGTAGGATTCTTTTTACTCCTCAGTCCCTTCGTCGCTCTGGTGAGGCATCCTGACATAGAGTTTTGACTCTTATCTTCTCAAATTTCACTAAATTTTTTTAGGATCACGCGGGTATCTTGGAATCGTTCCGATGGTTTTGTGACGAGAACATTGTTCTTGGTGCCTCCTGACATTTAGGGGTTGTAGCAGTGTCCCGGGGAGTTGAGCTCCGAGGTGTTGTTGTCACAATTTTATCGTTGCAGTTCTGGAATACCTGAGTTTCGCCGACATTGAAAATCTCTTTTACAAGCATCGAATTTTTATTACTCTCCACATAAGCAAAATTATTTTCATTCGGAATAGTGGGAGTAAACTCAACAAAATAACTATCATGTGAGGCATAATCCAATTGAAAACTAAAATCATGATGACAAGTTTCATGGATATCATTATTCTTTATAGCATACAAGTCCTCACAATAATCATCATAGATAGCAACTTTGTTCTCATAATCAATTGGAACCTCTTCCGAAATAGTGGATTCATCACAAAATAAAGTCATGACCTCTCCAAATCCACTTTCATCAATATAATCATCATAAATAGGAGGCATGCTTTCATCATAATAAATTTTCTCATCAAAACTTGGGGGACAAAGAATATCATCTTCATCAAACATAGCTTCCCCAAGCTTGTGGCTTTGCATATCATTAGCATCATAGATATTCAAGGAATTCATACTAACAACATTGCAATTATGCTCATCATTCAAATATTTCGTGCCAAACATTTTAATGCATTCTTCTTCTAACACTTTGGCACAATTTTCCTTTCCATCATACTCACGAAAGATATTAAAAAGATGAAGCGTATGACGCAAACCCAATTCCATACTTTTTTATAGTTTTCTTTTATAAACTAAACTAGTGATAAAACAAGAAACTAAAAGACTTGATTGCAAGATCTAAAGATATACCTTCAAGCGCTAACCTCCCCGGCAACGGCGCCAGAAAAGAGCTTGATGTCTACTACACAACCTTCTTCTTGTAGACGTTGTTTGGCCTCCAAGTGCAGAGGTTTGTAGGACAGTAGCAAATTTCCCTCAAGTGGATAACCTAAGGTTTATCAATCCGTAGGAGGCGTAGGATGAAGATGGTCTCTCTCAAGCAACCCTGCAACCAAATAACAAAGAGTCTCTTGTGTCCCCAACACACCCAATACAATGGTAAATTGTATAGGTGCACTAGTTCGGCGAAGAGATGGTGATACAAGTGCAATATGGATGGTAGATAAAGGTTTTTGTAATCTGAAAATATAAAAACAGAAAGGTAACTAATGATAAAAGTGAGCATAAACGGTATTGCAATGATAGGAAACAAGGCCTAGGGTTCATACTTTCACTAGTGCAAGTTCCCTCAACAATAATAACATAATTGGATCACATAACTATCCCTCAACATGCAACAAAGAGTCACTCCAAAGTCACTAATAGCGGACAACGAACGAAGAGATTATGGTAGGGTACGAAACCACCTCAAAGTTATTCTTTCCAATCAATCCGTTGGGCTATGCCTATAAGTGTCACAAACAGCCCTAGAGTTCGTACTAGAATAACACCTTAAGACACAAATCAACCAAAACCCTAATGTCACCTAGATACTCCAATGTCACCTCAAGTATCCGTGGGTATGATTACACAATATGCATCACACAATCTCAGATTCATCTATTCAACCAACAGATAGAACCTCAAAGAGTGCCCCAAAGTTTCTACCAGAGAATCACGACAAAAACGTGCGCCAACCCCTATGCATAGGTTCATGGGCGGAACCCGCAAGTTGATCACCAAAACATACATCAAGTGAATCACGTGATATCCCATTGTCACCACAGATACGCACGGCAATACATACATCCAGTGCTCTCAAATCTTTAAAGACTCAATTCGATAAGATAACTTCAAAGGGGAAACTCAATCCATTACAAGAGAGTAGAGGGGGAGAAACATCATAAGATCCAACTATAATAGCAAAGCTCGCGATACATCAAGATCGTGCCAAATCAAGAACACGAGAGAGAGAGAGAGAGATCAAACACATAGCTACTGGTGCATACCCTCAGCCTTGAGGGAGAACTACTCCCTCCTCGTCATGGAGAGCGTCGGGATGATGAAGATGGCCACCGGAGAAGGATTCCCCCCTCCGGCAGGGTGCCAGAACGGGTCTAGATTGGCTTTCGATGGCTACGGAGGCTTCTGGCGGCGGAACTCCTGATCTATTGTGCTCCCCGATCATTTTAGGGTATATGGAGATATATAGGCGGAAGAAATACGTCAGGGGAGCCATGAGGGGCCCACGAGGGTGGAGGGCACGCCCACGGAGGTGGGTGCGCCCCCATGCCTCGTGTCTTCCTCGTTGCTCCCCTTACGTACACTCCAAGTCTTCTGGGTTGCTTCCGTTCCAAAAATAAGTTCCGTGAAGTTTCAGGTCAATTGGACTCCATTTGATTTTCCTTTTCTGCGATACTCTAAAACAAGGAAAAAACATAAACTAGCACTGGGCTCGGGGTTAATAGGTTAGTCCCAAAAATCATATAAAATAGCATATAAATGCATATAAAACATCCAAGGCTGATAATATAATAGCATGGAACAATCAAAAATTATAGATACGTTGGAGACGTATCACACACCCACTTAGTTTCTTTTGTTGAGCTTTCATACATTTATAGCTCTAGTGCATCCGTTGCATGGCAATCCCTACTCCTTGCATCAATACCAATTGATGGGCATCTCCATATCTCATTGATTAGCCTCGTTGATGTGAGACTTTCTCTTTTTTTCTCTTCTCCACATAACCCCCATCATCATATTCTATTCCACCCATAGTGCTATATCCATGGCTCGCGCTCATGTATTGCGTAAAAGTTTATAGGTTTGAGATTAGTAAAGTATGAAACAATTGCTTGGCTTGTCATCGGGGTTGTGCATGATGAGAGCATTCTTGTGTGACGAAAATGGAGCATGACTAAACTATATGATTTTGTAGGGATTAACTTTCTTTGGCCATGTTATTTTGAGAGGACATAATTGCTTAGTTAGTATGCTTGAAGTATTATTATTTTTATGTCAATATGAAATTTTATCTTGAATCTTTCGAATCTGAATATTCATACCACAATTAAGAAGAATTACATTAAAATTATGCCAAGTAGCACTCCGCATCAAAAATTCTGTTTTTATCATCTACCTACTCAAGGACGAGCAGGAATTAAGCTTGGGGATGCTTGATACGTCTCCAACGTATCTATAATTTTTGATTGCTCCATGCTATATTATCTACTGTTTTGGACATTATTGGGCTTTATTATCCACTTTTATATTATTTTTGGGACTAACCTATTAACCGGAGGCCCAGCCCAGAATTGCTGTTTTTTTTGCCTATTTTAGGGTTTCGAAGAGAAGGAATATCAAACGGAGTCCAAACGGAATGAAACCTTCGGGAACATGATTTTCTCACCGAACATGATCCAGGGGACTTGGACCCTATGTCAAGAAACAAAGGAGGAGGCCATGAGGTAGGGGGGCGCCTACCCTCCCAAGCGCGCCCTCCACCCTCGTGGGCCCCCTGTTGCTCCACTGATGTACTCCTTCCTCCTATATATACCTAGGTACCCCCAAATGATCAGATACAGAGCCAAAACCCTAATTCCACTGCCGCAACTTTCTGTATCCACGAGATCCCATCTTGGGGCCTGTTCCGGAGCTCCACCGGAGGGGGTATCCATCACGGAGGGCTTCTACATCATCATCATAGCCCCTCCGATAAAGTGTGAGTAGTTCACCTCAGACCTAAGGGTCCATAGTTATTAGCTAGATGGCTTCTTCTCTCTTTTTGGATCTCAATACAATGTTCTCCCCCTCTCTTGTGGAGATCTATTCGATGTAATCTTCTTTTTGCGGTGTGTTTGTTGAGACCGATGAATTGTGGGTTTATGATCAAGTCTATCTATGAACAATATTTGAATCTTCTCTGAATTCTTTTATGTATGATTGGTTATATTTGCAAGTCAATTCGAATTATTAGTTTGGTTTGGCCTACTAGATTGATCTTTCTTGCAATGGGAGAAGTGCTTAGCTTTGGGTTCAATCTTGCGATGTCCTTTCCCAGTGACAGTAGGGGCAGCAAGGCACGTATTGTATTGTTGCCATCGAGGATAACAAGATGGGGTTTTCATCATATTGCATGAGTTTATCCCTCCACATCATGTCATCTTGCTTAAGGCGTTACTCTGTTTTCATGAACTTAATACTCTAGATGCATGCTGGATAGCGGTCGATGAGTGGAGTAATAGTAGTAGATGCAGGCAGGAGTTGGTCTACTTGTCTTGGACGTGATGCCTATATACATGATCATACCTAGATATTCTCATAACTATGCTCAATTCTGTCAATTGCTCAATAGTAATTCGTTCACCCACCGTAGAATACTTATGCTCTTGAGAGAAGCCACTAGTGAAACCTATGGCCCCCGGGTCTATCTTCATCATATTAATCTTCCAATACTTAGTAATTCGTTCACCCACCGTAGAATATTTATGCTCTTGAGAGAAGCCACTAGTGAAACCTATGGCCCCCGGGTCTATCTTCATCATATTAATCTTCCAATACTTAGTTATTTACTTTGCTTATTTACTTTGCTTTTATTTTACTTTGCATCTTTATCATAAAAATACCAAAAATATTATCTTATCCTATCTATCAGATCTCACTCTCGTAAGTGGCAGTGTAGGGATTGACAACCCCTTATCGCGTTGGTTGCGAGGATTTTATTTGTTTTGTGCAGGTACGAGGGATTCACGCGTAGCCTCCTACTGGATTGATACCTTGGTTCTCAAAAACTGAGGGGAATACTTACGCTACTTTGCTGCATCATCCCTTCCTCTTCGGGGAAAAACCAACTCAGTGCTCAAGAGGTAGCATCCTCTGAGGGGCTTGTTCCGGGTATCTTCATCCCGAACAGTAGAGCAAAGAGTTGCTCCTCAACCTACTGAACCTACTGAAAATGAAAATGTCTGCTTTGAAATTCCTTCGGGTATGATAGAAAAACTGCTAGCTAATCCTTTTGCAGGAGACGGAACAACGCATCCTAATGAGCACCTAATATATGTGGATGAAGTTTGTGGATTATTTAAGCTTGCAGGTGTACCCGGAGATGTTATTAAGAAGAAGGTCTTCCCTTTATCTTTGAAGGAAGATGCATTGACATGGTATAGGCTATGTGATGATACGGGGTCATGGAACTACAAACAATTGAAATTGGAATTTCATCAGAAGTTTTATCCTATGCATCTTGTTCATCGTGATCACAATTATATATATAATTTTTGGCCGCGAAGGAGAAAGCATCGCACAAGCTTGGGGGAGGCTTAAATCAATGTTATATTCATGCCCCAATCATGAGATCTCAAGAGAAATGATTATTCAAAATTTATATGCTCGGCTTTCTGATAACAATCGCATCATGCTCGATACTTCTTGTGCTGGCTCTTTTATGACAAAGACTATTGAATTCAAATGGGATTTATTGGAAAGAATTAAACGCAATTCTGAAGATTGGGACCTCGATGAAGGTAAGGAGTCAGGTATGACACCTAAGTTTGATTGTGTTAAATCTTTTATGGATACCGATGTTTTCGTAAATTTAGCACTAAATATGGACTTGACTCTGAGATAGTAGCTTCTTTCTGTGAATATTTTGCTACTTATGTTGATCTCCCCAATGAGAAGTGGTTTAAATATCGTCCTCCCATAGAAGTAAAAGTAGCTGCACCTATTAAAGTTGAAGAAAAGACTATCACTTATAATGATCCTATTATTCCTACTTCTTATGTTGATAAACTACCTTTCCCTGTTAGGATAAAGGATCATGCTAAAGCTTCAACTGTGGTTCGTAAAAGCAATATTAGAACATATACACCTCCTGAGCAAGTTAAAGTTGAACCTAATATTGCTATTGTTAAAGATCTTTTGGCTGATAATATTGATGGGCATGTTTCTGTGATGAAACTGCTAGAATTGCTAAACCTTGTGCTAAAGACAAACCTAGACCTGTGGTAGACATGCCTATTATTTCTGTTAAAATAGGAGATCATTGTTATCATGGCTTATGTGATACGGGTGCCAGTGCTAGTGCTATACCTCATGACTTATACAAAGAAATTATGCATGATATTGCACCTGCTGAGATAGAAGATATTGATGTCACAATTAAACTTGCCAATAGAGATACTATTTCACCAATTGGAATTGTTAAAGATGTTGAAGTCTTGTGTGGGAAAACTAAATATCCTGCTGATTTTCTTGTTCTTGGTTCCCCACAAGACAGCTTTTGTCCCATTATATTTGGTAGACCCTTCTTAAACACTGTTAATGCTAAGATAGATTGCAAAAAGGATGTTGTTACTATCGGTTTAGATGATATGTCTCATGAATTTAATTTCTCTAAATTTAGTAGACAAAACCGTGAAGAATAATTACCTAGTAAGGATGAAATTATTGGTCTTGCTTCTATTGCTGTACCTCCTAGTGATCCTTTAGAACAATATTTGCTAGACCATGAAAATGATATGTTTATGAATGAAAGAAGGGAAATAGATGAAGTATTCTTTAAACAGGAACCTATTCTGAAACACAATTTGCCTGTTGAAATCCTAGGGGATCCTCCTCCACCCAAGGGTGATCCCGTGTTTGAGCTTAAACCGTTGCCTGATACTCTTAAATATGCTTATCTTGATGAGAAAAAGATATATCCTGTTATTATTAGTGCTAACCTTTCAGAGCATGAGGAAGAGAGATTATTGAAAACTCTGAAGAAGCACCGTGCTGCTATTGGGTATACTCTTGATGATCTTAAGGGCATTAGTCCCACTCTATGTCAACATAAAATAAATTTGGAAGAAGTTGCTAAACCAGTTCGTGATCATCAACGACGGCTGAATCCTAAAATGAAAGAAGTGGTAAGAAAGGAGATACTAAAGCTCCTTGAGGCAGGTATAATCTATCACGTTGCTGATAGTCAGTGGGTAAGTCCTGTCCATTGTGTCCCTAAGAAGGGAGGTATTACTGTCGTTCCTAATGATAAAGATGAATTGATTCCTCAGAGAATTATTACAGGTTATAGGATGGTAATTGATTTCCGCAAATTAAATAAGGCCACTAAAAAGGATCATTACCCCTTACCTTTTATCGATCAAATGCTAGAAAGATTATCCAAACATACACATTTTTGCTTTCTAGATGGTTATTCTGGTTTCTCTCAAATACCTGTGTCAACCAAGGATCAATCAAAGTCTACTTTTACTTGCCCTTTTGGTACTTTTGCTTATAGACGTATGCCTTTTGGTTTATGTAATGCACCTACTACCTTTCAAAGATGCATGATGGCTATATTCTCTGACTTTTGTGAAAAGATTTGTGAGGTTTTCATGGACGATTTCTCCGTCTATGGATCTTCTTTTGATGATTGCTTGAGCAACCTTGATCAAGTTTTGCAGAGATGTGAAGAAACTAATCTTGTCTTGAATTGGGAAAAGTGACACTTTATGGTTAATGAAGGTATTGTCTTGGGGCATAAAGTTTTTGAAAGACATATTGAAGTTAATAAAGCTAAGGTTGATGTTATTGAAAAGATGCCATGCCCCAAGGACATCAAAGGTATAAGAAGTTTCCTTGGTCATGCTGGATTTTATAGGAGGTTCATTAAGGACTTCTCAAAAATTTCTTGGCCTCTGACTAATTTATTACAAAAAGATATACCATTTGTCTTTGATGATGATTGTGTAGAAGCATTTGAAATACTTAAGAAAGCATTGATCTCTGCACCTATTGTTCAGCCACCTGATTGGAATTTACCCTTTGAAATTATGTGTGATGTTAGTGATTATGCTGTAGGTGCTGTTCTAGGGCAAAGAGTTGATAAGAAATTAAACGTTATTCAATATGCTAGTAAAACCCTAGACAATGCTCAAAGAAATTATGCTACTACTGAAAAAGAATTCTTAGCAGTTGTATTTGCTTGTGATAAGTTCAGACCTTATATTGTTGATTCTAAAGTAACTATTCACACCGATCATGCTGCTATTAAATATCTTATGGAAAAGAAAGATGCTAAACCTAGACTTATTAGATGGGTTCTCTTGCTACAAGAATTTGACTTACATATTGTTGATAGAAAGGGAGATGAGAACCCCGTTGCAGACAACTTGTCTAGGTTAGAAAATGTGCTTGATGACCCACTACCTATTGATGATAGCTTTCCTGATGAGCAATTAAATGTCATAAATGCTTCTCATACTGTTCCATGGTATGCTGATTACATTGTTGCCAAATTCATACCACCTAGTTTCACATACCAGCAAAAGAAAAAGTTCTTCTATGATTTGAGGCATTACTTTTGGGATGACCCGCATCTTTATAAAGGAGTAGATGGTGTTATTAGACGTTGTGTACCTGAGCATGAACAGGAACAGATCCTACGCAAGTGTCACTCCGAAGCTTATGGAGGACACCATGCTGGAGATAGAACTGCACACAAGGTATTGCAATCTGGTTTTTATTGGCCTACTCTCTTCAAATATGCCCGTAAGTTTGTCTTATCTTGTGATGAATGTAAAAGAATTGGTAACATTAGTAGACGTCAAGAAATGCCTATGAACTATTCACTCGTTATTGAACCATTTGATGTTTGGGGCTCTGACTATATGTGACCTTTTCCTGCCTCTAATGGTTATACACATATTTAGTTGTTGTTGATTACGTTACTAAGTGGGTAGAAGCTATTCCAACTAGTAGTTCTGATCATAACACTTCTATTAAAATGCTTAAAGAAGTTATTTTTCCAAGATTTGGAGTCCCTAGATATTTAATGACAGATGATGGTTCACATTTTATTCATGGTGCTTTCCGTAAAATGCTTGCTAAATATGATGTTAATCGTAGAATTGCATCTCCTTATCACCCTCGGTCTAGTGGTCAAGTAGAATTGAGTAATAGAGAGCTCAAATTAATTTTGCAAAAGACTGTTAATAGATCTAGATAGAATTGGTCCAAGAAACTTGATGATGCATTATGGGCCTATAGAACTGCATATAAAAATCCTATGGGTATGTCTCCGTATAAAATGGTTTATGGAAAAGCATGTCACTTACCTCTCGAACTAGAACACAAGGCATATTGGGCTATTAAAGAGCTCAATTATGATTTTAAACTTGCCGGTGAGAAGAGGTTATTTGATCTTAGCTCACTCAATGAATGGAGAACCCAAGCCTACGAAAATGCCAAGTTGTTTAAAGAAAAAGTTAAAAGATGGCATGATAAAAGGATACAAAAGCGTGAGTTTAATTTAGGTGATTATGTATTTCTATACAACTCTCGTTTAAGATTTTTTGCAGGAAAACTTCTCTAAATGGGAAGGTCCTTACGTTATCGAGGAGGTCTATCGTTCTGGTGCCATAAAAATCAACAACTTCGAAGGCACAAATCCGAAGGTGGTGAACGGTCAAAGAATCAAACATTATATCTCAGGTAATCCCATAAATGTTGAAGCCAATGTTATTGAAACCGTAACCCCAGAGGAATACATAAGGGACACTTTCCGGAACGTTTCAGACTCTGAAAAGGAATAGGTATGTGGTACGGTAAGTAAACCGACTCCAAAACAGTATTTAAGGCAATATTTCTCTGTTTTGGAATATTTAGGAAAACAGAAAAATAAGAAGCAGTCCGGGAAGGACACGAGGGCTCCACGAGGGTGGAGAGCGCGCCCTACCCTCCAGGGCGCGCCCCCTACCTCGTGGGCACCTCGTGCACTTTCCGGACTCCGTTTTCTTACACGACACGTAATTTGGTCGGTAAAAATTTGTTATATAATCTCCCGAAGGTTTTGACTCCTGTATCATGCAAATATCCTCTGTTCTTATTTTGAGTTGTTTCCTGTCAGGATTGTCAAGGCCAGGCATCATGTCGTCCCCCTCCTCCAACAATGGTGACAACGATGCTTGGCTAATGAAGATAGAGCTGAAGAGGGAAGAACCCATGGAGATCAACAAGGATGAAGGGATCAAGAAGGCCACGGAGGATCACGCTCCGGCAGCAGAAGACATCCTTCAACTTGATCACAATCTTCTTACCCCAACTGAGATCGAAGCTTTCAAGATGATTGAGTTAGATAGTATACAGAACAAGTATGTCACACGTGAAAATGTTTTGTTGAAGGAGCATATTGTTGCACTCAAGGGCATTATCCGCAAGCTGGAGGACCTCTTACGCTCGATGTGTGACTATCCATCATCATCATCTCCATCTTCTCCACCAACAAAGAAGAACTGAGCATCGGGTATGGGCACTCCACTTGGCAACTGCCAAGCTTGGGGGAGTGCCCCGGTATCGTATCACCATCACTTTTATCTTTACCATTTTTCTTAGTTCGGTCCTATTGGTAATATCTTGATATAGTAGAATAAAGTTTATGGCATGATCTAGTTTTGAGTTTTGCTTTATGATCCCTCTATGTAATCGAGTTCGTGAGCTATATATAATAAAGATTAGTGTTGAGTCAAGGTCTTGATTATTTTTCCATGATCCTAAGTGAATAAAAGAAAAGAGAAATAAATAAAAAGGAAACAAAGAGATCATATGGATCTTATGGAGAGTAATGAGCTCACATAGAAAAAGTATGATGAGTAAAAGTTGTTGAGAGTTGACAAACATAGTTTTGGTCATCGTTGCAATTAATAGGAAGTAATAAAGAAAGACAAGTCTTCACATATAAATATACTATCTTGGACATCTTTTATGATTGTGAGCACTCATTAAAATATGACATGCTAAAGAGTTGACGTTGGACAAGGAAGACAACGTAATGGGTTATGTTTTCTAACATCTGAGATAAATTATATTGTCATGGATCATCCAACATGGATGAGCTTGCCTTTCCCCCTCATGCTAGTCAAATTCATCGCACCAAGTAGAGATACTACTTGTGCTTCCAAATACCCTTAAACTAGTTTTGCCATGAGAGTCCACCATACCTACCTATGGATTGAGTAAGATCCTCCAAGTAAGTTATCATCGGCGCAAGCAATAAAAATTGCTCTCTAAATATGTATGCCTTATTAGTGTGGGAGAAAATAAGCTTTATACGATCGTGTGATATGGAAGAAATAAAAGCGACAGACTGCATAATAAAGGTCCATATCACAAGTGGCAATATAAAGTGATGTTCTTTCGCATTAAGATTTTGTGCATCCAACCATAAAAGCGCATGACAACCTCTGCTTCCCTCTGCGAAGGGCCTATCTTTTACTTTTATCTCCTACCTTGCATAAGAGTCATGGTGATCTTCACCCTCCCTTTTTACATTTTATCCTTTGGCAAGCACAATATGTTGGAAAGATCCTGGTATATATGGCTAATTGGATGTGAGTTTTCATGAACTATTATTGTTGACATTACCCTTGAGGTAAAACGTTGGGAGGCAAAACTATAAGCCCCTATCTTTCTCTGTGTCCGATTAAAACTCCATACCCATAAGTATTGCGTGAGTGTCAGCAATTGTGAAAGACTATATGATAGTTGAGTATGTGGACTTGCTGAAAAGATCTTATATATTGACTCTTTCCTATGTTATGATAAATTGCAATTGCTCCAATGACTGAGATTATAGTTTGTTAGTTTTCAATGAAGTTTACGATTCATACTTGAGATTGTGATTGAATTATTACTCTAGCATAAGAAATCATATGACAAGAATTATGTAAGTTACTGTTCTAAGAATGATCATGATGCCCTCATGTCCGTATTTTACTTTTATCGACACCTCTATCTCTAAACATGTGGACATATTTTTCGATTTCGGCTTTCTCTTGAGGACAAGCGAGGTCTAAACTTGGGGGAGTTGATACGTCCATTTTGCATCATGCTTTTATATCGATATTTATCACATTATGGGCTGTTATTACACATTATGTCACAATACTTATGCCTATACTCTCTTATTTTACAAGGTTTACATAAAGAGGGAGAATGCCGGCAGCTGGGATTCTGGGCTGGAAAAGGAGCAAATATTAGAGACCTATTCTGCACAGCTCCAAAAGTCCTGAAACTTCACGGAAGATGTTTTCAGAATATATATAAAATACTGAGCGCAAGAAGTTCACCAGGGGGCCACACCCTGCCCACGAGGGTGGGGGGCGAGCCCTACCCACCTGGGCGCGCCCCCTACCTCGTGGGCCCCCTAGTGGCCCTCCGATGGCCATCTTCTGCTATATGGAGTCTTTCGATGAGAAAAAAATCATAAGCCATCTCCTCGGACGAAACTCCGCCGCCACGAGGCGGAACCTTGGCGGATCCAATCTAGGGCTCTGGCAGAGCTGTTCTGCCGGGGAAACTTCCCTCTGGGAGGGGGAAATCATCGCCATCGTCATCACCAATGCTCCTCTCATCGGGAGAGGGAAATCTCCATCAACATCTTCACCAGCATCATCTCCTCTCAAAACCCTAGTTCATCTCTTGTATCCAATTCTTGTCTCCAAGTCCGGGATTGGTGCTAGCAGGTTGCTAGTAGTGTTAATTACTCCTTGTAGTTGATGCTAGTTGGTTTATTTGGTGGAAGATCATATGTTCAGATCCTATATGCATATTAATACCCCTCTGACTATGAACATGATTATGCTTTGTGAGTAGTTACGTTTGTTCCTGAGGACATGGGAGAAGTCTTGCTATTAGTAGTCATGTGAATTTGGTATTCGTTCGATATTTTGATGAGATGTATGTTGTCTCTCCTCTAGTAGTGTTATGTGAACGTTAACTACATAACACTTCACCATTATTTGGGCCTAGAGGAAGGCATTGGGAAGCAATAAGTAGATGATGGGTTGCTAGAGTGACAGAAGCTTAAAGCCTAGTTTATGCGTTGCTTCATAAGGGGCTGATTTGGATCATATGTTTCATGTTATGGTTAGGTTTACCTTAATACTTTTGTTGTAGTTGCGGATGCTTGCAATAGAGGTTAATCATAAGTGGGATGCTTGTCCAAGTAAGGACAGTACCCAAGCACCGGTCCACCCACATACCAAATTATCAAAGTACCGAACGCGAATCATATGAACTTGATGAAAACTAGCTTGACGATATTCCCATGTGTCCTCGGGAGCGCTTTTCTCTATATAAGAGTTTGTCTAGGCTTGTCCTTTGCTACAAAAAGGATTGGGCCACCTTGCTACACTTTATTTACTTTTGTTACTTGTTGCTCGTTACAAATTATCCTATCACAAAACTATCTGTTACCACTTATTACAGTACTTGCAGAGAATACCTTGCTCGAAACCGCTTATCATTTCCTTCTGCTCCTCGTTGGGTTCGACACTCTTACTTATCGAAAGGACTACGATAGATCCCCTATACTTGTGGGTCATCAGGAACCTTTGTATCCTGAAGGCCACCCTAAGAGAATTGAGCAAGATTCCCAGAGAAATAATATAGATACACCTAGTCCTTCTAAAAGGAAGAAAAAGAAAAATAATAGGACTTTGCATGCTTCTAGTGAACCTGTTATTGACACACCTGAGAATCCAAATGATATCTCTATTTCTGATGCTGAAACACAATCTGGTAATGAACATGTAACTAGTGATAATATTAATGATAATGTTCATGTTGATGCTCAACCTAGTAATGACAATGATGTAGAGATTGAACCTGCTGTTGATCTTGATAACCCACAATCAAAGAATCAATGTTATGATAAAAGAACTTTGTTGCTAGGAAACACGGTAAGGAAAGAGAGCCTTGGGTTCAGAAATCCATGCCTTTTCCTCCTAAGCCATCCAAGAAAAAGGATGATGAGGATTTTGAGCGCTTTGCTGAAATGATTAGACCTATCTTTTTGCGTATGCGATTGACTGATATGCTTAAAATGAATCCTTATGCTAAGTACATGAAATATATTGTTACTAATAAAAGAAAGATACCGGAAGATGAAATTTCCACCATGCTTGCTAATTATACTTTTAAGGGTGGAATACCTAAGAAGCTAGGAGATCCAGGAGTACCAACTACACCATGCTCCATTAAAAGAAACTATGTTAAAACTGCTTTATGTGATCTTGGAGACGGTGTTAGTGTTATGCTTCTCTTTATATCGTAGACTTGATTTGAATAAGTTGACACCTACTGAAATATCTTTGCAAATGGCTGATAAATCAACTGCTATACCTGTCGGTATTTGTGAGGATATGCCTGTTGTGGTTGCAAACGTTACTATTTTAACGGACTTTGTTATTCTTGATATTCCCGAGGACGATAGTATGTCTATTATTCTTGAAAGACCCTTTTTGAATCTTGCAGGGGCTGTTATTGATTGCACCAAAGGCAATGTCACTTTTCATGTTAATGGCAATGAGCATACGGTACACTTTCCGAGGAAACAACCTCAAGTCCACAATATCAATTCTATTGAAAAAATTCCATCGATTATTTTTGGAGGTTTTGAATTTCCTCTTCCTACTGTCAAGAAGAAATATGATATTCTTATTGCTGGGGATGTGCATATCCCCGTTGAGGTAACGTAGTGTTATTCGAAATTTCTCCAGTTTCATGTTACTCGAAATGAGTTTGTTAACAAGACTTGATCAATCTTGTTAGTGGATTCCTTTTGATGAGCATGAGATGGATGAATTTAGAAAACACAACTCTCTGTACCCTCGTTTTACTTTCTGTTATTTATATTAAATAAAGCAAAAATAGTAATTTCTGTCTGTTTTCTGAATTATCCGTGCAATAAAAAATACCCCGAAAATAAAAGCTCTCCAAATGCCCTGAAATTTAAATATGATTTTTTTCTGAAATATTTGAAAATATCTGGCACTAAGAACACAGTAGGGGGAGCAAGCACCTGGCCACAAGGGTCCACGACGCGCCCACCCCCTTGGGCGCGCCCCCTGCCTCGTGGGCCCATGGTGGCTCCCCTCCACTTATTCCTGCACCCACACATTTCTTCTTCCTCCCACAAACACCACTAACCAGCTCAAGCACGAGTTCTAGCTCATTTTGCTGCGATTTTCAATCTCCTTGCTCAAAGCACCTCTCACAAAACTGCTTTGGGGGATTGTTGCTTGGTATGTGACTCCTCCGTTGGTCCAATTAGTTTTTGTTCTAATGCTTTATTCATTGCAAATTTGTGCTACCTAGGTGACTATGTTCTTGAGCTTGCATGTCAAATTTATATGGTTCCAAGTAGTTCTAATGCATGATATAAGTTCTAGGCACTTGTAGGAGTAGTTGTTATCAACTTTGTTGAGTTTGGTTCACTTTTATTTTGAAGTTATGAAAAATTTCAGAATTTTTCAGAAAATAATGAAGAGATCTTTGAGGGGCTCATCGAGCCGTAGCTCGAAGGATAAGCAAAGTGAGGAGAATAAGAGACCCAAGTATAATCTTCCTCGCACCGCGGAGGTCCGGCCGTGTGAATGGCCTTGTGATGATTTCTTGAGAGCAGCCGAGATTTATGACGATTTCTATGAATTGGCTGAGAATACAGGCCTCACCGCCTTCCTCCACGACCAACGCGAACAATATCTCTTACTCACCAATATCTTTGTGCAAAAATTTCATTTCCATGCTAGGAGCTCACCACCTACGGTGGTGTTTTATTTATATGATGAGCATAAAGAGATGTCACTTCGTGATTTTTGTCGGGTTTGTTTGATCCCTTTCGAGGGCATCATAGAGGAACCACATCGTGACGATGTGGATGGGTTTATTGATACCATCACTGTAGGGGAAACGAGGAAGGTTTCCGATGCACGAACTACTAGCATACACTTTCCTGTTCTACGTTACTTTGCTATATTTCCTAGTAGATGCTTAATTGGGCGCGGAAATTGTGGAAACCTGAGTGCCCCTGATATTGTTATTTTGTGCCATGCCTTATTTCGTGATGATACATTCATCATGGATGCTATTATTGCAAAGCGGTTAAATCTTAACCGTACTAAGGGCCCCGTCTTTGGAGGCATCTTCGCCTCGCGCCTAGCTGCACATTTTAACATACCTATTAGGCATTATGAGAAGGAAGAAAAATTGCTGCCTCCTTTTTATTTAGATTATAAGAGTATGGTAGCACATGATTTTATTGCTAAGAATATGGAAAATGAGCTTAAATACAAATTGTTCTATGATAAACATCATCCTGAGACTATTACCCTGCCTGCTCCTTCCTTGTTTCATTTATCTGCAGACAAGTACCTTGTTCCGTTAGAGGCCATTCATGCCTACCGGAACCCTACAACAACTACAGAGCCTGAGCCGGAATCACAATTTGATCCTCCACGACAGTCTAATTATCAGTGGGATCCGGAGGCAATTGCCAACCAGTGGCAATCCGAGGCTTCTTCACAGTACGATCCCAACTATTACTTTGGATATCCGCCAGGCCAGCTGTGGCCATAGACCAACTTAGGCCAAAATTCTAAGCTTGGGGGAGTACGTACTTCTCACCGACATTACATTCATGTTCACACACTCATTGCTAGATGTCGGTGCTCATACCTTTTCACTGTAATATCCATGCTAGTTTATTTTTCTTTTTATGCTTTCTTCTTGTGTGTTTGATAAACCTTAAGAAAAACCAAAAAAAATTAGTTGTAGCTTTTAGCTAGTTTTAATTTCTATGCTTGTAGTAGTAATTAAAAAGAAAACCCAAAAAAATTTCCTGTTCTTCTTTTACTTGTTGGGAGCTTTCCCGTGTAAATAGTTTATTTCTTTTATTTTCTTTGGGGGTTGATAGGAGAAGACCATAATTAAACTGGTAAAGTAGCTCTTATACGCATTATTGTTGATCTGACAAAAGATCCCATATTGCCTTGTCTTCTCCTGTTTATTGAATGCTTGCAGATTCCAGCTTAGTCCAATGCACATGCACTGTTATTATTATCCATACTATTCGGTCGTGCAAGTGAAAGGCAACAATGATGATTATATGATGAACTTATTGAGATGGGAGAAGCTGGTATGAACTCGACCTCTCTTGTTTTTGTAAATATGATTAGTTCATCGTTCCTGATTCAGCCTATTATGAATAAATATGTTTGCAATGACAATTAGAGATTATAGTTGCTTATGCCATGCTTAATTAGCTAGGAGGTTATAATGGTTTACCTTGCGTGCCAACATGCTATTAAAATGGTTGTGATGTGGTATGATAAGGTGGTATCCTCTTTTGAACAATTCGAGTGGCTTGACTTGGCACATGTTCACGCATGTAGTTGAAACAAAATCAACATAGCCTCTACGATATTTATGTTCATGGTGCATTATATCCTACTCATGCTTGCATTCGGTGTTGATTAACTTTAATGCATGTTCATGACTGTTGTCGCTCTCTAGCTGGTCGCTTCCCAGTCTTTTTCTAGCCTTCACCTGTACTAAGCGAGAATACTGCTTGTGCATCCAATCCCATAAACCCCAAAGTTGTTCCATATGAGTCCAGCATACCTACCTATATACGGTATCTATCTGCCGTCCCAAGTAAATTTGTATGTGCCAAACTCTAAACCTTCAAATAAACATTCTGTTTTGTATGCTCGAATAGCTCATGTATCAACTAGGGCTGTCCGTATCTTCCATGTTAGGCAGGTTATTCTCAAGAGGAGTGGACTCTGCTCCTCACTCACGAGAAAATGGCTGGTCACCGGAATGCCCAGTCCCATCTTTTATGCAACTCAAATCAAAATAATTGTAAACAAAACTCCCCAGGGACTGTTGTTAGTTGGAGGCACTCGTTGTTTCGAGCAAGCCATGGATTGATGCTTGTTGGTGGAGGGGGAGTATAAACTTTACCATTCTGTTTGGGAACCGCCTATAATGTGTGTAGCATGGAAGATATCGTCATCTCTTGGTTGTTATGTTGACAATGAAAGTATACCGCTCAAAATTTATTCACCTTTATTTCAAAACCGAGCTCTGGAACCTCTACAAATCCCTGCTTCCCTCTGCGAAGGGCCTATCTATTTACTTTTATGTTGAGTCATCATCCTCTTATTAAAAAGCACCAGTTGGAGAGCACCGCTGTCATTTGCATTAATTACTGTTAGTCTACATTGAGTATGACTTGAGTGGATCTCTTTTACCATGAATTACAATGTCTAGTCAGTCCTTGATCTTTAAAGGTGCTCTGTATTTATATTTTGCAGTCTCGAAAAGGGCTAGCGAGATACCATCCTGTTATATCATATTATGATTGTTTTGAGAAAGTGTTGTCATCCGGGATTTATTATTATTGCTCGCTAGTTGATTATGCCATTGATATGAGTAAACATGAGACCCAAGCGTTATTGTGAATATGGTTAGTTCATAATCTTTGCTGAAAACTTGAATGCTGGCTTTACATATTTACAACAACAAGAGCAAACAGAGTTTGTAAAAGTTTTTCTTTATCGCTTTTAGTTTGTCAACTGAATTGCTTGAGGACAAGCAAAGGTTTAAGCTTGGGGGAGTTGATACGTCTTCATCGTATCTACTTTTCCAAACACTTTTGCCCTTGTTTTGGACTCTAACTTGCATAATTTGAATGGAACTAACCCGGACTGATGATGTTTTCCGCAGAACTGCCATGGTGTTATTTATGTGCAGAAACAAAAGTTCTCGGAATGACCTGAAACTCCACGGAGATTATTTTTGAAAATAATAAAAAATACTGGCAAAGAATCAAGGCCAGGGGGCCCACACCCTAGCCACGAGGGTGGGCGGCGCGCCCCCCCCTGCCTTGTGGGCCTCCTGGAGCTCCACCGACCTCAACCTTGACTCCATATATTCGTGTTCGGGGAGAAAAAAATAAAGGAGAAGGATTCATCGCGTTTTACGATACGGAGCCGGCGCCAAGCCCTAAACTCTCTCGGGAGGGCTGATCTAGAGTCCGTTCAGGGCTCCGGAGAGGGGAATCCGTCGCTATCGTCATCATCAACCATCCTCCATCATCAATTTCATGATGCTCACCGCCGTGCATGAGTAATTCCATCGTAGGCTTGTTGGACGGTGATGGGTTGGATGAGATTTATCATGTAATTGAGTTAGTTTTGTTAGAGTTTGATCCCTAGTATCCACTATGTTCTGAGATTGGTGTTGCTATGACTTTGCTATGCTTAATGCTTGTCACTAGGGCCCGAGTGCCATGATTTCAGATCTGAACCTATTATGTTTTCATGAATATATGTGAGTTTTTGATCCTATCTTGCAAGTCTATAGTCACCTACTATTTGTTATGATCTGGCAACCCCGAAGTGACAATAATCGGGACCACTCCTGGTGATGACCGTAGTTTGAGGAGTTCATGTATTCACTATGTGTTAATGCTTTGTTCCGGTACTCTATTAAAAGGAGGCATTAATATCCCTTAGTTTCCATTAGGACCCCGCTGCCACGGGAGGGTAGGACAAAAGATGTCATGCAAGTTCTTTTCCATAAGCATGTATGACTATATTCAGAATACATGCCTACATTACATTGATGAATTGGAGCTAGTTCTGTGTCATCCTAGGTTATGACTGTTACATGATGAACCACATCCGGCATAATTCTCCATCACTGATCCATTGCCTACGAACTTTCCATATATTGTTCTTCGCTTATTTACTTTTTCGTTGCTATTGTTATCATCACTACAAAACACCAAAAATATTACTTTTGCTACCGTTACCTTTTGCTATCGTTACCACTACTATCATATTACTTTGCTACTAAACACTTTGCTGTAGATATTAAGTTTCCAGGTGTGGTTGAATTGACAACTCAGCTGCTAATACTTGAGAATATTCTCTGGCTCCCTTGTGTCAAATCAATAAATTTGGGTTGAATACTCTACCCTCGAAAACCGTTGCGATCCCCTATACTTATGGGTTATCACGCAGCTGCCGCAACACCCAAGGTGCCGCCCCGGGGGCGCGGGCGCTCTCCTGTGGCCGCCGACGTCGGCCCGAGCTGCTACGGAAGGGGCGGCCCCCGCGGGCACGGGCGCGGAGGGCGAGGTGCCGCAGCCCACTTAGGACCCACTCCGCCGAGGCGGTCGGCAAGTTCATCGTGGACGTGCACCACCGGCCTTGCACCTGGCTCCGGCTTCCAGACTCCTTTTGCGGCGGAGATGGCGGATCGAGCGCCGTGAGCCTGTGAGTGCAGGCGGACGGCTGCTGCAACAGCCCCTCGTGGGTGGCGACGGAGTTCACGCCCACCGGCTTCATGTTCCTGAAACGGGGGTGGAACTCATTTGCCCTTGCTCGCGGCTTGAAGAGGGGCTCGTCCTCCAGTTCAAGTACTACGGGGTCGCCACACTCTTTGTGAAGATCTTTTGGGTCACCGGCGACCTCGTGAGGTGCTGCATCGAGGGTGAGGAAAGCGACACCTCCAGCGACGATGACGGCAAGGGCGACATGTCCCCCTCCAGCGGGAGCGAGAGCAGCGAGGGCTCCACTTGATTCAGTCCATCTTTGCCGAGAGTCTTGGCTAAGTACTCGGCAATATGTTTATGAAAATACTTTTTTCCTTGACAGTAAATATTTGCCGAGCTCCCGCGGAAGCGTACTCGGCAAACTATTTACGTAAAGTCTTCTTTCAATGACAATAAATGTTTGCCGAGCTCACTCTTTGACGCTTCTAGATGCCTACATTGAATATGCCCAAACTATCTTAGACAACCAGCATCGACATTCTATAGCAACGCGAAATTACGGATCCTGGAATCTGCTAATAACCCTTTGTTTTTTTTTGCACATTAATGATCCTTTGGTTGATCAGGTCATTGCGCGTGCATGTACGTACGCACGGCAGTATTGATTCATGTTTGCAACGTGCTTACTTACTGAGCCCTCCTTTGACAGTTCGGAATTCAGAGCAGCCATCTCGTTCCTGCGCAAAGGAGGGACGGAGGATGGAGGAAACATGCACCAGGCCCAACACGTTGCCGGATGGAGGAAACATGAACGTAGAACTGATGGACCAAGCTTCACGATTGTACCCAATCTTACCACTGAAATTAATGGTGCTGAGGCTTGTTCATGCTGCATGGATCCACACATCCAGTAGAAGGTGTTCAGTAAACGGATTGGCCTAGGAACTAGTAGGATGTCTGCTTGTCAATCTTTTGTCCGGACTGCTGTACGGGATCCTGCTGTCATTTCGGATAGCTGGGCAATAAGGGCATGACGAAGCCGGAAGCGACAAAGGCGCCTCCCGCCGACGAGATACATAAGAGGCAAAGGCGTTTACCGAGACGGGAGACGGGAGACGGAAGACAGCACGTTACAGTGACTAGGCAAGCGCCAATTGGGCAACTTGTTACCGGGGGTGCCGTTTTTTCGTTGGAAGGGAGGGGAACCGGGGATGCCGTTGGCTACAGTATCTTTTCAGCTGGCGTGTTTTTCTTCTGAATCTGTATCCACTTCCCTATCTTATCTGGTTTCTTCCTAATGCGGTAGGATCTCTGTGTTGACAGAGAAATGTCAAGACCGTGGCGTCTATTCGGTGCCCTTGTGTTGGCTGCTATCAGATGAAGGCTTTTAAAAGTTAGCTCATGTGGCCTCTGGTCTTTTCCTTTCAGAAAGGAAAACTGATCTCATGTGAGGCATTAGATTTCGAGAGTCGGCGCCCTAAACACTGTATCTCGATCCAGTCAAAATTTCCATGATATCCGTACGTGGAGGCTAATCTTCTATTTAAGTGGTGGGTTAATTAAACAGATTCCTAAAGGAACGAGAATTGAGGAAAAATTGTGCCAAATTTCCATGATATCCGTACGTAGAGGCTAATCTTCTATTTAAGTGGTGGGCTAATTAAACAGATTCCTAAACTAGGAGCCACCCATGCCTATACGTGGTGGCTGCTATTTAGACAGATTCCTAAGACTGAATAATAATATTGAAAGCGCCGGTGTAATGCCGGGAATGAATATATGTTCAAACTTTAAGAAAAAAGTTATGTCCACGACTACATGTGATGTTTTTTCTCCATTGCGTCTTTGGTATGACCGAGTCGACCAACAGATGCCGGTCACTGACATGCTCCTCTGCTAGACATCGTCACGTAGAAGCCAGCCTCGCTCAGCCCAATGCCACCAGTCACAACACATGAGGAGTCGGACTCAAATTTCATGGTGTGTCCAACACGAACTACTCGATTTTCCCTACTATATTAGCCGAATGATAATAAATCTTTGTCCAACCTTCTTAGTCTAGCCGAACACGAAGGATGCTAAACCATTCATTTCTTGGGCCTGGCCAACCTCGCTTAGTAACAATTGGCAGGGCGGCTATCGATGACAAGGGTGGAAAAGTGGATAAGTGGAAACTTGATTCCAGTGTCATGTTCAAATAGAGAACATGGAGGTGAGGTCTTACGCTATGCTCAATTGGTTGAGTTAGAACTTGTGGTGTTTGTTTTTTCCCGTTGCAACGCACGGGCATGTTTGCTAGTTGGTTAAAAACATTGCTCCTATGAACACCAAAGGCATTCTCCTTTTCCGTAATAATTTGGGTTATGCGCATTTTCGACGTATTGACTAGCTCATGATATTGTGTAGTTCCTTCTCGATTATCATTTTTTGATACTGTGTAGTTCAACAGGCTATTTGTACTTGGTATCCTCTATATGTTGGCCTTTGTAAAAAGTTAATATCCCCCTACTTCGACGAAGTCTCCTTTCTTTGCCGCAATTGGTGGCGCCAGAGGCTATGCCTTAAGAAAGTATACCAAAAAAATGGATTCAAATTACTGGTGTTAACAATGAAAACTTGATAGAGTAATTCATCTTCCGCCGTTTTTTGAACTGAATTCTTGTTCCATATGTTTATATTTTTTGAGGAATTCCATATCATTTTATGAGAGAAATCTTCTCCCACATTGACACGACTAGGTTAGGAACTACGGATGCGAAAACTCGAGTGTGCATACCGCATACGGTCTTCTCTACTTAGTATATACTACTCCCTCCGTTCCATATTAGTTGTCGCTGAAACAGATGTATCTAGACGTATTTTAATGCTAGATACATCCGTTTGAGCGACAATTAATATGGAACGGAGGGTTGGACAATTGTCCCGGTTTTTTGCTTTATTTTTTAAGAACTATACTAGAAAATGTCATGCTCACATGCACAGAACTACCGTACAGAAGAGGTCCAAGTCCAATAAGACACATACTGTTTTCTATTTGGAGCATCATTTACCGTGACGTTCGTCTTCGACTTGCTACTTTGTTTATTGGCGACGTACATATATGAGTATATGACACTATTAACACCAGCAAACCCAGCTGTTAGCATGTCCAAATCAGATGTCACTATCCCGCCAAAAAGTAAAATAAATCATATCTCACTAGCTCGATCGCAATGCCGGAATCATGCCAAGCCATTAGGTGCTGCTAGCCTGGTCACATCTTTGGGGGGAAAATGCCTGCCTACATCCATGCTACTTTCTAGGAAGCCGATAGTGAGGCAGCCTCCCCTGGAATTATTGGCATCTAGGAGAACATTTTACAGCAACGCGAAATTATGGTTTGCACGCTACCAATCCTTTGCTTGATCTGGTCATTGCACATGCATGCACGCACGGCGGTGTCGACTCATGTTTGTAACATGCTTAATTACCGAGTCCTCCTTTGGCAGTTCGGAATTCAGATCAGCCTTCTTGTTCTTGCGCAGGGGAGGACCGCGGGATACATGAATGATGTCCAACACGTTGCCACCGTCGCCGGAATGTGAATGAGATACATAAGCGGACGTAGTATTTTTCTTTAGAGAGTATACTCAGCCGAGTCCGAGAAGAGCTCGATCCTTGCCCGACTTCGAATTACAGAACCATCAATTGGCCAGGACATTCAGTCAACAACTTACAAGGATAAAATGCAATGGCAAGATATAAGGGCCTTTTTTGATTCATAGGATTGCAAAAACATGAAAATAGAAAAAACGTAGGATTGAAAAGTGGATGTTAGAATTCCTGTGAAATGTAGTACAAATGAATTCTTAAAAAAATGATTCAATCCTACGAATCAAACGACCAGGCCCCTTTCGGTGTGCAGGAATTCTGCAGGAATTTTCGTAGATCTGGTTTCATTTGAAAAAATAACCTGTGATGCGTTCGGTTCAAAGGAACGTCCTCGCTCAATCTACAGGAAAGTTCACCTATCATGTATTTTTTACGGGAACTAAAAATTCTACTCCAACCCAATGTTTGGGCAGAAGCCCGATGCAAAGCGTGAGTTGGCCGTATTAAAAAAATCTCTGCATGTGAGTGCCAAGCTAGCGACCAAGCAAGCTGCATGTACAGGTGAATAAAAAACTATTTTCATACAATGAGAGGCAGGTGCATGCACTGGTTTTTATCTCACGGTTCCTTTGGTTTTACTAGTTCACGCTGAACGCATCAAAATCTTGCGTCCCTCTCTTTCACGTTCCAAGGTTTCTCTTAGTCGGGCAAAGCACATTTCTGTAAAGTTTTCAATTCCTTTGTTTTCTACTCCTCCACTCCGAACGAACCCACAACATAGGAAAAATTCTTAAAGATTCCGATCCTTCAAAGATCCTATAAAAATCCTTTAAATCAAAGAGACCCTAAAGTGTTGAGGAAAGCTAGCAAGCTCCACCTAGCCAGTAAGTAAAGATATAGAAAACTGAGGTATATAACAGCTTTAAGACGATGGAGCCCTTCGACAGGAATAAAAACCACACAGTGCCACCAAGAGGACCTTGACGGGTGGAGGCAGAAGGTGGGGAGGCGCTCATGTAGTCTCCATGGACCAACCGACGCGGATACAACTTGGATTTCTCCGGTGTCACCTCCCACCTCCAGCCTCCAAACAGGACCAACTCCGGCAATCGGAGGCTACACGAGGCAGAGCCAACGGAGGCAACCTTGGTTGAAGAAGATGGAGGCCTCCAGATCTGCAAAGGGCGCAGTCGAGGAAGAATGACCAGCACCAACGAGCGCCGGTCATCACGCACCCGACTTCAATCCACCAAGCTTGTCTCATGGCCCATGAAGCTTGGCGAAGATCCAACGACACGAGGGAGTCCTGGAGACCGGATATGCATCGGGGGACCACCTTGATGCACAAGTCAGGATGGCCGCAGCCAGACTGGATATGCCATATGTTAAACCCAAGCCCCCATCACCTATATAAGGTGGGGGCTAGGGCAACCATTCCAATCTACTCTCGTAGAAAGTACTCTCGGTAGTCAGATATCATCCCTCCATTGTAACCCTCGCACAAGGTACGTCACCATGAATACAAAATAGAAGTAGGATGTAGGGTGATACTCTTGTGTCACCATGAATACAAAATAGAAGTAGGATGTAGGGTGATACTCCTCCAAGAAGGCCCGAACCTGGGTAACTCCCTCGAGTGATCTCCGATCTACTTCTTCCGGCCACGTTCACCACCCTATCGAGGGTACTGATGGTTTTCACGTACCATCAATATGCACCAACATTCATGCATGTGTGTATCAACAAAATCACATACACGAGTCTATCAAGAAAAAGGAGAAATAAAACAAAGGATAACAACTGCAATTTGGTGAATGTGCAAATGAGAATGATATTAAAAAACAATCTTGGTAGGCAATTCTTTTTGCAACTAGGACCACTAGAAATTTGCAACAAGTAGTATGCTATAACCAAATAAAAGGAAACAGAAAATACATAAGCAAGGACAAAATGAAATGAAAATGAAAAATGAAAATAAAAATAAAAGAAGGAGAAAAAGAAACAAAGAAGAGACGTAACAAGCACACAATAATAAAATGTAAATAAGAGGAAAAGTCAAAGGCACACGGAAAATAAATAAAAAGTGAAAAGAAAAAGAAAAGAAAGGTAAAGCAAAACAAAGACAAAAATAATAAAACATATCGACAAAAAGAATTACAAAACACGCCACACCCCTCCCGATGAACAGGACCCCCATTTCGACCGTAGGAGGTCCGTTTCCTCCGTTTTGCAGTACGCCAGACCCTTCCCGATCAACAGGACCCTGTTCCAAACGTAGGAGGTCCATTTCCTCCGTTGTGCGGTACGCCAGGCCTTGTTTCCATCGCCTATTCCGTCCAAGCCCTCCCGATGAACACGACCACGCATTCTGTTCCGACCCAGCCGGTTGGCTCCCATGCGTTCAGTTGCCTCCCGATGAACACGAGCATTCCGTTGCCTCCCCATGAACGCGACGCATTCCGTTGCCTCCCCATGAACACGACGTATTCTGTTGCCTCCCTATGAACACGACGACGACGTTGTTTCTCCGTTCCGACCCAGCCATGTCAACGAGCCCTCGCCGTACGTATGCGCGAGTAGGCGTTCGAGACCCCGCCCGTATGTACACATATGTGACTGTATTTTCTTTCTTGCACCCTGGCCACCTCTACTACGACACGTGCGCGCCTCTACATCCACCAGTATATATGTACGTACACGTTCGCGACCAGAATGACAACGCTACGTACGCTTCGACCAGGTGGGTCCCGACTGTCAGGCACTTCCTTGCGTGCGAAGATGTAGCTGGTGGGTCCCAGCAGTCAGGGGGGCAAAATACGGTGGCCCGTCCGATGGGTCCCCGCTGTCAGGTGGAGGAATAATTATTTTGCACGTAATAAGGAGGCACTTCCTCGCTGCAGCCGTGAACCCAGCTGTGAGCCTCTCCACGTACAGTCCACGTCCGATGGAAGCCGTTCCTTGACCACATTGACCAGCCGCGCCGAGAGCACCAGGGCGGTGGACGACGGCGAGGCCTAGGAAGGGGACGACACGGAGCCGGGGAAGACGCGGCAGTGGATGCCCACGCGTAGAGGAGTACGAGGGCACTGGTTCGCTGTGGTGTGAGGCTGCCGTCGCCGCAGAGTAACAGGGGGTGTGGGTGAGTAGAGGGATGGCCTGGCCAGCGGTGGGAGTAGTAGGGGCGGTGAGGCCTCCGCCGCATCACAGCCGGCCACGGGAGGCAGGAGCACGAGGCACGACCGGCGCTGGTTTGGGCGGCTGGAGCAAGAAGACCAGAGGTTGAAGAAGCACTACGGTCGTTGGATGGACATCGTATGGTCACTAGAGCTAGAATCATGCATATTGACTAAGTTGACAAAGCCCTCCGTCCCCGTCAACTTAGTAGGCCCACAAGTCAGCCTGCCACTATACTGGGTCCCAGCTAACAGGGGGAGTATTCATTTTTTTGTGCGTAATAAGGAGGCACTTCCTTGCGTGCAAAGATATAGCTGGTGGGTCTGAGCTATCAGCGGCGGTAACGTTTTTTCGCGAAATACAGAGGCCCTTTCGGTGGGTCCCTGATGTCAGGTGGAGGAATCATTATTTTGCGCGTAATAAGGAGGCATTTCCTTGCGTGTGGCCGTGGACCCAGCTGTCGGCCTCTCCACGTACAGTCCACTTCGGATGCATGTCGGTCGTTGACCACGTTGACCAGGCCGCGCCGAGAGCATCAGGGCGGTGGACGACGGCGAGGAAGGGAACGACACGGAGGCAGGGAAGACTCGACAGTTGTTTCCCACGCGGAGGGAAGTACGACTGTATGAGGGTTTACTGGTTCGTCTGCCATCGCCGGAGAATAACAGCAGGTGTGGGTGAGTAGAGAGATGGCTAGGCTAGCGATGGGAGTACGGTGGGGCGGTGAGGCCTGCACGGCAGCACAGCCGGCCGCGGGGAGGAGGAACCAGGCAGTGAGGCGCTTGTTTGAGCGACTGGAGCAGGAAAAGCAGAGATTGAAGAAGCACGACGGCCGTTGGATGAACATCCAACAGTCACTGCTTGTGCGTCAACCTTTTTTAGGAAAGCCTCAAATCTGTGGAAAACAGCATACAACCCATCTGCCGTTATTTCTAATAATTTTCAGCCCATTTGCTAATTCTTAAGGTTTTTTTGGAGCCTATATTCTTTTTATTAGCATTACAACCCAAATTGTGGCCACGGTTAAAAAATTATACGAAATTTTGCATATTTCGGTGCGGTCCGAACTGTTTTTAATCCCTAAATTTCGACTCACATTCAAACTGGTTTTAAAAATAAATGTATATCAATATAAAATCCAACAAATTCTCCACACATAAAAATTAATGTAATTTAAAATCTTGAAATGAAAAAAAAAGATATTTGAAACTAATTGCCGGTTTGATGTGTTTTAAAAATGTACAACCCATTTCTCATTACTGATGGACCATATTCTTGGCCAGCCGAATGAAAGCTCTCTTCGTCTTGAAAAATTTGCAGCCCAACAGGCCTGACAAAGCGACTTACTTGGCAAATCACAAAAAACTGGGCTGTGGCCATGGACCCAGCTATCAGCCTCTCCACGTACAGTACTCTTCCGATGGAAGTCGTTCCTTGACCACGTTGACCACGCCACACGGAGAGCACCACGGCGGTGGACGACGACGAGGCCTAGGAAGGGGATGACACGGAGTCGGGGAAGACGCGACAGTGGAAGCCCGCACGGAGAGGAGTATGAGGGTTCACTGGTTCGGCTGCGGTGTGAGGCTGCCGTCGCTGCATGGCCTGGCCAGCGGTGGGAATAGTAGGGGGCGGTGAGGCCTCCGCGGCAGCACAGCTGGCCACGGGAGGCAGGAGCATGCGGCACGACCGGCGCTGTTTTGGGCGGCTGGAGCAAGAAGACCAGAGGTTGAAGAAGCACTACGGCCGTTGGATGGACATCATACGGTCACTGGAGCTAGAATCGTTCATATTGACTAAGTTGACAAAGCCCTCCGTCCCCGTCAACTTTGTTGGCCCACAAGTCATCCTCCCAGTATGGTGGGTCCCAGCTAGCAGGGGGGTATTCATTTTTTGTACGTAATAAGGAGGCACTTCCTTGCGTACGAAGATATAGCTGGTGGGTCCGACATGTTAGCGGGGGGAACGTTTTTTTCACGAAATACAGAGGCCCTTCCGGTGGGTCCCAGCTGCCAGGTGGAGGAATCATTATTTTGCGTGTACAGTCCACGGCCGATGGATGTCGTTTGTTGACCAAGTTGACCAGGCCGCGCCGAGAGCACCATGGCGGTGGACGACGGTAAGGCCTAGAAAGGGAACGACACGGAGCCGGGGAAGACTTAGCAATGGTTGCCCACGCGGTGGGGAGTATGAGGGTTTACTGGTCCGGCTGCCGTCGCCGGAAAATAACAGGAGGTGTGGGTGAGTAGAGGAATGGCCTGGCCAGCAATGAAGTAGGGTGGGGCGGTGCGGCCTGTGCGGCAGCACAGCCGGCCACGGGAGGCGGGAGCAGGCAGTCCCACCGGAGCTGGTTTGGGCGGCTGGAGCAAGAAGATCAGATATTGAAGAAGCAGCACGGCCGTTGGATTAACATCCAACGGTCACTGCTGCTAGAATCGTTTGTGGACTAAGTTGACAAAGCCAAAGTACACGTCAACCTAGTAGACCCACAAATTAGTCTCCAAATCTGCCCCAAACAGCATACAACCTGAAATTTCTAGCCAGATTCAAATTAATTTTAAATCTAAATATACCTTAATTTAAATTCAATGAAATTTTACCCGTACAAAAACAATGAAATTTAAAATATCAAAATCCGAAAGAAAACACTATTTTGGAACTAATTGTCTGATTGTTGTATTTTTTTATTTTACAGCCCATTTATTATTACTTACTAGTAAAAGTGCCCGTGCGTTGCAACGGGCGAACAACTAAAACTCACAAAAATTATAATGGTCACCATAAAACAATTCAAGTTAATCAGATTACACCAACTAATGTAAATCCTACAAATCAAATCAATATTTAAGAATAACTCATGTAAGAAAGAGGAACCTGAGCTTAGAAAAAAGAGGAACTTGCACACCATCCTGCCTTAATGGAAGCTCCTTCTGGCGCTGCTAGTGGCCACCGCTGTGCCTCGTTGTCCTCGTGGGCAAACGTGGGGAAGGAGCAGATCCTCAGATCAAGGAGGCCATGGACGGGAGCAGCCGCTCAAGGAAAAGGACTACATATACTAAAATCAACACTTCAGTATAGCAATAAACTTATGTGGCATCGCCCAAAAAATTAGTACAGCAAAAGGGCATGGAGTAAAAAAACATGGTCCAAAATCATCTACTGGAAAAATAAATCAAAAGGACAATGTTTGTGTACCCACATGGGGATCAATGTTTTGTTTTAATGTTCTATGAAGAGGTTGTGGCTCATGCCTCATGACATTTACAAGAGGAAAATTCAGATCATCTCTAGGTGCTAGCACTTTGCAAAAGCCTGCAAATCTAGTTTGGCTCCTCCAGTTAGTTCATGGTGTGCCACCGCCTGCAGAAATAAGTCAAGAGCCAGCACATCCTTCGATACCCGGTAGTGCGCCTAGCTATACAAATTTCACATATTACATGCCAGCTTCTATACCACATCCGATGAATCAGAGAGGCATAGTACCTTTCTAATATTTGCATACCACAATTTGGATAAGGTAAAATTTCATTTTGATAACATTTGTGATCCTGCCTCAAGTGTGTATCAACCTCATCATGGATTCCACCACAAGCTTTGAGAACAGAGAAAATTTGTGTTCCAACAACTTGGCTAGCCATGGTTGCTCCAGATTCCACAGCCAGGCCTGCAATTTTTATTTGGCGGTGTTCATCAGTCCACAAAATAAATGGGTAATGATATGAAGGGGTAAGATGATAGCTAACCATTGCCAAGAATCTAGACTATATCGTTAAGAAGGACCGAGGTGATTCGATGCACGGTTGTGATGACAATTGACCCGGAAAAATGATGTTGTAGTGTGTTCTGGATCAGGTTATCGGTTGCACTGTCCACCGAAGCAGTGGCTTCGTCCAGGACCAGTATCTTGGTGTGCCTAAGAATCGCCCTACCAACACAGAAGCTGACAATGGCCCTGCTCTAGTTCTGTCCATTCCCTACCATTTCGAGGGTAACTTTGAATTTTAGAAATTTCCAAAGAAGCAAGACTACCAAAATATGAACTGTATGGCACAATAGAGCAGACCTGGTGAGTCAAGTTTTAGCTCCTTTCTCCGAACTTCATCTCATAGCCGACAGTAATCCAAGGCCTGAAATGTCAAATAATATTTTTCAGATAAGTTAAGAAGATCATAGGGCCTCTGTATTCGAGAAATGCAAACAACCATATTGTGGAGACATATCAAACTAAAAAACAATTGCAGCACTTTAAAAGAGGGCCCTCTGTTTCTGTTATTTTTTAATTCACCATGACCACTTTGTGCACACGCAGATGTAATCAACATAACAACATCTGTATTCATCAACCTCTGAGATGGAAATCAGGAGACATATTTGTGAACTCAGATGTTAATTGTGAACCATCTCCTAAGCTTGCCTGCTGAAGTAAGCCACTGTTTTCATGTTCCAAGAGGTCAAATTTTCATGCTGGTTCTAGTGATATTTTTTAGACTGAAATTATTTGTTAACATATACATATAAAATCATACTGATTGTAGAGGAGCTAAATATCTCAACCCCTTTTTACTGAAAATGATATGGATATCATACTCCTGTATTCAGTGATGGCATAATGTTCCTGTTTTACTCTCTGAACTATATGTGCAAGGACAAAGCGAGAGCCATGGGGGAAAACAAAAAAGGATCAATGTAGTGAGTTTGAGTGTGCATGCAACAGTCTGGAACATCAAATTCATTACACTGATACAACCACAAAGTATAGAACTTGCATATACTAACTTATTAAGCTCTGCAGTGTCATCACAAATGTGTTGAAGCAATCTGTATAAAAAGTTCCTTACCTATGGAGGAGCATGTCTGGTTGTGGTGGTAGTCGGACTTGGGGCCAAAGGAGATGAGGTCACGACCCTTGTCAAGGACGACATCTACCTCGCCAGCTCCCAACTTGGCACTGTCAAGGCCCACTGCAACATTGAGCTCCCAACAACGCTAAATTTTCCATATGAAAGAAGCAAATATTACTTAACAACAATAAATTATGTTCTCAAATTCAACATCCTTCAGAGCACCGGGGTCTCTAGCTCTCTGCCAATCCGAAGTTCCAAACGGTCCAATGTGAAAACCTCACAAAGTCACCACAAGCTTATTTCCTGATCTTTCGGTTCAAAAGAACTCCGAAGAATTTCAGGTATCATCGACCTGAGAATGGAAACAAAGCTTGGAAATGTCACTGCTAATTGATGGCAGAATTAGTTTCAGAAATATATATAAAGAACAGAGGTTCTGGAAATATTTTATAAACTACCAGCGTCTAGGATTCTAATCTAAAAAAATAGAACACATAAGGTTTCTGGTATTTTTTTCTATTATTAAGGACTTGTAGCCTCCTGACTCCTGTCATGAAGTGGCTTGCTTGGACCTCATGCAGGAACTTAACATATTTGATGTGCTTAACATTCAAAGGACTGATGTGCTTGATGGCGATTTGAACTACATGTCTTCTTATGTTATCCATTATCATAACCACATATGAAAATTACTAATTAGTATAAAATCACCCCTTTGATGTGAAAAGCATCTAAACAGATGATTGGCAATAGTATTGCACATAGCTAAATTATTTGGACTGGGTTGACCACTGAAGGCCATGCTACACCATTGATCCCATCATGTAGGCCTAAATTCGCGTTGTTGGTGTGGTTGGGCATTTCATCAAACACCCAAAAGGACATAGTTTAATCAGTACAGAATTTGGCCACCAACGAATTGAGAGAGAAGCACTCAAAGAAGCATGGAGAACGGCACCATACCTCCCCCGCCTTTGCCGCCACCGCCCTCCTCCACCTGTATATCCCTTCCCCTCCACACCTCATGTCGTTGCACCGCTGCAGCGGCAGGAGGACGATGTTGCTGCTTATCTGGAGGGACACGACCAGGAGGGAGCTCGAGGGAGTCGCATCGATAGGGGGGCGCTACCGGCGGCGAGTTGGTTCAGCGCACAGATGGTTAGTCGTGGCGGCGCGAGATGCAGGGGGAGTTTTCGCCAGCGGAGCGCAGAGATTTGACTCGCAGGCGGTGTCGGAGTTGGGGCGCTGGAGTTCGGGGGTGGGGACATGGAGGAGATGGGTCATGCCCTCGAGCTCACCTCCCCGAGATCCTGGTGCTGTCGTCCTCCTCGAATTCCTGCTGCCCGATCCGGCCTCCGTGGCATGGGTGTACTCCTTTGAGCAAAAGGGTGGCTCCGCAGATGCGAAGGCTGACGGCGTGGAGGGGCCCTGAATTAGTACCACCTCGCCTATATGCTTTAAATTTAAACTGAAAACGTAAATTTATAGGAAGAAAGCGTATTGTGACGGTGAACCCACGGAGGCAATCCATGCTTTATTATTATTATTATTATTATTATTATTATAGGGAGAGATAGCCCATTTGTTATTACTTATAGCCCATTTTCTGGGCAAAATGCATCCTTCCTCGTCTTGAAAGATTTCCGGCCCAACAGGGCGTAGAAAAGCAAGTAGGCCTATGTTGGTTATTCTGCAAAAAACAAAATAGCTGGCTAGCAATTTTCAGAAAGGAAAAAAACAAACTGGCCTGGTCATGTGCTAAACATATGAAATAAAAGCCTGGGCTAGATGGGCCACGGGTCCCGCACAACTCAGTTGATACCCTTCTCCGTCCCGAAAAAACAAAATTACTGCGCGCGCTGCTAGGTCCCTACTGTCATCCTCACCATGTACAGTCATCTCCTTATTCCTCTCGGTTATTGACCATGTTGACAACACCGGAGGGCGGCGCCGCGGCGAGCGAACCAAGGCGGAGGACGATGGTGAGGCCTCGGACGGGAACGAACAGGAGCCGGGGCAGATCACAGCCAGCCGTGGGAGGCGGGAGCAGGCGGTCCCGCCGGTGCTGGTTTGGCTTTGGCGGCTCGAGGAAGAAGAGACTGAAGAAACGCGACAGACATTGAATGTCAATCCAACGGTCAAGGTTGGCACAATCGTTTGTTGACTAAGCGGACACCAAGTAGCATACTTTTTTTATATATAGGAAGAAAACTGCGAGGAAAATGTGTTCGTCTGCCGTCCTCCTCACAGGGAACGCTCGCCACATAAGTGACTAGCACCCTTAGTTTTCAACCGAGAGGTCTTGGGTTCGAGTCCCAGGAACTCTCAATTTTGTCCTCCTTCCTTCCTCGCAAAAAAATAGAAAGAAAATCAAAGACTTGGGAAGGCGTATAGAACAAGCTAGTGTACCAGTAAAGAGACCTTGCCGAGTTTTAGAAAAAAAGAAAGACGTGCTCCTGTAGCTGGTTCGAATCCAAACCTAGACTATGACTATATATGGTGCTATGCTACTCTGCAAGTAATGAAACTGACATATCCAACGTTCGCTTCTCGTCTTCTCTACTTACTCTGTCTAGCATCAGAAGCTCTGACCGCAGCAACCATGTCCGCTGGCTGCTCGTCCACCTGCTCTTCAGCAGGCAACAACCAGATATGCGCCAAGTTGCAACCCATACCATCGCCTGTGGGTCTCATCACACCCTCGCCGGCACGCACACCGCAGCCGATTGCTCATCGCAACCCGCTGCCGTTGTTGTGGTGCCACCGCTGCAAATCACGCAGAGTCATCCGTCGCGTCTCAACCACAATCCGCAACCCTGGCCGAGTCTTCTACAAATGCCCGAATCATGGGGTAATTCAGTGTTGTTATGTTGCTTTCAGTTGCTGATTTTTTAATAGTTTGGTTGATGATCTACCAATTTGATTCGTGCAGAAAAGGGAAGATTCGTGTGATTTGTATTTCTAGGAAGTTGCTGATGTGGGGGAATGCAACTATGCTGATTATTTGGTTAGCCGAGGAATCCCAATACCAGCAAGTTGGGGTGTTGGACAAGTAACTAAAGGAATGGCAGAAGAGGAAGATGTAGAGCAGAAGGTTAAAGATGCAGTTCCTCTGATCATGGCCAAGCAACAACTGCTGAACGGCCTTGACAACAATGAGGAGATGAAAGATCTTGGGAAGATAATGGGCAAAATCGATGTGCTCTGTAGGATGATTGTCTCTTTATTTGCAGTGTATGTAGCACTCGTGATGTATTCAGTGGCTACGACATGAGCACTTTGCTGCAACTAGTAATGAATGAAACCTGTGTAACAGGCTGGGCGTAGTCTTGTGAACATCTAATGATTTCTATTAACGGAAATCAGGGGGTATCCCCTTTTGCTCATGTAAATAAATAGCAGAGGCCCTGTCGGGTCAGCTTTGTTCTCATTCGAAGACGTCGAGCAAATTGCAGTCCAACAGCAAACTATGTCATCAAATTCAAGTTTCACAGCCAAATATGAGTACAACTAAACAACAATGTCATCATGTTTTAGTTGTCATACAATCACCAAACACAAATCAGCATACATAACAAGTGATGTTCTCACAGTAAAATACTAAACAATATGTTCATCAGGTTTCAGTTGTCATAGCAAACACAATTTCACATAGTAGATAAAAAACGTCTTCTGACAGGAAAATACGACAAAAGCAATGTAATCATCATCCGCAGCAGCAGCGTCGACATCTTTGCCATGTGTATCCGTCTGAATCGTAATTCCCCACGGTGTCATCTTCTTCTTCGTCCTCAACGTCCTCGAACGTTGGCTTCTTCTTGATCAACTCTTGTATGTCCACAGCACGACAGGCAATCTTTTCGCCGGCATCATTGACGTGATGGTTCTCAAAAATATTAGGAACATCTGTGTTATCTTGTACATCAGGAGCAGTGTAAGCATCATCTTGTTGTGCAACTTCATTAAACGAATTCCTCTGCTCAAACCTTTGCAATACTCTCCAGTCATCGCTACGTGCAAATGTGTTTTCCAAGAAAAATATCTGTGTTGCTTGATTTTCCAAAATAAAAGGCTCGTTAGTCTGGTACGCCGCGTTGACATTGATGGATTTGAAATAATCATCAACTCTGGGTTTTGCGATCCTGGAAAACAGGTTATACCAACGACAGCACAACAGAACCACACACCAATGATCCTTGAAACTGGAGATATACTGCAACTAAATAATGTCTGTTATGTTAGCATACATTTCAGTTGTCTCTTTGTCATACGTATCCGTGCTCATGATAGCACTGTTTTGTGTCTTCCTGCCTTCATCTCGTGCAAGGGTGTTGTAGCGCACATCTCTAACAACGCAAGATTCATAATGTCTTACCCGAGTATCAGGACCCATTGCTAGTGAGTAAAGGGCATCATCAACTGCCTGCCCATCCTCCCGCATCTTCTTAACCTATGGTTAGAAAATAGACAAGCTGATCATCTTATGTACTCAATATATTAAAAAAACTGACAATGCACTTCAAAAGCTTACATGGTTCTTGAACCATTTCGCAAATCCTGCCATAACCAGTCTGTCAATGTTTCTTGGATTTTGCGGCAGTAACTCCTCTTTGTAGATGCTGCACAACATAGTGATCGCATCAAACATCTAAATATATAAGAATGTGCTGCAAGTTTAGTAGATTACGATGTATAAGCTGCAGTACTACACTTACTTGATATATGGTAGTATCTCAGGACAGTTATTCACCACATACCAAACCATTTTGTCCAAATCTTTAGGTTTGTCCTCTTGTCGACTCTTCCCTGTAACTCGAACAGAATAATCGAAAACATTGAGTCCGGGATTGTCTTCACCCACCTCTTTGCTAAGCTGATCAGCTGTTTCAATGTATTTTGAGCAGAATGTCAATGCTTCTGTAGCAATGTAGGCCTCTGCAATGGAACCCTCGGGTCTAGCTCTGTTCCTAACATAGCCCTTGAAAGTGCATAGCCGCCTTTCAATAGGGTACATCCAGCCATACTGTACTGGACCTCTAAGTAGTGCCTCATCAGGTAGATGAACAACCAAATGCACCATCACATCAAAGAAGGCTGGAGGATATATCTTCTCAAGGTCGCATAGGATATTCGGTATCTTGTCTCTAAGACGCTCCAAAGCATCTATCCTGATATTCCTACTGCAGAGTTCCCTAAAGAATTGTCCCAACTCTACAACTGCTCTGTATAAGTCAGGGCGGCCCAATCCTCTAAGGATAACAGGTAAAACCCTTTGAAGTAGGACGTGGCAGTCATGAGTTTTCAATGCTTGCACCTTGTTTCCATCTGCACTGACCCTCCTTTCAGGGTTGGAAGCAAATCCATGTGGGAATCTCACACGTGACATGACCTCGCAGAATTCTTTTTTTCTTTTTACCTTGTCCAAGACGTACACAGCTGGTGCCATATCCCGTGGTTTACCTTCATCTTGCACCTGCAAATCCTTTCTGATACCAAGGTGTGTCAAATTAATCCTAGATTTTAAGGTATCTTTCGTCTTGCCTTCAATATTAAGAAGTGTGCCGATAATGCTGTCACATATATTTTTCTCGATGTGCATCACATCAAGTTTATGCCGCAGATCCAAATCTTTCCAATACTCCAAGTCCCACAAAGTGGACCTGCGGGTAAACAATAATCTCTCTTCTACCCTGCCACACTTCCTTTTCCCGCTACCATTACTAGGATGGTTTCCTGGTGTAATATGCCTGACCTTCTCTAATTCCACTTGCAACTCATCAGCGGTGAGCCTCTTTGGCGCATCACGGTTTTCATGCTTTGCATTGAACACATGTCTTCGGTATTTTCTAGGATGCGGCTTGTCCTTGGCAAGGAAACGGCGGTGTCCAATGTAACAGATCTTGCTAAGTATTGTGTATGACAGCGGATTCTTGTCACAGCGAACACATGCATTATAACCATGTGTCGTTCGCCCTGACATAGTGCCCAAAGCCGGATAATCATGGATGCACCAAATTATAACAGCACGTAGAAAGAAATCAGCTGGTGGGCTGCTATATAGGTCTCGAGTGAGAACACCATTCCATAGCTGTTGAAGTTCCTCCACAAGAGGCTCCATGAACAAATCAAAATCCTTTCCAGGACTTTTTGGACCTGGGATGAGCAAGGACATCATGTAGTTTGATTCTTTGGTGCAGACATTTGGAGGCATGTTATAAGGGATAACAAGCACTGGCCACATGCTATATGTGGCGCTCTGGTGGCCAAATGGGTTAAATCCATCTGAAGCTAAGCCATGTCTAATGTTTCTCGGGTCAGCAACAAACTCTTTGTGTTTATCATTGAAGCTTTTCCACTCACTACCATGAGATGGATGGCTCATTACATTCTGATCTCTGTACTCCTGGTTCCTAGAATGCCACAGTACATCCTCTCTTGTTTCAGCATCATGAAACAACCTCTACAATCTTGGTGTAATTGGAAAATGTCTCAGAACATTACAAGGAATCCTCTTCACAGCATCTCCATCTTTCCATCTTGATGATTTGCATTTCGGGCATTCACTTAAGTTGGCATAATCCTTCCGAAACAGAACACAATTATTCTTACAAACATGGATCATATCATATCCAATTCCAACTACACGAAGGAAATTCTTCATTTTACTGTAGGTGTGTGGCAGCTCAGACGCATCTGGGAAATATTTGCGAAAAGCAGCCAACATCGCATCGAATGATTTGTTGGTCATCCGCTCAGATATCTTCACCTGAAGAAAGGTGACCATAGCTGAGAATACTGACAGCTTATTTCCTGGGGTGACAGCAACGTTGCATTGTTCCAACATGCGGCCCCACCGTTTTTCTTCTGCAGGTGAAAGTTCACGAAATGCACGAGCATTTCGTAGCATTGTTTCAATGTTGGTCAAACTCACTAGCTCTGCTACCACCACCTCCTCCTCCTCTTCCACCTGAGCATCAGGTAGATCAAGATGGTGATCTGCTGCTTCCACGTAGTCAATAACATTGACGTTCACAGCTTCACCATGATGAACCCACCTAGTATATGTGACCGACATCCCATACAAGTGTATATGATTTTGCGTAGTTCACTGGGGTCTTGTAACTAAATTCACACAACTGCTACACGGGCAGAGCACATCTGATTTCGGACCATCGTACTCAGCTCTGATAAAGTTCATGAAGTTTTCATCCCCCTCGACATATGCAGCGGAGAATCTTCAAGCAGAAGTTATCCAAGTCCTGTCCATCTGTTAGACATACACATTAGTTCTTCTACTAGATATTACAGGAAAAACATATATGCTTTTTTTATGAAGTCCAGAAAAAAATACCTAGGTCGATGTCTAAAGCTATGGCAAGATATTTGGACGAGCAGATCTAAGTGACGAAATATATGTAAAGCTAATTCAGCAAACAGATTTGAGTGCCAAATTATGGCAGGCTGTTTCAGTAGTCAATGAGGCCGAGCACACAGCCATCGAACTATCGAAGGCCATCGCAGCAACAAAGATCGAGTATAAAACGGTGTAGAGCTATTTCAGCTAACAGATTGGCTACTAGACCATGGAAATCTACGTCATAATAAATATATGGCAGGATATTTTAGCAACTAATCGGCCTTGGCATGCCATCTCAGCTAAGCAGATTGAGTGCAGAACAGGGCAAGGAAGCTTCTTAAGCAGAGCATATTGACAGTAAACTACTTCGGCAAACAGTGAGATTAACAGCGTCTATCAGCTAACATTCAGCGCTACACCGATATGAACGAGGCCTTAGTCTAGAATGCATGTACCGTGGGAGAAGCTGACCCCGTGCATCTCCACACGCTGACCGCCGTGCGCCTCCACAAGAACGTAGCCAAAGGTGGCGGCGCGGCTAGAGGACAGCAGTCTACGAGAGTGTACTGTGGGAGCGAGAGGATCACCGAACCGTGGCGCCGACGTATCGGTGCGGCGGGGAGGGCGGCTTTGGCGGAGCGAATGGAGTGGAGGGGGACAGGAGGGGAGGGTGGTTTGGGGAATATTATTGGCTAGTTGGCCGAAGGGCGGTTGAATCGGATTTGGGGGAATTTTTGGGTGTGGCGGGAGGAGGATTTTCGCGCGGTGGGCGGGGGGAGTTTGGCGCATGGTCGGTTTCTCCAAGTGCAGTCCCACATGTTAGTGAAGAGGCAAGCCGAAGCGCGTTCCGTTTGCATGAGTCGTGTGCAGGACCGAACGTGTGTGGGGTGCAATGCGACCGCGACAGGAGTGCTGTGAGTGTACCACATTTTTTCCTTTTAAACTAGGTGCTTCGCCCCCTCAAAAAAAATCTGTTGCTTCGCGCGATCCATCGATACTACTACTAGTAATCCGGTAATCCCGACTAAAACGGCGCGGCCGGGTCTTTTCCCGCGCGATATGCTGGGAGGTTGGCTTAGTTGGGTTTTTTAGGATGAGTAATGCTACACCTACGTAATCCCAGTTACGTAATTAACGTAATGTGAAACATGTGAGCTGTTGATTGTAGATTGGGGGGAGGGAGGAGCCCACCACCATGAAAATCAAGGGAGGAGAGAGAGAGGCAATTTACGTTAACCCTTTCATAGGTTCCCGTAGATGTAGAAAGATGTGTCCGATCCTGCAATATAGGTCGTCCGATCTATATCTAACAGATAGGAAGGAAACTATGACAATTTACCCGCACTCCTCTCCACATTTGCAGATAAGGCTTTCCCTCGTTCATCCTTTTCTCCCACAAGATCTTGATCTTCCGTGCAACGCATGGGAATCTTGCTAGTACTCCTACAAGATGTATATTATTGTGAAAGTTCATATACACCGGCCGAGATTAATGCAAACACGGCAGATTTTCATTACATTTCGAACTTTTATAGGACAAAAAAACAAAAGAAACCCGACCCTAAACCTATTCTACGGCGGCGACCGACGTGCTCCATCTGTGATCTTCATGTACGGGGGCGGGGTTCAAGACCCGTGAAGTGAATGTGCGGTCTCCCGCGAGGAAAAGTAGAACACGGGAGATGGACCGGCCAGTTGGCACACCATACCCTGCCGCCTCCCATGCCCTACTCATCCTCGGAGGAGTCCCCGACCTCGGCGGTGCCAGACGTTGGACGGCGGCAAGTAGGACGCATGGCTGACGGTGCTCCCGTCGTCGGCCGCCAGCGTGGCCACCGCTTGTGCGGCGACTTGAGTGAGGGCGGCGACCTCGAGCTCCATCCCCGAAGACAAGCTCTCCCGCAGAGCATTCGCGCTTGCGGTCATGGCGGATGTGGTTCCAGGTAGGAGGATGATGCGCTATGGTGTGGAGGTTAGCTGGGCGTTGCCGCTTTAAGTAGCGCATTTCGGTGAGGCCAAGCGTCCGGGTGCGTCATTAAGTCGCCGGAGTTGGTTCCGCGGGCACCGAGCCTCTTAATGACGACATACGAACGGACGGCATGAATGCGGGCAGCTGACGCCGGCTGGGAACGCACTGCGCGACGGCGCGAGGGACGAGGGTTTTGGTGTGCCAGGGTAGTCAGCTGCGATCGTGGCAATGTTGGAGATGCCCTTTGCTCACATGCGATCCCCACATGTCATTGAAAAAGCAAGACAACCCGGCATGGTCTCAGGTCCAGAGGATGCATTGGCCGCACTACACCACTCCGCAGATGCGTCGCGGCGCCCCGTGCATCCTCGACGAGCTGGGTGTTGGGGTGTGTTTGGATTGTGGCCAAAGTGCACCTTGCCAAAATTTTGGTCATGACCAAAAGATTGTTCTTTGTTTGGATGGTTGCCATTTTTTGGCATGCCAATGAACTCTAGCCAACTCTAGTTCATTTTTCTTGCCAATGTCGGCCAAATCATGGGCAGCCAATACCTCAACCAAAATTTTGGTCATGACCCAAAGATTGGTCTTTGTTTGGATGGTTGCCATTTCTTTGGCATGCTAATGAACTCTAGCCAACTCAAGTTCATTTTTCTTGCCAATGTCGGCCAAGTCATGGGCAACCAATACCTCAACCAAAATTTTGGCTACCCAATGCTTTGATGGGGCAACCTTGGGCATAAACCAAACATACCGTTGGTCGTGCCACAACACTAACGCCACCCTCGGCAAACTGAAACCGACCGTGTCTAGCGATGATATGAGCGTGTCACTCACCGCGGTCGCCGTGTCCAGAGGTGGTGCTGGAGCTGTGCCCAGTTGTTGGCCCCAACGACCCACATGAACGATTGTCGGTGGCAAGGAGGTCGTGGGCCAGCTCCTCCATTGGACTAGTCTGCGCTACGTCGTCCCGACGGGTGTGCCCCACATGTCTGTTTCCCTGTTTTCCCGGCCATATTCGAGCGTCAGTGCTCCGCGTTGCGCATTAGGCCTTTCACTATGTAGGCCAAGCGAGACAACTTATTGTTTATTTGAGCTGTTCAAGTATAATCATGTGGCGTTTGCTTATTTCTCATTCCTCTCCAACCCTCTTCTCCATCGATCATGTCGCCCTCCAGTCGAGTCCATCCTCCCGCATGCCTCATTTGAACATTCTGCCGAGTATCATTCGCATGTACCCACCCTAGTCCTCTTTCAATAGATCTCCGGACCCCTAGATGAAATCGAGAGGGAACGAGTGGGGGCACGTGATACCTAAGGCGGATTCAAAATTTTGAACCGGTGATCATAGCATCCGCAAATCATATACAAAAGGTATTCAATGTTTGTTTCGTTTTTGAACGTACAATATACTCCCTCCTATCCTTTCTAGTTTACATATAAGTTTTATGTGTAGTCAAAGTATATCTACTTTGATCAAAAAGGTATCAACATTCAACAATGGCCAATCAATATTGTTAGATTCGTACATACTCCTAGATTTGTACTCGAGATGGTTTCCAATTTGACTATTGACAAGATTAATAGTACATGAGATGTATAATGCAAAAATTATATCATTGGAAACTCCTTTCACATACGAATTTGACCATATGCTTTGTGTAAGTTGCATGTCATATATTATTACTCTAACATTTGGTCAAAGTTAGCCTCGAAAAACGCATTAGACCCTGTATGCTTTGTGTAAGTTGCATGTCATATATTATTACTCTAACATTTGTGTAAGTTGCATGTCATATATTATTACTCTAACATTTGTTCAAAGTAGTATAGTGGAATTGGATCCTCTGACGTAGGTATCCCTGCCTTACCCTCCCTTTCGGTCACTTACTGGCGGACCCCATTCTTGCTAGGCCCCGCATGTCAGTTACTCAATGGGTTCGGCCACGTCAGGGGATCCTCATCCGTAGTATACTCCCTCTGTTTTATTTACTCCGCATAAAATGGAGGGAGTGGTGGTATAATAAATGACGCGGGTGGGGGAGGGGGAGGGACGTCGGTTTGCTCTCAACTGCAGTCCCACAAGTGAGCGAAAACGCAAGACGAAGCGCGTTCCATTCGGTGAGCGACGTGGAGGGTCCAGCGTGCCGGGCTGCAACGCGAACGCGACAAGAGCGATGTACAGTCAAAACAGATTGACCGGTCGTCACCGGAACCACTATTCACACCAGAACCTTCGCTGCTCGGCCTACGCCAGCCATTGCCCTAAAACCACACCAAATCTCCAGCCCATTCCCCCACCTTTCGATCCCCTAGCCCGCATCAAGCGTCCCCTAGTTCGCCGGAAAGCCATGGTGTGCCGCAAGATCACTTACTACAAGATGCTGACGCCGGAGCGCCGCGCAGAAATCGCGACGGCGGTTGGCGCCACAGACCTCCGTTCCCAAGCTCGTTTTGCGGCGGGCTAATCCCCGAGTTCTCTGGAGCCAAGCTACGAGGAGGAGGAAGCCGATCAAATGTTCATGGTGGAGGTCGCGGTGCAGAAGGCCCCCGATGGGTATGAGACGATGGACGTCGACTTCGTGCCGGCCTCCGAGTCCCCCATGGTGCAGGCGGACCAGCGGTTCAACATGGCGATACTAAAGGAGGACCGGGAGGCAGAGGCTCAACTCGACACGGAGCGCGCGCATGCCGTTGCCATCGAGGCTCTCCTACAGGCGGAACCAGATGTCGTGGATGTGAACCGGGCGGCGAAGGCTCAACTTAAGGCAGAGCGTGCGGATGCTGCTGCCAACGAGGCCCTCCTGCAGGCGGAACCGGACGTCCTGGACTTGAACCGGGCGGCAGAGGCTCGAATCGACGCAGAGCGTGCAGATGCCGCTCTCATTGACGCCCTCCTGCAGGCAGAACCGGACGTCCTGGACTTGAACCGGGCGGAGGAGGCTCGACTCGACGCGGAGCGCGCGGATGCCGCTGCCATCGAGGCCCTCCTGCAGGCGGAACCGGACGTCCTCGACTTGAACCGGGCTGTGCTCTCGTCCGTGCAGAGCGCCCGCACGCTCTGCTTGAACGAGTAGCTGGAGGCCGAGGACAACCACGGTGCGGAGACACACGTCGGCAGCGACGGCTGGTTCGCGCCGGCAGCCAAAGACGATGAGGTCGTCTCTTTCCGCGAGCAGTGATAGTTTTTCTTTATGTTGTTGTTTTTATGGATCTTTTGCTGTGTAAAAACATATATTTGTTATGCAAGTTGCCTGACTTGGGTCATTCTACCATTTCAGGCGGTTGGATGAATATCCTACGTCTCCTAACCCTTCTTTCCTTCTTCCTCACCCCTTCTTCTTGCCCAATAGACCACCGCACGGGCCGTACGGATACTCCCCAACATGCGGTTGGATAAACATACTCTATGAATGAAAATTATGTGTCAGTGATAGGATGGCTGAGTTTGGTGTGTTCACATGCGACAACACGTGTCAGTGAGGGTGCGTTCCCTTGGTTGGGTTTGCGGCGTGCAGGAGCGACTGTGTGAGGGTGCGGTGCGACCGTGGCATGCAGGAGCGACCGTGTGAGGGTGCGGTGCAACCGCGGTAGCCGTGCGCAAGTGTACCTCCTTCTCATTTTGAAAACTTTAGGTAAGCTTGGCAAAAATGTGTGGCGAAGTTTGGCAATTCAAGGCCTAGACCGAAACAGGATAAGTACGTACGTACTAGGAGTACTAGTGTTAAAAAAGAAAGGCTGGGTTTTCCTTCGCGGGATTTAATCAATACAAATCCTCGTTTCACGTGTCAATTAATGCGTATTTTTTTCTCCAAAGACCAAAGAGCTAACCATCTCACTCCTCATCGCTTGATTAATGCAGCGCCATGCAAACCAACCTTCTCACTTCCGCATGCATGCAGGGGATATTAATGTCCTTGGTTGCTAACCCCATCAATTTTGCCTTGATTAGTGTTAGTGGCCCTTTGCAAATTATAATTTTGATATACTGGCCTTGTGTACAAAAAAATGGAGGTAGTAACTATATTTGACTTCCTGCCCCATTGCGGTGACGTCGACGATATTTTTATTTTTTTGGTGGTTTGGCGAAGTGCGTTCGACAGAGAACACCATTGAGGGAGACCAGGGTAAGTCGTTCGCAAGTGCCGCCAGCAAGCCGAGACAACCGCCTTATTTGCATCCAGGAAGTCCTTTACTAGTACTACTAGGAGTAACTAATGCAGTGAGATGGCTTCTCGAAGAAGACGATGGAGGAGCGGAGTCACCGAAGAGTGAAATAATGGTTGCTTCGTCCGTGCTTTTGTGATTTGACGCCTCACTGCTTTGTGATTTGTGATAGAAGGGACAGGGGAGTAGACTATGTGCTCTATACTGTACTACATGCGTCTAAGCATGGGAGAAAGAGGAGAGACGTTGCATTTTTCTATTCCTTCAATCAATCAATCAATCAGGGAGCTTCGGTTCCATCTTTTTGGCTTTGGCAACACCGTCCACAATGGTTCCCACGATGCCAAAAGCTATTTTCACATTTGGCTACACATTGTGGATGCCCTTAACCGTACCACTTGGTTTTGCTCCTATGTGCTATCTATACAAATCTCAATTATATTGATCTAAAAAATTATAGAATCGAGATTAGTAAAAAGGAGGTGATTTTGCCGCGCGGATGGCGGGGGAGGTTTCTTATTTGAGCAATGCTACATCCACGTAATGGTTTACGTAAAGTTATGAACTGATGTGATGTGGGACTATTTGATTGGATTAAAGGAGAGGATTAGGCCCACCCCACCTGAAAATCAGGGGGGACATATATAGATTAGATGGAAAGTATATGTAGCAGCTACGTAGCCCTTTGTAAGTCTAGGATTAGGCTTCTTATTTTCGGAGGACGTTGTCCTGGCAGTTTGCTAACATGCGGTCCCACGTGTCAGTGCTTTACCATGCCGATCCGCGTCCCACATGAGGCAGAACAACGGCAGAAGCAACATGTGGTTAAGTTGAAGAAGATGAGGGAGAAGCGGATTCAGCAACGAGTGAAATGATGGTTGCTTCGTCCCTCCAACTTAACTGTGGGAAAGGTGCAGCTTTGTGATTTGACGCCTCATTGCTCCTTACTACGCCGGCGCCATGACTGGGGTGCTTCACCCCGGCTGCTCTGCACTGTATTCCGGTATGGCACGTGGACCCGGTAGCTTGATGTCCCACATGTCGACAAAAGGGACTAGAAGATTTATGAAAGCGAGCGCTCCACTCTTACGACGGAGGAGTAGACGGCACGACGCCCCAGTGAACTGTCACTTGTACTGTATAGTACTATAGTTTTGCTGTTTCGCACGATCCATCGATACAAACACGATTAAACAGGAAAGGGCGGGATTTTCCCGCGCGGTAGATGATACTGGCCATACATTTCAAAGGCAATTTTAATGTATGCAAACTGAATAATTATAAGTAACAATATGATATCTAGTAAAACTAAAAACACATATGATTTATTGTGTTAGAGTGTAGTAGTAGTGCTGTATTGCATAGTTGTTAGATGTAACATGTGAGAATGTGTAGAGATGTAGTTTTGGATGGCCTACAGAGAGAAAAGCATAATACGGTCACCAAACTTCAGAATAAGCTTATTACGGTTACTATATACGTTTTGCGGTGATTATACGGTCACTTGCTCATAGCTCATCAATGGATTGCACTCTGTTGACCGGCCAAATAGTCTGCGTGGCGCCATGTTGACTAGTTAAATTGACCATGTTCGTTGTGGGTCCCACCTGTCAGTTTGCATAGGCAAAAGGTCAGATAAACACAAATTTATGCAGGCGCGACAAGGCTCCAACCCGTGCGCGGGAATCACCTGGTTGTGTATGTGTCTGTCAGGGCCTGATGTGTGCGCATGCACGTGTAGGTTGAGCACTTGAGCGTGAGAGTGTGTGTTGGTCGTGTGGTGTACTGGTGTGTGCATGCATGCGTGCGTGTGTGCGTGTGAGTGTTGCTTGCGTGCGTGTGAGTGTTGCGTGTGTGCGTGGCTGCGTGCGTACGTGTGAGTGTTGCGTGCGTGCGCGGGTGCATGTGTTTGTGTGAGTGTTGCGTGGATGCAGTTCGTGTGCATGCGTGCGTGTGTGTATAATCACCACACCAGCTCCTGTGTGTTAAAACAGACGGCTCAACATACCAATACAAGGCCACCTTGTCGGTTGTGCCCGCGGTCATGACTTCGAGTCACCGTCCAAATATTTTTTTGTCGTTTGTTTTCATTCTTACTAGCAAGATGCCCGTGCGTTGCATGTAACATCAAGATGAATTGTATGACTTGTTTATCTTGTGAGAGAAAAGGATGAACGATGGAAGGCCTTATTTGCAAATGTGGAGAGGTGTGTGGGTACCTTTTTGCAAAATTGCCATAGTTTCTTTCCTATCCGTCAGATATAAATCGGACGGCCTATATTGCTGGATGGCAGGCACACCATCATCACCAACTCTGTTTTTTATAAGAGTGTATTTTATGTATTTTATAAGAGTGTAGATGTAGAGTAGATACAAGTCGACAGGTGGGCACGATGGTAGTGAGATAATGTGATGCAACACTAGAGGTGCCACGTAGAGCGTTTAACTGGTCAACTAGTCATGTCATGAGCAAATACAGAGTTGTACGGTGAGCCCGTGACTGCATAATAACCACTAAACATAAATGGTGACCGTAATGAGTGGATTCTGAAGTCCAATGTACGTATTGTGCTTTCGCTTCAAATACAATGATCGTCATTGCATATATCGCGAGAGAAAGATGAAACATGCGTGAATTTTCTGGGGGCTTACTTTTAGAGGACCCGGAGATAGTTTTGTGTGGATACGTGAAAGGGGCATACAGGGGGTATGCGATGGAGAGAGAGAGAGATGCTCTTCGTTTCTCTTTATTTTGACTAACTTTGTATATAGTATAAAAATATACAAATTCACAGTGTGGAATAAATATCATTGTGGGCACCATGCAATGAAAATTAGCGTTCGTACACCTCCATATAACTTTCTAATGTTGTATATATGTAGAAACTCTAAAATAATTTTTTGGCCACACTTTATTCAAAAGGAATGTTGTATGCGAAATAAACGTGAAGAGAGGGCTTTTTAGATCAATGGGGTACGTGATGTAACATGTGTGAATGTGTAGTTGATGCATTTGGCAGGGCCTAGAGAGGTATGTGTGTGTATTATGTATTCGAGAGAGGCATGGATAGAGGGGCCGACGGGGGGGGGGGGGGGCGTGGGAGAGATAGCACGAGAAATGAGAGTGGTCTAGAGAGAGAGACGAATATGACGTCACGACAAGAGATTCCATTCCCTTGAGTGTGTATATGCAAGGGGGAGGGAATAGAGGCACCAGGAGAAATTTTCTGTGTGTGTGGTGTTTGTGTTGGTATGTGTGGGTGTGAGAAGATAATGAGACGTGGGGGCAGAGGGTGTGTCACCGCGTGAGGTCTGGTGGGTCGAGGTGAGGCCCTTCGTTCTGTTCCGTCCTGCGCCACATTGGTCGGCCCGTGACGCATTTAGGAAGACCCATGGATGACTAGTCGTACAAGACAAAGATAGCAAAATTGTGAAGGACTCTGTGTCCACTGACAAAGCCGGCTAGGATTTGTAACCCTAGGTTCTCGGACTAAGGTAACCCCTTTATCTCTGATATTACTATTCATCCAACCTAACTTTAAGGGGCATCCTACAGAATGCTCTGCTAGAATCATACTCGTCGATTAGGAAGAGAGGTGTCAGACAATGCGTGAGAGACAGGCATAAAGATAATGTGCGTACATGAGACACGTAGGCAGGTCCATGTATATAGAAAGGGTCGATGAGGATTGTGCGTGTGTATGTTTGCGAGAGGAAGAGTGCTTGTGATAAAGGTTAGTGAAAACAGTTGTAAATGGTTACGAGAGGGAGGGAGGGTTATATCTAGAGCATGTGTGCGAGAAAGACACCTCGGGAGAGAGTGTGTGAGCATGTGTGAGAGACCACCGATGGAGAGTGAAACTACACGTAAAAGACTGCTCTACACATTGATTAAAGATATAAATTGTATCCAAATATTAGGATGGGATCATGATATTTGCAATTCGCGTAAGGAGCGGTCATTGATCCATCAAACATCTAGATTCTATTGAATTTGAGCATGTGTATGTTATTATTCGACACAATTGATCCACATAGTTAGTATTTTGAACTCCAGACAGTGCATCACTTTAGCAATCGAATATAAACGTGAGTATAGTTCATGTTGTGTGTGTAAAGCACATTATACATACGAAAGTTACACAATGGACATTATAAATAGCTACTACCTATGAACTAGCATACATTTTAATTCAACTTAAGGTGGTTTAAAAAAATCGAATTCAACATGAAGTCCATTCAATTATTTGAATTTGATATCATGGCATTTGTAAACCATACCTAAATTATGGGGGCACCAATCTTTGCTCTGATTTTGTACATAATAACATATGTAGTCGTGTACAAAATAGATTCAAATTTAGCTCCTCCATTCCAAAATAATCGTAGTTATAGGATTTTCAAGTGTCAAAATTTCAAAAAGAAGCGGATAATTTAATGAGGTTTTCAAACATACAAGGTCAAATATAACGTTGTATATTTAGGTCAATCCTCATAGTTCAAGAGTACTCTAAACGTGAATGCTTGTGTTTCAAAATTTCGAACGAAGCGCCAAAAGAGCCTCTACTCGCCCGAAACCGCGTGAGACCAATGTTTGGTAGTACAAGGAAATTACTTTTCTAATAACTCCGACCCGTGAAACCTACCGGCCCGACATCCAAAGGTCTAAACCGGCGTAGGTTTGTAGCTTCATCTAGATGCCACGCAACCGCATCCGAAAAACATTCATACACAATGGCCGCCTAAGCACACATGCGCGCGGCCGAAATCGCTCCCGCACTATTTGGGACACCTGGGATTACCATCCTACCCCCGACCCGCAGTAGGTCCGAAATTTAAGAGGGGGGAAAAGTTTGTACTTTCCGCAAATTTCAAACAAGCGCGTCCCATCTTCTGTTAAAAAAGCCAAAAACAAGCGCGTCCCAGACCGAAACATGGTTCCCCTCACCCATCCGATTCCCCATTCATACTCCGTGGGCGCCAAAACTACCTCTCCACCAGTCGCGAAACCCCAGTGTCCTCCGTCCTCCACCCCATCCCACCCATCAACCGCCGCCCTCCATCACCCGGAGCCGATACCCCGACGTCGTCGTCCACCGCAACCTCAACCGCAACGCCCTCCACGGCTAGTAGTTGAAGCCGAGGCCGAGCCGTCCGTACCCGAGCCAGTTCAACCATGCCGTCCTGCGCCTCACCGCTGCCGCTCCAACTTTGCCACCCCCACCGCACCGGAGCTGTTCCTGCTATGCCGTCCTTCGCCGCCTCGGATCTGCTTCCCCTCCGCCGACATACGGCCACGGCAACACAGTCAACAATTTGGCCATGGGTTCGTCCAAGCCTGCACCCTCCAGAACATCGGTTTCCCCGGTAAAATGAAGAAAATCGGCGCGACTTGTGGAGGTGACCATACCGGCAACCGAAAAAGGTACTCCTCTTCCCTTATTCGTGCAAATCTTACGTCTCTGCTTGCACGGTATTCATCCCACAGAAGACACTAGTTGACCGCTTCTTCTTGATACTAGATGTTCCTAGTAACTCACGATGCACAAGGTTTCTCCTCATATACTATTTCACCTTAGCTAGAGGTCCGTTGCCCCCCTGAATTTCAATTTCTAGCCACTTGATTCCCAATTAACGGAAGCATTCCCCGGTGTAACAGACGCTAGTACGCCTATTACGCCGGGGAAGCAGCGCCTTGGTGTTTATCTTAGGGGCGTGTGCGGCCTATAGTTACTGGCGCCCGATCTGGAGGTCGGCCGGGATTAAAGGGATGTCCTGGGGGCACTGCCAAGCACGGCGGTGGTGTGAGGTCGATGGGAGGGCGGGGCGGCGGAGGCAGGGGTCTGGGCCGGTGGTCACTGGCGGTTCGAGAAAGATCGTCCACAGTGACTGGCGGGAGGTAGAAGAAGGCCATCTGCCCGTTCCTTATAGATCGGACGATTCATTAAAAAAATCGATTGACCTATTTATTTTCAGTCGACTGTTATCTTAGATATGGCCACATGTGGTGGTGTGCTGGAGGAGTACCTGCATTTCCTGTGCTCATATATTACAAAATCATACAGAGTAGAATCTAATTTTGTTTGCCATGCAATGTTGTAGAGCTATCATATGTCTCCTGTCATTTATTTTTCAGACACCTGCTATCTGCTACTTTTACAGTGCACTAGTTCTGCACACACTTCACCCTTACACTCACTGTTGTGTTTTTATGCAAGGGTATTTTAGACTCTGCTGCCATGAGAGAAGCCAAAAAGAAAAGAGAGAAGTCGCTCAGTTTGGTGTGCGGCTAGGCAAGACACGTTTCAACGCTTTAAAGGGTGTAGTGTTAGCAGATGGAGACGGGGAACGTAGCTCTGGAGTTGATGACCTCGCTTGCAATGAACCACCATCCTAGGTGCTTGCTTTAACTTCGTGGTGTCATATGTGGTTGCATGTTCCATATGGTGTCTAGCTTGTATTCGAAAGGCCGAAGTCGGTAAGATAAGGAAAGATATTTTTTTACATGAACCACCATCCCGTGAGCAGGAGAAGACAAATAGCTAGTCAGGGCACTGGCTGAGCCAGTGACAAGCCCAACAAAGATAGGCATCACCTGGAAGCCAACTAAAAAGATACGATGGTGGCGATGCAGCCCGCCTCCCACTAGGCTCTCAGGTCCTAGATGATCATGCTCACCACTCCAGCCGGATGTCTAGCTTGTATTGCTTCCAATTTGGTTAAATTGCATCTGCTTAGCTTACACATTATACCTTTGAATATGACATGCCTTTTTGTTTTTGGTACATACTAGTACATCTGTGTATTAACCATGTTCTTACATCAAACTAATGTTCTTGTGTATCCCTCATCAATCACTTATGACGAGGCAGGCAGGCAAGGGGACTACTCATTTAAAGAATGCAGTGTCAACCTCCCGACATGATTCTCAAGAAACAGAAATGCTAGATCAAGATAGTGAACGTAGCTCTGTAGTTGATTACAACATTTCCCCTACACTAGCATCGCAGGTGCTTGCTCTAACTTGGCAGCATGATATGTGGTTGCATGTTGCATATGGTGTCTACATTGTAATTCTTCCAATCAGGTTAAACTGCATGTGCTAGTCTGCTTAGCTTATACATTATACCTGTTAATGTGACATGCCTTCTTGTATTTAGTACATAGTACATCTGTCTATTAAGCATGTCCTTACATAAAACTATTGTTTTTTTGTATCTCGCATCAATCAACATGACGAGACACCTTTATTATATGCAGTGCGATATTAGTTGCATCTTTCATATGATTTATAGCATGCGCTGCTTCTAATTTGTTGAAATCCCATTTATGATGGGACACTTTTAACTTGGCAGAGTCATATTGGTTGCATCTTTCATGTGGTGTCTAGCTTGCATTGCTTCTTATTTGCTGGAATGGTTTCTTCTTAGTTTACACAAATAGTTGTGAACATGCCATGCCGTCCCGTTTTTCGTACATATTCCATCCTGGTATCATGTGTTTGCCTTACATCAAAGTAGTGGTTGTCAGTATCATGCATGAATGAGTTCTGAAGAGAGAATTTTATTGTTTTTTCTTGTCGGTTTTACTTGACAATTCAAAATCAATAAAGCGGAAGGAAGTTAGCAAGGCAGCGGATAAAGGTGCTCCTTCCGAACGGAGGGCCTCTACAGTTTCTACTCCTCCACACCCCCAAGATGATTTCCAAGACAACACATGCATAGACACTCAACAAAGCTGTGTTTATGATGAGCACGTCTCCCCTAGTGCAGCATCACCGGTGCTCCCTCTAACTTGGCACTGTTATATGTGGTTGCATGTTATGTGTGATGTCTAGCTTGTATTGCTTCTATTTTTGTTGAATTCAATCTGCTTACTTTACACATTATACTTGAATAAGACATGTGTTCCTGTCTCTAGAACATACAATATCTGTCTATCACACCATGTTCTTACACCAAATTACTACTGTTGTGTAACCTGCAACAATCACTTATCATAAGACACGTTTGACTTCGGAGTGTGATATAGGTTACATCTCACATTCTTTTCTAGCTTGTATTACTAATTTGTTGAAATGGCACTTATGACGAGACAATTTTAACTTGGTAGAGTGATATTCGTTGCATCTTTCATATGGTGTCTAGCTTTCATTGCGTCTAATTTGTTGAAATGCCTTCTCCTTAGTTTACACATCATAAGCTGTGAATATGCAATGCTGTGAATATGCAATGCTGTGAATATGCAATGGCACTAATGACGAGAGACCTCTAACATGGTAGTGTGATGTTGTTTGCATCTTGCATATGACTAGCAAAAGTGCCCGTGCGTTGCAACGGGTGAACAACAAAAAGTTCACATTATAATTTTTGACAATCAAGGCAATTTTTTTACATGGTAGATTCTGAACAAAAATATCATTTATAACTCTTAAATTGATTTAATTCAGTGCTAAAGATTAACCAGAGATAAAGGGATAAATTCAAGTATCACAGTTCAAAAAATTAATTGACATCCATAGAAGTGATTTCTTTTCTATTGGGGACAGGAATGTTAATAAAGCTTTCACTAATTTATATTAACATCGAGTAGATTCCAACATTTATTTTGCATGTTTGTCCATCTCTCACTTATGCCATGTTCTCACAAATATGTGCAAACTTCACATGTTTGCTGCTGATGTCATAGGTCCTTTCGTAATTGCTAAAATTCTCTTAAAAATCTTCTTGCGAGAATTGAATTGTTGTTCTAGTTGAATACTACGTGCTCCCAACTCAGAGACACCTCATAAGAATATTAATAACTGGGAACATTCAGATTTATTTTGTATAGTCGAATATCGATCAAATCAAAGACAGGAAGATTGTCATGTAGCAATTTGGAGCGAACAACTCGCCTTCTTTTCCTCTCTTCTTTCCCCCTGTTTACTTTGATCTTATCTTTATCACACGAGGACGGCTACAACACATCATAATATTCTCTAGCTTCTTCGGACTCTCCCTCCTCCATCTCTGCATTCATGCAGAGGCATGGCAAGGCTCCGCGTGGCTTGTTCAAGTTTAATGATGCCATGACTTCACAATTTCGCACAAAGTTTGTGCAGACCTATATTAGAAAAGGAACAGAAAAATAAGCATCAGACTCACGCATCTTGTACCAAAAGCAAACAATTCATGTGTGCACTTAACACAGCAGGAGCTGATTGATCAACATATGGTTACTGCACTGCTGAGCCTAAGCTAGATGTTTTAAGCATCCAATAATCCAAACGGATGGCACAAACGAAGTAGCAACAGACAGCATTGTGATATCCATGCGCCACAACCACCCAAATGTAACATGTGGATAATATATATATATGGCCAATCTTACTTTCATCTAAGAAAATAAAAATTATGTTTGCGTGACAGAATATAACTTCTACAACAGCCAAATCTTAAAGCAGGAAAACTAATGTGAGCACTTTTTTCCCATCAAGTTGTGATGTTGTCTCTTCTCGTCTAGCAATAATGTGGTCAATATCTTCTCCTTAGAACCGGATACCATTTCAGCAACAAATCTCACCATCAGCTCATTCTTATTGGCAGCTAATAAAGAACACAACAACAAAAGCACATTAATACTTTTTCCACTTTAACATAAAAAATAATTACATTACATGCAGTGAGAAGAAACAAAAGCAACTTTTATGTTCTGGCAATCAATGTTGTTGAATGACCAAAGCATCTAAGTCAAGCTTCTTATATGCTCTCTCGATTACTTTTGCCTCAATAGTAATACTACAATGGAACATTTTCTGTATGGCACAAGTAAAACATACCGCTACCCTTCTATTTCCAAATAGAAATTAAGAACCTCGGTGCAAAAATGGAAAGACATGAACTTTTTTGTTACAAGTTCTATATGCACGGTCTTCACCTTGCAAACCCACTCGAGTGTTCCTAAGAAACAGAAGAATTCAACCCCAAACACCATGGTAACAATAATAAAAGGGAACTATCGCATGGATGTGCTGGCAGTTTAACGTCTGACCATCTCGTTGTTGTGTCTACCGTACATCTGAAAGCATGTGCAGATGATGGTGGCATGACATTTCGAACTGCAAGTATCGTGCGGATGTAGCATCACTTGGTAGTGCATTCCATAAAGAAAATACTATTTGAGAAGACTATACCAGTCACTATCACAAAGAACTGCAATATTAACGGTGGAGAGATTGATCCCACCACTTTCCCTAGTTGAAAGCAAGAAGATGAACTTTTCACTCTCTGGCTTGTTGAAAGCTTAAATAAAAGGATCACGATCACCGCCACCAGTTTTGCGATCAATCTAGCAATACTAATACCCTCTGTATGTTTGATAATCTCCCAAGATGTGTAAAAGATGGGTCATCTGCAGGATACACAACTGTGATAAAATACTGAAATGGCAGGCATACATAAGAAAATACGGGATAACCGTATAAGATGGGTCACAAAACTCAAGATAGAATGTGAGCATGGACACAAAATCACCTCAAAAGCAGAATTTCTATAACTCATATTGCTATCATATTTTTATCATAGTCATGATGCTTTCTGAAGCAACCAAGCTAGGTGCATGAGTAACAGAGAGAATCAGTATATCACAGAATATTAGTACTTCAGAGCCATGGGCCTTTAGCTTGGGAAGACATTTATCTAACAGAACCATCTTTTCCTGTAGAAAGGGAAGTAATTTTCCTTATCTCAAAGAAAGGAACCATTTTTCCTATAGAAAGCATCAAGCCTTGTGGAGGCGCACAAGGACGATGCCCTCGAGCTGCTTCAGGACTCCAAGGAGACCGCTGATACCGCGGTCTGCGGCAGGGCAGGGGAGGGTTGATACCGGTGGAATCATCGGGGCGCACGGCGGACATAAAAATTTACAAAAATTGTCACGTACTTCTATATATTTTTACTCACTACTGCAGTTAGTGAATCATGAAAATGTATTCAAGGACAAGACTGAATTCTATACACCAAATATATTTTTCAGGATGAGGATAGCATATACGTGAAGGACTGTTCGTTGTTGAGTCACCATCCCGACGGATGGGTGGGCGGATGGTTCAGAATTCTTCAGATTCAGAAGCCTACAGATAGATAGGACACTGAACATGGTGAGGCAGGCTTCAATTCAAAGATGAACCTAGCCTTCTTTGTTGCCCCACAGTTGAACGCCTGTTCTCCCCATTGAATTTTAGATTTATTACTTCACATTTTGTTTTTGTCTACTATTCTTCGAGCGAACTGGCGTTGCAGAAACTACATTGATGTATCTTTTGTTGATAAAAACACAAACTAGGCTATGCATGATGAAAGGCCGAAGAATAAAAAGAATAGTTACGGAGCGGCGATGGCCGCCAGGGGTACAAACCATGCCACAGACCTGCTGCACAAGCACTACACGAGTAGGCCATCCACTCGGATGAATACAGCAGGCGAGTGATGCATAGAAAGACCACAAGGTACTGACAAATGTCTTTTCCATTCCTCCTTTGATTTTTCTTTGAGGTGAATCTCTCTCACCTAGGCTTGTTGGACGAGGAAAGGGTGTGTGGCCACCAGTACGGCATGAAGAGATCTCACTGTGCGTGGTGGAGATGAGCTGGTACTCCCGTCCCGCCTACTGCGAGTGCCGTATGGCGGCCTCGCGCCAGGTCCGGGCCTGCGAAAGAGCATGAGCAGCACCAACGGTTGAGCATAGAGAGGATCCGCCGAGCAGGAGCATGACCAATTGCTGAAGCACGAAGAGGATCCGTCACCGCGTGGGCAGCAACATCGACTCGCTGATCTGCCCCGCTATGGCTTTGGAGGTCTTCCTGCCAGCCATGGAGGCGAGCCCCCACCTGCAAGGACTTTGCGCTGCCGCGCCGGAACCCTCCGTCTCTATGCCTGGCTCCGGTGAGCTCCTTCCTAGGCCACCCCTTCTTCTCTCCCTGCTGCGGATGCCATGAATCTGCCCAGAAAGCCGCGATCTGGCCTTGGTGCGTCGAGTGGCGTGGTCCGCGTGCGCGAGATGCGTCGCCGCCGCTGCCGTCCCCATGCATCTCCTGGACTTGGGACGGGAAGAAGGCTGCCGGGGAGGTCGAAGATCGAGGGAGAGGGAGGAGCTGGAGAGATGGATACCGCTGCTCCCGGCGTGGAATTTGGCCGTGGACTCGGCGAGGAAGGCAGCGGCGCGCTCGCTTGTGCGTGGGAGGATGAAGGGGATCGTGCGTGGGGAGGATAAAGGGGATCGGAGGAGGCCGGCGGCGTGCGGGGTGAGGTAGGCGGGGCGGACCGCTCGAGGGATAGCGTGGCTGCGTTTTCTTTTTTCCCTTCATACCAGTTTGACTTGGACGGCGGGTTAGTTCCTAAAAAGCACAGGGACATTTGTGTAAAAACTCCGCGACAGTGAACCCGGAGACTCAATCCGTGCTTTATTATTAGGGAGAGATTTATTTCTTGTACTGCTTCACATTTGTTTAAACGCCATTTATGATGAGACACTGTTAACTTGGCAGAGCGATATTTGTAGCATCTTTCATATGGTGTCTACCTTCCATTGCATTGCTTCTAATTTGGTGAAATGTCTTCTTCTTAGTTTACACATCATAGTTCTGGTTATCTCTTCCATCATGTTTTTCATACATATTACATCCTCCTATCATGTGGTTGTCTAACATCAAAGTTCAATTCGTCTGCATCACGTATCAATTTGTTCTGAAGAACTAAATTGTTATTCGTTTTTCTTGTCGGCTTGACTTAACATGGCACAGAGAAAGAGGAAGAAACACAGAATGGCAGGGAATGAGAAGCGGATGAATCCTGCATATTCTGCTGGTACTGATGGTGCAATAGAAGGTCAAAGTCCAGCAGAAAATTCTACAAACACGGCATCCCATGCTACACGAGTTGCAAAAAAAGACAAAAAGAAACAAATAGCTGCCACCAAATAAGCAGAGACAACCCTAGTTCTTGCAACACCTACCACAGTACTACCAGCTGCATGACGTACTCGTGCGTCAACTGAGCTAGCAGCACGTTCCCAAGCTCCCTTGCCACCTGGCACTACTTCCCAAGCACTCTTGACACAAGACGAGTTGGCAATATCAGATGAACCTTGTGAGCTTCAACAGCAAGAAGGTAGTTGCTGGAGTCAAGTTACAGTTGCATGCTTCTTTATATGTAGTCTCACAGTTTGATGTACACTAACACTTCCTATGTTTGTTGTTGGACTAGCACCTAGGCACAAGAGGAAACAAACATCAGGGATAATGCTCGATAGGTTAACTAAATCTAGAGGAGGAACAATGGAGATCCATTTTGAGGCAGGTTTAAAAAGGCCATGTGATGCTACAGAGTCAGCCAAGTTAGTATCAGAGGCAGCGGTTGCTGTTAGGTGTCATGTACGTATTCCTCCCAACATAGATTCAGTACATGAATGACAAAGACGAAACCCAATTCAACATGTTCCTCGACCATTTATCTGTAAGTATGGTTATGTATGGAAACTAGTAATATCGTCTTGCTCTGTCCAATACTTTCTAGGTTGCTGATAATGAGACTCCCATAATTTTCAATAGATGTGGTTCAAGTTGGATAGCCAAGATGATGCAATCAGACAAGCTTGCACCCGTGTTTTCAAGTCTGCTCTGCGATAGTATCGGTATAACTCGAGGAAAACTCACTTTGAAGGCAAGGCTAACAGTGAACTTGCCCAAACATCTCCAGTGGAAAATATATCTGATGAAGACTGGAGAGGCCTCGTTAAACACTGGTCCGATCCGAAGTATCAGGTACATTATATATATGTCATCAGATCACATGTTGAAGTCCTATTTACGCATGTGCCACACAAATCTATCTTCTTGTAGGTGAACTGTTCAAAGAACAAGGCCAACCGTACGAAAGTGAAATTCCAACAGACGACATGATCTCGTAGCTATATTGCACACTGCGAGGCTCTTGTAATTAGCTGCTGTTTCACTCTTTTCGCTGTACCATATTATCAGATCTATATTGACTTGTTCCAAATGCAGAGGAAAGCCCGCAAGGACCAAAAAGTACCTGAACCAAATGTTGTGGAAATCTTCAAGGACTGTCACACCAACAAGAAGAAGGGCATGACTACACCAGTCAAAGCCGCTATTGTAAGTCCTTAATCCTCATGCCTTTTAACTACTACTTACTCTGACTTGTGCCTTGAACTGCATGGTTTGCAACCAATGTCTATTACTCTTTTCAATTTTATACACAATTGTCTTAGCGTATCATTGCACCTTACAAGGTTTAAAAGAGAGGAGTGATGTTCCTTTGATCTTGACCCGTAATCTAGTTCCGTGCTGGACTTGCCCACACAATGTTACAATTGCCTGTTTGTCTGTTCTCAGTTGTTTTGTGATATGAATGATGTCATACTATGCTTACCGTATTATAAACTTCGTCTCTTTATCCTCAGCCCTCAATACAATGTGAAGAAATAGACAATACATTAGCGATGGTACATGGTCATATGTTTGGAACCTGGTTTTATTATGTACTTTGCAATAAAATACAACTAATATTTTACATGGGTTCACCAGAATAAGTTATGTATATGGACCAAAGCTATTTTGTTTGGTTTTGCTGCCTCCTTAATATCTTATGTTCTGGTACTACTAATGTAAAACCTCAACTTTTCAGTGAGCTATGGAAAAAATGGTGGAACCACCACCTTCTGAAGGTGGCGAGGCAACTATAACCACAATGTCAGCTCTTGCTGCAGTGGGTCGGTACCTGTCCACTAACAGTGCCAAAAGCACATTCCTACGTAATACCGGGTTGGTTGTTAAGGCAATATCGTCCAAACTGCCTCATGATCAAGATATGCAAGCTCAAAGCAATGTTGTATCTGCGCTCCAGACACAAGTCCATTCCCTAACAGAGACCCTTTGTGAAATAAGGAGAAACATTGCTCAATGTCGTCAAGATATGAATGGTTTTGAAACCAAACTATCAGACATTTGCTATGTTGTTCAGGAGCCTAGGGGAAACTAAGGCGAGGGTTATGGTGCTCCATCGGACAATACATCATGAAAACGTAATAGTCAGGTCAAATGAACCGAGCTTCTGAACTTCCGGTGGTGCATTTATCTGCTAGACTGTTAAGTTTTATGCCAACCTTCCTTTTGTTATATAGTTGTAATTTGTTTTGCTGCGATACAAAATTTATTCTTAACGTGCGGCCACCGCCTGAAGAAAACAGCAAGCCATTTTTGTATAGTGTAGGGTGTTCCCTATATTTGCACTGGTGGCGATCTTTGGTGCCGAGTGGATGTAATCTGTGCAATCGCCTTAATAGCCTAGCATTAGTTTCAGCCTTATTTATTTCCTAGTCTTCTTTTTCCCTGGTTTGCTACTCGCCGCAACTACCATGGGCCATATACGGGCCATAGGATCCATGGGTCTCCTACGAGCCGTCGATAAATGGGCCTGTAATCGGTGGGCCTCGGGCCATCGGATAAATGGGTCTACATGGGCCATAATCAGGCGTGTATAGGCCCAGCACGGTAACAGGCCGTAGGACAGCAAAGGCTTAATTCTGTCACAAGCATAACGGGTCGTTAATGGGCCAGAATATAGGACGGGCTGGAAACGGCGCAACGGGTTAACAGGCCAGAAACGGGCCGACTCTTGCCATGGGCCGAATTTGGCCCATTAGGGTAACAGGCCAGTAACGGGCCGACTCTTGCCATGGGCCGAATTTGGCCCATTAGTGGAACAGGCCAGTAACGGGCCGACTCTTGCCATGGGCCGAATTTGGCCCATTACGGGAACAGGCCAGTAACGGGCCGGAAGTAATCGAGGGCCGAAAAGGAGCCCAAGAACGTATGGGCCGTCAATAGGCCGAAAGCTAACACGGGCTGGAAACGGCCCATGTAAATCACGGGCCGTTAACGGGTATAAACAAAATTACTGTTCATTATGGGCTAGAGTCACCGTGGGCCTGTAATGGGCCGAAAGATACGAAGGCCTCATATGGGCCGAAAGACGTCGTGGGCCATACATGGGCTGAAAGTGAAATGGGCTGGTATTATATTCGACGGCCCACATGACGTTGTTGGGCCGATTTCCTTTAGGGCCTAACGGGCCGTGAGTTAACGGGCCATAAAATGGGCTATATGCAAAGAGAACGTTAACAAGCTTTTCATGGGCCAGCCCGTTAACTTTTGACCAAGTCAAACGGGCCGGCTTTGTAAGCTAAATGGGCCACTGTTGGGCCGTGCCACGTGTCGACATATCATAGGCGCCTATCTGACCCACTGATGAGCCGACACGTGTTTCGTCCGGCCAATAAGAATTTTACACATGGAAATTTCCCATTGGTCGAGGCTGTTAACGGGTTATCGGATCCAAAACCCGCCCCGATAGCTTAACGGCGTTCCGTTACGGTGGATGGCACGTGTCGGTCACCCTTGACGAAAGCACTTCTGTGACGCGCGATTTATCGTCATGGAAGTGGACACTTTCGTGATGATAATTTTGGTAATGTCATGGAACACTTCTACGACAGCACATGTATGACAATCTTGATTCTGCCATAAATTTGTCGTGGATGTACATGCATGACAAAAAACGCGACCTACTGTGACAAACACGTATCATCACGGAAGTGTATTTTTTTGTAGTGCATGTGTCTCTCTCTCAAAAGGTGTGTACAACAAGGATGATTGTGGCAAACTAAAAAGCAAAGACTCAAATCATACAAGACGCTCCAAGCAAAACACATATCACGTGGTGAATAAAAATATAGCCTCAAGTAAAGTTACTAATAGACGAAGACGAAAGAGCGGATGCCTTCCCGGGGCATCCACAAGCTTAGGCTTTTGACATCCTTAAATATTACCTTGGGGTGCCTTGGGCATCCCCAAGCTTAGGCTCTTGCCACTCCTTATTCCATAGTCCATCAAATCCTTACCCAAAACTTGAAAACTTCACAACACAAAACTCCAACAGAAAATATCGTAAGCTCCGTTAGTATAATAAAATAAATCACCACTTTTGGTACTATTGTGAACTCATTATTTATTTATATTGATGTAATATCTACTGTATTCCAACTTTTCCATGGTTCATACCTGTAGCAACCCAACCTCAAACGGTCAAGCCTCTGTGTATCCGTGCCATCCCTGGATCGGTATGCTGGCACACACAGTACATCAATGTATATATCAAAGTGCATTCACATGTATAAACAACGTAAAACTGATATATACCTCATAAGTCTCAGCGGAAACAAACATAAGGGTGTGGAGTCCATCAACGCCAACGGCAAGTTGAGTGTATACCGTAACCCTACATCGTAACTCTTACTCGTCGTAGAAAATTCCTGCAACATAAGACGTTGCAGCCCTGTAGGTCAGTACATTGAATGTACTGGCAAGTCACATCATAAGAATAATGAACCTATTTGTACATGCAATTTGGCTGGTGGAAAGCTCTAAGTTTAGTTTTTGCATAAAGTTAGTTTTCCCTAGGATAAAAGATATTATTCTACCACTATTGTATAGCATAGGATGAGTTGCTAAACCCAACTCAATCCATTCCCAAAGTTTCATTTAAAACCCAACTGCTTAAATTAAGAGTGATGAGATCTCCCAGCAGTTCCACTACTAGACGCTCAAGTTGTCCGTAACCGGGGACACGGCTAATCGATTAGGTTTTAACACTCTACAGAGGTTTGCGCACTTTTCCCCACAAGACCCGATCGCCTCCCTTGAAGTTCTCGCACTGCCTGGCATTTGAGAACAGGATGACCGAGACATAGTCTTTCGAAAATGTTCCCCCTTAACCAACGGATAGGCCAGTACACCTAAATCATTCTACATCTGCTAGCCCATCTTGGAAGGGGTCACACTAACTACTCAACTAAGCCAGAGTCCATATTGGCTTGTGGCTGCACACGTAAGCTTCTAGACAAGAGAATACGATTGATCTCTTTGAGCCTGGGAGGCCGACCACTAGTGGTGCACCACCATGGATTAACCATGCATGCTCCCACTGTACTTCACCACCATTCAAACCAAATACCGCCCAGGTAGTTCATTTACAAGTCTTGGTCCTGATTACTACGTTGTCACTCATATCTCACCATGTTCGCTTCCCAAACCACGTCTACATTTGGCGAGGCAAAAATAAACTTACACGTTGGTGACAAGGATGTATAGGTCAGACCTACCTCAAATGAACTACTAGGTAACGGCATAGCCATCTAGCAACAATAAATCCTACCATGCAATCCTACCTTAAAGGACTAAGTGCATAATAAAAACATAGGTAAAAGGAAGAATGGTCAAATGTGAACTTGCCTGGTAATAGTTGATGAAGATTATATCGCTCTCAGAAATTTACTTAATAGAACTATTCGTCACTCTCCGATGAAAATCTATAAAGTCAAACATTGCACTCACATAAGAAATCATTTCAGAGAACCAAATAACATGCAACATGAAAAGACTCGGAAAATCCAAATGAACACACAACACACTTAACTATCAACAGAAAATACTAAGTACAAAACAACATAGGGCATGGGTGCCAAAATTTGTGACGTGGACCACAGTGCATACTAATCATACGAGTAAAACTACTATGGACAGATCCTAATATGTGAAAACTATCGTGAGATAGGTCCAAGCGATAGGGTTTGGCAACGGTGACACGGTGCAAAAAGAATCACATCAATCGGAGCTACGGTTTAGGAGACATGGCCATTTGAAGTTTGAATTCAAACCTGAATAAATTCAAATTTGAAATTGGCCAAAAGTTTTCAAAGTTGGTTCTCTGGATAAAGCTATTCGAGACGAACATTTTGCCGCTGGTTTCATCGAATTTGGACATACGGTTAAAAAGATACAACCATTCGAAGTTTAGGGGCTAAACTGAAAACTCAGGGTCTAATCTGTAATTAAAACTACAACAACTAGGTCCCTGGCCACGTGGCGGCTCATGGCTGGCCAAGCAGCGTTCGCTGCGGTGGCTATACGGCGAATGGCCATTAAATAGGAAAACAGCTACCGCGGCTAAATAAAAAGAAAACCGGAGACCGGTTTAACTAAAACCACGGTTAACCGAACTGAAACAAAACCGAGCTAATACTAAAAAAACTAAACGAACGGGAAGAAGCGGGCGGCTTACAGCGAGCGAGAACGGCGTACAGGGGCGGCGGCGCTACCCTCAGGCGGCGGACGGGGCGGCGGCCTGCGATGGTCCTCGACAGCGGGGGAGGAGACGGACGGGACGGGCACGACGTGGGCGGTTCGTTGGTGGCGACGGCGCGCGTCGGGGTGACTCGGACGGGCGGAGCGAAGGGCGGCGTCTCCGTGCTCCGGCGAGGACGCAGGTCGTCGGGGCGGTGTCTCCGGCGAACCTAGGGGCAAAGCAACATGTCAACGAGATGCGGGACGGCGAGGCAAGTTGATTGACAAAGAATAAGAGGGTTTGGGTGCGCCACTAGCGACGTAAACGACGACGAGAAGCTCCGGCTCCGGCGAGATGCGAAACGACGGGGCAGCGGCCACGAGTGGTGAGAGGGCTAGCGAAGGGGCTGAATGAATTGAGGGGGACTCCGGGGTTTAAATAGGCGAGGTCAGGGGCTCTGGGCCGCGACAGATAGGCCTTATCCCTGGCAATGGCGCCGGTGGTTGCGAGAGCACGAGCGCGTGCTCTATCCCGAGCGGAGCGAGCGGGAGGTTGGGGACGATGCGGGCGGGGCCCATCTGGCAGCGAGCGCTCGTGCGAGCGAGAAGAAGAGGCGGGCGAGCGAAGGCGGGCGGGCGAGCGTGCGGTGGCCTTCGGGCGCGGGGGCGGCCTGGCTCGACCTGCTATGGCTGTGTGCCGGCTCTGGCTAGCGGTGAGTGGGCCTGCGCGCGGGTGCGTGTGTCTTTTTTTTACAGAACAAAAATGACAACAGAGCAAAATAAAAATAAAAATAAAACAAAAAATTACATAGGCATATTATATACCAAAATGCTCAGGAAAATACCCCGAATAAGATGAACTATTTTTCAAGTTCAAATAAAATCCAAAATAAATCATAAAAGTCAAACAATGCTACTATTATATTTAAAATCAATAAAACTCATTTTTAAAATAGAAAAATGATTTCAAATTTATTTTCTCCTAATTTTCTATTGAAGGGAATCATTTTACCCTTATTTCCATCTATTTATTTTTAGGAGAAAAATATTTTGAATAGAAACTCAAATAACTCCCAATTGAATTTGAATTTGGAATTTCAAACAACTTCAAATGGAAAATGAGTTTCAAATCACTTCAAAGTGACTTCCAATTTATTTCTTTGAAACTTCCAACTCTCTTTCTTCAAATATGAAGAAGTCATTTTATCTTCCCTCATGAACTCATTGAGTTGCTTAAAGTTTCTAAATTTAAAATATTTCAAATGGAAATTCAAATCATTTTCGAACCCCTCTTCATTTCTTTAAATGGAAGAAGTCATATTATCTTCATTCTAGGGTTTTGTAATGAAATGAATTTGAATTCACGGAGATCAAGAAAATTGCAAGATGAATGTTTTGGGAACGTCCATTTATTCCCTCTCATGCAACTTCCAAAAGTTTAAATTTCCACTCAATTTCACACAATCAATCACACAACAATCAAACAAACAATCATAGTTATTTATTTAATATAACATTCCAAAATTTAGAATTTTGGGATGTTACAATACCCCCCGGTACTAGCCATAGATGCATCAAAATAAGCAAACAACACGCGAAAAACAGAATCTGTCAAAAACAGAACAGTCTGTAGCAATCTGGAGATTTGGAATACTTCTATAAGTCCAAACATTCTGAGAAATTAGGAAGTACTACATATTTTGTTTATTAATCCTCTACAAAAAGAATCAGTATTTTATCACACTTCTGTTAAAAATTAAAACTAATCTCCTGGGTGCGAAAGTTTCTGTTTTTCAGCAGGATCAAATCATCTATCACCGTAAGCTATCCCGAAGGTCTTACTTGGAACAAACACTAATTAAAACACAAAACCACATCTAACCAGAGGATAGATGATTTATTCAAAGCAAAACAGGACCTAAAAATCAAGAACAAAAATAAAATTGGGTTGCCTCCCAACAAGTGCTATTGTTTAACGCCCCTAGCTAGGCATAAAAACACGAATAGATCTAAGTATAATCGTAATAATGATAAGGAAAGTCATGAAAACTCATCTCATACTCTCTTCGTTCAGCAGCAAGTTTTCGTTCAGGAAAACAGAAGTAATCAAAAGGGCTAAATTTAATGGGATAGGAATCCCTAAGATCGACCTCGGGAGGAATTGGTTCCTCCTTCGGCCCTTCATATTGTATGACCAACTCATCATTATAAGCATTCTTTTGGCTAAAAGTCATGAGCTTGTGTCCAAGAGAGAAACTCAATCCATTTTTTTGAATAGCAAAATCGTCATTAAGCTCAGAAATCTTATTTACTAAAACATCGGTAGGAACCCTCTTTCTTAAATTTTCGTTCTAAGCAACATGATCCAAAGATCGTAAACGCATTATATCCTCTTGATTAAACAAAATTCCCTCTATGGGAGGGCGACCACCATCTACTTTATAATGAGCGAAAATTTCACTACCTTCTTTCATAATAAATCTAAAATCATGAGCTAGGAATATAGTGGTGGCACGCTAAACGGAAGAATTCTCAATATTAGAAAATTCTAGAAAAATCCTTCGTATGGATGGATGCGTGTGAACAAATTGTCTTTCAAGTTCAACAACAAGTAAAGATATAGCATCCGCAAGGCTACTAGTTTTATGGAGGATAGATCCACCCATAGTGGGGAGTGCATCGACACAAGTAAAGAAATCTTGAATAACCCCTTTTCCAATAATATTTCCGCTACCTATGCAGAATTTCTTAGTATGCAAGATGGTAGTTTCTTCATGAGGTTCAAAATCAAAAGTATCAAAGTTTCCCCCATCCTTACTACTATCTATTTCAGCGATAACCTCCCTAGTTTCAGACATGGTGGTGAAAAACGAGCAAACGAAGAAGACGAACGAAAGATGGCGAAGAAGAGGCGAATCTTTTCAAAAATCGTGTTAGAAGTGGGGAAGAGGAAAACGAGAGGCCAATGGAGAATAATGTAATGTGAGAGATGGGAGTTTATGATGGGTACTTGGTATGTCTTGGCTTGGTGTAGATCTCCCCGGCAACGGCGCCAGAAATCCTTCTTGCTACCTCTTGAGCTTGCATTGGTTTTTCCCTTGAAGAAGAAAGGGTGATGCAGCAAAGTAGCATAAGTATTTCCCTCAGTTTTGAGAACCAAGGTATCAATCCAGTAGGAGACTACGCAACAAGCCACCTAATACCTGCACAAACAAACACCAACTTGCAACTAATAACCCACAAGTATAGGGGATCGCAACAGCTTTCGAGGGTAGAGTATTCAACCCAAATTTATTGATTCGACACAAGGGGAGCCAAAGAATATTCTCAAGTATTAGCAGTTGAGTTGTCAATTCAACCACACCTGGAAACTTAGTATTTGCAGCAGAGTGTTTAGTAGCAAAGTAATACAATAGTGGTGGTAACGGTAACAAAAGAGTAATGAAAGCAAAGTAATATTTTTGGTATTATGTAGTGATTGTAACAATAGCAACGGGAAAGTAAATAAGCATAAACCAGTATATGGAAAGCTCGTAGGCATCGGATTAGTGATGGATAATTATGCCGGACGTGGTTCATCATGTAACAGTCATAACATAAGGTGACACAGAACTAGCTCCAATTCATCAATGTAATGTAGGCATGTATTCCGAATATAGTCATATGTGCTTATGGAAAAGAACTTGCATGACATCTTTTGTCCTACCCTCCCGTGGCATCGGGGTCCTAATGGAAACTAAGGGATATTAAGGCCTCCTTTTAATAGAGAACCGGAACAAAGCATAAGCACATAGTGAATACATGAACTCCTCAAACTATGGTCATCACCGGTAATTATCCCGATTATTGTCACTTCGGGGTTAACGGATCATAACACATAATAGGTGACTATAGACTTGCAAGATAGGATCAAGAACTCTCATATATTGATGAAAACATAATAGGTTCAGATCTGAAATCATGGCACTCGGGCCCTAGTGACAAGCATTAAGCATAGCAAAGTCATAGCAACATCAATCTCAGAACATAGTGGATACTAGGGATCAAACCCTAACAAAACTAACTCGATTACATGATAAATCTCATCCAACCCATCATCGTCCAGCAAGCCTACGATGGAATTACTCACACACGGCGGTGAGCATCATGAAATTGGTGATGGAGGATGGTTGATGATGACGACAGCGACGAATCCCCCTCTCCGGAGCCCCGAACAGACTCCAGATCAGCCCTCCCGAGAGGTTTTAGGGCTTGGCGGCGGCTCTGTATCGTAAAACGCGATGATTTCTTCTCTCCTATTTTTCTCCCCGAAAGCAGATATATAGAGTTGGAGTTGGAGTCGGGAGGTCTCCAGGGGGCCCACGAGGTAGGGGGGCGCGCCCCCCACCCTCGTGGAAAGGGTGTGGCCCCCTGGTCTTCATCTTTGGCGAGGATTTTTTATTATTTATTGTAAGACATTCCATGGAGTTTCAGGTCATTCCGAGAACTTTTGTTTTCTGCACATAAAACAACATCATGGCAATTCTGCTGAAAACAGCGTCAGTCCGGGTTAGTTCCATTCAAATCATACAAGTTAGAGTCCAAAACAAGGGCAAAAGTGTTTGGAAAAGTAGATACGACGGAGACGTATCAACTCCCCCAAGCTTAAACCCTTGCTTGTCCTCAAGCAATTCAGTTGAGAAACTGAAAGAAATAAAGAAAAACTTTTACAAACTCTGTTTGCTCTTGTTGTTGTAAATATGTCAAGCTAGCATTCAAGTTTTTAGCAAAGATTATAACTAACCATATTTGCAATAATTCTCAGGTGTCATGATTACCCATATCAATAGCATAATCAACTAGCAAGCCATAATAATAAATCTCGGATGACAACACTTTCTCAAAACAATCATAATATGATATAACAAGATGGTATCTCGCTAGCCCTTTCTGAGACCGCAAAACATAAATGCAGAGCACCTTTAAAGATCAAGGACTAACTAGACATTGTAATTCATGGTAAAAGAGATCCAATCATAGTCACACCCAATATAAATTAACAATGATGAATGCAAATGACAGCTGCGCTCTCCAGCTAGTGCTTTTTAATAAGAGGATGATGACTCAGCATAAAAGTAAATAGATAGGCCCTTCGCAGAGGGAAGCAGGGATTTGTAGAGGTGCCAGAGCTCGGTTTTGAAATAGAGGTAAATAAAATTTTGAGCGGTATACTTTCATTGTCAACATAACAACCAAGAGATGGCGATATCTTCCATGCTACACACATTATAGGCGGTTCCCAAACAGAATGGTAAAGTTTATACTCCCCCTCCACCAACAAACATCAATCCATGGCTTGCTCGAAACAACGAGTGCCTCCAACATACATCAGGTCCCAGGGGGAGTTTTGTTTTGTGATTATTTTTGATTTAGTTTGCATAAAGCATGGGACTGGGCATCCCGGTGACCAGCCATTTTCTCGTGAGTGAGGAGCGGACTCCACTCCTCTTGAGAATAACCCGCCTAGATTGGAAGATACAGGCAGCCCTAGTTGATACATGAGCTATTCGAGCATACAAAACAGGATGATTATTTGAAGGTTTAGAGTTTGGCACATACAAATTTACTTGGAACGGCAGGTAGATACCGCATATAGGAAGGTATAGTGGACTCATCTGGAATAACTTTGGGGTTTAAGGGATTGGATGCACAAGCAGTATTCCCGCTTAGTACGGGTGAAGGCTAGCAAAAGACTGGGAAGCGACCAACTAGAGAGCGACAACAGCCATGTACATGCATTAAAATTAATAAACATTGGATGCAAGCATGAGTAGGATATAATCCACCATGAATATAAATATCGTGAAGGCTATGTTGATTTGTTTCAACTACATGCGTGAACATGTGCCAAGTCAAGCCACTTAAATCATTCAAAGGAGGATACCACCCCATCACACCACATCATAGCTGAAGGAAATATGCCCTAGAGGCAATAATAAAGTTATTATTTATTTCCTTATATCATGATAAATGTTTATTATTCATGCTAGAATTGTATTAACCGGAAACATAATACATGTGTGAATACATAGACAAACAGAGTGTCACTAGTATGCCTCTACTTGACTAGCTCGTTGATCAAAGATGGTTAGGTTTCCTAACCATAGACATGAGTTGTCATTTGATTAACGGGATCACATCATTAGGAGAATGATGTGATTGACTTGACCCATTCCGTTAGCTTAGCACTTGATCGTTTAGTTTGTTGCTATTGCTTTCTTCATGACTTATACATGTTCCTATGACTATGAGATTATGCAACTCCCGTTTACCAGAGGAACACTTTGTGTGCTACCAAACGTCACAACGTAACTGGGTGATTATAAAGGTGCTCTACAGGTGTCTCCGAAGGTACTTGTTGGGTTGGCGTATTTCGAGATTAGGATTTGTCACTCCGATTGTTGGAGAGGTATCTCTGGGCCCTCTCGGTAATGCACATCACCTAAGCCTTGCAAGCATTGCAACTAATGAGTTAGTTGCGAGATGATGTATTACGAAACGAGTAAAGAGACTTGCCGGTAATGAGATCGAACTAGGTATTAAGATGCCGACGATCGAATCTCGGGCAAGTAACATACCGATGACAAAGGGAACAACGTATGTTGTTATGCGGTCTGACCGATAAAGATCTTCGTAGAATATGTAGGAGCCAATATGAGCATCCAGGTTCCGCTATTGGTTATTGACCGGAGACGTGTCTCAGTCATGTCTACATTGTTCTCGAACCCATAGGGTCCGCACGCTTAACATTACGATGATAGTTTCATTATGAGTTTATATATTTTGATGTACCGAAGGTTGTTCGGAGTCCCGGATATGATCACGGACATTACGAGGAGTCTCGAAATGGTCGAGACATAAAGATTGATATATTGGACGGCTATATTCGGGCACCGGAAGTGTTTCAGGTGATTTCGGAGAAACCGGAGTGCCGGAAGGGTTACCGGAACCCCCCGGGGAAGTACTGGGCCTTAGTGGGCCTGAGGGGAGAGAGAGGGCAGCAGCCCAGGAGGTGGCGCCCCCCTCCCATAGGGAGTCCGAATTGGACTAGGGGAGGGGGGCGCGGCCCCTCTTTCCCTCTCCCTCTCCCTCTCTTTCCTTCCCCCTTCTCTCTTCCTAGTTGGACTAGGAAAGGGGAGTCCTACTCCTACTAGGAGGAGGACTCCCCCCTCCTTGGCGCGCCTCAAGGGCCGGCCGGCCTCTCCCCCTTGCTCCTTTATATACAGGGGCAGGGGGGCACCTCTAGACACACAAGTTGATCTTCGTGATCGTTCTCTTAGCCGTGTGCGGTGCCCCCCTCCACCATAATCCTCAATAATATTGTAGCGGTGCTTAGGCGAAGCCCTGCGACGGTAGAACATCAAGATCGTCACCATGCCGTCGTGCTTACGGAACTCTTCCCCGACACTTTGCTGGATTGGAGTCCGGGGATCGTCATCGAGCTGAACGTGTGCTAGAACTCGGAGGTGCCGTAGTTTTGGTGCTTGATCGGTCGGGCAGTGAAGACGTACGACTACATCAACCGCGTTGTGCTAACGCTTCCTCTTCCGGTCTATGAGGGTACGTAGACAACACTCTCCCCTCTTGTTGCTATGCATCACCATGATCTTGCGTGTGCGTAGGAATTTTTTTTGAAATTACTACGTTCCCCAACAGTGGCATCCGAGCCAGGTTTTATGCGTTGATGTAATATGCACGAGTAGAACACAAGTGAGTTGTGGCCAATATAAGTCATACTGCTTACCAGCATGTCACACTTTGGTTCGGTGGTATTGTTGGATGAAGTGGCCCGGACCGACATTACGCGTATGCTTATGCGAGACTGGTTCTACCGATGTGCTTTGCACACAGGTGGCTGGTGGGTGTCAGTTTCTCCAACTTTAGTTGAACTGAGTGTGGCTATGCCCGGTCCTTGTGAAGGTTAAAACAGCACCAACTTGACAAACTATCATTGTGGTTTTGATGCGTAGGTAAGAACGGTTCTTGCTCAGCCCGTAGCAGCAACGTAAAACTTGCAACAACAAAGTAGAGGACGTCTAACTTGTTTTTGCAGGGCATGTTGTGATGTGATATGGTCAAGACGTGATGAGATATAAGTTGTTGTATGAGATGATCATGTTTTGTTGAAGTTATCGGCAACAGGCAAAAGCCTCATGGTTATCTCTGTATTGCATAAGATGCAAGCGCCAAATAATTGCTTTACTTTATCGCTATGCGATAGCAATAGTTGCAAGAGGAATTGTTGGCGAGACAACCATGTGATGACACATTTATATAGATCAAGATGATGGAGATCATGGTGTCATGCCGGTGATGATGGAGATCATGACGATGCTTTGGAGATGGAGATCAAAGGCACAAGATGATGATGGCCATATCATGTCACATATTATGATTGCATGTGATGTTTATATTTTATACATCTTATTTTGCTTAGTTCGGCGGTAGCTTTATAAGATAATCTCTCACTAAATTATCAAGGTATAAGTGTTTTCCCTGAGTATGCACCGTTGCGAAAGTTCTTCGTGCTGAGACACCACGTGATGATCGGGTGTGATAGGCTCTACGTTCAAATACAACGGGTGCAAAACAGTTGCACACACGGAATACTCAGGTTAAACTTGACGAGCCTAACATATAACAGATATGGCCTCGGAACACGGAGACCGAAAGGTCGAGCGTGAATCATATAGTAGATATGATCAACATAGTGATGTTCACCATTGAAACTACTACATCTCACGTGATGATCGGGCATGGTTTAGTTGATTTGGATCACGTGATCACTTAGAGGATTAGAGGGATGTCTATCTAAGTGGGAGTTCTTAAGTAATATGATTAATTGAACTTAAATTTATCATGAACTTAGTCCTGGTAGTATTAGCATATCTATGTTGTAGATCAATAGCTTGTGTTTAGCTCCCATGTTTTATTTTTGATATGTTCCTAGAGAAAACTAAGTTGAAAGATGTTAGTAGAAATGATGCGGATTGGATCCGTGATCTGAGGTTTATCCTCATTGCTGCACAGAAGAATTATGTCCTTGATGCACCGCTAGGTGATAGACCTATTGCAGGAGCAGATACAGATGTTATGAACGTTTGGCTAGCTCAATATGATGACTACTTGATAGTTTAGTGCACCATGCTTAACAGCTTAGAATCGGGACTTCAAAGACGTTTTGAATGTCATGGACCATATGAGATGTTCCAGGAGTTGAAGTTAATATTTCAAGTAAAATACCCGAGTTGAGAGATATGAAGTCTCCAGCAAGTTCTACAGCTAAAAGATGGAGGAGAATAGCTCAAGCAGTGAGCATGTGCTCAGATTGTCTGGGTACTACAATCGCTTGAATCAAGTGGGAGTTAATCTTCCAGATAAAATAGTGATTGACAGAATTCTCTAGTCACCATCACCAAGTTAGTAGAACTTCGTGATGAATTATAATATGCAAGGGATGACGAAAGTAATTCCCAAGCTCTTCGTGATGCTGAAATCGATGAAGGTAGAAATCAAGAAAAACATCAAGTGTTGATGGTTAACAAGACCACTAGTTTCAAGAAAAGGGCAAAGGGAAAGAAAGGGAACTTCAAGAAGAACGGCAAGCAAGTTGATGCTCAAGTGAAGAAGCCCAAGTCTGGACCTAAGCCTGAGACTAAGTGCTTCCACTTCGAAGGGACTGGTCACTAGAAGCGGAACTACCCCAAGTAATTGGCGGATAAGAAGGATGGCAAAGTGAACATAGGTATATTTGATATACATGTTATTGATGTGTACTTTACTAGTGGTCGTAGCAACCCCTCGGTATTAGATACTGGTTCAGTTGCTAAGAGTATTAACTCGAAACGGGAGTTGCAGAATGAACATAGACTAGTTAAGGGTGAAGTGACGATGTGTGTTGGAAGTGGTTCCAAGATTGATATGATCATCATCGCACACTCCCTATACTTTTGGGATTAGTGTTGAACCTAAATAGGTGTTATTTGGTGTTTGCGTTGAGCATGAATATGATTTGATCATGTTTATTGCAATACGGTTATTCATTTAAGTAAGAGAATAAATTGTTGTTCTGTTTACATGAATAAAACCTTATATGGTTACACACCCAATGAAAATGGTTCATTGGATCTCGATCGTAGTGATACACATATTCATAATATTGAAACCAAAAGATTCAAAGTTAATAATGATAGTGCAACTTATTTGTGGCACTGCCGTTTAGGTCATATTGGTGTAAAGCGCATGAAGAAACTCCATGCTAATGGACTTTTGGAATCACTTGATTATGAATCACTTGATGCTTGCGAACCATGACTCATGGGCAAGATGACTAAAACTCTGTTCTCCGGAACAATGGAGCGAGCAACTGACTTATTGGAAATAATACATACAGATGTATGCGGTCCGATGATTGTTAAGGCTCACGACAAGTATCGTTATTTTCTGACCTTCACAGATCATTTGAGCAGATATGTGTATATCTACTTGATGAAACACAAGTCTGAAACATTTGAAAAGTTCAAAGAATTTCAGAGTGAAGTGGAGAATCATCGTAACAAAATAAATGTTTCTACGATATGATTGCAGAAGTAAAATATTTGAGTTACGAGTTTGGCCTTCAGTTAAAACAATGTGAAATAGTTTCACTACTCACGCCATCTGGAACACCACAGTGTAATGGTGTGTCCGAACGTCGTAACCGTGATTTATTAGATATGGTGCGATCTATGACGTCTCTTACTGATTTACCGCTATCATTTTGGGATTATGCATTAGAGACAGCTACATTCACATTAAATAGGACACCATCTAAATCCAACACCGTATGAACTATGGTTTGGCAAGAAACCTAAGCTGTCGTTTCTTAAAGTTTGAGGTTGCAATGCTTATGTGAAAAAGTTTCAACCTGATAAGCTCAAACCCAAATCGGAGAAGTGCGTCTTCATAGGATACCCAAAAGAAAATGTTGGGTACACCTTCTGTCACAGATCCGAAGGCAAGATATTCATTGCTGAGAATGGATCCTTTCTAGAGAAGGAGTTTCTCTCAAAAGAAGTAAGTGGGAGGAAAGTAGAACTTGATGACGTAACTGTACCTGCTCCCTTATTGGGAAGTAGTTCATCACATAAATCTGTTCCTTTGACTACTACACCAATTAGTGAGGAAGCTAATGATGATGATCATGTAACTTCAGATCAAGTTATTACCGAACCTCGCAGGTAAACCAGAGTGATATCCGCACCAGAGTGGTACGGTAATCCTGTTCTAGAGGTCATGTTACTTGACCATGACGAGCCTACGAACTATGAGGAAGCGATGATGAGCCCAGATTCCGCGAAATGGCTTGAGGCCATGAAATCTGAGATGAGATCCATGTATGAGAACAAAGTATGGACTTTAATTGACTTGCCCATTGATCGGCGAGCCATTGAGATTAAATGGATCTTCAAGAGGAAGACGGACGCTGATAGTAGTGCTACTATCTACAAAGCTAGAATTGTCGCAAAAAGGTTTTCGACAAGTTCAAGGTGTTGACTATGATGAGAGTTTCTCACTCGTATCTATGCTTAAGTCTGTCCGAATCATGTTAGCAATTGCCGCATTTTATGAAATCTGGCAAATGGATAAACAAAACTGGATTCCTTAATGATTTATTAAAGAAGAGTTGTATATGATGCAACCAGAAGGTTTTGTCAATCCTAAAGGTACTAACAAAATATGCAAGCTCCAACGATCCATCTATGGACTGGTGCAAGCATCTCGGAGTTGGAATATATGCTTTGATAAGTTGATCAAAGCATATAGTCTTATACAGACTTGCGGTGAAGCCTGTATTTACAAGAAAGTGAGTGGGAGCACTACATCATTTCTGATAAGTATATGTGAATGACATATTTTTGATTGGAGATAATGTAGAATTATTCTGCAAAGCATAAAGGAATGTTTGAAAGGAGTTTTTCAAAGAAAGACCTCGGTGAAGCTGCTTACATATTGAGCATCAAGATCTATAGAGATAGATCAAGATGCTTGATAAGTTTTTCAATGAGTACATACCTTGACAAGATTTTTAAGTAGTTCAAAATGGAACAGTCAAAGAAGGAGTTCTTGCCTGTGTTACAAGGTGTGAAGTTGAGTAAGACTCAAAACCCGACCACGGCAGAAGATAGAGAGAGAATGAAAGTCATTCCCTATGCCTTAGCCATAGGTTCTATAAAGTAAGCCATGTTGTGTACCAGACCTATTGTATACCATGCCCTGAGTTTGGCAAGGGAGTACAATAGTGATCTAGGAGTAGATCACTAGACATTGGTCAAAATTATCCTTAGTGGAATAAGGATATGTTTCTCGATTATGGAGGTGACAAAAGGTTCGTCGTAAAGGGTTACATCGATGCAGGTTTTGACACTGATCCAGATGACTCAAAGTCTCAATCTGGATACATATTTAAAGTGGGAGCAATTAGCTAGAGTAGCTCCCTACAGAGCATTGTTGACATAGAAATTTGCAAAATACATACGGATCTGAATGTAGCAGACCCGTTGACTAAACTTCCCTGACAAGCAAACCATGATCACACCTTAGTACTCTTTGGGTATTAATCACATAGCGATGTGAACTAGATTATTGACTCTAGTAAACCCTTTGGGTGTTGGTCACATGACGAGTTGAACTATGGGTGTTAATCACATGGTGATGTGAACTATTGATGTTAAATCACATGGCGATGTGAACTAGATTATTGACTCTAGTGCAATTGGGAGACTGAAGGAAATATGCCCTAGAGGCAATAATAAAGTTATTATTTATTTCCTTATATCATGATAAATTTTTATTATTCATGCTAGAATTATATTAACCGGAAACATAATACATGTGTGAATACATAGACAAACAGAGTGTCACTAGTATGCCTCTACTTGACTAGCTCGTTGATCAAAGATGGTTATGTTTACTAACCATAGACATGAGTTTTTATTTGATTAACGGGATCACATCATTAGGAGAATGATGTGATTGACTTGACCCATTCCGTTAGCTTAGCACTTGATCGTTTAGTTTGTTGCTATTGCTTTCTTCATGACTTATACATGTTCCTATGACTATGAGATTATGCAACTCCCGTTTACCGGAGGAACACTTTGTGTGCTACCAAACTTCACAACGTAACTGGGTGATTATAAAGATGCTCTAAAGGTGTCTCCAAAGGTACTTGTTGGGTTGGCATATTTCCAGATTAGGATTTGTCACTCCGATTGTCGGAGAGGTATCTCTGGGCCCTCTCGGTAATGCACATCACCTAAGCCTTGCAAGCATTGCAACTAATGAGTTAGTCGCGAGATGATGTATTACGGAACGAGTAAAGAGACTTGCCGGTAACGAGATTGAACTAGGTATTAAGATGCCGACGATCGAATCTCAGGCAAGTAACATACCGATGATAAAGGGAACAACGTATGTTGTTATGCGGTCTGACCGATAAAGATCTTCGTAGAATATGTAGGAGCCAATATGAGGATCCAGGTTCCGCTATTGGTTATTGACCGGAGACGTGTCTCGGTCATGTCTACATTGTTCTCGAACCCGTAGGGTCCGCACGCTTAACGTTACGATGAAAGTTTCATTATGAGTTTATATATTTTGATGTACCGAAGGTTGTTCGGAGTCCCGGATATGATCACAAACATGACGAGGAGTCTCGAAATGGTCGAGACATAAAGATCGATATATTGGACGGCTATATTCGGACACCGGAAGTGTTTCGGGTGATTTCGAAGAAAACCGGAGTGCCGGAAGGGTTACCGGAACCCCCCGGGGAAGTATTGGGCCTTAGTGGGCCTGAGGGGAGAGAGAGGGCAGCAGCCCAGGAGGTGGCGCACCCCCTCCCGTAGGGATTCCGAATTGGACTAGGGGAGGGGGCGCGGCCCCTCTTTCCCTCTCCCTCTCCCTCTCTTTCCTTCCCCCTTCTCTCTTCCTAGTTGGACTAGGAAAGGGGAGTCCTACTCCTACTAGGAGGAGGACTCCCCCCTCCTTGGCACGCCTCAAGGGCCGGCCGGCCTCTCCCCCTTGCTCCTTTATATACAGGGGCAGGGGGCACCTCTAGACACACAAGTTGATCTTCGTGATCGTTCTCTTAGCTGTGTGCGGTGCCCCCCTCCACCATAATCCTCGATAATATTGTAGCGGTGCTTAGGCAATGCCCTGCGACGGTAGAACATCAAGATCGTCACCACGCCGTCGTGCTGATGGAACTCTTCCCCGACACTTTGCTGGACCGGAGTCTGGGGATCGTCATCGAGCTGAACGTGTGCTAGAACTCGGAGGTGCCGTAGTTTCGGTGCTTGATCGGTCGGGCCGTGAAGACATACGACTAAATCAACCGCGTTGTGCCAACGCTTCCGCTTCCGGTCTATGAGGGTACATAGACAACACTCTCCCCTCTCGTTGCTATGCATCACCATGATCTTGCGTGTGCGTAGGATTTTTTTTGAAATTACTACATTCTCCAACAATAGCCATCTCAATAGCATGTTGGCACGCAAGGTAAACCATTATAACTCATAGCTAATCAAGCATGGCACAAGCAACTATGATCTCTAATTGTCATTGCAAACATGTTTATTCATAACAAGCTGAATCAAGAATGATGAACTCATCATATTTACAAAAACAAAAGAGGCCTAGTTCGTACCAGCTTTTCTCATCTTAGTCAGTCCATCATATATCATCATAATTACCTTTCACTTGCACGACCGAACGATGTGAATAATAATAAGAGTGCGCGTGCATTGGACTAAGCTGGAATTTGCGAGCATTTAATAAACAGGAGAAGACAAAGCAATATGGGCTCTTGGTTAAATCAACAATAAAGCATATAAGAGCCACTTCAACAATTTAATTATGGTCTTCTCCTATCGACCCCCAATGAAATAAAAGAAATAAAACTATTTACACGGGAAAGCTCCCAACAAGCAAAAGAAGAACATGAAATATTTTTGGGTTTTCTTTTTAATTACTACTAAAAACATGGAAAGTAAATTAATTAAAAGCTACAACTAAATTTTTTGGTTTTTTTCTTAAGGTTTATTAAACACACAAGAAGAAAGCATAAAAGGAAATAAACTAGCATGGATGATACAATGAAAAAGTATGAGCACCGACAACTAGCAATGAGTGTGTGTAACATAAATGTAATGTCGGTGAGAAATACGTACTCCCCCAAGCTTAGGCTTTTGACCTCAGTTGGTTTATGGCCACGGTTGGCCTAGCTGATATCCATAATAATAGTTGTTGGGGTCGTACTGTGATGAGGAAGAAGAAGGCTCCGATTGCCACTGACTGGCAGCCATCTCCGGATCCCAAGAATAAGCAGACTATCATGGAGGCTCCTCTTGTGGTTCCGGTTCCGGGGCTGGTGCAGGGTTCCAGTAGGCGTGAATAGCCGCCAACAGAACAAGGTACGTGCCTACAGTCAAATCAAACAAAGAAGGAGCAGGCAAGCTAATAGTCTCAGGATGATGTTTATTAAAGAACAATTGATATTTAAGCTCTCCTTCCCTATTCTTAACAATAAAATAATGTGCTACCATACTTTTATAATCTAGATAAACACGGGGCAACACTTTTTCTTCCTTCTCAGCATGCCTAATAGGTATGTTAAAATGTGCAACGAGGCGTGAAGCATAAATGCCTCCAAAGATGGGACCCTTAGTACGGTTAATACTTAACCGTCTGGCAATAATGCTGCCCATACTAAAAGAGTTATCATCGTATAAACCGTGGTGCAAAATAATAATATCAGGGATACTCAGGTTTCCGCAGTTTCCGCGACCAATTAAGCAACGACTAGCAAATAATGCAAAGTAGCGTAAAACAGGAAAATGTATGCTAGTGATTCGTGCATCAGAAACCTTCCTTGTTTCCCCTATAGTGATAGTGTCAATAAAGCCCTCCACATCATCATGATGTGGTTCTTCTGTCTTGCCCCCAAAAGGGACTAAACAAATCCGATAGAAATCATAAAGTGACATCTCCTTATGCTCATCATATAAATGAAATTCCACCGTAGGTGGTGAGTTCTTAGAATGAAAATGAAAGTTTTGCACAAAGGTATTTGTGAGCAAGAGTTACTTATTGCATTGGTCGTGGAGGAAAGCGGTAAGGACTGCAGTCTGAGCCAACTCATGAAAATCTTCATAAATCCCGGCTGCTCTTAAGAAATCCTCGGAAGGCCATTCACACGCCCTAACCTCCGCGGTGCGAGGCAAATTATACTTTGGCTTCGGTGCCTTTTCCTTCGAGCTTTGGCTCGATGAGACCCTCAATAATCTCCTCATCATTTTATGAAAAATTGTGAAATCTTCAGTAACTTCAAAATAAAAGTAAACCAAACTCAATAATATTGATAGCAACTACTCCTACAAGTGCCTAGGGCCTATATCATGCATCAAAAGTACTTTTGACCATATAAATTTGACATGCAAGCTCAAGAACAGGGTCACCTAAGCAGCAAAAATTTGCAATGAATAAAGCACTAGAACAGAAACTAATTGGACCAATGGAGGAGTCACATACCAAGGAACAATCTCCCCAAGCAGTTTTGTGAGAGGTGCTTTGAGCAAGGAGATCGAAAATGGCAGAAAAGAGGGTTGGAACTCGTGCTTGAGTTGGTTTTTCGTGTTTGTGGGAGGAAGAAGAAGAAGATGGGTGCAGGAATAAGTGGAGGAGGGCCACCGTGGGCCCACGAGGCAGAGGGGCGCACCCTAGAGGGGTAGGCGCGCCTCCACCCTCGTGGCAAGGTGGCTGGCCCCCCTAGTGTGTTCTTTGTTCCATAAATCCTCAAATATTCTAGAAAAAACATATTTAATTTTCAGGGCATTTGGAGAACTTTTATTTTCGAGGTATTTTTATATTGCACAGATAATCAGATAACAGACAGAAAATTATTTATTTTTACTTTATTTCAACTAAATAACATAAAGTATAGAGAGGGTACAGGAGGTTGTGCTTCTAGTTTCATCCATCTCATGCTCATCAAAAGGAATCCACTAACAAGGTTGATCAAGTCTTGTTAACAACTCATTCCGATTAACATGAAACTGGAGAAATTTCGAATGACACTAGGTTACCTCAACGGGGATATGCACATCCCCAATAATAAGTATATCATATTTCTTCTTGACAGTAGGAAGAGGAAATTCAAAACCTCCAAATATAATCGATGGAATTTTTCCGATAGAATTGATACTATGAACTTGAGGTTGTTTCCTCGGAAAGTGTACCGTATGCTCATTACCATTAACATGAAAAGTGACATTGCCTTTGTTGCAATCAATAACAACCCCTACAGTATTAAGAAAAGGTCTTCCAAGAATAATAGACATACTATTGTCCTCGGGAATATCAAGAATAACAAAGTCCGTTAAAATAGTAACATTTGCAACCACAACAGGCACATCCTCACAAATGCCGACAGGTATAGCAGTTGATTTATCAGCCATTTGCAAAGATATTTCAGTAGGTGTCAACTTATTCAAGTCAAGTCTACGATATAGAGAGAGAGGCATAACACTAACACCGGCTCCAAGATCACATAAAGCAGTTTTAACATAGTTTCTTTTAATGGAGCATGGTATAGTAGGTACTCCTGGATCTCCAAGTTTCTTTGGTATTCCACCCTTAAAAGTATAATTAGCAAGCATGGTGGAAATTTCAGCTTCCGGTATCTTTCTTTTATTTGTAAAAATATCTTTCATGTACTTAGCATAAGGATTCATTTTGAGCATATCAGTTAATCACATACGCAAAAAGATAGGTCTAATCATTTTAGCAAAGCGCTCAAAATCCTCATCATCCTTTTTCTTGGATCGTTTGGGAGGAAAATGCATGGGTTTTTGAACCCAAGGTTCTCTTTCTTTACCATGTTTCCTAGCAACAAAATCTTTCTTATCCTAACGTTGATTCTTTGATTGTGGGTTATCAAGATCAACAACAGGTTCAATTTCTACATCATTATCATTGGTAGGTTGAGCATCATCATGAACATTATCATTAACATTTTTATTAGGTTCATGTTCATTGCCATATTGTGTTTCAGCATCAGACGTAGAGATATCATTTGGATTATCAGGTGGTTCAGCAATATGTTCACTAGAAGTTTGCATAGTTCTATCATTTTTCTTTTTCTTATTTTTAGAAGAACTAGGTGCATCAATTTTATTTCTTTGAGAATCTTGCTCAATTCTCTTAGGGTGGCCTTCAGGATACAAAGGTTCCCGAGTCATTCTACCAGTTCTAGTAGCCACTTTAACAGCATAATTATTTTTCTTACTATTCATCTCATTGAGCAATTCCTTTTGAGCTTTAAGTACTTGTTCTACTTGAGTGGTAACCATAGAAGCATGTTTGCTAACAAGTTTAAGTTGACCTCTAATATTAGCCATATAATATCAGCATCTTGTTTTATTTGTCTACCAAAATAAGCATTGAAGTCTTCTTGCTTAAACATAAAATTATCAAACTCATCCAAGCACTGACTAGCAATTTTAGTAGGAGGGATTTCAGCTCTATCATATCTATAGAGAGAATTTACCTTTACTACCTGTGTCGGGTTATCGCGGTCTGGAGGTTCTTCAATAAATAGAGGATTAAGAGCATATGTTTCTTCAATAGGCGGTAAATTAAGACCATGTATTTCTTCAATAGGAGGTACATTCTTAACATCTTCAGCTTTAATACCCTTTTCTTTCATAGATTTCTTTGCCTCTTGCATATCTTCGGGACTGAGAAATAGAACACCTCTCTTCTTCGGAGTTGGTTTAGGAATAGGATCATTAATTGGAGCAGGAGCTGGCTCAGGAGGTGCCCAATTATTTTCATTTGTCAACATATTATTCAATAAGATTTCAGCTTCATCCGGTGTTCTTTCCCTGAAAACAGAACCAGCACAACTATCCAGGTAATCTGTGGAAGCATCGGTTAGTCCATTATAAAAGATATCAAGTATTTCATTTTTCTTAAGAGGATGATCAGGTAAAACATTAAGTAACTTGAGAAGCCTACCTCAAGCTTGTGGGAGACTCTCTTCTTCAATTTGCACAAAATTATATATATCCCTTAAATCAGCTTGTTTCTTATGAGCAGGGAAATATTTAGGAGAGAAGAAATAAATCATATCCCGGGGACTACGCACACAACCAGGATCAAGAGAATTGAACCATATCTTAGCATCACCCTTTAATGAGAACGGAAATATTTTAAGGATATAAAAGTAGCGAGATCTCTCATCATTAGTGAATAGGGTGGCTATATCATTTAATTTAGTAAGATGTGCCACAACAGTTTTAGATTCATAGCCATGAAAAGGATCAGATTCAACCAAAGTAATTATATCAGGATCAACAGAGAATTCATAATCCTTATCAGTAACAAAGATAGGTGAAGTAGCAAAAGCAGGGTCAGGTTTCATCCTAGCATTTAGAGATTGCTTACTCCATTTAGCTAATAACCTTTTGAGTTCATATCTATCTTTGCAAGCTAAAATAGCTAAAGAAGCTTCTTGATCAAATAAATAACCCTCAGGAATAACAAGTGATTCTTCATCATCAGTTTCATCATCATAATCAGATTCAATATTTTCAATCTCCCTAGCCCTAGCAAGTCGTTCCTCAAGAAAATCACCAAGTGGCACAGTAGTATCAAGCATAGAAGTAGTTTCATCATAAGTATCATGTATAGCAGAAGTAGCATCATCAATAACATGCGACATATCAGAACGATTAGCAGAAGCAGGTTTAGGTGTCGCAAGCTTACTCATAACAGAAGGTGAATCAAGTGCAGAGCTAGATGGCAATTCCTTACCCCCCCTCATAGTTGAGGGATAAATTGTTGTCTTAGCGTCTTTCAAATTCTTCATAGTGTCCAGCAGATATAGATCCCAAGTGAGTCAAAGAATAGAGCTATGCTCCCCGGCAACGGTGCCAGAAATTAGTCTTGATAACCAACAAGTATAGGGGATCGCAACAGCTTTCAAGGGTAGAGTATTCAACCCAAATTTATTTATTCGACACAAGGGGTGCCAAAGAATATTCTCAAGTATTAGCAGCTGAGTTGTCAATTCAACCACACCTGGAAACTTAGTATCTGCAGCATAGTGTTTAGTAGCAAAGTAATACGATAGTGGTGGTAACGGTAACAAAAGAGTAATGAAAGCAAAGTAATATTTTTGGTATTATGTAGTGATTCTAACAATAGCAACGGGAAAGTAAATAAGCGTAAACCAGTATATGGAAAGCTCGTAGGCATCGGATTAGTGATGGATAATTATGCCGGATGTGGTTCATCATGTAACAGTCATAACATAAGGTGACACAGAACTAGCTCCAATTCATCAATGTAATGTAGGCATGTATTCTGAATATAGTCATACATGCTTATGGAAAAGAACTTGCATGACATCTTTTGTCCTACCCTCCCGTGGCAGCGGGGTCCTAATGGAAACTAAGGGATATTAAGGCCTCCTTTTAATAGAGAACCGGAACAAAGCATTAGCACATAGTGAATACATGAACTCCTCAAACTACGGTCATCACCGGTAAGTATCCCGATTATTGTCACTTCGGGGTTAACGGATCATAACACATAATAGGTGACTATAGACTAGCAAGATAGGATCAAGAACTCTCATATATTGATGAAAACATAATAGGTTCAGATCTGAAATCATGGCACTCGGGCCCTAGTGACAAGCATTAAGCATAGCAAAGTCATAGCAACATCAATCTCAGAACATAGTGGATACTAGGGATTAAACCCTAACAAAACTAACTCGATTACATGATAAATCTCATCCAACCCATCACCGTCCAGCAAGCCTACGATGGAATTACTCACGCACGGCAGTGAGCATCATGAAATTGGTGATGGAGGATGGTTGATGATGACGACGGCGACGAATCCCCCTCTCTGGAGCCCCGAACAGACTCCAGATCAGCCCTCCCGAGAGGTTTTAGGGCTTGGCGGCGGCTCCGTATCATAAAACACGATGATTTCTTCTCTCCTATTTTTTTCTCCCTGAAAGCAGATATATAGAGTTGGAGTTGGAGTCCGGAGGTCTCCAGGGGGCCCACGAGGTAGGGGGGCGCGCCCTAGGGGGGGCGCCCCCCACCCTCGTGGAAAGGGTGTGCCCCCTGGTCTTCATCTTTGGCGAGGATTTTTTTATTATTTATTGTAAGAAATTCCATGGAGTTTCAGGTCATTCCGAGAACTTTTGTTTTCTGCACATAAAACAACATCATGGCAGTTCTGCTGAAAACAACGTTAGTCCGGGTTAGTTCCATTCAAATCATACAAGTTAGAGTCCAAAACAAGGGCAAAAGTGTTTGGAAAAGTAGATACGACGGAGATGTATCAGCAACCAACGCGATAAAGGGGTTGTCAATCCCTTCAAGGTTATTCGCAAAGTGAGATCTGATAGATATGGATAAACTATAAAGTAATATTTTTGATATTTTTGGTTTATGGAACGTAAAGTAAAAGATTGCAAAAGAAAGAAAATAGGAAACTAGAATTATAGATCGGAAACTTGTATGATGTAAAATAGATCTGGGGGCCATAGGTTTCACTAGAGGCTTCTCTCAAGATAGAAATTATTACGGTGGGTAAACAAATTACTGCCGAGCAATTGATAGAAAAGCGCAAAGTTATGACAATATCTAAGGCAATGATCATGAATATAGGCATCACGTCCGCATCAAGTAGACTGAAACGATTCTGCATCTACTACTATTACTCCACACGTCGACTGCTATCCAGCACGCATCTAGAGTATTAAGTTCATATAGAACGGAGTAATGCCTTAAGCAAGATGACATGATGTAGAGGAATTAACTCAAGCAATATGATGAAAACCCCATGTTTTTAGCCTCGACGACAACAATACAATACGTGTCGGTTCCCCTTGTGTCACTAGGATCGAGCGCCGCAAGATTGAACCCAAAGCTAAGCACTTCTCCCATTGCAAGAAAAACCAATCTAGTTGGCCAAACCAAATCGATGGTTCAAAGAGACTTGCAAAGATATCAAATCATGCATATAATAATTCAGAGGAGATTCAAATAATATTCGTACATAAGCTGATCATAAGTCCACAATTTGTCGGATCTCGGCAAACACACCGCAAAAGAGTATTACATCGAATAGATCTCCAAAAACATCAAGGAGAACTTTGTATTGAAAATCAAAGAGAGAGAAGAAGCCATCTAGCTACTAGCTATGGACCCGTAGGTCTGAAGTAGACTACTCACACTTCGTCAGAGAGGCAATGGTGTTGATGTAGAAGCCCTCCGTCATCGATTCCCCCTCCGGCAGTATGCTGGAAAAGGCCCCAAGATGGGATCTCACGGATACAGAAGGTTGCGGCGGTGGAAAAGTGGTTTCTTGGCTCCCCTGGATGTTTTTGGGTTATAAGAGTATATATAGGCGAAAGAATTAGGTCAGGGGAGCTATGAGGGCCCACAAGGTCGGGGGCGCGCCCTCCACCCTTGTGGCCGCCTCGAGGCTCCTCTGACTTGAACTTCAAGTCTCCTGGGTGTCTTCTAGTCCAAGAAAAATCATCGCAAAGTTCTATTCCGTTTGGACTCCATTTGGTATTCCTTTTCTACGGAACTCTAAAACAAGGAAAAACGGAAACTGGCACTGGGCTCTAGGTTAATAGGTTAGTCCCCAAAATTATATAAAATAGCATATTAATGCATATAAAACATCCAAAATAGATAATATAATAGTATTAAACAATAAAAAAAATTTATAGATACGTTGGAGACGTATCACCCGTATGTACGTACGTGGCCGTATTTTTTGCGCTGTGGCTGTACGTATGTGTACATGACTTAGACGGGACTGCGTGAACTGCTATGTTGGGTGATCTACAACGACACGTGCCACTACTTACTCGGCCACGGTTCATACTTGCAGAGAGACCGATCGACCAGTATGTACATACACGTTCGCGACCGGACAGACAACGCTACGTACGCTTTGACTGGGTGGGTCCCAGCGGTCAGGTAGGATAAGGATGCACTTCCTTGCGTGCGAAGATATAGCTGGTCGGTCCCAACTGTCACGGGGTGGAATCGTTTTTATTTTGCGAGTAATAAGGAGGCACTTCCTTTTGTTCGAAGATGTAGATGGTGGGTCCAACTGTCAGCCTCACCGCCTAAAGTCCCCTTTCGAGGGCTATCCTTCGTTGACCACGTTGACCACACAATGCCGAGAGAACCAAGGCGGTGGATGATGACGGGGCCTAGGAAGGGAACAACGCAGAGCCGGGGAAGACGCGACATTGGATGCCCACGCGGAGGGGAGTACGTGGGTCGACTGCTTCGGCTGCGGTATGAGGCTGCTGTCGCTAGAGAATAACAGAAGGTGTGGGTGAGTATAGAGGGATGGCATGGCCAGTGGTGGCAGCACAGCCGGACATGGGAGGCAGGAGCAGGCGGCACTGGTTTGGGCGGCTGGAGCAAGAAGACCAGAGGTTGAAAAAGCATGACGGACGTTGGATGGACATCGTACGGTCACTGCAGCTAGAATCATTTATATTGACTAAGTTGTCAAAGCCCTTGGTACGCGTCAACTTAGTAGGCCCATAGGTCAGCCTCCGAAACGGTGCGCCCTAGATGTCAGGGGGGGGGAATCATTTTTTGGGCGTCTGAAGCAAGAATATTCGAGATTGAAGAAGAAGCATGCATCCGTTGGATGGACATCCAACCGCCATTGCTGCTAGAACCGTGTGTTGACTATAAGTTGGCAAAGCCTTGCATATGCGTCAACTTAGTTTTTTGAGGGACATGTCAACTTAGTAGGCCCACAAGTGTGTGGAAGAGAACATATAACCCATTTGTGATTTGTAAGAATGTACATCCCATTTTTGAATTCTAATGAAATTTACGGCAGCCCATTTACAGTTTGTTAAAAGTACAACGCATTTTCTAGCTAGGATAATGATTAATAATTTCAACCAACCGCTCAAAACATAATTCAATAAAATTTCCCACATTTTGATGGGATTTGAAATATTTTTATCCTGAAATTTCTAGTCAGATTAAATATAATTTCAAAATAAATTTGTATTACGTAAAAATCCAACGAAATATTGCGCGCGTAACAAGTAATGAAATTAAAATTTTAAAAATCCAATAATAATTATTTTTAAACTAATTACGCGTTTGGTGCTTTTTTATATAGTTACTACCCAGTTTTTATAATTACATCTCATTTATTATTTCTTAAGCCCATTTTGTTGTTAAGCCTAATGCATCCTTTCTAGGAAAGATTGGAAGCCTAGCGGGGTGGAGAATAACAAGTTGACCTAGGTATTGTGTACAACTGGCGGCCCAGTTGCATTGCTGATGTTCAAAAAAAGGTCTGTGTAATACAATACAACTTTACATGGTTACTCAACCCACATTCAGCGACGCCAAAAAGGCCCAAATAAGGCTTATGTACAAATTTTTGAAGTCACTGAGCTCAATTAATAACTTAAGAAAAAAGTTAGAGTATAGTGAAACCTAATTAAAAGCTGTCATGAGCGAAGAAATAATTCAATGGGTCCCACTTGTGCGTGTGTGTGCGTGTGTGTGTGAGAGATTGAGAGACCCATCGGTCGATGCTCGAAAATACGTCTTTCAGCCATATGCATTGCTGATCCTTAGTAAAAACTTATATAGTTGACACAATCATATGGAACATCATAGCACACTGAACTTGCATACAAAAATTTCACACAGGCGGCACAATCAGGGTGGAAGCAGTGGATCGCTACGGGTAGGGCTATGTTGAAACCAACGAACTCGTACATAATGATTCATCATCTTTATCAATGACGGGGAAATATATCTTGAATGTTGTGCAAAGAAAACAGACGGACAACATAATAAGTTCTACTAGCACATTAAGTTGACGTACAACCCTTTCTAAAAAAGTCCAGGTACAAAAATAGAACAGGTCACAATCAAATGTACTGGCACATCAGTACTTCACACCCATAGCTCGGATTTTACTAGTATCTACAAGATTCAGTTATTACCTCAAATTAGAGCACATCCAGGCAGCCATCCCTGCCTCTTCTCCCAAAGAAGCAGTGGCCTCCATCGTTCCGAGAAACACGGGGAAATTCTGACGTTGACTCCTATAATGGACGTCATCGACGAACCCTGGCACCAGCGGCGGCAGCACGACTTCGACTGATGGCTTGACCAGTTCTTCGACATGCATGAACACTCGATATAGGTACATCCCTAACGTGGTCCACGGCGGCCTTGGTGGCAACGAATAGTACAACCCCAGTCCCTGCACCGGTATCTCAACACCAATCACCTTCGGTATGGTGGACGGCTTCTTCATCCATGCCATAAACGTCAGAGCCCAGCTGTCTGGAGGAAGAAACATACTTAAGAGCTCACCTCCAAGGTCATTGATAAGCTCACTCATGGACTCGCTATTCCAAGCACATCGAGGCATGCCGTGGAAGGTAAGCTTTGTTAAAAACTCAAGCTCAGAGGGCACCGAGCCCCATCCTGGGTGCCATCGATCAAAGCTCACCAGCGCGCCATCGCATAACAAACGCCGGGAAGATTCGAACACACGACTACAGTCGAAAGTTGTCCGGAACCTGACGAAGAAATCAGCCGGTAGCGGACAGACTTCGATGAGCAAGTCACTTATTTGGATGCCGTGCGCAATGCCAAGAGCTTTGACAAGTTCGTCCGGCGAGACGGGAGGCCGGTCACCGTTGATGGTTACCATCAGCACTTTGCCGACAAACTGGTCGTCAAGCGCCGCCATGCCACTGTTGAGCAACAGCACATAGTGCCCGAAGGTGGGACGAACCTCAGGATCTCCGGCTCAGAGATCCGCATTGACCTACGACATGATAGTGCACTTGAGTAGAGGGAGTACATGCGGGGATTTGGGGGAACTGGAGATTCTAGAGGTGGGGGAGGGGCGGAAGATTGGGGATGAAAAGGTAGCATGAATTTCGAACACACGCCAATATGCTCTCGGCGTGCAAGTGCACGAAAACACCGGTGGCGCCCACATGTCGGCCTAAGATTCCTTATTCTTTCTTTTTTAGAGCCCGGCCATTTTTTGAGGATCTTTTGAGATCCCGGCCTGAGAGTCATAATTGACCTGTTTGGCATTGCGTTACTACTCGGCCATATTCAACGACACCTCATTGGCCCAAACAAGTGTACATCATCGAAAATACACTGAGCTCAAATTATAACTTGAAAACAGGAGATACACTCTAAACACTAGAGAATGGTGATGCCCTCATTTAGCCCACCAGCAGTTCGAGACAATAAACAGTTCGAAACAACGATATATACAACATTCAGACACTGACTAGTGACGACTACTGACATAAACAATAAGACATGATAGTTCATAACAAGTCTTGCTACACCACCAAAACGCATCCATCTGCAGCGCTCAGACTCTTGTGATCCAGACGAGAATGGCATTCTAAATAGAGGAAACTATTACATAGTAGGAGTGACATAGACGAGGATGACCAAATGACAAGGAATATGCATAAAAAAGAGATAACTATCCATCCAGAACAAGCAGCAAAGACAACAAGTCATTCGAAGAGGGATGATCCAACACCATCATAATTTGCAGCTCCGCTTCAGCCACCAGTGATCCGGAGAGACCAGTACTCCACCCTTTCGATGCAACAGCCCGATTACCTATCAACCTGAAGGCTTGAACCACATCACAGCCTGTCGGACTTGACACATCCAAGGATCAAAGTTAATCCGGATGCCTTTGTCATTCTCACATTCTTTTGGCTGCAGGTTGTATCGTGGACAATCAGGGGAGTTTGCTCCAGAACTCCTAGGGCTCGCCGTGTAGACACAGTTTTCCATAGCAAACATAGCCTCTCTGCCATCAAGGTCCTTGCCAACGGTGATCTCTGATACGTCTCCAACGTATCTATAATTTTTGATTGCTCCATGCTATATTATGTACTGTTTTGGACATTATTGGGCTTTATTATCCACTTTTATATTATTTTTGGGACTAACCTATTAACCGGAGGCCCAACCCAGAATTTTTGTTTTTTGCCTATTTCAGGGTTTCGAAGAAAAGGAATATCAAACGGAGTCCAAACGAAATGAAACCTTCAGGAATGTGATTTTCTCACCGAACATGATCCAGGAGACTTGGACCCTACGTCAAGACACAAAGGAGGAGGCCACGAGGTAGGGGGCACGCCTACCCCCCAGGCGCGCCCTCCAGCCTCGTGGGCCCCATGTTGCTCCACCGACGTACTCCTTCCTCCTATATATACCTACGTACCCCCAAACGATCAGATACGGAGCCAAAACCCTAATTCCATCGCCGCAACTTTCTGTATCTGCAAGATCCCATCTTGGGGCCTGTTCCGGAGCTCCGCCGGAGGGGGTATCCATCACGGAGGGCTTCTACATCATTACCATAGCCCCTCCGATGAAGTGTGAGTAGTTCACCTCAGACCTACGGGTCCATAGTTATTAGCTAGATGGCTTCTTCTCTCTTTTTGGATCTCAATACAATGTTCTCCCCCTCTCTTGCGGAGAACTATTCGATGCAATCTTCGTTTTGCGGTGTGTGTGTTTGTTGAGACCGATGAATTGTGGGTTTATGATCAAGTCTATCTATGAACAATATTTGAATCTTCTCTGAATTCTTTTATGTATGATTGGTTATCTTTGCAAGTCTCTTCGAATTATCAGTTTGGTTTGGCCTACTAGATTGATCTTTCTTGCAATGGAAGAAGTTCTTAGCTTTGGGTTCAATATTGTGGTGTCCTTTCCCAGTGACAGTAGTGGCAGCAAGGCACGTATTGTATTGTTGCCATCGAGGATAACAAGATGGGGTTTTCATCATATTGCATGAGTTTATCCCTCTACATCATGTCATCTTGCTTAAGGCGTTACTCTGTTTTCATTAACTTAATACTCTAGATGCATGCTGGATAGCGGTCGATGAGTGGAGTAATAGTAGTAGATGCAGGCAGGAGTCGGTCTACTTGTCTCGGACGTGATGCCTATATACATGATCATGCCTAGATATTCTCATAACTATGCTCAATTCTGTCAATTGCTCAACAGTAATTCGTTCACCCACCGTAGAATACTTATGCTCTTGAGAGAAGCCACTAGTGAAACCTATGGCCCCGGGGTCTATCTTCATCATATTAATCTTCCAATACTTAGTTATTTCCTTTGCTTTCTACTTTGCTTTTATTTTACTTTGCATCTTTATCATAAAAATACCAAAAATATTACCTTATCATATCTATCAGATCTCACTCTCGTAAGCGGCCGTGTAGGGATTGACAACCCCTTATCGCGTTGGTTGCGATGATTTATTTGTTTTTTGTAGGTACGAGGGACTCGCGCATAGCCTCCTACTGGATTGATACCTTGGTTCTCAAAAACTGAGGGAAATACTTACGCTACTTTGCTGCATCATCCCTTCCTCTTCGGGGAAAAACCAACACAGTGCTCAAGAGGTAGCAAGAAGGATTTCTGGCGCCGTTGCCGGGGAGTCTACGCAAAAGTCAATATACCAAGTAACCATCACAATCCCTATCTCCCGCATTACATTATTTTCCATTTGCCTCTCGTTTTCCTCTCCCCCACTTCACCCTTGCCGTTTTATTCGCCCTCTCTCTATCCTCCCTCTCTTTCCCGTTTGCCTCTATTTGCTCGCTTGCTTTTTGTTTGCTTGTGTGTTGGATTGCTTGCTTGTCGCGTTGGCTCAAGATAACACTAAATTGTGTGACTTTACCAATACCAACAACAATGATTTTATTAGCACTCCGATTGCTCCTCTTACCGATGCGGAATCTTGCGAAATTAATGCTGCCTTGCTGAATCTTATCATAAAAGCTCCGTTTTCCGGCCTTCCTAGTGAAGATGCCGCTACCCATCTAAATAGCTTTGTTGATTTGTGTGATATGCAAAAGAACAAAGATGTGGATAATGATATTGTTAAATTCAAGCTATTTCCTTTTTCGCTTAGAGATCGTGCTAAATCTTGGTTCTCGTCTTTGCCTAAAAATAGTATTGATTCATCGAATAAGTGCAAAGATGTTTTTATCTCTAAGTTTTTTCCTCCCACTTAGATCATCTCCCTTAGAAATGATAAGTTATGAATTTTAAGCAACTTGATCATGAACATGTTGCACAAGCTTGGGAGAGGATGAAATTAATGATATATAATTGCCCTACTCATGGTTTGAATTTGTGGATGATTATACAAATTTTTTATGCCGGATTGAATTTTGCTTCTAGAAATCTTTTATATTTGGCCGCGGGAGGCACTTTTATGGAAATCACTTGAGGAGAAGCTACTAAACTCCTAGATAATATTATGGTTAATTATTCTCAATGGCATACTGAAAGATCTACTAATAAAAAGGTGCATGCGATAGAAGAAATTAATGTTTTGAGTGGAAAGATGGATGAACTTATGAAATTATTTCCTAGTAAAAGTGTTTCTTCTGATCCTAATGATATGCCCTTGTCTACTTTGATTGAGAATCATAATGAATCTATGGATGTGAATTTTGTTGGTAGGAACAATTTTGGTAACAACGCGTAGAGGAAATTTTAATCCTAGGCCTTATCCTAGTAATTCCTCTAATAATTATGGTAATTCCTACAACAATTCTTATGGAAATTATAATAAGATGCCCTCTGATTTTGAATCTAATATTAAAGAATTTATTACTTCGCAAAAGAATTTCAATGCTTTGATTGAAGAAAAATTGCTTAAGATTGATGAGTTGGCTAGGAACGTTGATAGAATTTCTCTTGATGTTGATTGTTTGAAACTTAGATCTATTCCACCTAACCATGATATCAATGAGTCTCTCAAAGCCATGAGAATTTCCATTGATGAGTGCAAAGAAAGAACCCCTAGGATGCGTGCTAAGAAAGATGCCTTTATAAGAGCGTTTTCTTCTAGTTCCTATGAAAATAAAGATGGAGATCTAAAAGTTATTGATGTGTCCCCTATTAAATCTTTGTTTTGCAATATGAATCTTAATAATGATGGGACTGAATGTGATCCACCTTTACCTAGAAGGCGTTCCAAGAATTCAGAGTTTTTAGATCTTGATGCTAAAATTGATGAAAGTGGGATCGAAGAAATTAAAACCCTAGATGTTGCAAAACCCACTATTTTGGATTTCATGGAATTTAATTATGAAAATTGCTATTTGATTGATCGTATTTCCTTGTTGCAATCTGTGCTAAATTCTCCTCATGCTTATAGTCAAAATAAAGCGTTCACTAAACATATTATTGATGCCTAGATGCAATCTTATGAAGAAAAACTTGAATTGGAAGTTTCTATCCCTAGAGAACTTTATGATGAGTGGGAACCAACTATTAAAATTAAGATTAAAGATCATGAGTTCTATGCTTTAAGTGATTTGGGTGCTAGTGTTTCCACGATTCCAAAGACTTCGTGCGATTTGTTAGGTTTCCGTGATTTTGATGATTGCTCTCTAAACTTGCATCTTGCTGATTCCACTATTAAGAAACCTATGAGAAGAATTAATGATGTCCTTATTGTTGCAAATAGGAATTATGTGCCCGTAGATATTATTGTTCTTGACATAGATTGCAATCCTTCATGTCCTATTATTCTTAGTAGACCTTTTGTAACACCCCGTGTGTAACCTACCATATTTGTATTCAACTCTTGCCATTTTCGGCACTAAGTTATGATATTTCCTTGTCAGGTTTTTGTCTCCGTGTTGCTTTTGTCTTTGTCATGCATCTCATATCATGTCATCATGTGCATCGCATTTGCATACGTGTTCGTCTCATGCATCTGAGCTTTTTCCCCGTTGTCCGTTTTGCATTCCGGCGCTTCTATGTCCTCCGGTGTCCCCTTTTACCTCTTTTCATGTGCGGGTGTTAAACGTTATCAGATTGGACCGAGACTTGCCAAGCGGCCTTGGTTTACTACCGGTAGACCGCTTGTCAAGTTTCGTGCCATTTGGACTTCGTTTGATACTCCAACGATTAACCGAGGGCCGTAAAGGCCTCCTGTGTGTTGCAGCCCAACACCTCTCCAAAGTGGCCCAAAACCCACCAAAACCCCCTCCATCATCTAGGTCGTTCGATCACGATCGCGTGGCCGCAAACCGTGCTCAATTTGGAGCCTCCTAGCTCCCTCTACCTATAAAAAGGCATCTCCCCCGAAATTTTCGGATCAAACCCTAGCCCCCTCCCTCTCCTCGCGCCGCCGGACACAATCCACCAGCCCAGACGTGTCCGCCCGGCTCCGCCCGACGAACCCGCAGCCGCCACGTGTCCCACCGGCGCCTCCCGCCATCGCGGCCCGCCGAAGCCCGGCGCGGGCCCTCCCGACCCGCTTCGTCTTCGCCGCCGCCCGCGCCTTCCTCCCTCGCCGCGCCGCCTTCGCCGCCGCCGTCCGCTTCTCCGGCCGCCGCCGCCACTGCGCGCCCGCGCCGCCCGAGGCCGCCTCCGCCGCCGCTCGCCTCCGCCCGCGCCGCCCTGAGCCGGCGCCGCCTCTGCCGCCATCGCCATCGCCTCGCCGCCGTCCAGCCTCGCCGGCCTCTCCGTCGTCGTCCTCCCGGCCGGATCCGGCGATCCCCAACTCCGGCACCCCCAAGTGCTGCTCCGGCGAGACCCGCCGCCGCCTCGAAGAACGTGCCTGATCCGATCTGGAAACCGGGAGGTTGACCTAATTCTGCCCTAAGTTCTAGTAAGTTTTAGCATTTTTCATCGCATCATCTCTGCATCCGTGGCTCCGTTTTGGGCGTGTAGCATATCAAATTGTTCGTCTCGACGAGTACTTCATTTCATTCCATTGCACCATGTTCATCTGAGTTCATCTTGATGCCCGAAATGTTGTTGCAAGAGTGCTATGCAATGTTAGTTTCAGATTCTTATCTGTATTTGGTCATTTGTCATTTTTGCCATGATTAATGTGTGCCTCCTATGAACTTGAGTCCTACATGTGTTTTGAAGTATGCCATGCCATCTTTACAGGGGTGTATGCCATGTATTTTTGTGATCTCTGTGGTGACTAGCACAAGCATGCAAAGTAGCTCTCGTAATGTTGCTGATTTCGGGGGTGTATGCCATGTATTTTTGTGATCTCTGTGGTGACTTACGGGGGTGTATGCCATGTCTTTTCACTGATTATATTTTTATGCCATGTATTCATGTTGCTACAGAGTGATCCATGCCTCTTTTGAGCATGATCAGTAAGGATGTTTTGTAGATATTGTTGTGCTCTATCCATCCATGTCTTTGTTTGCAATTATGGAGCACCCTAGCTTGACTCAATCGAGCTCTACTTTTCCTATAAAATGTTCCTGGTAGATTGTTTACATGTTAAACAATTTTGCTGAGGTTGTTGTAGTTGATCCGTGCGTGCTATGAGGTTGTTCTTGCCATGTTTAGCTTCTATGCCCTGTCTACTTGCTGGGTGTATGCTTAGTTTGTCATGCAATGCCTTGTGGTGAGTGCATCGACCTCGTAAACATGCCTACTTAACATCTGTTTTGCCATGCTCCAATTTTCTACTAAGTCTGAATCTGTTAGCGAAAGTTGCTATGTTCACATGGTTGCCATTGTATTTTCTGATCCCTTTTGGCTTATGGCCAGTAAGGGACTTTTGTTGTATGCTTTGAGTAGCTTCATGCCATGCCTTGCTTTGCCATGATATGTTCCTGTAGCATATTTTTATCTTGCTCTAAACATTTCTCCCTGATGTTAAATTCCTGACATGTTGTTATTTTCACTCTGTAACATGATATCTTTTGCACTTTTGCCATGCTTGTTTAAACCTGCTATTGAGTGAATTAGCCGTAGCTCAGTGTTCATCTTTTGTCAAGCATCTTGCGTGGATCCCTGCCATGTATTTTGTTGCTATGTTAGAGTGCAATAGCTTGTTGTTATTGATGCATTTAGATGGCCTCGTGCTGTTAATCGCAGATCGGTGCCATATTTGTTTTGCTTGTCATTTGCAAACCATGCATCCGATTCCGGTGATCTTTATATCGATCTCGACCGAAATCAACTCATCTTTCCAGAGGCACACTCGGTTTTCCAAGTTGAGGCCTGGTTCAATCTTTCCGTTCTGAATCATGCATATGCATCACATATCACATCCCGCATATCATGCCATGTTTTGCATCATGTTGCTTGTGCATTGCACCGTGGTTGATTGTGTCTCCCTTTTCTTGTGTTCTTGCTTTGGGTAGAGCCGAGAGACGAGTACTTGATCGAGGAACCCGTTGAGTATGCTTACGAGGATCAAGCTAACGTCAACTCGGAGAACTTTGCAGGCAAGATGACCATACCCTCGAAATCACTTCTATCTTTGCTTGCTAGTTGCTCGCTCTATTGCTATGCCTATGCTACGATACCTACCACCATGCTTTATCATGCCTCCCATATTGCCATGTAAAACATCTAACCCACCTTATCCTAGCAAACCGTTGTTTGGCTATGTTACCGCTTTGCTCAGCCCCTCTTATAGCATTGCTAGTTGCAGGTGAAGATTGGAGTTTGTTCCTTGTTGGAACATGTTTATTGTTGGGATATCATTATTATATCTTGTCTACTTTAATGCATCTATATACGTGGTAAAGGGTGGAAGGCTCGGCCTTATGCCTGGTGTTTTGTTCCACTCTTGCCGCCCTAGTTTCCGTCATACCGGTGTTATGTTCCTTGATTTTGTGTTCCTTACACGGTTGGGTTATAATGTGAACCCCTTGACAGTTCATCTTGAATAAAACTCCTCCAGCAATGCCCAACCTTGGTTTTACCATTTGCCACCTAGCCTTTTCCCCTTGGGTTTCGCGGACTCAAGGGTCATCTTTATATTAACCCCCCGGGCCAGTGCTTCTCTAAGTGTTGGTCCAACCTGAGCGATGTCCGGCTCCCCCTGGGCAACCAGGGTCTATGCCAACCCGACGTCTGGCTCATCCGATGTGTCCTGAGAACGAGATATGTGCAGCTCCTATCAGGATTTGTCGGCACATTCGGGCGGCTTTGCTGGTTTAGTTTTACCATTGTCGAGATGTCTTGTAACCGGGATTCCGAGTCTGATCGGATTGTCTTGTGAGAAGGGATATCCTTCGTTGACCATGAGAGCTTGTGATGGGCTAAGTTGGGACACCCCTGCAGGGTTTTGAACTTTCGAAAGCCGTGCCCACGGTTATGGGAAGATGGGAATTTGTTAATGTTCGGTTGTAGAAAACCTGAAACTTAGCTTAATTAAAATGAATCAACCGAGTGTGTGGCCACGATGGTCTCTTTTCGGCGGAGTCCGGGAGGAGAACACGGTCTCGAGTTATGCTTGAACGTAGGTTGCTCTAGGATCACTTCTTGATCATAGTTTATCGATCGTGCCTTTGCCTTCTCTTCTCGCTCTCATTTGCGTATGTTAGCCACCATATATGCTAGTCCTTGCTGCAGCTCCACCTCATACTTTTACCCTACCTATGAGCTTAAATAGTCTTGATCGCGAGGGTGTGAGATTGCTGAGTCCCCGTGACTCACAGATTCCTTCCAAAACCAAATGCAGGGACCGATGATACCGCTTGAGGAGATTCGACTGAGCTCAAGTGGGAGTTCGATGAGGACTCAGGACGATACTACGTTTCCTTTCCAGATGATCAGTAGTGGTTCCTAGTTGGGGCGATCGGGGACATTATGCATTTGGGGTTGTCTTTATTTTGGTTCCATAGTCGGACCTTGATTGTATCTGGATGAATGTAATGATATATTTATGCATTGTGTGACGTGGCGATTTTAAGCCAGCTACGTACGTCTTTTCTTATTCATTACATGGGTTGTGTGAAGATTACCCCACTTGCGACATTACTTACAATGCGGTTATGCCTCTAAGTCATGCTTCGACATGTGGGAGATATATCCACATCGTGGGCATTACAAGTTGGTAATCAGAGCCTTCCCCGACTTAGGAGCCCCCTACTTGATTGAATCGTTGGCGTTGTTGAGTCTAGAAAAATGTTTCGAGTCATTTAGGATTATATATATCGGAGAGTAGGATTTCTTTTTACTCCTCAGTCCCTTCGTCGCTCTGGTGAGGCATCCTGACTTAGAGTTTTGACTCTTATCTTCTCAAATTTCACTAATTTTTTTTAGGATCACGCGGGTATCTTGGAATCGTTTCGATGGTTTTGTGACGAGAACATTGTTCTTGGTGCCTCCTGAAATTTAGGGGTTGTGGCAGTGTCCCGGGGAGTTGAGCTCCGAGGTGTTGTCGTCACAATTTTATCATTGCAGTTCTGGAATACCTGAGTTTCGCCGACATCGAAAATCTTTTTTATGCAGTTGTTGGTGAGATTACCTCGACGCCACCCAGTACTGGGGCGGGAGTTCGGGAGTATTGCCATAACTCGTATAACGGATGCTTTTCGAAGGTTGAGGTAAATGATTTCCGAAGGTTTCTTGGTTATGTGTTGAAGGATGGATACAACTGGATGTAGGATTTGCTAGCTTTGGGTGAGATATTATGCTTCCCCTGTATCCCCAACACCTGATTGCATAACTGGGAGAATTTCAGGAGTTTCATAGGTGGGAATTCATGTAGCTCTAGTATTTCTTCCGCGAATATTTGGTTTGTGATTGGGTAATCCTCACCAAGTATTTGTTCATGTCCGTAACTTGTTGTTTTATTCATCTACCTCTATCTAAGTGGCTTCTCAATTTATGGAAGTGTGACCATTTAATTTGGATTGCATTCATTAATTCTTGTTCGAATGTTAATACTATATGTTGCAATTTCGATCCTTTTGATTCAGCTTGAATATATGTCTGTCATGATGCTAACGGATGTCACCCTCTTCAGGATGGCTCCTCCAATGTGTCAGAATCCTGAACCGCCACCACCACCTCCTCCTTCGGAGGCATGGCAAGCTGTGATGCCGCTACCAATGCAAACACGCAGATGCTTATGCAACTCTTGCAAGAGCGCAACCAAGGGAATCAAGGCCATGGCAACAATCAGAATCAGTTTGCTACACTCAACCAGTTCCTCGCAAACCAGCCAAAGACCTTCAGTAACTATGTCGAGGCAACAGACGCTGATGATTGGCTCGTGGATATCTGCAAGCATTTCGAGTGCAGCAACGTCAGGCTTGAGGACTTTGTCAAGTTTGCTTCGTTCCAACTCAAAGACCAAGCTGCAGAGTGGTATCAGCAATACAAAGATTCCAGAGGAGGTCGTGTGATTACCTGGGATGAATTCCGTCAAGACTTCAAAGCTCACCACATTCCTCAGAGTGTTGTTGAGAGCAAGCGTGAGGAGTTCCGCAATCTGAAGCAAGGCAGCTTGTCTGTTTACCAGTATAACATCATGTTCCAGAAGCTCGCTCATTTCGCTAAGCAAGATGTCCCTGATGAGAAGAGCATGATTTATCAGTTCAGGGGTGGCCTCAGAGAAGATCTCCAACTAGCTCTTGTGCTTTTTGAACCGCAAAAGTACGATGAGTTTTACAACATGGCACTGAAACAAGAGACTGCTCAGCTCAAGTGCGATGCTTCCAAGAAGCGAGTCAGAGATGCAACTCCTTCTTCCTCAACTCAAGTGGAAACTAAGCAGCAAAAGTATTGGTTGCCTCCTCCTCCTCCGTTCCGTCAGCCTTCTCAGCAGAAGAGCAAAGGTGGCAATGGATCTTCCCACCCACCCAACCCAGTCTTTCAGAACAAGACTTCGTCTCATGCTCCAAGATCAAGTGCTATGTATCACCGTCCGCTTTCAGAGGTCACGTGCAACAAGTGTCAGCAGAAGGGTCACTATGCCAACAAATGCTTCAATCAGAGGCGTCTTCCTCCTCCTCCTCCTGTGAGATCTGCTAGCACCGCAGTGGTCAAGCATAACCCCAAGTCTGCTAAGGTCAACTTGATGAATGCAGCTTAGGCAGAGGACTCGTCAGATGTGATCATGGGTAACCTTCCTGTTAACGATATTCCTGCAAAAGTTTTTTTTGACACTTGTGCATCGCATTGTTTCATTTCAAGACCATTTGCATCTAAGCATGAGTTGCCTTTCCAAGATTTACCTAGACAATTATTAGGTGTTTCTCCGGGTAAATTCATGAACGCAAGCTCTATGGTCCCGGATGTTACTATCATGTTGGGCGACTATAAGTTTCTGTCTTCTCCAGTGGTCCTTGGTAACTCGGATATTGATCTTATTCTCGGAATGGACTGGCTTTCTAAGCACAAGGCTCAGCTTGATTGTGCTGCCAGGAAGATTCAATTGACACATTCGTCTGAGGATGTAATTGTTTTGCCGCTCGTGATGATACCATTCGACTGTTTTCTCTCAACAAGAAGGGCGAGCTGGATGCCATCTCTCAGATTCCAGTCGTTTGTGAATATCAAGACGTCTTTCCTGAAGAGCTTCCAGGAATGCCTCCACACCGGCCAGTTGAATTCGTCATCGATCTTGAACCTGGCACGGAACCTGTTTGCAAACGTCCTTACAAGCCTAGACCTGAAGAGTTGAAGGAGCTGAAGAAGCAACTCGATATTCAAGAGCGTATGGGTCTCATCCGACCAAGTTCTTCTCCATGGGGTTGTGGTGTTATTTTTGTCAAGAAGAAGGATGCAACGGACCGACTTTGTGTTGACTACCGTCCATTGAACAAGAAGACCATAAAGAACAAGTACCCACTTCCCAACATCAATGAACTTTTCGAACAACTCAAAGGTGCTCAAGTATTCTCGAAGTTTGACCTCCGTATGGGCTATCATCAGATTCGCATTCGTGAAGAAGATATCCCCAAGACGGCGTTTAGAACAAGCTATGGTTCATATGAATACACTGTCATGTCTTTCGGCCTTGTCAATGCTCCTCCAACATTCTCTCGCATGATGAACTTCATCTTCAACGCCTACACAAATGACTTCGTCTTGGTCTACCTCGATGACATTTTGGTGTTTTCCAAGAACAAGGAGGATCATGCCAAGCACTTGAGATAGGTGCCGGATAAACTCAGAGAACATCAGTTCTATGCGAAGTTTTCAAAGTGCGACTTTTGGCTCGATGAGGTTCTCTACCTTGGGCATATCATCTCTGCCAAGGGCATAGCTGTTAATCCTTGGGCTCACAAGCTATTGTCGAAGGTTCGTTGAGAACTTCTCTAAGATCGCGAAGCCTCTTTCCAACCTCCTCCAGAAGCATGTGAAGTATGTCTGGTCGCCTGAATGTGACATTGCTTTCAACACCCTCAAAGAGAAGTTAGTCACTGCTCCAGTTCTGACTCCTCCTGATGAATCCAAACCGTTCGAGGTCTTCTGTGATGCTTCCCTTCAAGGTCTTGGTGCAGTGTTGATGCAAGAGAAGAAAGTTGTGGCCTATACCTCTTGCCAGTTGAAGCCCAACGAAAAGAACTACCCCACTCATGACCTCGAGTTGGCGGCAGTTGTCCATGCTCTTTTAACATGGAGACATCTCTTATTGGGAAGAAAAGTGGACATCTTCACTGATCATAAGAGTCTAAGTATATCTTCACTCAGCCAAACCTCAACCTCAGGCAGACTCGTTGGGTCGAAATGATTCAAGAGTATAATCCAAGTATTGAATATACTCTAGGGAAGGACAATGTAATTGCTGACACATTGAGCAGGAAGGCTTACTGCAACAGTCTGATTATCAAGCCCTACCAACCAGAGCTTTGTGAAGCTTTCCGCAAACTCAATCTCCAAGTTGTTCCTCAAGGATTCCTTGCCAACCTCCAAGTCTCTCCTACTTTGGAAGATCAGATTCGTGAGGCTCAACTTCTTGATGCAATGGTGAAGAAGGTGAAGATTGGGATTGCCAAGAGTCAACCCAAGTACAAGTGCTATCGTCTTGATGACAAGGATACTCTATTCTTCGAGGATCGCATTGTTGTTCCTAAGGGTGACCTTCGTAAAGTCATTATGAACGAGGCTCACAATTCACTCCTCTCTATTCACCCTGGAAGTACAAAGATGTACCAGGACCTCAAGCAGTCGTATTGGTGGACTCGAATGAAGCGCGAGATTGCTCAGTTCGTGAATGAATGTGATGTCTGCAGAAGAGTGAAAGCAAAACACCAACGACCAGCTGGTCTCCTCCAACCTCTTGCCATTCCAGAATGGAAGTTTGGTCATATTGAGATGGACTTCGTGACTGGATTTCCAAAGTCCAAGTGTGGCAATGATGCTATCTTCGTTGTCATCGACAAGCTCACTAAAGTGGCTCATTTTCTGCCTATCAAAGAATCTATCGCAGCGGCTCAGTTGGCAGAGCTATATACCTCCAGGATTGTCTCCTTGCACGACATTCCGCAGTTGATATCTTCAGATCATGGCAGCATCTTTACCTCTAAGTTCTGGGATTCTTTTCAGAAGGCCATGGGCACCAACATCCGCTTCAACAAAACTTTTCATCCTCAAACCAGTGGCCAAGTCGAGCGAGTTAATCAAATTCTTGAAGACATGCTCAGGGCATGTGTCATTTATTTCGGTATGAAGTGGGAGGATTGTCTTCCATATGCCGAGTTCTCCTACAACAACAGCTTTCAAGTGAGTTCGTGCAAGGCCCCATTCGAGATTCTCTATGGCAGGAAGTGCCGTACTCCTCTTAACTGGTCAGAGACTGGTGAACGTCAACTTCTTGGCAATGACTTGATCACAGAGGCTAAAGAAATGTGTAAAGTCATTCATGAAAATCTCAAAGCCGCGCAATCGCGCCAGAAGAGTTACTATGATAGCAAGCATCGTGACTTGGCTTTCGAGATCGGAGACCATGTCTACCTCTGTGTCTCTCCAATGAAAGGTACTCGTCGCTTTGGTATCAAAGGGAAGCTTGCCCCTAGATACGGGGTCCTTTCAAGATCATTGGCAAAAGAGGCGATCTCGCCTATCAACTTGAGCTTCCATCCAACTTTGCAAACGTGCACGACGTGTTTCACGTGTCTCAACTCCGCAAGTGTTTCAAGACTCCTGACCGCACCGTCAACTTCAAAGAGATTGATCTCCAAGAAGACCTGTCTTATCATGAGCACCCCGTTGCTATTCTTGAATAAACTGAGCGCAAGACTCGCAACAAGTGTCTCAAATTCCTAAAAGTGAAGTGGTCACATCATTCCGACCGTGAAGCCACCTGGGAACGCGAGGACCACCTCCGTTCCGAATATCCAGAGTTTTTCCAGTCCTAGATCTCGGGACGAGGTCCTTTCGTAGTGGTGGAGTGTTGTAACACCCCGTGTGTAACCTGCCATATTTGTATTCCAACTCTTGCCATTTTCGGCACTAAGTTATGATATTTCCTCGTTGTCGGGTTTTTGTCTCCGTGTTTCTTTTGTCTTTGTCATGCATCTCATATCATGTCATCATGTGCATCGCATTTGCATACGTGCACGTCTCATGCATCCGAGCTTTTTCCCCTTTGTCCGTTTTGCATTTCGACGCTTCTATGTCCTCCGGTGTCCCCTTTTACCTCTTTTCATGTGCGGGTGTTAAACATTCTCGAATTGGACTGAGACTTGCCAAGAGGCCTTGGTTTACTACCGGTAGACCGCCTGTCAAGTTTCGTGCCATTTGGACTTCGTTTGATACTCCAACGATTAACCGAGGGACCGTAGGCCTCGTGTGTGCTGCAGCCCAACACCTCTCCAAAGTGTCCCAAAACCCACCAAAACCCCCTCCATCATCTAGGTCGTTTGATCACGATCACATGGCCGCAAACCGTGCTCAATTTGGAGCCTCCTAGCTCCCTCTACCTATAAAAAGGCATCTCCCCCGAAATTTTCGGATCAAACCCAAGCCCCCTCCCTCTCCTCGCGCCGCCGGACACAATCCACCAGGCCGGACGTGTCCGCCCGGCTCCGCCCGACGAACCTGCAGCCACCACGTGTCCCACCGGCGCCTCCCGCCGCCGCGGCCCGCCGAAGCCCGGCGCGGGCCCTGCCGGCCCGCTTTGTCTCCGCCGCCGCCCGCGCCTTCCTCCCTCGCCACGCCGTCCCGCGCCGTCTTCGCCGCCGCTGTCCGCTTCTCTGGCCACCGCCCGCCGCCATCGCGCGCCCGTGCCGCCCACGGCCACCTCCTCCGCCGCTCGCCTTCGCCCGCGCTGCCCCGAGCCTGCACCGCCTCCGCCGCCATCGCCTCGCCGGCCTCTCCGTTGTTCTCCTCCCGGCCGGATCCGGCGATCCCCAACTCTGGCGCCCCCAAGTGCTGCTCCAGCGAGATCCGCCACCGCCTTAAAGAACGTGCCCAATCTGATCTGGAAACTGGGAGGTTGACCTAATTCTGCCCTAAGTTCCAGTAATTTTTAGCGTTTTTCATCGCATCATAACTCTGCATCCGTGGCTCCGTTTTTGGGCGTGTAGCATATCAAATTGTTCATCTCGACGAGTACTTCATTTCATTCCATTGCACCATGTTCATTTGAGTTCATCTTGATGCCCTAAATGTTGTTGCAAGAGTGCTATGCAATGTTAGTTTCAGATTCTTATCAGTATTTGGTCATTTGTCATTTTTGCCATGATTAATGTGTGCCTCCTATGAAATTGAGTCCTACATGTGTTTTGAAGTATGCCATGCCATCTTTACAGGGGTGTATGCCATGTATTTTTGTGATCTCTGTGGTGACTAGCACAACCATGCAAAGTAGCTCTCGTAATGTTGCTGATTTCAGGAACTTAGAAACCTTCTAAGACTTTTCGCTGATTATATTTTTATGCCATATATTCATCTTGCTACAGAGTGATCCATGCCTCTTTTGAGCATGATCAGTAAGGATGTTTTGTAGATATTGTTGTGCTCTATCTATCCATGTCTTTGTTTGTAATTATGGAGCACCCTAGCTTGACTCAATCGAGCTCAACTTTTGCTATAAAATGTTCCTAGCAGATTGTTTACATGTTAAGCAATTTTGCCGAGGTTGTTGTAGTTGATCCGTGCGTGCTATGAGGTTGTTCTTGCCATGTTTAGCTTCTATGCCATGTCTACTTGCTTCGTGTATGCTTAGTTTGTCATGCAATGCCTTGTGGTGAGTGCATCGAGCTCATAAACATGCCTACTTAATATCTATTTGCCATGCTCCAATTTTCTACTTAGTCTGAATCTGTTAACGAAAGTTGCTATGTTCACATGGTTGCCATTGTATTTTCTGATCCCTTTTGGCTAATGGTCAGTAAGGGACTTTTGTTGTATGCTTTGAGTATCTTCATGCCATGCCTTGCTTTTCCATGATATATTCTTGTAGCATATTGTTATCTTGCTCTAAACATTGCTCCCTGATGTTAAATTCCTGACATGTTATTTTCACTCTGTAACATGATATATTTTGCACTTTTGCCATGCTTGTTTGAACCTGCTATTGAGTGAATTAGCCATAGCTCAGTGTTCATCTTTTGTCAAGCATCTTGAGTGGATCCCTGCCATGTATTTTGTTTCTATGTTAGATTGCAGTAGCTTGTTGTTATTGATGCATTTTGATGGCCTCGTGTTGTTAATCACAGATCGGTGCCATATTTGTTTTGCTATTCATTTGCAAACCGTGCATCCGATTCCGGTGATCTTTATATCGATTTCGACTGAAATCAACTCATCTTTCCAGAGGCACACTTGGTTTTCCAAGTTGAGGCTTGGTTCAATCTTTCCTTTCGGAATCATGCATATGCATCACATATCACATCCCGCATATCATGCCATGTTTTGCATCATGTTGCTTGTGCATTGCTCCGTGGTTGATTGTGTCTCCCTTTGCTTGTGTTATTGCTTTGGGTAGAGCCAGGAGACGAGTACGTGATCGAGGAACCCGTTGAGTACGCTTACGAGGATCAAGCTAACGTCAACTCGGAGAACTTTGCAGGCAAGATGACCATACCCTCGAAATCACTTCTATCTTTGCTTACTAGTTGCTCGCTCTATTGCTATGCCTATGCTATGATACCTACCACCATACTTTATCATGCCTCCCATAGTGCCATGTCAAACCTCTGACCCACCTTGTCCTAGCAAACCGTTGTTTGGCTATGGTACCGCTTTGCTCAGCCCCTCTTATAGCGTTGCTAGTTGCAGGTGAAGATTGGAGTTTGTTCCTTGTTGGAACATGTTTATTGTTGGTATATCATTATTATATCTTGTCTACTTTAATGCATCTATATACTTGGTAAAGGGTGGAAGGCTCGGCCTTATGCCTGGTGTTTTGTTCCACTCTTGCCCCCTAGTTTCCGTCATACCGGTGTTATGTTCCTTGATTTTGCGTTCCTTACACGGTTGGGTTATAATGGGAACCCCTTGACAGTTCGCCTTGAATAAAACTCCCCCAGCAATGCCCAACCTTGGTTTTACCATTTGCCACCTAGCCTTTTTCCCTTGGGTTTCGCGGACTCAAGGGTCATCTTTATTTTAACCCCCCCGGGCCAGTGCTTCTCTAAGTGTTGGTACAACCTGAGCGATGTCCGGCGCCCCCTGGGCAACCAGGGCCTATGCCAACCCGACGTCTGGCTCATCCAATGTGCCCTGAGAATGGGATATGTGCAGCTCCTATCGGGATTTGTCGACACATTCGGGTGGCTTTGCTGGTTTAGTTTTACCATTGTCGAGATGTCTTGTAACCGGGATTCCGAGTCTGATCGGATTGTCTTGGGAGAAGGAATATCCTTCGTTGACCATGAGACCTTGTGATGGGCTAAGTTGGGACACCCCTACAGGGTTTTGAACTTTCGAAAGCCGTGCCCGCGGTTATGGGCAGATGGGAATTTGTTAATGTCCGGTTGTAGAAAAACTAAAACTTAACTTAATTAAAATGAATCAACCGAGTGTGTGGCCGCGATGGTCTCTTTTCGGCGGAGTCCGGGAAGAGAACACGGTCTCGATTTATGCTTGAACGTAGGTTGCTCTAGGATCACTTCTTGATCGTAGTTTATCGATCGTGCCTTTGCCTTCTCTTCTCGCTCTCATTTGCGTATGTTAGCCACCATATATGCTAGTGCTTGCTGCAGCTCCACCTCATACTTTTACCCTACCTATAAGCCTAAATAGTCTTGATCGTGAGGGTGTGAGATTGCTGAGTCCCCGTGACTCACTGATTCCTTCCAAAACCAGATGCAGGGACCGATGATACCGCTTGAGGAGATTCGACTGAGCTCGAGTGGGTGTTCGATGAGGACTCAGGATGATACTACGTTTCCTTTCTAGACGATCAGTAGTGGTGCCCAGTTGGGGCAATCGGGGATATTATGCATTTTGGGTTGTCTTTATTTTGGTTCCGTAGTCGGACCTTGATTGTATCTGGATGAATGTAATGATATATTTATGCATTGTGTGACATGGCGATTGTAAGCCAACTACATACCTCTTTTCTTATTCATTACATGGGTTGTGTGAAGATTACCCCACTTGTGACATTGCTTACAATGTGGTTATGCCTCTAAGTCGTGCTTCGACACGTGGGAGATATAGCCGCATCGTGGGCGTTACACCTTTCCTTAGAACGATTGGTGCAATTATTGATATGAAGGAAGGAAATATTAGATTCCAATTTCTGTTAATGAAAGGCATGGAACACTTTCCTAGAAAGAAAATTAAATTACCTTATGAATCTATTATGAGAGCCACTTATGGATTGCCTACCAAAGATGGCAATACCTAGATCTATCCTTGCTTTTTATGCCTAGCTAGGGGCGTTAAACGATAGCGCTTGTTGGGAGGCAACCCAATTTTATTTTTATTCCTTGCTTATTGCTCCTGTTTAGTAATAAATAATTTATCTAGACTATGTTTAGGTTGTGTTTTTTGTGTTTTATTAGTGTTTGTGCCAAGTACAACCGTTGGGAAGACTTGGGGAAAGTCTTGATATCTTGCTGTAAAAAAACAGAAACTTTAGCGCTCACGAGAACTGATGCCATTTTTATATGGAAAGTGATATTTAGTTAATTATTTTTGAAGATGATTAATAGATAAATTCCTCACGTCCAGCAATTTATTTTAGAATTTTTGGGGCTCCATATCTTGCGCTAGCTACAGATTACTACAGACTGTTCTGTTTTTGACAGATTCTGTTTTTCGTGTGTTGTTTGCTTATTTTGATGAATCTATGGCTAGTAAAATAGTTTATAAACCATAGAGAAGTTGGAATACAGTAGGTTTAACACCAATATAAATAAAGAATGAGTTCATTACAGTACCTTTAAGTGGTCTTTTGTTTTCTTTCGCTAACGGAGATCACGAGATTTTCTACTTTAAGTTTTGTGTTGTGAAGTTTTCAAGTTTTGGGTAAAGATTTGATGGATTACGGAACAAGGAGTGGCAAGAGCCTAAGCTTGGGGATTCCCATGGCACCCCCAAGATAATCTAAGGACACCTAAAAGCCAAAGCTTGGGGATGCCCCGGAAGGCATCCCCTCTTTTCGTCTATTTCTATCGGTAACTTTACTTGGGGCTATATTTTTATTCACCACATGATATGTGTTTTGCTTGGAGCGTCGTGTCTGATTTGAGTCTTTGCTTTTTAGTTTACCACAATCATCCTTTCTGTACACACCTTTTTAGAGAGCCATTCATGATTTGGAATTTGTTAGAATACTCTATGTGCTTCGCTTATATCATTTGAGTTATATAGTTTTGCTCTAGTACTTCACTTATATCTTTTAGAGCATGGTGGTGGATTTGTTTTATAGAAACTATTGATCTCTCATGCTTCACTTAGATTATTTTGAGAGTCTTAAATAGAATAGTAATTTGCTTAAATAATCCTAATATTCTAGGTGTTCAAGATTAATAAAAATATATTCTTATGAGTGTTTTGAATACTAAGAGAAGTTTGATGCTTGATAATTGTTTTGAGATATGGAGGTAATAATATCAAAGTCGTGCTAGTTGAGTAGTTGTGAATTTGAGAAATGCTTGTGTTGAAATTTGCAAGTCCCGTAGCATGCACGTATGGTAAACGTTATGTAACAAATTTGAAACATGAGGTGTTATTTGATTGTCTTCCTTATGAGTGGCGGTCGGGGACGAGCGATGGTCTTTTCCTACCAATCTATCCCCCTAGGAGCATGCGCGTAGTGCTTTGGTTTTTGACGACTTGTAGATTTTTGCAATAAGTATGTGAGTTCTTTATGACTAATGTTGAGTCCATGGATTATACTCACTCTCACCCTTCCATCATTGCTAGCCTCTTCGGTACCGTGCATTGCCCTTTCTCACATTGAGAGTTGGTGCAAACTTCGCCGGTGCATCCAAACCCCATGATATGACACGCTCTTTCACACATAAACCTCCTTATATCTTCCTCAAAACAGCCACCATACCTACCTATTATGGCATTTCCATAGCCATTCTGAGATATATTGCCATCCAATTTTCCACCATTCCGTTTATCATGACACATTCATCATTGTCATATTGCTTATCATGATCATGTAGTTGACATAGTATTTGTGGCAAAGCCAACGTTCATAATTCTTTCATACATGCCACTCTTGGTTCATTGCATATCCCGGTACACCGCCCGAGGCATTCATATACAGTCATATCTTGTTCTAAGTATCGAGTTGTAATTCTTGAGTTGTAATTAAATAGAAGTGTGATGACCATCATTCATAGAGCATTGTCCTAAAAAAGGCCAATAAAATAATAATAATAATAATAATAAATAAAGAAGGGACAATGCTACTATCCTTTTTCCACACTTGTGCTTCAAAGTAGCACCATAATCTTCATGATAGAGAGTCTTTTGTTTTGTCACTTTCATATACTAGTGGGAATTTTTCATTATATAACTGGGCTTGTATATTCCAACAATGGGCCTCCTCAAGTGCCCTAGGTCTTCGTGAGCAAGCAAGTTGGATGCACACCCACTTAGTTTCTTTTGTTGAGCTTTCATACATTTATAGCTCTAGTGCATCCGTTGCATGGCAATCCCTACTCCTTGCATTAACATCAATCGATGGGCATCTCCATAGCCCATTGATTAGACTCGTTGATGTGTGACTTTCTCCTTTTTTGTCTTCTCCACATAACCCCCATTATCATATTCTATTCCACCCGTAGTGCTATATCCATGGCTCGCGCTCATGTATTGCGTGCAAGTTTATAGGTTTGAGATTACTAAAGTATGAAACAATTGCTTGGCTTGTCATCGGGGTTGTGCATGATGAGAGCATTCTTGTGTGACGAAAATGGAGCATGACTAAACTATATGATTTTGTAGGGATGAACTTTATTTGGCCATGTTATTTTGAGAGGACATAATTGCTTAGTTAGTATCCTTGAATTATTATTATTTTTATGTCAATATGAACTTTTATCTTGAATCTTTCGGATCTGAATATTCTATTTTTATCGTTTACCTACTCGAGGATGAGCAGGAATTAAGCTTGGGGATGCTTGATACGTCTCCAACGTATCTATAATTTTTGATTGCTCCATGCTATATTATCTACTGATTTGGACATTATTGGGCTTTATTATCCACTTTTATATTATTTTTGGGACTAACCTATTAACCGGAGGCCCAGCCCAGAATTGCTGTTTTTTTCCTGTTTTAGGGTTTCGAACAAAAGGAATATCAAACGGAGTCCAAACGGAATGAAACCTTCGGGAACGTGATTTTCTCACCGAACATGATCCAGGAGACTTGGACCCTACGTCAAGACACAAAGGAGGAGGCCACGAGGTAGGTGGCGCGCCTACCCCCCAGGCGCGCCCTCCACCCTCATGGGCCCCCTGTTGCTCCATCGACGTACTCCTTCCTCCTATATATACCTACGTACCCCCAAACGATCAAATACGGAGCCAAAACCCTAATTCCACCGCCGCAACTTTCTGTATCCACGAGATCGCATCTTGGGGCCTGTTCCGGAGCTCCGCCGGAGGGGGTATCCATCACGGAGGGCTTCTACATCATCACTAGATGGCATCTTCTCTCTTTTTGGATCTCAATACAACGTTCTCCCCCTCTCTTGTGGAGAACTATTCGATGCAATCTTCTTTTTGCAATTTGTTTGTTGAGACCGATGAATTGTGGGTTTATGATCAAGTCTATCTATGAACAATATTTGAATCTTCTTTGAATTCTTTTATGTATGATTGGTTATCTTTGCAAGTCTCTTCGAATTATCAGTTTGGTTTGGCCTACTAGATTGATCTTTCTTGCAATGGGAGAAGTGCTTAGATTTGGGTTCAATCTTGCGGTGTCCTTTCCCAGTGACAGTAGGGGCAGCCAGGCACGTATTGTATTGTTGCCATCGAGGATAAAAAGATGGGGTTTTCATCATATTGCATGAGTTTATCCCTCTACATCATGTCATCTTGCTTAAGGCGTTACTTTGTTTTCATTAACTTAATACTCTAGATGCATGCTGGATAGCGGTCGATGAGTGGAGTAATAGTAGTAGATGCAGACAAGAGTCGGTCTACCTGTCTCGGACGTGATTCCTATATACATGATCATGCCTAGATATTCTCATAACTATGCTCAATTCTGTCAATTGCTCAACAGTAATTCGTTCACCCACCATAGAATACTTATGCTCTTGAGAGAAGCCACTAGTGAAACCTATGGCCCCCGGGTCTATCTTCATCATATTAATCTTCCAATACTTAGTTATTTCCTTTGCTTTTTACTTTGCTTTTATTTTACTTTGCATCTTTATCATAAAAATACCAAAATTTTTATCTTATCATATCTATTAGATCTCACTCTCGTAAGTGGCCGTGTAGGGATTGACAACCCCTTATCGCGTTGGTTGCGAGGATTTATTTGTTTTGTGCAGGTACCAGGGACTCGCGCGTAGCCTCCTACTGGATTGATACCTTGGTTCTCAAAAACTGAGGGAAATACTTACGCTACTTTGCTGCATCATCCCATCCTCTTCGGGGAAAAACCAACGCAGTTCTCAAGAGGTAGCAATCTCCTGGTTAATCGAATAATTGAGTCCGAGAAACAGAGAGTGTGAACCAAGGCTGTTTACCCGCCTCCAACTCAAAAATCCTGAAGACCGCAACAAGCTAGTATCCTGCTCATAGACGTAACAACCACTGTCCGGATACTCACGTATTTCACGGTGCTTGTACACAGTGGGTTTTTTTGCAATATAACTTTTCCAGCTCATGTGTGCGAATGATCATCAGTCTTTTGTCGTCATCTAATCGAGCGAGGAACTAGTTGTGCTTCCCTGTTTTTGGCAAAGGTGGTGTGATTACAAAGGGCAGTAACTGTAGGGACACTGCATCATATCAAAAGGACAGGTATTGTTAATGTAAGATCAACATTGTTCAGAGTATGAGTAGTATAATGCAAGAAACAACATTGATATGTCCCTGTTGGAATTGAGAGGAAAATATAGGGAAATGTATACTAGGTTAAAATATAGAAGTGCCATGCATGGTTATACTCATGTTATCTCGCAATCGATTCTTCACAGGAAACTACCATGTCATGCATGTACTCACGTTCTGTCCTCACAAACAAATTCTTCAAGGAAACTAACACACCATGCATTGTTATATACTCATGTTCTGTGGGCAAAAATTTGGTGACGATATTATTCTAGCCATTGATTGCTGAAGGGCGAATATAGGTATGTACACATGGTAAGCATTACAGGATTTCACTACTTCCAAATATAGAGTTCTCCATATGCACATTTACTTCCCTAATGTATGGTTAGATGAAACCAACAGTGTGATGCATGTTTCTACATCATGAAAATGAGGAAACTAACATGGCCATTGATACACACTCATATTTAGTAGTATATAGGTTACTATAAAATAAGGAAAATATCCATATCTTCCTAACCATTTGATTATTCAAGGGTACAAATTGGCTGTAATGACATGTTCACAATCGCATGAGTTAATTAATTCCAACTATAGCTGATTTATGGCATCTCTAATACATTGCCATAGTTCTACTCAAATTCTGCTCAAACAGGGATATGCCAATCATCACAAAAAGTTCAAACAGTGTCATGGCGTTATCATTGACATCAGACGAAAACAGCTTACACACGCCGTCCCAGCAATACGTGGTGCGTGATAACCCACAAGTATATGGGATCAATTGTAACCTCTTTTGATAAGTAAGAGTGTCGAACCCAATGAGGAGCTAAAGGTAGAACAAATATTCCCTCAACTTCTATCGACCACCGATACAACTCTGGTCACGCTTAACGCTCGCCTTACCTAGAACAAGTAGGAAACTAGAAGTACTTTGTAGACGTAACGTGATAGGTTTGCAAGAATATAAAGAGCACGTAAATAAAAACAAGGGGCTGTTTTAGGTAAATAAGCAATAAAGTTAGTATAGAGATTGTGGAAAAGTGGTGGTAGGAGTTGCGAAATTGTCCCTAAGAAATTGACTACTTTACTAGACCGATAGCAAGTTTTATGTGAGAGAGGCCACTGCTAGCATGTCATCCCTGACTTGGAATTCTATGCACTTATGATTGGAGCTATTAGCAAGCATCCGCAACTACTAACGTTCATTAAGGTAAAACCCAACCATAGCATTAAGATATATTGGTCCCCCTTCAATCCCGTATGCATGAATTTCTATGCTAGGTTGAAGCTTCTGTCACTCTTGCCCTCCAATACATAGTCCTATCAACATACAACTAACCCTATGGTGTGATCCACGTGCACGCTCATATGATGGGCACCAAAGGACAACAACATAACCACAAGCAAATTAAACCAATCATAGCAATTCATCAATTACCGATAGGACAACGAAAATCTACTCAGACATCACAAGATGGCAACACATCATTGGATAATAATATGAAGCATAAAGCACTGCTACCTCTTGTGTACTGCGTTGGTTTTCCCTTGAAGAGGAAAGGGCGATGCAGCAGAGGAGCGTAAGTATTTCCCTCAGTTTTTGAGAACCAATGTATCAATCCAGTAGGAGGCCACGCACGAGTCCCTCGCACCTACACAAACAAATAAACTCCTCGCAACCAACGCGATAAAGGGGTTGTCAATCCCTTCAAGGTCACCTACAAGAGTGAGATCTGATAAATATGATAAGATAATATTTTTGGTATTTTTATGATAAAGAGAAATAAATATGCAAGTAAAATAAATGGCAAAGGAAATAACTAAGTATTGGAAGATTAATAAAATGGAAAATAGACCCGGGGGCCATATGTTTCACTAGAGGCTTCTCTCGAGATCATAAGTATTACGCTGGGTGAACAAATTACTGTTGAGCAATTGACAGAATTGAGCATAGTTATGAGAATATCTAGGTATGATCATGCATATAGGCATCACGTCCGTGACAAGTAGACCGACTCCTGCCTGCATCTACTACTATTACTCCACACATCGACCGCTATCCAGCATGCATCTAGAGTATCAAGTTAAAGAGAATAGAGTAATGCTTTAAACAAGATGACATGATGTAGAGTGATAAACTCATGCAATATGATATAAACCCCATCTTGTTATCCTCGATGGCAATAATACAATACGTGCCTTGCTGCCCCTACTGTCACTCGGAAAGGACACCGCAAGATTGAACCCAAAGCTAAGCACATCTCCCATTGCAAGAAAGATCAATCTAGTAGGCCAAACCAAACCGATAATTCTAAGAGACTTGCAAAGATAACCAATTATACATAAAAGAATTCAGAGAAGAATCAAATATTGTTCATAGATAAACTTGATCATAAACCCACAATTCATCGATCTCAACAAACACACTGCAAAACGAGATTACATCGAATAGTTCTCCTCAAGAGAGGGGGAGAACATTGTATTGAGATCCAAAAATAGAGAAGAAGCCATCTAGCTAATAATTATGGGCCCGTAGGTCTGAAGTAAACTACTCACACTTCATCGGAGAGGCTATGGTGTTGATGTAGAAGCCCTCCGTGATCGATACCCCCTCCGGTGGAGCTCCGGAAAAGGCCCCAAGAGGGGATCTCGTGGATACAGAAAGTTACGGCGGTGGAATTAGGATTTTGGCTCCGTATCTGGTAGTTTGGGGGTACATAGGTATATATAGGAGGAAGAAGTATGTCGGTGGAGCAACATGGGCCCCACGAGGGTGGAGGGCGCGCCTGGGGGGGGGGGGGTAGGCACGCCCCCCTACCTCGTGCCTTCCTGGTTGATGTCTTGACGTAGGGTCCAAGTCCTCTGGATCATGTTCGTTCCAAAAATCACGTTCCCGAAGGTTTCATTCCGTTTGGACTCCGTCTAATATTCTTTTTCTGCGAAACTCTGAAATAGGCAAAAACAATAATTTCGGGCTGGGCCTACGGTTAATAGGTTAGTCCCAAAAATAATATAAAAGGGTATAATAAAGCCCAATAATGTCCAAAACAGGATATAATATAGCATGGAACAAACAAAAATTATAGATACGTTGGAGACGTAACAAGCATCCCCAAGCTTAATTCCTGCTCGTCCTTGAGTAGGTAAATGATAAAAACAGAATTTTTTATGTGGAATGCTACTTGGCATAATTTCAATGTAATTCTCTTAATTGTGGTATAAATATTTAGATCCGAAAGATTCAAGACAAAAGTTCAATATTGACATACTAGTTTCTACAAAAGTAGGTAAATAATACTTCAAGCATACTAACTAAGCAATTATGTCTCTTCAAAATAACTGGCCAAAGAAAGTTGTCCCTACAAAATCATATAGTTTGGCTATGCTCCATCTTCACCACACAAAGTATTTAAATCATGCACAACCCCGATGACAAGCCAAGCAATTGTTTCATACTTTTAGTGTTCTCAAACTTTTTCAATCTTCACGCAATACATGAGCGTGAGCCATGGACATAGCACTATAGGTGGAATAGAATGGTGGTTGTGGAGAATACAAAAGGGGGGGGGAGATAGTCTCACATCAACTATGCGTATCAACGGGCTATGGAGATGCCCATTAATAGATATCAATGTGAGTGAGTAGGGATTGCCATGCAACGGATGCACTAGAGCTATAAGTATATGAAAGCTCAACAAAAAGAACTAAGTGGGTGTGCATCCAACTCGCTTGCTCACGAAGACCTAGGGCATTTTAAGGAAGCCCATCATTGGAATATACAAGCCAAGTTCTATAATGAAAAATTCCCACTAGTATATGAAAGTGATAACATAGGAGACTCTCTATGAAGATCTTGGTGCTACTTTGAAGCACAAGTGTGGTAAAAGGATAGTAGCATTGTCCCTTCTCTCTTTTTCTCTCTCTTTTTTATTTGGGCCTTTTCTATTTTTATGGCCTCTTTTTTATTTAGTCCAGAGTCTCATCCCGACTTGTGGGGGAATCATAGTCTCCATCATCCTTTCCTCACTTGGGACAATGCTCTAAAAATGATGATCATCACACTTTTTTATTTACTTACAACTCAACAATTACAACTCAATACTTAGAACAAAATATGACTCTATGTGAATGCCTCCGGCGGTGTACTGCGATATGCAATGAATCAAGAGTGACATGTATGAAAGAATTATGAACGGTGGCTTTGCCACGAATACCCTGTCAACTGCATGATCACGCAAAGCAATATGACAATGATGGAGCGTGTAACGCCCTCGATGCGGCTATATCTCCCACGTGTCGAAGCACGACTTAGAGGCATAACCGCATTGAAAGCAATGTCGCAAGTGAGGTAATCTTCACACAACCCATGTAATACATAAGGGAAAGAGATACATAGTTGGCTTACAACCGCCACTTCATACAAATACATGAATAAAGCATTACATCATCCAGATACAATCAGGGCCCGACTACGGAGCCAAAATAAAAGAAGACTACCCCAAATGCTACACGGATCCCTGATCGTCCCGACTGGGCTCCACTATTGATCAACTAGATCGAAACAAGACAAAGGACAAGATCCTCATCGAGCTCCTCCTTGAGCTTGGTTGCGACACCTGCTCGGTAACATCGGCACCTGCAAGCTGGTTTTGGAAGTATCTGTGAGTCACGTGGACTCGGCAATCTCGCACCCTCGCGATCAAGACTATTTAAGCTTATAGGTAAGGTAAAAGGTATGAGGTGGAGCTGCAGCAAGCGACTAGCATATTTGGTGGCTAACCTATTCGCAAATGAGAGCGAGAAGAGAAGGCAAAAGCACGGCCGAGAATCTATGATCAAGAAGTGATCCTAGAACAACCTACATCAAGCATAACTCCAACATCGTGTTCACTTCCCGGACCCCGCCGAGAAGAGACCATCACGGCAACACATGCGGTTGATGTATTTTAATTAAGGTCAACTTTAGGTTTTCTACAACCGGACATTAACAAATTCCCATCTGCCCATAACCGCGGGCACGACTTTCGAAAGTTCAAATCCCTGCTGGGGTGTCCCAACTTAGCCCATCACAAGCTCTCACGGTCAACGAAGGATATTCCTTCTAGCAGGAAGAACCGATCAGACTCGGAATCCCGGTTACACGACATTTTGACAATGGTAAAACAAGACCAACAAAGCCACCCGAATGTGCCGACAAATCCCGATAGGAGCTGCATGTATCTCTTTCTCAGGGCACACCGGATTGTCCAAGGTTCCGGTAGGCCAGCCCAGAGTTGCCCCTGGTGGCCACCGGCAGCTGACAGGTTGGACCAACACTCAAAGGAGCACTGGCCCGGGGGTTTAAATAAAGATGACCCTTGAGTCTGCAGAACCCAAGGGAAAGAAAAGGCTAGGAGGCGAATGGTAAAACCAATGTTGGGCCTTGCTGGAGGAGTTTTATTCAAGGCGAACTGTCAAGGGGTTCCCATTATAACCCAACCGCGTAAGGAACGCAAAATCCGGGAACATAACACCGATATGACGGAAACTAGGGTGGCAAGAGTGGAACAAAACACCAGGCATAAGGCCGAGCCTTCCACCCTTTACCAAGTATATAGATGCATTAATTAAATAATAGATATTGTGATATCCCAACAAGTAAACATGTTCCAACAAGGAACAACATCTTCATGTTCCAACAAGGAACAAACTTCAATCTTCACCTGCAACTAACAACGCTATAAGAGGGGCTGAGCAAAGCGGTAACATAGCCAATCAACGGTTTGCTAGGACAAGGTGGGTTAGAGGCTTGGTTCAACAATATAGGAGGCATGATAAGCAAGTGGTAGGTATCGCAGCATAGGCATAGCAAAAGAGGGAGCAACTAGCAAGCAAAGATAGAAGTGATTTCGAGGGTATGGTCTTCTTGCCTGAAATCCCGCAAGGAAGAAGAACGGGTCCACGAAGAAGACACACGGACGTAGACGAACGGGTCCTCACAAACGCGACGTTACCAGAACCAACCCGAAGAAGCAACACCGGAAAGAAGCACACAACATAGTAAACAAACCACACACAAACATGGTATGATATGCGGGATGCGGTATGTGATGCATATGCATGATTTGGAAAGGAATGATAGAGCCTGGCCCCAACTTGGAAATCCAAGAGTGCCACTGGAAAGGTGAGGTGATTTCGGTTGAAATCGATATAAAGATCACCGGAATCGGATGCACGGTTTGGAAATGGCAAGCAAAACAAATGTCACCGGTCTGCGATAAACAGCAAGTGACCAACTAAATGCAAGAAGATAGATATGCTACAGCACTCAAACATGACAACAAAATACATGGCAGGGATCCACTCAAGATGCTTGACAAAAGATGAACACTGAGCTACGGCTAATTCACTCATTTACAGGTTCAAACAAGCATGGCAAAAGTGCAAAAGATAACAGGTTTCAGACTTAGTGAAATTAACACAAGTCTGGAATTTATCATCAGGAAGCACACTTTAGAGCATGAAAACTACATGCTACAGGAACTTAACATGGCAAAGCAAGGCATGGCATGAAGCTACTCAAAGCACTTAACAAAAGTCCCTTAGTGACCTTGAGCCAAAAGGATCATAAAATACAATTGCAAGCATGTGAACATGGCAAAAACATAAACAGATTCAGACTTAGTGAAAAACTGGAGCATGCAAAATAGTTAACGAGTAGGCATGTTTACGAGCTCGATGCACTCACTACAGAGCATGGCATGACAAACTAAGCATACACCCATCAATAAGACATGGCATAAGAGCTATACATGGCAAGAACAACAACATAGCATGCACGGATCAATAGCAACATCCTCGGCAAAATCGCTAACAAGTCAACAATCTGCCAGGATTCGCGATATAGCAGAAGTAGAGCTGGATTGACTCAAGCTAGGGTGCTCCATAAATGCAAACAAAGACATGGATGGATAGCGCAACACAATGTTAACAAAACATCCTTAATGATCATCCTCCAAAGAGGCACGGATCACTAGGAAACAACATGAACATATGGCATATCAACAAAATCAGGACAAGGACTTGGTGAAATTCTAAGTCGCTGAAATCAGCATTACCAATTACGCTACTTTGCAAGCTTGTGCTAGTAACCACAAATATAACAAAAATACAAGGCAAGCACCTGTGTAAAGATGGCATGGCATATAACAAAACACATGTAGAGCTCAGGATCATAGCATGCACACAATAATCATGGCAAAAATGGCAAAAGGCCATTTGCTGAAACAAATCGGACAAATTCCTCACATAGCCCTCTTCCAACAGCATTTCGGGCATCAAGATGAGCTCAAATGAAAATGATGCAATGAGATGGAATGATGTACTCGTCGAGACGAAAATTTTGATATGCTACACGCACGAATCAGAGCTATGGATGCAGAGTTATGATGCGTTGCAAATGCTAAAAATACTGGAAACTTCGGGGACTTAGTGAAATTTTACCTCCGCGAAAAGTCAATGCGGGATGAGGATATCCGGGGACGGGCGCGGGCGTTTGGATCGGCGAGGTGGTGGATCTGATCCCGATCCGCGGAGGAGAGGGCCGGCTAGGGTTCCGGCGATGCACGCCGGCGAGGCTGCCGGAGCACGCAGCGGCGAAGGAGAGGCGGCAGGGAGGACGGCGGCGAGCCATGGCGGCGCGGGAACAGCAGCGCAGCAGGTCGGTGGCGCACGAGCAGACGACGGCGGGGGCGCGCGCGACGGGGCGGAGGAGCTGCGGTGCGGCGGCTGGGTCCGGCGAGGGCAAACAGGCGGCGGCTGGGTCCGGCGAGGGCAAACAGGCGGCGGCGCATCGGGGCGTGGGAGCGCGCGACGGTGGTCGGCGGTTGGCGGCGGCGGCGAACGGCGGACGCAGGCGGCGCAGCTCTCGGGCGGCGGCGCGAGGCACGGCCCGGGTGCGGCCCGGGGGCGGGCCGGCCATGGGCCCCGCGGGCCCGGCGGCGCGGTGGAGAGAGAGGCCCGGCGGCGGTGATGTGGCGAGGTGGGATTGGTCCGGCGCGGTGGCTGGACATGTCCGGACGGAGGAATAATTTTCCGGTGGCGCGAGGACGAAGGGATCTAGGGTTAGGGGCAAATAGACCCGGGATTGAAATGGAGGGATCTATTTATAGAGGTAGAGGGAGCTAGGAGAGTCCAAATGAGGTGCGGTTTTCGGCCACGCGATCGTGATCGAACGACTCAGATGATGGAGGAGGCTTAGCTGGGCTTTGGGCCACTTTTGAGGAGTGTTGGGATGCAACACACACGAGGCCTTTTCGGTCCCTCGGTTAACCGTTGGAGTATCAAACGAAGTCCAAATGGCACGAAACTTGACAGGCGGTCTACCGGTAGTAAACCAAGGCCGCATGACAAGTCTCGGTCCAATCCGAAAACGTTTAACACCCGTACATGAGAAGAGGTAGAAAGGGACACCGGATGATATAGGAGCGCCGGATTGCAAAACGGACAACGGGGAAAATGCTCGGATGCATGAGACGAACATGTATGCAAAACAAATGCACATGATGACATGATATGCAATGCAAGACACGCAAGCAATGACAAGGCAACAATAGCGAATAACTGGAGGACACCTGGCACATCGGTCTCGGGGCGTCACAGAGCGTGTCATAGTAAACGGAACGGTGGTAAGTTGCATGGAAATATTTCTCGGAATGGCTATTGAAATGCCATGATATTTAGGTTTGGTGGCTTTTTTGAGGAAGGTATATGGTGGGTGTATGATATCGGCGAAAGGTGCGCGATATTAGAGAGGCTAGCAATGGTGGAAGGGTGAGAGTGCGTATGATCCATGGACTCAACATTAGTCATAAAGAACTCATATACTTATTGCAAAAATATACAAGTTATCAAAGCAAAGTATTACGCGCATGCTCCTAGGGGGATAGATTGGTAGGAAAAGACCATCGCTCGTCCCCGACCGCCACTCATAAGGAAGACAATCAATAAATAAATCATGCTCCGACTTCATCACATAATGGTTCACCATACGTGCATGCTACGGGAATCACAAACTTTTACACAAGTATTTCTCAAATTCACAACTACTCAACTAGCATGACTCTAATATCTCCATCTCCATATCTCAAAACAATTATCAAGTATCAAACTTCTCATAGTATTCAACACACTCATAAGAAAATTTTATTATTAATCTTGAATGCCTAACATAATTAAAGCAATTTACCACACTGTTTTGTAGGACTCTCAAAATAATCTAAGTGAAGCATGAGAGAACAATGGTTTCTATAAAACAAATCCAACAACGTGTTCTAAAAGATATAAGTGAAGCACTAGAGCAAAAACTATATAACTCAAAAGATATAATGAAGCACATAGAGTATTCTAACAATTTCCGAATCATGTGTGTCTCTCTAAAAAGGTGTTTACAGCAAGGATGATTGTGGAAAACTAACAAATAAAGACTCAAATAATACAAGACGCTCCAAGCAAAACACATATCATGTGGTAAATAAAAATATAGCTCCAAGTAAAGTTATCTATGGAAGTAGACGAAAGAGGGGATGCCTTCCGGGGCATCACCAAGCTTTCGATTTTAGGTGTCATTAGATTATCTTGGGGTACCATGGGCATCCCCAAGATTAGGCTCTTGCCACTCCTTGTTCCATAATCCATCAAATCTTTTACCCAAAACTTGAAAACTTCACAACACAAAACTTAAAGTAGAAAATCTCGTGAGCTCCCGTTAGCGAAAGAAAACAAAACACCACTTCAAGGTACTGTAATGAACTCATTATTTATTTATATTGGTGTTAAACCTACTGTATTCCAACTTCTCTATGGTTTATAAACTATTTTACTAGCCATAGATTCATCAAAATAAGCAAATAACACACGGAAAACAGAATCTGTCAAAAACAGAACAGTCTGTAGTAATCTGCAGCTAACGCAAGTTCTGGAGCCCTAAAAATTCTAAAATAAATTTATGGACGTGAGTAATTTATCTATTAATCATCTTCAAAAATAATTAACTAAATATCACTTTCCAAATAAAAGTGACAACAATTCTCGTGAGTGCTAAAATTTCTGTTTTTTACAGCAAGATTAAAAAGACTTTCCCCAAGTCTTCCCAACGGTTCTACTTGGCACAAACACTAATTAAACACAGAAAAAACCAAAAAAGAGGCTAGATAAATTATTTATTACTAAATAGGAGCAAAAATCAAGGAATAAAAATAAAATTGGGTTGTCTCCCAACAAGCGCTATCATTTAACGCCCCTAGCCAGGCATGAAAGCAAGGATAGATCTAGGTATTGCCATCTTTGGAAGGCAATCCATAAGTGGATCTCATAATAAATTCATAAGGTAATTTAATTTTCTTTCTAGGGAAGTGTTCCATGCCTTTCCTTAACAGAAATTGGAATCTAATATTCCCTTCCTTCATATCAATAATTGCACCAATCGTTCTAAGGAAAGGTCTACCAAGAATAATAGGACATGAAGGATTGCAATCTATGTCAAGAACAATAAAATCCACGGGCACATAATTCCTATTTGAAACAATAAGAACATCATTAATTCTTCCCATAGGTTTCTTAATAGTGGAATCCGCAAGGTGCAAGTTTAAAGAGCAATCATCAAAATCACGGAATCCTAGCAAATCACACAAAGTCTTTGGAATCCTGGAAACACTAGCACCCAAATTACACAGAGCATAGCATTCATGATCTTTAATATTAATTTTAATAGTAGGTTCCCACTCACCATAAAGTTTTCTAGGGATAGAAACTTCCAACTCAAGTTTTTCTTCATAATATTGCATCAAAGCATCAACGATATGTTTGGTAAAGGCTTTATTTGGACTATAAGCATGATGAGAATTTAGCACGGATTGCAACAAGGAAATACAATCTATCAAAGAGCAATTATCATAATTAAATTCCTTGAAATCCAAAATAGTGGGTTCATTAATTTTAAAGTTTTGACTTCTTCAATCCCACTTTTAACAATTTTAGCATCAAGATCTAAAGACTCCGAATTTTTGGAATGCCTTCTAGGTAAAGGTGGATCATATTCAATCCCATCATTATCAAGATTCATATTACAAAATAAAGATTTAATAGGGGACACATCAATAACTTTTAGATCTTCATATTTGTTATCATGGAAACTAGAAGAACATGCTTTTATAAAGCAATCTTTCTTAGCACGCATCCTAGCGGTTCTTTCTTTGCACTCATCAATGGAAATTCTCATGGCTTTGAGAGACTCATTGATATCATGCTTAGGAGGAATATATCTAAGTTTCAAAGAATCAACATCAAGAGAAATTCTATCAACGTTCCTAGCCAACTCATCAATCTTAAGCAATTTTTCTTCAATCAAAGCATTGAAATTCTTTTGCGAGGTAATAAATTCTTAAATATTAGATTAAAAATCAGAGGGTATCTTATTAAAATTTCCATAAGAATTGTTGTAGGAATTACCATAATTATTAGAGGAATTACTAGGATACGACCTAGGATTAAAGTTTCCTCTATACGCATTGTTACCAAAATTTTTGCTACCAACAAAATTCACATCCAAAGATTCATTATTATTCTCAATCAAGGTAGACAAAGGCATATCATTAGGATCATAAGAAACTCTTTTATTATCAAATAATTTCATAAGTTCATCCGTCTTACCACTCAAAACATTAATTTCTTCTATCGCTTGCACTTTCTTATTAGTAGATCTTTCAGTGTGCCATTGAGAATAATTAACCATAATATTATCTAGGAGTTTAGTAGCTTCTCCTAAAGTGATTTCCATAAAAGTGCCTCCTGTGGCCGAATCTAAAAGATTTCTAGAAGCAAAATTCAATCCAGCATAAAAAGTTTGTATAATCATCCACAAATTCAAACCATGTGTAGGGCAATTACGTATCATTAATTTCATCCTCTCCCAAGTTTGTGCAACATGTTCATGATCAAGTTTCTTAAAATTCATAATATCATTTCTAAGAGAGATGATCTTAGCGGGAGGAAAATACTTAGAGATAAAAGCATCTTTGCACTTATTCCATGAATCAATACTATTTTTAGGAAAAGACGAAAACGAAGCTTTAGCATGATCTCTAAGCGAAAAAGGAAATAGCTTAAATTTAACAATATCATTGTCCACATCTTTCTTCTTTTGCATATCACACAAATCAACAAAGTTGTTTGGATGGGTAGCAGCATCTTCACTAGGAAGGCTGGAAACGGATCTTTCATGACAAGATTCAGCAAAGCAACATTTATTTCACAAGATTCAGCATCGATAAGAGGAGCAATCGGAGTGCTAATAAAATCATTGTTGTTGTTATTAGTAAAGTCACACAATTTGGTATTATCTTGAGCCATCGTGAGAAGCAAGCAATCCGACACACAAGCAAACAAGAAACGGGCAAAAAGAGGCGAATAGAGAAAGAGAGGGAGGATAAAACGGCAAGGGTGAAGTGGGGGGGAGAGGAAAACGAGAGGCAAATGGCAAATAATGTAATGCGGGAGATAAGTGTTTGTGATGGGTACTTGGTATGTTGAATTTTGCGTAGACTCCCCGACAACGGCGCCAGAAATCCTTCTTGCTACCTCTTGAGCACTGCGTTGGTTTTCCCTTGAAGAGGAAAGGGTGATGAAGCAGAGCAGCATAAGTATTTCCCTCAGTTTTTAAGAACCAACGTATCAATCCAGTAGGAGGCCACGCACGAGTCCCTCGCACCTACACAAACAAATAAACTCCTCGCAACCAAAGCGATAAAGGGGTTGTCAATCCCTTCATGGCATCTACGAGAGTGAGATCTGATAGATATGATAAGATAATATTTTTGGTATTTTCATGATAAAGAGAAATAAAGATGCAAGTAAAATAAATGGGAAAGGAAATAACTAAGTATTGGAAGATTAATAAAATGGAAAATAGACCCGGGGGCCATAGTTTTCACTAGAGGCTTCTCTTGAGAGCATAAGTATTACGGTGGGTGAACAAATTACTGTTGAGCAATTGACATAATCGAGCATAGTTATGAGAATATCTAGGTATGATCACGTATATAGGCATCACGTCCGAGACAAGTAGAACGACTCCTGCCTGCATCTACTACTATTACTCCACACATCGACTACTATCCAGCATGCATCTAGAGTATTAAGTTCAAGAGAACGGAGTAACGCTTTAAGCAAGATGACATGATGTAGAGGGATAAACTCATGCAATATGATATAAACCCCATCTTGTTATCCTCGATGGCAACAATACAATACGTGCCTTGCTGCCCCTACTGTCACTGGGAAAGGACACCGCAAGATTGAACCCAAAGCTAAGCACATCTCCCATTGCAAGAAAGATCAATCTAGTAGGCCAAACCAAACTGATAATTCGAAGAGACTTGCAAAGATAACCAATCATACATAAAAGAATTCAGAGAAGAATCAAATATTGTTCATAGATAAACTTGATCATAAACCCACAATTCATCGATCTCAACAAACACACCGCAAAAGAAGATTACATCGAATAGTTCTCCGCAAGAGAGGGGGAGAACATTGTATTGAGATCCAAAAAGAGAGAAGAAGCCATCTAGCTAATAACTATGGGCCCGTAGGTCTGAAGTAAACTACTCACACTTCATCGGAGAGGCTATGGTGTTGATGTAGAAGCCCTCCATGATCGATACCCCCTCCGGCGGAGCTCCGGAAAAGGCCCCAACATGGGATCTCGTGGATACAGAAAGTTATGGTGGTGGAATTAGGGTTTTGACTCCGTATCTGGTAGTTTGGGGGTACATAGGTATATATAGGAGGAAGAAGTACGTCGGTGGAGCAACATGGGCCCCAGGAGGGTGGAGGGCGCGCCTTGGGGGGTGGGGGGGGGGGGGTAGGCGCGCCCCCTACCTCGTGCCTTCTTGGTTGATGTCTTGACGTAGGGTCCAAGTCCTCTGGATCATGTTCGTTCCAAAAATCACGTTCCCGAAGGTTTCATTCCGTTTGGACTCCGTCTAATATTCTTTTTCTGCGAAACTCTGAAATAGGCAAAAAACAACAATTTTGGGCTGGGCCTACGGTTAATAGGTTAGTCCCAAAAATAATATAAAAGTGCATAATAAAGCCCAATAATGTCCAAAACAGGATATAATATAGCATGGAACAATCAAAAATTATAGATACGTTGGAGACGTATCAAGCACCATGTTCAAGTAGAGGGTACAATGGGTTGCGGGGCAGTGGACTGCTGTAGATAGACGGGGAAAGGTGATGAAGATGTTGGTGAATATGACAGAGGTGTTGGTGTAGATCGCCGTCACACGATGATGGCCCCGGCGAAGAAGAAGGTGTTGGTGTTGGTGAATATGACAGAAGGTCAAAAAAATCTCTATCAGTTTTTATCCCGTTTGGACTCCCTTTGATATGGATTTTCTACGAAACAAAAAACATGCAACAAACAGGAACTGGCACTGGGCACTGGATCAATTTGTTAGTCCCAAAAATAGTATAAAAAGTTGCCAAAGGTATATGAAAGTTGTAGAATATTGGCATGGAACAATCAAAAATTATAGATACGACGGAGACGTATCAGCATCCCCAAGCTTAATTCCTGCTCGTCCTCGAGTAGGCAAATGATAAAAAAGATAATTTTTGATGTGGAATGCTACCTAGCAAAATCTTGATCATGTAATCTAATCATGGCATGAATATTAAGACACAAGTGATTCAAAGCAATAGTCTATCATTTGACATTAAGACAATAATACTTCAAGCATACTAATAAAGCAATCATGTATTTTCAAAATAACGTGGCCCAAGAAAGTTATCCCTACAAAATCATATGGTCTGGCTATGCTCCATCTTCACCACACAAAATATTCAAATCATGCACAACCCCGATGACAAGCCAAGCAATTGTTTCATACTTTTGATGTTCTCAAACCTTTTCAACTTTCACGCAATACATGAGCGTGAGCCATGGATATAGCACTATAGGTGGAATAGAATATGATGATGGAGGTTGTGTGGAGAAGACAAAAAGGTAGAAAGTCTCACATCGACGCGACTAATTAATAGGCTATGGAGATGCCCATCAATTGATGTCAATGCGAGGAGTAGGGATTGCCATGCAACGGATGCACTAAGAGCTATAAGTGTATGAAAGCTCAAACCGAAAACTAAGTGGGTGTGCATCCAACTTGCTTGCTCATGAAGACCTAGGGCATTTGAGGAAGCCCATCGTTGGAATATAGAAGCCAAGTTCTATAATGAAAATGCCCACTAGTATATGAAAGTGATAACTCAAGAGACTCTCATAAGGAAGGGAAGGGTTTGGAGATTTCAAACGCAATTGGAGACACGGATGTTTTTCCCGTGGTTCGGATAGGTGGTGCTATCCTACATCCACGTTGATGGAGACTTCAACCCACGAAGGGTAACGGTTGCGCGAGTCCACATAGGGCTCCACCCAAGGGCAATGGTTGCGCGAGTCCACGGAGGGCTCCACCCACGAAGGGTCCACGAAGAAGCAACCACCCACAAAGGGTCCACGAAGAAGCAACCTTGTCTATCCCACCATGGCCAACGCCCACGAAGGACTTGCCTCACTAGCGGTAGATCTTCACGAAGTAGGCGATCTCCTTGCCCTTACAAACTCCTTGGTTCAACTCCACAATCTTGTCGGAGGCTCCAAAGTGACACCTAGCCAATCTAGGAGACACCACTCTCCAAGAAGTAACAAATGGTGTGTAGGTAATGAACTCCTTGCTCTTGTGCTTCAAATGATAGTCTCCCCAACACTCAACTCTCTCTCATAGGATTTGGATTTGGTGGAAAGAAGATTTGAGTGGAAAGCAACTTGGGAAGGCTAGAGATCAAGATTCATATGGTAGGAATGGAATGTCTTGGTCTCAACACATGAGTAGGTGGTTTTCTCTCAGAACATATGAGTAGGAATGATGTGTGTGTTCTGGTGGCTCTCTCTCCGAATGAGAAGGAGGTGGAGGGGTATATATAGCCTCCACTCAAAATCCAACCGTTACACACAATTTACCAATCTCGGTGGGACCGAATCAGAAAACTCGGTCGGACCGAAATGGTAAACCTAGTGACCGTTAGGAATTTCGGAGGGACTGACATGCAACTCGGTAGGACCGATTCGGTTTGGGTTTGGGCATAATGTAATCTCGGTGAGACCGATTACACAAACTCGGTGAGACCGAGTTTGGTAATTAGCTAACCAGAGAGTTGGTCAGGCAAACTCGGTGGGACCGATTTGCTCTTTTGGTGGGACCGAGTGGAACTCGGTGAGACCGAAAAGTTACAAAGGGGAAACACTGAGTTTACATTGCAATCTCGGTGGGACCGATTACACAAACTCGGTGGGACCGAGAATAGTGCAATGGGTAACAGAGAGTTTGCAACCCCATCTCGGTGGGACCGAGATCCTTATCGGTAGAACCGAATTGCTAGGGTTTGGCAGTGGCTTATGACAAGTGAAACTCGGTGGCGCCGGATAGGAAAAATCGGTAGGACCGAGTTTGGCTTAGAGTTTAGGTCATATGTGGATATGGGAAAGTAGTTGAGGGTTTTGGAGCAAATCGTTAAGCACATGGAGCAAGAGGCTCATTAAGCAACACCTCATCCCTCCTTGATAGTATTGGCTTTTCCTATGGACTCAATGTGATCTTGGATCACTAAAATATAAAATGAAGAGTCTTGAGCTTTTGAGCTTGAGCCAATCCTTTGTCCTTAGTATCTTGAAGGAGTTCCACTTTCACATCCATGCCATGCCATTGTTGAACTTATCTGAAACATGCTAGATAGAAGTGTTAGTCCAACAAGAGATATGTTGTCATCAATTATCAAAACCACCTAGGGAGCACTTGTGCTTTCAATCTCCCCCTTTTTGGTAATTGATGGCAACATACATCAAAGCTTTAGATAAAGATATAAAGAATAGCAAGTAAAGCTTTGGAAGGACATGTAACAAGCATAGGCTCCCCCTACATGTATGCACTCATGTAAATATGAAATATAGAGGCATGTGAGAGCATAAACATGATAGAGTAGGCAATGTGTTACATGTATCTTGGCCATATGCATCAGAGCAAAAGATTATCAAGAAAAGTACCTTCATGCTCATGAGTCCTTCTTGCAAACAGTATGTATATAAGCAAGAACTCCTCATACTCATGATCTTGATGCATATACTTACCTTGTGGTCTCAAGTTGGCTTAGGATGGAATGGACCTGCAAACAAGGTTAGATAACACAGGTACGTCCACTAGCCAGAGCAAACAAAAGAAACCACAAGAATGCCAAGACTGGGATGACATGTAGAGAGTGATAACATTGGATTCAACATGTCCCCACGAATAAAGATATGCAATGAATTTGGCTGATTTCTTCTCCTTTGGGTGTCTTGCTCCCCCTGAATCTTACATGGGATATTGGGAGAAGATAGGAGACAGAAAATCAGAGCTGAATAGAAATTCAACTGAGTTCATATGAACATGTCTTTCCCCCAAAAGACATGTGGCATCTCTCCTCTTAAACATCTAGCATCTGGGATCCTTGAGTATTTTTCTCTCCCCCTTAACAACATCTGGGATCCTTGAGACTTTCTCTCCCCCTTAATACTTTTTCTCTCTTGGTGTGATCTCTCTTTCCTACAGGCTTTGATGTGATCTCTCTCTCCCCCTTTGACATCAATTTCCAAGAAGGTTTTTCCTGGAATCCGTCGAAATAGGTTTGGTCCTTGAGATTCAGCACAAAGCAGAGGATAAAATTGTGATGCTTGTAGAGGACAAGATTCATTGAGTGGAGCTGGATTAGAAGAAATGTAGAATAAGTGGCAAATTGGTTTTCTGATTGCAAAGTCGGTGGCACCGAGTGGCATATTTCGGTGGTACCGAAAATATTCGGTTGGACCGAAATTTGCAAGTCAGTGGTACCGAGTTTACACATAGAAACACACTAGTCACCTCAGCTCACTAGACAAGTAAGATCTCACAAAGATTTGCAATGTATTACCTGAAGGATTTGCAAGGAATTAAATGCAGAAAATGCAGAACAAACACAAGGAGAAAAGAAGAATTTTTTTGTGTTAAAGAAAAGAGACTAAACATGCATGAGAAAAATGCGATGACACAGAAAAGAACACAAGAGAACTTCATCTAGAGTTGGGCGGTGACATAGTCACCTATGTTAGAGTATATTGACTTAGGAGTCAGGTGAGAACACTTGATCATAGGTCATACTCATCGTTTAAGCTCAAAATGGGGTTACCATTTTTCGTTTAAGCATCTTGATGTATTCACATCTTGTTGAGTTGCTTTGACTCATGTCTTGGAGTAAAGCTTCTCTAAGATGGAATAACATACCTTGGGTGGTGGTGTGATTCTTGCTCATGTAGTTGAACTTGTGTGGGTGCTCAAGGTTGATGTAGCTCATCAAGAGTTGGGAGCACCACTTGGAGTTTGAGTTCATCTACCTACATGGGTTAGTTCTTGCAAGGAAGAGCACTTGTGTATCCAAAAAAAATGACACTCATGAAGCTCATCATAGAATTTGTCAAAGGATATGTTTGAATGGTTTTGTGCTTCCTTGTCTTCAACCACCATTGTGTAGAGTCTTGGTGATGTAGAGATTGCTCAAGATGTGAGTGAGTCGCAATCTCATGGAATTAGATTCAACCAAGCGCCTACATTGGTTAGACAACATGCAAGGTACAAATATATCCAAGACAGAAGATAGTTATCACAAGAGATATATCATGGATTAGTCATAAGCTCATGTCTTGCATGTATCCAATGGAGTTTCTACTCCAAATTCAAAGCATCAATGATGTTCAATTCTCCTCTCAACCTGCAAAACACTTTCTCATCAAGCGGTTTAGTGAATATATCCGCCAATTGTTTATCGGTGCGAACATGCTTAAGATTGATGTCACCCTTAGCAACATGATCTCGAATGAAATGATGACGAACTTCAATATGCTTAGTTCGAGAATTTTGTACAGGATTATGACCAATTTTGATAGCACTTTCATTGTCACAAAGCAGTGGAACATGTTTCACATAAATCCCATAATCTTTAAGAGTTTGGGTCATCCAAAGTAATTGAGCACAACATGAACCAGCGGCAATGTATTCCGCTTCGGCGGTGGATAAGGATACCGAGTTTTGTTTCTTGGAAGACCAAGACACAAGAGATCTACCAAGAAATTGACAAGTACCCGAAGTGGACTTTCTATCAACCTTGTCTCCGGCATAATCTGAGTCGGAATAGCCAACAAGATCAAAAGAAGACCTCTTAGCATACCAAATGCCAAAATTTGGTGTATGGATTAAATATCTCACTATCCTTTTCATAGCCTTAAGATGACAATCTTTAGGAGCAGCTTGATATCGTGCACACATGCATACACTTAGCATAATATCGGGACGTGAAGCACATAGGTATAACAGTGAACCAATCATAGAGCGATAAACCTTTTGATCAACGGGTTCACCATCTTTGGTCAAATCATTATGTCCACTAGTAGGCATGGGTGTAGACATACCTTTGCATTCTTGCATATTGAACTTCTTGAATAAGTCCTTGGTGTACTTTGTTTGAGAGACAAATGTACCTTCCTTAGTTTGCTTGATTTGCAACCCAAGAAAGAATTTGAGTTCACTCATCATAGACATCTCAAACTTCTCTGACATTAGCTTTCCAAACTTTTCACTAAAGAGAGGGTTAGTTGAACCAAATATGATGTCATCAACATAAATTTGGCATACAAAAAGTTGTCCATTAACCTTTTTAGTGAAAAGAGTAGAGTCAATTTTACCAATTTCAAAACCACTTGTAGTAAGGAACTTGGTCAAGCATTTATACCATGCTCTAGGAGCTTGTTTAAGACCATAAAGAGCTTTGTGAAGTTTGTAAACATGATTTGGTTTCTAGGATTGACAAAGCCGGGAGGCTGTTTGACATAAACTTCCTCCTCTATTTCTCCATTTAGAAAAGCACTTTTAATGTCCATTTGGTACAAGGTGATATTATGGTGATTAGCATAGGCAAGTAAGATGCGAATGGACTCAAGTCTAGCAACGGGAGCATATGTCTCACCATAGTCCATACCTTCGACTTGTGTGTATCCTTGTGCGACGAGACGTGCTTTGTTGCGGACCACTTGTCCATCTTCATCTTGCTTGTTGCGAAACACCCATTTGGTACCAATGATGTTGTGGTTGTTGTCGGGCTTCTCAACCAATGTCCAAACTTGGTTTCTCTCAAAATTATGTAGCTCTTCATGCATAGAGTTTATCCAATCCGGATCTTCCAATGCTTCTTCAACCTTCATTGGTTCAATGCTCGAGATGAATGAATAGTTCTCACAAAAGTTAGCTAAACGAGTTTTTGAGCGAGTGATTCTCCCGGTTTGTATATCGTTGAGAATTTGCTCGACGGGATGATCTTTGGCAATTCTTGCTCGAACTCGTGATAGCTTTTGCTTGGGTCTTTGTTGAGCATCTTCTTCATCTTGTTCTTCTTCTTGGCCTTCTTCATTGTTGATGTCATCGTTCTCTTGTCGTGGTGGAGAAGGAGGTTGTTGATGTTCATCTTGACGTACTTCCTCATTTTCTTCATCTTGGTGTGGCCCACTTGTGGATGCTTCCGTGTCGATCCTTGGTTCACCTTGTTGTGAAGTAGAAGATTCCACTTGGATGGATGGAGTGCTCTCCTTCACCTCCGTTGGACGAATTTTGCCAATGGACAAATCTCGAATTGCTTCTGAAGGGTCTTTGTCTCCTACATCAATTGGCATTTGCTCTACTTGCGAGCCATTAGATTCATCAAACTTCACATCTACCGTCTCTTCAACCTTTCGGGTGAAATTGTTGTAGACACGGTAAGTGTGAGAGTTTGAGCCATAACCAAGTAGAAAACCTTCATGATATTTAGGAGCAAACTTTGAATGACGATGTTTATCAAGAATGTAGCACTTTGAGCCGAATACTCGAAAGTATCCAACTTGAGGCTTGTTACCGGTGAGGAGCTCTCATGCCGTCTTGCCGAGTAGCTTGTGAAGATATAAGCGATTTGTTGCGTGACAAGCTGTCTCAACTGCTTCTGCCCAAAAGTGCTTTGGCGTCTTGTATTCATCAAGCATTGTCCTTGCCATTTCAATGAGCGTCCGGTTCTTCCTCTCAACAACTCCATTTTGTTGAGGTGTGTATGTAGCCGAGAACTCGTGTGAAATCCCTTCTTCGTCAAGAAAGGTGTCCACATTTGCGTTCTTGAACTCCGTTCCGTTGTCACTCCGAACCTTCTTGATCTTCACATCAAACTGATTTTGGGCTTTCCTAGCGAAGTTTCTGAAGATCTTCTGGACCTGCGATTTGTCATTGAGGAAAAATACCCACGTAAATCCTGAAAAATCATCAACTATAACTAGACCAAAGGAATTTCCACCGAGACTCTTGTAGGCATTGGGACCAAAAAGATCCATGTGAAGCAGCTCAAGTGGCCTCCTTGTGGTCATGATGTTCTTCACTGGATGTCTTCCTCCAACCTGTTTACCTGCTTGACAAGCACTGCAAAGTCTATCCTTATCAAATATGACATCGTTAACTCCAAGGATATGGTTTCCTTTAATAAGCTTGTCAAGGTTTCTCATGCCAACGTGACCTAGTCGTCTATGCCACAACCAACCTTTTGAGGATTTAGCAACAAAGCAAGTTTTAGGTTGTGCCTTTTTAGAGAAATCGACGATGTAAAGATCACCTCTACGCATACCGGTAAAGACCATTTTATGATTGTCCCGACGAAATACTTGGCAATCTACCTCAGTAAATAGGACATTCAAACCGAAATCAGCAAGTCTAGAGACTGAAAGTAAGTTGTAGCCAAGAGATTCAACGAGCATGATGAATGGAGCTATCATGTGAGATGGCCACCTTACCAAGGCCAACAACTTTACCCTTTGAATTATCACCAAAGGTGACATATTTTCGAGGACCGTTGTTTTCAGCTAGCTCACGAAACATCTCTTCATCTCCGGTCATATGATCAGTACATCCACTATCAAGAACCCATTCCTTTCCTCCTGATTCATATCCCCGAAGATTTGCCATAAGACCAAAATGTCTCATTGCATCGTCGAGATCGAAGTCACTATCATCATCATCATAATATTCATGTTCATCATGATCTTGTGACTCGTCATTTCCTAGAGAGGGCAATTCATTAGATAAATGATCAAAGTGGTTACTTTTATGAATTCTCATAGCTTTGAGTATGATATCATTAATGATTCCAACATCCCCTTTAGCATGCTTAAGTTTGGCAAGTTCAAGAAGACATTTACCAAAACTAGGATCACTAGAGTTCATCTTACTCAAGGCAATGGATTTATGGAGAATTTCATCCAAAGTTTTCAAGGAATGATTGGGAAATCGATCCTCAAGAAATTTCCATATAGTATAGGCACAATCTTGAGTAGGCAAACTAGCAATCAGATTTTTGGGCAATCCTCTAATGATGAGCTCAATAGTTCTAAGATTGCGAATCATGTCAATATCTTCATCTAGGGTAGGATGCAAGGGATCAATATGGGGTGCACAAGGGCTAGCAATATACTTGTTCAAATGATATTGATTGAAGATTACAAGCATCTCATTTTTCCACTCATGAAAATACTTTCCATCAAGAATAGGCACTCTATGTCTAAGACTCCCTAGAGTAGACACATCCATCTTCCTCCAATGGTGATTAGACCAAGGCAATGGAGACCAAAGCTCTGATACCACTTGTAGGATCTAGAAGTAGATGTGTCTAGAGGGGGGTGATTAGACACTTCGTGCTAAAGTTGCAATTTTTAGGCCTTTTTGGTTAAGTGGAGTTTAGGCACAATTTCAGCGCACACAGTACATATCAAGCAAGCAAGCAAAGAGTATATGAGCCGCGGAATGTAAAGCATGCAACTTGCAAGAATGTAAAGGGAAGGGTTTGGAGATTTCAAACGCAATTGGAGACACGGATGTTTTTCCCGTGGTTCGGATAGGTGGTGCTATCCTACATCCACGTTGATGGAGACTTCAACCCACGAAGGGTAACGGTTGCGCGAGTCCACATAGGGCTCCACCCAAGGGCAATGGTTGCGCGAGTCCACGGAGGGCTCCACCCACGAAGGGTCCACGAAGAAGCAACCACCCACAAAGGGTCCACGAAGAAGCAACCTTGTCTATCCCACCATGGCCAACGCCCACAAAGGACTTGCCTCACTAGCGGTAGATCTTCACGAAGTAGGCGATCTCCTTGCCCTTACAAACTCCTTGGTTCAACTCCACAATCTTGTCGGAGGCTCCCAAGTGACACCTAGCCAATCTAGGAGACACCACTCTCCAAGAAGTAACAAATGGTGTGTAGGTAATGAACTCCTTGCTCTTGTGCTTCAAATGATAGTCTCCCCAACACTCAACTCTCTCTCATAGGATTTGGATTTGGTGGAAAGAAGATTTGACTGGAAAGCAACTTGGGAAGGCTAGAGATCAAGATTCATATGGTAGGAATGGAATGTCTTGGTCTCAACACATGAGTAGGTGGTTTTCTCTCAGAACATATGAGTAGGAATGATGTGTGTGTTCTGGTGGCTCTCTCTCCGAATGAGAAGGAGGTGGAGGGGTATATATAGCCTCCACTCAAAATCCAACCGTTACACACAATTTACCAATCTCGGTGGGACCGAATCAGAAAACTCGGTCGGACCGAAATGGTAAACCTAGTGACCGTTAGGAATTTCGGTGGGACTGACATGCAACTCGGTAGGACCGATTCGGTTAGGGTTTGGGCATAACGTAATCTCGGTGAGACCGATTACACAAACTCGGTGAGACCGAGTTTGGTAATTAGCTAACCAGAGAGTTGGTCAGGCAAACTCGGTGGGACTGATTTGCTCTTTCGGTGGGACCGAGTGGAACTCGGTGAGACCAAAAAGTTACAAAGGGGAAACACTGAGTTTACATTGCAATCTCGGTGGGACCGATTACACAAACTCGGTGGGACCGAGAATAGTGCAATGGGTAACAGAGAGTTTGCAACCCCATCTCGGTGGGACCGAGATCCTTATCGGTAGAACCGAATTGCTAGGGTTTGGCAGTGGCTTATGACAAGTGAAACTCGGTGGTGCCGTATAGGAAAAATCGGTAGGACCGAGTTTGGCTTAGAGTTTAGGTCATATGTGGATATGGGAAAGTAGTTGAGGGTTTTGGAGCAAATCATTAAGCACATGGAGCAAGAGGCTCATTAAGCAACACCTCATCCCTCCTTGATAGTATTGGCTTTTCCTATGGACTCAATGTGATCTTGGATCACTAAAATATAAAATGAAGAGTCTTGAGCTTTTGAGCTTGAGCCAATCCTTTGTCCTTAGTATCTTGAAGGAGTTCCACTTTCACATCCATGCCATGCCATTGTTGAACTTATCTGAAACATGCTAGATAGAAGTGTTAGTCCAACAAGAGATATGTTGTCATCAATTATCAAAACCACCTAGGGAGCACTTGTGCTTTCAGCAATGATCTAGCGTAGCAAAGATATAAAAAATGGACAAGCCATGAAAATATCATGCTAGCTATCTTACGATCATGCAAAGCAATATGACAATGAATGCTCAAGTCATGTATATGATGATGATGGAAGTTGCATGGCAATATATCTTGGAAGCCGCTATGGAAATGCCATGATAGGTAGGTATGGTGTCTGTTTTGAGGAACATATAAGGAGGCTTATGTGTGACATAGCGTATCATATCACGGGGTTTGGATGCACCGACGAAGTTTGCACCAACTCTCGATGTGAGAAAGGGCAATGCACGGTACCGAAGAGGCTAGCAATGATGGAAGGGTGAGAGTGCGTATAATCCATGGATACTTATTGCAAAAGTCTATTAGCTATCGAAATAAAGTACTACACGCATGCTCCTAGGGGATAGATTGGTAGGAAAATACCATCGCTCGTCCCCGACCGCCACTCATAAGGAAGACAATCAATAAATAAATCATGCTCCGACTTCATCACATAACGGTTCACCATACGTGCATGCTACGGAAATCACAAACTTCAACACAAGTATTTCTTCAATCCACAACTACCCACTAGCATGACTCTAATATCACCATATTTATATCACAAAACTATAGAAAGGAATCAAACATATCACATTCATTGATCTACAAGTTTTATGTAGGATTTTATGACTAACCATGTGAATGACCAATTCCCGTCACCTCTCTAAATAGATATAAGTGAAGCAAGAGAGTTTAATTACTTCCAGAAAAGATATGCCCACGCTCTAACAAATATAAGTGAAGCAAAAGAGCATTCTACAAATGGCGGTTTTCTATGTGAAGAGAAACATGCAATCCAAACTTCAAATCATATAAGTGAAGCACATGAAGCATTCTATAAAGCCATACTCAAAAGATATAAGTGAAGTGCAAAGAGCATTCTATAAATCAACCATGCACTATCTCATACCAGCATGGTGCATAAAAGAAAAGTTAAAACTAAATGCAAAAGACGCTCCAAGATTTGCACATATCGCATGAACAAAACGAATCCAAAAACATACTGATACTTGTTGAAGAAAGATGGGATGCCTTCCGGGGCATCCCCAAGCTTAGATGCTTGAGTCTCCTTGAATATTTATTTGGGGTGCCTTGGGCATCCCCAAGCTTGAGCTCTTGTCTCTCCTCCTTCTCCTCACACCAAGACATCCTCAATCTTCAAACACTTCATCCACACAAAACTCAACAGAAAGCTCGGTAAGATCCGTTAGTATAATAAAGCAAATCACTACTCTAAGTACTGTTGCAAACCAATTCATATTTTGTTTTTGCATTGTAGCTACTGCAATATAACTTTTCCATGGCTTAATCCACTGATAGAAATCGATAGTTTCATCAAAACAAGCAAACTATGCATCAAAAACAGAATCTATCTTAAACAGGACAGTCTGTAGTAATCTGAACATTCACCATACTTCTGGTACTTAAAACATTATGAAAAATAGGAAAAATAAAAACTTTGTATATAAAGACAGTGCAAAAAGTTTCAGAACCATTCGATGTTCCAGTAAAAAATGTAAAATCGCGCACTACAACCAAAGTTTCTGTTTTGCACCGCACAAACCAACAAGCAATGTAAACATCCTAAAGGCAAATCTTGGCACATTATTTTTATTTTCAAACTTTATAAAAGCACACAACAGAAATAAATGACTCTCTAAAACTTTATAGAAGCACACAATTAAAGGTAGCAGGTGCATTAGATAAACCAAAAGGCATACGTCTATAAGCACAGGTTCCAAAAGGACAAGTAAAAGTAGTCTTTTCTTGATCAGGTTGAGATACAGGTATTTGTGAAAAACCAGAATATCCATCAAGGAAGCAAAAGTGTGTGTGCTTAGATAATCTTTCAAGCATTTGGTCAATAAAAGGCAAAGTGTAATGATCTTTTCTAGTAGCTTTATTTAATTTTCTAAAATCAATTACCATTCTATTGCCTGTAACAATTCTTTGTGGAATAAGTTCATTTTTATCATTAGGAACAATAGTAATACCTCCTTTCTTAGGGACACAATGAACAAGACTTACCCATCTACTATCAGCTATAGGATAGATTATACCTGCTTCCAGAAGTTTTAATATTTCCGTTCTTACCACTTCTTTCATCTTCGGATTTAACCGACGTTGGTGCTGAACAACTGTTTTAGCATCAGGTTCCATATTAATTTTGTGCTGACATAGATTGGGACTAATGCCCTTTAAATCATCAAGAGTATATCCAATAGCAGCTCGGTGCTTCCTTAGAACCTTCAATAATCTTTCTTCTTCATGTTCTGAAAGGTTAGCACTAATATTAACTGGACATATATATTTTTCATCAAGATAAGCATATTTAAAGTGTCTGGTAATTGTTTTAATTCAAACACAGGATCACCTTTAGGTGGAGGAGGACCTCCGAGAGTTTCAATAGGCAAATTGTGTTTAAGCAGAGGGCGTTGTTCAAAGAAAATATTATCTATTTCATTTCTTTCATGCATATGTAAATCATTTTCATGGTCTAGAAAGTATTGTTTTAAAGGATCGGTAGGTGGCACAGCAATAGAAGCAAGACTAATTAATTCATCCTTACTAGGCAATTCTTTTTCATGATGGTTTCTACTAAACTTGGAAAAATTAAACTCATGAGACTCACCACCAAAGCTAACACCCATAGTTTGTTTCTGGCAATCTATCCTGGCATTAACTGTGTTCAGGAAAGGGCTTCCAAAGATAATGGGACAGATGTCATCTTGCGGGGTACCAAGTACAAGAAAATCAGTAGGATATTTTATTTTCCCACACAAGACTTCAACATCTCTAATAACCCCACAAGGTGATATGGTGTCTCTATTAGCATATTTAATAGTAACATCTTGTTCACAAATGAACACGTCACCGTGTACCCTCAACGCCGGGGGTGATGCACCGCAGCTCATGTCGAAGGAGACCCATCCGGAAGTGCGGTACGCAGGCAATCCGGCGGGCGCTTTTGAGGACCCGAAACCTCACACGCCCGGGAGGGACCTTGTCTGGGTGCGTGGAGGCTATGGGCTGCCCTAGGTCGGCCTGACCGCCCCTAGGGCCTCGAGATTCGCCGCCCTGCAACAAGAAGAACAGACGAAGAACTAGGAAGAAGAAGAACTAGGGTTAAGGAGAAAAGATAAAAGATAAAAAGTGGTAGATGATTTGATCGATTGTGTGTTGTTCAATCGGCCGTCACCCCTTAGGTATATAAGAGGCGGCTGGACTTCCCGTGCAAGGATAATGTAGGATCAAAAGTATGTGTAGAGGGGGGATGATTAGACTACTTGACCAAATAAAAACTTAACCTTTTCCCAATTTTAGTTCTTGGCAGATTTTAGCTATTTTAGGACAAGTCAAGCAATCATCACATAATTCAAGCAATCATGCAAAGAGTATATTGGCAGCGGAAAGTAAAGCATGCAACTTGCAAGAATATAAAGGGAAGGGTTTGGAGATTTCAAACGCTATTGGAGACACAGATGTTTTTCCCGTGGTTCGGATAGGTGGTGCTATCCTACATCCACGTTGATGGAGACTTCAACCCACGAAGGGTAACGGTTGCGCGAGTCCACACAGGGCTCCACCCAAGGGCAACGGTTGCGCGAGTCCACGAAGGGCTCCACCCACGAAGGGTCCACGAAGAAGCAACCACCCACAAAGGGTCCACGAAGAAGCAACCTTGTCTATCCCACCATGGCCAACGCCCACGAAGGACTTGCCTCACTAGCGGTAGATCTTCACGAAGTAGGCGATCTCCTTGCCCTTACAAACTCCTTGGTTCAACTCCACAATCTTGTCGGAGGCTCCCAAGTGACACCTAGCCAATCTAGGAGACACCACTCTCCAAGAAGTAACAAATGGTGTGTAGGTAATGAACTCCTTGCTCTTGTGCTTCAAATGATAGTCTCCCCAACACTCAACTCTCTCTCATAGGATTTGGATTTGGTGGAAAGAAGATTTGAGTGGAAAGCAACTTGGGAAGGCTAGAGATCAAGATTCATATGGTAGGAATGGAATGTCTTGGTCTCAACACATGAGTAGGTGGTTTTCTCTCAGAACATATGAGTAGGAATGGTGTGTGTGTTCTGATGGCTCTCTCCTCGAATGAGAAGGAGGTGGAGGGGTATATATAGCCTCCACTCAAAATCGAACCGTTACACACAATTTACCAATCTCGGTGGGACCGAATCAGAAAACTCGGTCGGACCGAAATGGTAAACCTAGTGACCGTTAGGAATTTCGGTGGGACTGACATGCAACTCGGTAGGACCGATTCGGTTAGGGTTTGGGCATAACGTAATCTCGATGAGACCGATTACACAAACTCGGTGGGACCGAGTTTGGTAATTAGCTAACCAGAGAGTTGGTCAGGCAAACTCGGTGGGACCGATTTGCTCTTTCGGTGGGACCGAGTGGAACTCGGTGAGACCGAAAAGTTACAAAGGGGAAACACTGAGTTTACATTGCAATCTCGGTGGGACCGATTCGCTCTTTCGGTGGGACCGAAAAGTTACGAAAGGGAAACACAGAGTTTGCAACCCCATCTCGGTGTGACCGAGATCCTTATCGGTAGGACCGAATTGCTAGGGTTTGGCAGTGGCTAATGACAATTGAAACTCGGTGGCGCCGGATAGGAAAAATCGGTAGGACCAAGTTTGTCTTAGAGTTTAGGTCATATGTGGATATGGGAAAGTAGTTGAGGGTTTTGGAGCATATCATTAAGCACATGGAGCAAGAGGCTCATTAAGCAACACCTCATCCCTCCTTGATAGTATTGGATTTTCCTATGGACTCAATGTGATCTTGGATCACTAAAATATAAAAAGAAGAGTCTTGAGCTTTTGAGATTGAGCCAATCCATTGTCCTTAGCATTTTGAGGGTTCCACTTTCATATCCATGCCATGCCAATCATTGAGCTTTCCTGAAATAATTATCTTGGAATAGCATTAGCTCAGTGAGCTATATGTTGTTATGAATTACCAAAACCACCTAGGGATAGTTGCACTTTCAGATAAGTCTTGGATTCACGTCCAAAACCCTAGTCAAATTCGGATTGATTTTATCCAAACTTTCAAAAACTCTTCGGTTTAAACTGGCTGGACCTTGCGGGTAATTTTTGAGGTAGTAAACGACCTCAGATGGAAACGAGCCCAAAAGAAATCTTGAGTGTTTCGACGAGACAAACAACTTTCATGTTGAACGTTTGTTTTATCAGAGGTCATCTTGAGTGTCAATTCGCTCATGCAGAACATGCTATTATTCGCGCTACCCATCAGACAGGGTGTCTGGTGGTGCGCGCCACTTTTGGCTCGTGATAGGGCTGTATTCGGTGTTGGGGAACGTAGCAGAATTTTAAAATTTTCTACGCATCACCAAGATCAATCTATGGAGTCATGTAGCAAAGGGGGAGAGAGGAGTGCATCTACATACCTTGTAGATCGCGCGCGGAAGCGTTCAAGAGAACGGGGTTGATGGAGTCGTACTCGTCGTGATCCAAATCACCGATGACAAGTGCCGAACGGACAGCACCTCCGCATTCAACACACGTACGGTTGGGAAGATGTCTCCTCCTTCTTGATCCAGCAAGGGGGAAGGAGAGGTTGATGAAGATCCAGCAGCACGACGGTGTGGTGGTGGATGCAACAGGTTCCCGGCAGGGCTTCGCCAAGCGCAACCGGGGAGGAGAGGTGTTACGGCGGGAGAGGGAGGCGCCAAGAGCAAGGGTGCGGCTGCCCTCCCTCCCCCCTCTTTATATAGGGGCCTTGGGGGGGACGCCGGTCCTAGGAGATGGATCTCCAAGGGGGGGCGGCGGCCAAGGGGTGGCTTCCCCCCAAGCCAAGTGGGGGGCGCCCCTACCCCTAGGGTTTCCCAACCCTAGGCGTAGGGGAGGCCCAAGGGGGGCGCACCAGCCCACCAGGGGCTGGTTCCCCTCCCACTTCAGCCCATGGGGCCCTCCGGGATAGGTGGCCCCACCCGGTGGACCCCCGGGACCCTTCCGGTGGTCTCGGTACAATACCGGCGACCCCCGAAATCTTCCCGATGGCCGAAACTGGACTTCCTATATATAAATCTTTACCTTCGAACCATTCCGGAACTCCTCGTGACGTCCAGGATCTCATTCGGGACTCCGAACAACTTTCGGGTTACTGGATACTAATATCTCTACAACCCTAGCGTCACTGAACCTTAAGTGTGTAAACCCTACGGGTTCGGGAGACATGCAGACAGGACCGAGACGCCTCTCCGGTCAATAACCAACAATGGGATCTGGATACCCATGTTGGCTCCCACATGCTCTATGATGATCTCATCGGATGAACCACAATGTCGAGGATTCAATCAATCCGTATACAATTCCCTTTGTCAATCGATACGTTACTTGCCCGAGACTCGATCATCGGTATCCCAATACCTCGTTCAATCTCGTTAACGGCAAGTCACTTTACTCGTACTGTAATGCATGATCCCGTGATCAACCACTTGGTCACATTGAGCTCATTATGATGATGCATTATCGAGTGGGCCCAGAGATACCTCTCCGTCATACGGAGTGACAAATCCCAGTCTCGATTCGTGCCAACCCAACAGACACTTTCGGAGATACTTGTAATGTACCTTTATAGTCACCTAGTTACGTTGTGACGTTTGGCACACCCAAGGCACTCCTACGGCATCCGGGAGTTGCACAATCTCATGGTCTAAGGAAATGATACTTGACATTCAGAAAAGCTACAGCAAACAAATTACACGATCTTTGAGCTATGCTTAGGATTGGGTCTTGTCCATCACATCATTCTCCTAATGATCTGATCCCGTTATCAATGACATCCAATTTCCATAGTCAGGAAACCATGACTATCTTTTGATCAACAAGCTAGTCAACTAGAGGCTCACTAGGGACGTGTTGTGGTCTATGTATTCACACATGTATTACGATTTCCGGATAACACAATTATAGCATGAACAATAGACAATTATCATGAACAAAGAAATATAATAATAACCATTTTATTATTGCCTCTAGGGCATATTTCCAATAGTCTCCCACTTGCACTAGAGTCAATAGTCTAGTTACATTGTGATGAATCGAACACCCATGCAGTTCTGGTGTTGATCATGTTTTGCTCTAGGGAGAGGTTTAGTCAATGGATCTGCCACATTCAGGTCCATATGTACTTTACCAATCTCTATGTCTCCATTTTGAACACTTTCACGAATGGAGTTGAAGCGACGCTTGATATGCCTAGTCTTCCTATGAAATCTGGGCTCCTTGGCAAGGGCAATAGCTCCAGTGTTGTCACAAAATAGAGTCATCGGGCCCGACGCATTGGGTATGACTCCTAGGTCGGTAATGAACTCCTTCACCCAGACTACTTCTTGTGCTGCCTCCGAGGCTGCCATGTACTCCGCTTCACATGTAGATCCCGCCACAACGCTCTGCTTGCAACTGCACCAGCTTACTGCCCCACCATTTAAAATATACACGTATCCGGTTTGTGACTTAGAGTCATCCAGATATGTGTCGAAGCTAGCATCGACGTAACCCTTTACGACGAGCTCTTCGTCACCTCCATAAACGAGAAACATATCCTTAGTCCTTTTCAGGTACTGCGGGATATTCTTGACCACTGTCCAGTGTTCCATGCCGGGATTACTTTGGTACCTTCCTACCAAACTTACGGCAAGGTTTACATCAGGTCTGGTACACAACATAGCATACATGATAGACCCTATGGCCGAGGCATAGGGGACGACACTCATCTTTTCTCTATCTTCTGCCGTGGTCGGGCATTGGGCCGTGCTCAATCTCGTACCTTGCAATACAGGCAAGAACCCCTTCTTTGACTGATCCATTTTGAACTTCTTCAATATCTTGTCAAGGTACGTACTCTGTGCAAGACCAATGAGGCGTCTCGATCTATCTCTATAGATCTTGATGCCTAATATATAAGCAGCTTCTCCAAGGTCCTTCATTGAAAAACACTTGTTCAAGTAGGCCTTTATGCTTTCCAAGAATTCTATATCATTTCCCATCAACAGTATGTCATCCACATACAATATGAGAAATGCTACAGAGCTCCCACTCACTTTCTTGTAAATGCAGGCTTCTCCATAAGTCTGCGTAAACCCAAACGCTTTGATCATCTCATCAAAACGAATGTTCCAACTCCGAGATGCTTGCACCAGCCCATAAATCAAGCGTTGGAGCTTGCACACCTTGTTAGCATTCTTAGGATCGAGAAAACCTTCCGGCTGCATCATATACAATTCTTCTTTAAGGAAACCATTAAGGAATGCCGTTTTGACGTCCATTTGCCATATCTCATAATCATAGAATGCGACAATTGCTAACATGATTCGGACGGACTTCAGCTTCGCGACGGGTGAGAAAGTCTCATCGTAGTCAACCCCTTGAATTTGTCGATAACCCTTAGCGACAAGCCGAGCTTTATAGATGGTTACGTTACCATCCGCGTCTGTCTTCTTCTTAAAGATCCATTTATTTTCTATGGCTCGCCGATCATCGGGCAAATCATTAAAAGTCCATACTTCGTTTTCATACATGGATCCTATCTCGGATTTCATGGCTTCTAGCCATTTGTCGGAATCCGGGCCCGCCATCGCTTCTTCATAGTTCAAAGGTTCACCGTTGTCTAACAACATGATTTCCAAGACAGGGTTGCCGTACCACTCTGGTGCGGAACGTGTCCTCGTGGACCTACAAAGTTCAGTAGCAACTTGATCTGAAGTTTCATGATCATCATCATCAACTTCCTCTCTAGAAAGTGCAGGCACCTCAGGAACATATTCTTGAGCTGCGCCACTTACCAGTTCAAGAGGTAATACTTCATCAAGTTCTACTTTCCTCCCACTTATTTCTTTCGAGAGAAACTCTTTCTCTAGAAAGGACCCATTCTTGGCAACAAAGATCTTGCCTTCGGATCTGAGGTAGAAGGTATACCCAATAGTTTCTTTAGGGTATCCTATGAAGACGCATTTTTCCGATTTGGGTTCGAGCTTTTCAGGTTGATGTTTCTTGACATAAGCATCGCATCCCGAAACTTTTAGAAACGACAACTTAGGTTTCTTCCCAAACCATAATTCATACGGTGTCATCTCAACGGATTTCGACGGAGCCCTATTTAAAGTGAATGCGGCAGTCTCTAAAGCATAGCCCCAAAATGACAGCGGTAAATCGGTAAGAGACATCATAGATCGCACCATATCTAATAGAGTGCGATTACGACGTTCGGACACACCATTACGCTGAGGTGTTCCAGGCGGCGTGAGTTGTGAAACTATTCCACATTTTCTTAAGTGTGTGCCAAATTCGTGACTCAAGTATTCTCCCCCACGATCTGATCGCAAGAACTTGATTTTCCTGTCACGTTGATTCTCAACCTCACTCTAAAATTCCTTGAACTTTTCAAAGGTCTCAGACTTGTGTTTCATTATGTAGACATACCCATATCTACTCAAGTCATCAGTGAGGGTGAGAACATAATGATAGCCACCGCGAGCCTCAACACTCATTGGACCGCACACATCAGTATGTATGATTTCCAATAAGTTGGCTGCTCTCTCCATTGTTCCTGAGAACGGAGTCTTGGTCATTTTACCCATGAGGCATGGTTCGCACATGTCAAATGATTCGTAATCAAGAGACTCTAAAAGTCCATCTGCATGGAGCTTCTTCATGCGTTTGACACCTATGTGACCAAGGCGGCAGTGCCACAAGTATGTGGGACTATCATTATCAACCTTACATCTTTTGGTATTCACACTATGAATATGTGTAACATTATGCTCGAGATTCATTAAGAATAAACCATTCACCAACGGAGCATGACCATAAAACATATCTCTCATATAAATAGAACAACCATTATTCTCGGATTTAAATGAGTAGCCATCTCGAATTAAACGAGATCCTGATACAATGTTCATGCTCAAAGCTGGTACTAAATAACAATTATTGAGGTTTAAAACTAATCCCGTAGGTAAATGTAGAGGCAGCGTGCCGACGGAGATCACATCGACCTTGGAACCATTCCCGACGCGCATCGTCACATCGTCCTTCGCCAGTCTCCGTTTATTCCGCAGCTCCTACTTTGAGTTACAAATGTGAGCAACCGCACCGGTATCAAATACCCAGGAGGTACTACGAGTACTGGTAAGGTACACATCAATTACATGTATATCACATATACCTTTAGTGTTGCCGGCCTTCTTGTCCGCTAAGTATTTGGGGCAGTTCCGCTTCCAGTGACCACTTCCCTTGCAATAAAAACACTCAGTCTCAGGCTTGGGTCCATTCTTTGGCTTCTTCTCGGCAGCTTGCTTACCGGGCGTGGCAACTCCCTTGCCGTCCTTCTTGAAGTTCTTCTTACCCTTGCCTTTCTTGAACTTAGTGGTTTTATTCACCATCAACACTTGATGTTCCTTTTTGATTTCCACCTCTGCTGATTTCAGCATTGAATATACCTCAGGAATGGTCTTTTCCATCCTCTGCATATTAAAGTTCATCACAAAGCTCTTGTAGCTTGGTGGAAGCGACTGAAGGATTCTGTAAATGACCGCGTCATCCGGGAGATTAACTCCCAGCTGAGTCAAGCGGTTATGCAACCCAGACATTTTGAGTATGTGCTCACTGACAGAACTATTTTCCTCCATCTTACAGCTGAAGAACTTGTCGGAGACTTCATATCTCTCGACCCGGGCATGAGCTTGAAAAACCATTTTCAGCTCTTCGAACATCTCATATGCTCCGTGTCTCTCAAAACACTTTTGGAGCCCCGGTTCTAAGCTGTAAAGCATGCCGCATTGAATGAGGGAGTAATCATTAGCACGTGAGTGCCAAGCGTTCATAACATCTTGGTTCTCTGGGACAGGTGCGTCACCTAGCGGTGCTTCTAGGACATAATATTTCTTGGCAGCTATGAGGATGATCCTCAGGTTCCGGACCCAGTCCGTATAGTTTCTGCCATCGTCTTTCATCTTGGTTTTCTCTAGGAACGCGTTGAAATTGAGGACAACATGGGCCATTTGATCTACAAGACATATTGTAAAGATTTTAGACTAAGTTCATGATAATTAAGTTCATCTAATCAAATTATACAATGAACTCCCACTCAGATAGACATCCCTCCAGTCATCTAAGTGAAACATGATCCGAGTTAACTAGGCCGTGTCCGATCATCACGTGAGACGGACTAGTCAACATCGGTGAACATCTTCATGTTGATCGTATCTTCTATACGACTCATGCTCGACCTTTCGGTCTTCTGTGTTCTGAGGCCATGTCTGTACATGCTAGGCTCGTCATGTCAACCTAAGTGTATTGCGTGTGTAAATCTGGCTTACACCCGTTGTATTCGAACGTTAGAATCTATCACACCCGATCATCACGTGGTGCTTCGAAACAACGAACCTTCACAACGGTGCACAGTTAGGGGGAACACTTTCTTGAAATTATTACGAGGGATCATCTTATTTAAGCTACCGTCGTTCTAAGCAAATAAGATGTAAAACATGATAAACTTCACATGCAATCAAATAGTGACATGATATGGCCAATATCATTTGCTCCTTTTGATCTCCATCTTCGGGGCTCCATGATCATCGTTGTCACCGGCATGACACCATGATCTCCATCATCGTGTCTTCTTGAAGTTGTCTCGTCATCTATTACTTCTACTACTATAGCTAACGCTTTAGCAATAAAGTAAAGAAATTACATGACGTTTATGTTGACACGCAGGTCATAAATAAATAAATAAAGACAACTCCTATGGCTCCTGCCGGTTTTCATACTCATCGACATGCAAGTCGTGATTCCTATTACAAGAACATGATCAATCTCATACATCACATATATCATTCATCACATCCTTTTGGCCATATCACATCACAAAACACTTGCTGCAAAACAAGTTAGACGTCCTCTAATTGTTGTTGCAACTTTTTACGTGGCTGCTATAGGTTTCTAGTAAGAATGTTTCTTACCTACGCCAAAACCACAACGTGAATTGCCAATTTCTATTTACCCTTCATAAGGACCCTGTTCATCGAATCCGATCTGACTAAAGTGGGAGAGACAGACACCCGCCAGCCACCTTATGCAACTAGTGCATGTCAGTCGGTGGAACCAGTCTCACGTAAGCGTACGTGTAAGGTCGGTCTGGGCCGCTTCATCCCACAATGCCGCCGAATCAAGATAAGACTAGTAACGGCAAGATAATTGACAATATCGACGCCCACAACTGCTTTGTGTTCGACTCGTGCATAGAAACTACACATAGACCTAGTTCTGATACCACTGTTGGGGAACGTAGCAGAATTTTAAAATTTTCTATGCATCACCAAGATCAATCTATGGAGTCATCTAGCAACGAGGGAGAGAGGAGTGCATCTACATACCCTTGTAGATCGCGCGCGGAAGCGTTCAAGAGAACGGGGTTGATGGAGTCGTACTCGTCGTGATCCAAATCACCGATGACCAAGTGCCGAACGGACAGCACCTCCGCGTTCAACACACGTACGGTTGGGAAGACGTCTCCTCCTTCTTGATCCATCAAGGGGGAAGGAGAGGTTTATGAAGATCCAGCAGCACGACGGTGTGGTGGTGGATGCAGCAGGATCCCAGCAGGGCTTCGCCAAGCGCAAGCGGGGAGGAGAGGTGTTACGGAGGGAGAGGGAGGCGCCAAGAGCAAGGGTGCGGCTGCCCTCCCCCCCTCTTTATATAGGGGCCTTGGGGGGGACGCCGGCCCTAGGAGATGGATCTCCAAGGGGGGCGGCGGCCAAGGGGTGGCTTCCCCCCCCAAGCCAAGTGGGGGGCGCCCCCAACCCTAGGCGCAGGGGAGGCCCAAGGGGGGGGGTGCACCAGCCCACCAGGGGCTGGTTCCCCTCCCACTTCAGCCCATGGGGCCCTCCGGGATAGGTGGCCCCACCCGGTGGACCCCCGGGACCCTTCCGGTGGTCCCGGTACAATACCGGCGACCCCCGAAACCTTCCCGATGGCCGAAACTGGACTTCCTATATATAAATCTTTACCTCCGGACCATTCCGGAACTCCTCATGACGTCCGAGATCTCATCCGGGACTCCGAACAACTTTCGGGTTATTGCATACTAATATCTCTACAACCCTAGCGTCACCGAACCTTAAGTGTGTAGACCCTACGGGTTCAGGAGACATGCAGACATGACCGAGACGCCTCTCCGGTCAATAACCAACAACGGGATCTGGATACCCATGTTGCCTCCCACATGCTCTACAATGATCTCATAGAATGAACCACGATGTCGAGGATTCAATCAATCCGTATACAATTCCCTTTGTCAATCGGTACGTTACTTGCCCGAGACTCGATCGTCGGTATCCCAATACCTCGTTCAATCTCGTTACGGTCAAGTCACTTTACTCGTACCGTAATGCATGATCCCGTGATCAACCACTTGGTCACATTGAGCTCATTATGATGATGGATTACCGAGTGGGCCCAGAGATACCTCTCCGTCATACGGAGTGACAAATCCCAGTCTCGATTCGTGCCAACCCAACAGACACTTTCGGAGATACCTGTAATGTACCTTTATAGTCACCGAGTTATGTTGTGACGTTTGGCACACCCAAGGCACTCCTACGGTATCCGGGAGTTGCACAATCTCATGGTCTAAGGAAATGATACTTGACATTCGGAAAAGCTACAGCAAATGAACTACACGATCTTTGAGCTATGCTTAGGATTGGGTCTTGTCCATCACATCATTCTCCTAATGATGTGATCCCGTTATCAATGACATCCAATGTCCATAGTCAGGAAACCATGACTATCTTTTGATCAACGAGCTAGTCAACTAGAGGCTCACTAGGGACGTGTTGTGGTCTATGTATTCACATATGTATTACGATTTCCGGATAACACAATTATAGCATGAACAATAGACAATTATCATGAACAAAGAAATATAATAATAACCATTTTATTATTGCCTCTAGGGCATATTTCCAACATTCGGATGGTTTTAACTTTTGCATACGAACTCGGATTGGGACAATTTTTATATCAAAATCGACTGTTTCAACGAGACGAAGACAATTCATGTAGAAATTTTTCTCAAATGTGGCCATCTTGGGGGCGTAATTAGCTGAATAGTGTTCTGTATACAAAATCTCAGTACTTCGAACACAACTTCGGCCTTACAGATGAGACCGGATGGCTATGGCCCAAATATCAGAGTTTATCTTTTTGACGATATGGAACTTTCTCACTTTGAGCACTTTTGCATTTGAGGCATTCTTAATTATATTTTCAACCATGCCAAAATCTGGTGTCAACACATGCCCCCCTGTTTTTCGGCAAAACTTGCGTGTCAAAAAATAACTTGCAAAATGCTCTTTCTAAGGACGATGTCAACACTTCATCGGCCATTTGTACATGCTTAGGATGATAATTATATATCGCCATTTAGATTAGCAACAAAAGTGAAGCTAATCAAACATATTATGATTTGGTAATACCCTTTCATGATGTAAGAAATTATATTGCTTCCATGGATTAAAATAAGCCCATTGAGGGTAACCAATCATACCTGATGACAAATTCCATGGCATAGGCATCAACGACATTGTTGAATAAAATGGATAATGTGTGGACCGAAGATGTTGAAAACTTCGGCTTGGTCCTTCATAGTTTTCACTCTTTTCCTTCTTCACCTTTGCCGCACTCCTTGTAAAGGAAGCTTGGACATAATTCTTATTTTGAATACTTCCTTTGGGAACCCATGACATGTTTCTCTTTTAAAGTTCTTGTGCACTAAGCTTTTGCAACTTCTTCTTTTGCGAATACGACAAGCCGAGTGGGCACCCCGGCTATGATTTTGTTTGAAGTAATGGCAATTCTTGTTTTACCTTGTGCACTCTCAACTTCTTCCCTTCAGATTTGGCACTTGATTGACTTTCCCCATTGCCTTTTGTAGCCAATGTCAGCACTTTAATTGGCTCTTTTTCATTTGAGATCATATCTGAAGTGGGACTCTTACGACCATCCCTTTTGACGCGGTAGACTTGCTCAACCACCTCCTTATTCTTCCTTGTGCTCCGGGCCGACTCTTTTTTATTGAAACGGTCTTGAACATATGACTGCTCATTGAACGTTGGTCTTCTTGGAGCTGCATAATATTGACGAGATGGTTTACAATAATATGGAGAATGTGCCCTTGTATCATACTTGTCCCATGATGGATATGGATTTACGTGAGCATAGGGAGGCATCCATGACATTGGCATTGGTGGCCCAAAATAAGGATATGAACAAGTTGCATTCAAATTCTCTTCTTGCCAATATCGATCCTTGGATTTGCGCCTAGGGGGTGATCTTGATGCTTTCGCATTAGTTGGCTGATAAGCACTGTTCTTCTCACTTATCTTCTGATATTTTTCCAATAGTTGCGCGAAAGTGACTTTCGGCTTTTTACCTTTGTGCTTACGTCGTTCTTTGTTTTCTTTGGTTGTGCTTGTACCAATCTTTGGATATTCTTGATGCCCCCCAGTCCTTGTTCATTATGCTCTTCAACAACTTCTTTACTTGAAAGCTTGATCCCATCACCTTCGGTTTTTACCTTCTCTTTAAATGGATCAGCTTGAATCAGCCGATGCAAAAACCTTTTACCATCGGGACCAATTAGAATAGACTCGTCATCTCTTGGTGTCTCAACAAATTTTAATCGTCCTTTATCAATGGCCGATTTAACTATTTGACGAAACATGTTGCAATCCTCAATACTATGCTTGAACGAATCATGCAACTTACAATAAATTCGTCCTTGGATAGATGGCTTGACATGGTGATCAAGAATTCTAATGTAATTATTTTTCAACAACAAATCAAAGATTTGATCACACATGTTTGAATCGAAGGTATACATTTTGTTTTCTAGCCGATCTTGGTGTGTGAACGGCTTTGGAGGTAATCAAATGAATGGTTCAGATTTAGAATCTCCCCATTCGGCTATGCATTGTGTTTTGCACCCTATCTCTGATGTATTTGGATAAAATATTATATTAGCATCGGATTTCTCAAAAGAATTTGATCTTGGCTTTAAATTTCTGTAATGAAAATATTTCGAATACACATGTCTCAATTGAGACCAAGTGCAAGCCAAGTATGAAACAAGCAAAGCTACCCAATTGGATATGAAATTCTGATAAAGCAATGGGGAAAACTTTGGCTGCAATAATAGGTCACTATTGGTCTTTATAAATGGCACAATAAATTAACCGATATGTTCTATAACAGTTTTATTGCTAACAAGTAAATTTACCTTCTTCATTGGTCTTTCAAAATTACTCATGAGAATTTCTCTTATAGAAGCATCAACAATAAAGTTGCGACCAAATCGGAAGATATGTAAATCACATGCTAGACATATCTTTTCAAACATGTTGGGAGAGCATGATGGTTGTGTTACTTGAACGATATGTTTTTCCTCTTTCAAATAGCTCCCCAACACCTTCTCATCCTGTTTTTCTAGAATAAATTCGGCATACGTAATATTTGATTCAGTCTTTTCAAAAGCCGAATTAACTTTTTTTACTCGTATCACCGCCTTTTTTGATAATTCTATCCACACCCACGTAACATCCCAAATTTTCAATTTGGAATGTTATACATAGATCATTCATGCATATCATATTTTATTGCATTTTGTTTTGCGATCCAAAAAATCCTAAGCAACTCAAGACCCACGGAGAGAGTTGGGGATTTCATGATTTTCATATTTGAATTTTTCATCAAATATTGGAACGGGGATCATTTTCGGTTTTAATTATTTTTCTCTCTGGAAATATTTCAAATTAAAATATATGAAAGGAGATAAAGTGGCTTCTCCAAAATAAATGAAACATTGGAGGAAAAATATTAAAATCAAATAAATACATTTTATTTGGATTTTATTGCTATTTTATTTGAATTAGAAAAAAACATGCATATTTCAAAATTCATTTTTAGGCCAAGAAAATGTTCACTTTGTTTCAAATATTCTATTTAAACGGTGAAAAATTGTTTTGGTATTATTAGATTTTTATTTTATTTTCTAGGAATTTTCCAGCGAAATTTGTTTAAAAAAAGTCAACAAGCAACTTGGCCGAAGGCCCAGCAGAGCCAGGCCGGCCCGCACGCGCCACCGCCTCCGCCGCCATGCCCGAGTCCGGCCGGGACACGGGCAAGCCACCGTCACCGCTCGGGACTCCTCCCGAGGCCGAGCCCCCCCTCCTCAAATAGTGTCGCCGCACCCATTGGACCCCAAGTCGCCACCCCTCACCGCAGTGCCCCCGCCACAAACCCCGCCGCCCAAGTCGCGCCGCCGCAAACCCCGCCGCCTTGCGCCGCCGCCCGCCACCGCTGCCGCCAAGAACCCTGCCGCCTCGCCTCGCCGCGCTACCCGCGCAAGCCTGCCGGAGCCGCCGCCATTCGCTGGATCTCGCCGGAATCCGACACTCGGTTTTTTCAGTTTAGGTAAAACCGATCGATTTTTCTTTAGAAACCCTAGATGTGTTTTTTTATTTTGTTCGGTTCGGTTTTCTCGGTTTAGTTAATTAGCGAACGTTCGTCTGTTTGTTCATTTTAACGAACACTGTTCGTGAGTTAACCGCAGACATCAAACGTTCGTTCGTTAGCCTGTTCGTCTCATTTTATTTTCCAGGGTTTTTCCACGATTATTTTTGAACACGATTTCTGCCCTGATCTTCATTTTAGTTTATCTTTTCGCTCATTTATCCAAATCAGGTGAAGCAAGCGCCTAGATCTTCGTCTCGAAGCCCTCTTTCGGTTTAACCAACTTGAACAAGATTTTGATATAGTAGAATTTGACCTTTTGGCCATAATGTAGCCAGGTTAGGCCCGTGCGAGCCTCCTCCTCTTTCCCATGCTCTTCCATGTGCTCTACGTCCTCGGGTCCCGGTCCTCGAGCGAGCTCAGCCGCCGCTGGTTGATACGTCTTCGTCGTATCTATAATTTTTGATTGTTCCATGCCAATATTCTACAACTTTCATATACTTTTGGCAACTTTTTATACTACTTTTTGGGACTAACATATCGATACAGTGCCAAGTGGCAGTTCCTTTTTGTTGCATGTTTTTTGTTTCACAGAAAATCCATATCAAACAGAGTCCAAACGAGATAAAAATGGATGGAGAATATTTTTGGAATATTTTTGGATAAAAACGGACGGAGAATATTTTTGGAAATCAACGCGAGATGGTGCCCGAGGGAGCCACGAGGCAGGGGGGCGCCTGCCCCCTTGGGCACGCCCCTGACCCTCGTGCCCCCCCGTAAGGCGGTTACTGCTCTTCTTTGGCCGCAAGAAAGCTAATTTTCGGAAAAAATCGGAGCGAAGGTTTCAATCCAATCGGAGTTACGGATCGCCAGATATATAAGAAACGGTGAAAGGGCAGAATTCCAAAACGCAGAAACAGAGAGAGACAGAGAGACAGATCCGATCTCGGAGGGGCTCTCGCCCCTCCCACACCATGGAGACCATGGACTAGAGGGGAAACCCTTCTCCCATCTAGGGAGAAGGTCAAGGAAGAAGAAGAAGGGGCGCTCTCTCCCCCTCTCTCCCGGTGGCGCCGGAACACCGCCGGGGCCATCATTGTGTGACGGCGATCTACACCAACACCTCTGTCATCTTCACCAACATCTCCATCACCTTCCCCCATCTATCTACAGTGTTCCACTCTCCCGCAACCCTCTGTACCCTCTACTTGAACATGGTGCTTTATGCTTCATATTATTATCCAAGGATGTGTTGCCATCCTATGATGTCTGAGTAGATTTTCATTATCCTATCGGTGATTGTTGAATTACTATGATTGATTTAATTAGCTTGTGGTTATGTTGCTGTCCTTTGGTGCCCATCATATGAGTGCGTGCGTGGATCACACCATAGGGTTAGTTGTATGTTGATAGGATTATGTATTGGAGGGCAAGAGTGACAGAAGCTTCAACCTAGCATAGAAATTGATGCATACGGGATTGAAGGGGGACCAATATATCTTAATGCTATGGTTGGGTTTTACCTTAATGAACGTTAGTAGTTGCAAATGCTTGCTAATAGTTCCAATCATAAGTGCATAGAATTCCAAGTCAGGGATGGCATGCTAGCAGTGGCCTCTCCCACATAAAACTTGCTATCGGTCCAGTAAAGTAGTCAATTGCTTAGGGACAATTTCGCAACTCCTACCACCACTTTTCCAGACTCGCTATACTAACTTTATTGCTTCTTTACCTAAACAGCCCCTATTTTTTATTTACGCGCTCTTTATTATCTTGCAAACCTATCCAAAAACACCTACAAAGTACTTCTAGTTTCATACTTGTTCTAGGTAAAGCCAACGTCAAGAGTGCGTAGAGTTGTATCGGTGGTCGATAGAACTTTAGGGAATATTTGTTCTACCTTTAGCTTCTCATTGGGTTCGACACTCTTACTTATCGAAAGAGGCTACAATTGATCCCCTATACTTGTGGGTTATCACGACCTTTTTCTGGCGCTGTTGCCGGGGAGTTATAGCGTGGGGTGAATATTCTCGTGTGTGCTTGTTTTCTTTATCACTAAGTAGTTTTTATTTTTTTCTCTTGGTTTCTATCTTTAGTTATGGGTAGAAAACACGAAATACCAAAAAAAATTAGTTGTACCTACTACACCAATGGTTAAAGAACCACCCAAAATCTATCACACTCCTGAAGCTTTTTACTTGGATCATCTTCGATCCCTTTGTGCTCGTGCTGAAACCCCAACTAGCTTAGTTGAGGGTAAATCTTTAGATGATCATGCTTGTTATGTGCGACACCGCTTATCTCAAAAGGGGGAACTTTTACTAGATCAAATTCATCGTTTGAAGTGCTATGCTTGGAATTTATGTGAAATATATGATGTTACTTGTTCTGAAAATCCTAAGAAACACCTTCCCTACCAATGTGAGTTTAGCGATAATGGAATCGTATCTTCGTATGCTAAGGGTGTTTATAATTACTATGATGTTCAACAAATTGAAGAATTTGTTGCTTTTAAGGGTGCTTACGAAATTGCTTATTTGATTGAAAAGTATGATTCTATTCTTTACAAATCTGAAAATTTTGCCATACTTAAATATTGTTATGATAATTATGCTTCTAATGCCTATGTTAAACCATATATTGAGGACTCCTCCGCTGTCCAAGAAGAGACTAATATTTTGTAGGAGTCTATGGAAGAAGAAATTAATGACATTGTGAGCTCATTGGATGAAAAAGATGAGGAGGAGAGTGAAGTACAAAAGGAGGAAGAGTGGATTGATCACCCGTGCCCACCTTCTAATGAGAGTAACTCTTCAACTCATACATTTTTTAATTTCCCTTCGTGCTTACCAAAGGATGAATGCTATGATGACTACTATGATCCCGTTGATTCTCTTGAAATATCCCTTTTTGATGATGCTTGCTATGCTTGTGGCCAAGATGCCAATATGAATTATGCTTATGGAGATGAACTTTCTATAGTTCCTTATGTTAAACATGAAATTGTTGCTATTGCACCCACGCATGATAGTCCTATTATCTTTTTTAATTCTCCCGACTACACTATATCGGAAAAGTTTACCCTTATTAAGGATTATATTGATGGGTTGCGTTTTACTATTACACATGATGATTTTGATAGATATAATATGCATGTGCTTGCTGCTCCTACTTGCAATTATTATGAGAGAGGAACTACATCTCCGCCTCTTTATGTTTCTAACACAAAAAGCTGCAACAAACTGTTTATACTATGCATTGGCCTTTACTTTGTGTGCATGAATTGTTCTTTTATGACATGCCGATGCATAGGAAGAGAGTTAGACTTCGTCATTACATGATATATGTTACTTTGTGCTCACTACTAAATTACAAATCATTGTTAATTAAAATTGGCTTTGATATACCTTGGGATCCGGGTGGATCCATTACTTGAGCACTACATGCCTAGCTTAATGGCTTTAAAGAAAGCGCTGCCAGGGAGACAACCCGGAAGTTCTAGATAGTCATTTATTTCTGTTGTGTGCTCTTATAAAGTTTAAAAACAAAAATAATGTGCCAAGGTTTGCCTTTAGGAGTTTTAGATTACTTGTTGATTTGTACGGTGCAGGACATAAACTTTTCCTGTAGTGCGCGATTTTACATTTTTTACTGGAATGTCAAATGGTTCTGAAACTTTTTGCAATGTCTTTATATACAAATTTTTTATTTTTATTAATTTTTGTAGAATTTTGGAGTACCATAAGTATGGTGAATGTTCATATTACTACAGACTCTCCTGTTTAAGACAGATTCTGTTTTTGATGCATAGTTTGCTTGTTTTGATGAAACTATCAATTCCTATCAGTGGATTAAGCCATGGAAAAGTTATATTACAGTATCTATAATGCAAAAACAAAATATGAATTGGTTTTCAACAGTACTTAGAGTAGTGAATTTCTTTATTATACTAACGGATCTTACCGAGCTTTCTGTTGAGTTTTGTGTGGATGAAGTGTTCGAAGATCCAGGAGGTCTCGATATGAGGATAAGGAGGAGAGACAAGAGCTCAATCTTGGGGATTCCCAAGGCACCCTAAGTAAATATTCAAGGATACTCAAGCTTCTAAGCTTGGGGATGCCCTGGAAGGCATCCCATCTTTCTTCAACAAGTATCGGTATGTTTTCGGATTCGTTTCGTTCATGCGATATGTGCAATCTTGGAGCGTCCTTTGCATTTTGTTTTCACTTTTCTTTTATGCACCATGCTGGTATGATATAGTCCTTGGTTGATTTATAGAATGCTCATTGCACTTCACTTATATCTTTTGAGTATTGCTTTATAGAATGCTTCATGTGCTTCGCTTATATCATTTGAAGTTTGAATTGCCTATTTCTCTTCACATAAAAAACCACCATTTGTAGAATGCTCTTTTTCTTCACTTATATTTGTTAGAGAGTGGGTATATATTTTGTAGAAAGAATTAAACTCTCCTGCTTCACTTATATCTATTTAGAGAGATGACAGTAATTGGTCATTCACATGGTTAGTCATAAAATCCTACATAAAAGTTGTAGATCACTGAATATGATATGTTTGATTCCTTGCAATAGTTTTGCGATATAAAGGTGGTGATATTAGAGTCGTGATAGTTGAGTAATTGTGAAATTTAGAAATACTTGTGTTGAGGTTTGCAAGTCCCGTAGCATGCACGTATGGTGAACCGTTATGTAACGAAGTTGGAGCACAAGGTATTTATTGACTGTCTTCCTTATGAGTGGCGGTCGGGGATGAGCGATGGTCTTTTCCTACCAATATATCCCCCTAGGGGCATGCGTAGTAGTACTTTTCTTCGAGGGCTAGTAAACTTTTGCAATAAGTATATGAGTTCTTTATGACTAATGTGAGTCCATGGATTATACGCACTCTCACCCTTCCATCATTGCTAGCCTTTTCTGTACTGTGCATTGCCCTTTCTCACCTCGAGAGTTGGTGCAAACTTCGCCGGTGCATCCAAACCCCGTGATATGATACGCTCTATCACACATAAACCTCCTTATATCTTCCTCAAAACAGACACCATACCTACCTATCATGGCATTTCCATAGCCATTCCGAGATATATTGCCATGCAACTTCCATCATCATCATATACATGACTTGAGCATTTATTGTCATATTGCTTTGCATGATCGTAAGATAGCTAGCATGATGTTTTCATGGCTTGTCCGTTTTTTGATGTCATTGCTATGCTAGATCATTTCACATCCTGGTACACTGCCACAGGCATTCACATAGAGTCATATCTTTGTTCTAGATATCGAGTTGTAAATTGAGTTGTAAGTAAATAAAAGTGTGATGATCATCATTATTAGAGCATTGTCCCAGTGAGGAAAGGATGATGGAGACTATGATTCCCCCACAAGTCCGGATGAGACTCCAGACGAAAGAAAAAAAAGAAAAAAAGAGAAAGGCCAAAAAAAGAGGAGGCCCAAAAAATGAGAGAAAAAGAGAGAAGGGACAATGCTACTATCCTTTTACCACACTCATGCTTCAGAGTAGCACCATGTTATTCATATAGAGAGTCTCTTGAGTTATCACTTTCATGTACTAGTGGGAATTTTCATTATAGAACTTGGCTTGTATATTCCGATGATAGGCTTCCTAAATTGCCCGAGGTCTTCATGAGCAAGCAAGTTGGATGCACACCCACTTAGTTTCCAGTTTGTGCTTGCATACACTTATAGCTCTTAGTGCATCCGTTGTATGGCAATCCCTACTCCTCACATTGACATCAATTGATGGGCATCTCCATAGCCCGTTGATTAGCCGCGTCGATGTGAGACTTTCTCCTTTTCTTGTCTTCTCACACAAACCTCCATCATCATATTCCATTCCACCCATAGTGCTATGTCCATGGCTTGCGCTCATATATTGCGTGAGGGTTGAAAAGGCTGAAGCGCATTAAAAAGTATGAACCAATTGCTTGGCTTGTCATCGGGGTTGTGCATGATTTGAATGCTTAGTGTGGTTAAGATGGAGCATAGCCAGATTATATGATTTTGCAGGGATGAGCTTTCTTTGGCCATGTTATTTTGATAAGACATAATTGCTAGGTTAGTATGCTTGAAGTATTATTGTCTTAATGTCAAATGATAGACTATTGCTTTGAATCACTCGGGTCTTAATATTTATGCCATGATTAGATTACATGATCAAGATTATGCTAGGTAGCATTCCACATAAAAATTATCTTTTTTATCATTTACCTACTCGAGGACGAGCATGAATTAAGCTTGGGGATGCTGATACGTCTCCGTCGTATCTATAATTTTTGATTGTTTCATGCCAACATTCTACAACTTTCATATACTTTTGGCAACTTTTGATACTATTTTTTGGGACTAACATATTGATCTAGTGCCTAGTGCCAATTCCTGTTTGTTGCATGTTTTTTGTTTCGCAGAAAATCCATATCAAACGGAGTACAAATGGGATAAAAACGGACGGAGAATATTTTTGGAATATATGTGATATATGGGAAGAAATCAACGCCAGACGGTGCCCGAGGGAGCCACGAGCCAGGGGGCGCGCCTGCCCCCTGGGCGCCCCACTGACCCTCGTGGGCCCCCGTAAGGCGGTTACTGCTCTTCTTTGTTCGCAAGAAAGCTAATTTTCAGGAAAAAAATCGGAGCAAAGGTTTCAATCCAATCGGAGTTACGGATCTCCGGATATATAAGAAATGGTGAAAGGGCATAATTCCAGAACGCAGAAACAGAGAGAGACAGAGAGACAGATCCAATCTCGGAGGGGCTCTCACCCCTCCCACGCCATGGAGACCATGGACCAGAGGGGAAACCCTTCTCCCATCTAGGGAGAAGGTCAACGAAGAAGAAGAAGGGGGCTCTCTCCCCCTCTCTCCCGGTGGCGCCGGAACACCGCCGGGGCCATCATCGTGTGACGACGATCTACACCAACACCGCCATCATCTTCACCAACATCTCCATCACCTTCCCCCATCTATCTATAGTGGTCCACTCTCCCGCAACCCGCTGTACCCTGCACTTGAACATGGTGCTTTATGCTTCATATTATTATCCAATGATGTGTTGCCATCCTATGATGTCTGACTAGATTTTCGTTGTCCTATCAGTGATTGGTGAATTACTATGATTGATTTAATTCGCTTGTGGTTATTTTGCCGTCCTTTGGTGCCCATCAATGAGCGCACGCGTGGATCACACCATAGGGTTAGTTGTATGTTGATAGGACTATGTATTGGAGGGCACGAGTGACAGAAGCTTCAACCTAGCATAGAAATTGATGCATACGGGATTGAAGGGGGACCAATATATCTTAATGCTATGGTTGGGTTTTACCTTAATGAACGTTAGTAGTTTCGGATGCTTGCTAATAGTTCCAATCATAAGTGCATAGAATTCCAAGTCAGGGATGACATGCTAGCAGTGGCCTCTCCCACATAAAACTTGCTATCGGTCTAGTAAAGTAGTCAATTGCTTAGGGACAATTTCGCAACTCCTACCACCACTTTTCCACACTCGCTGTACTAACTTTATTGCTTCTTTACCTAAACAGCCCCTACTTTTTATTTACGCACTCTTTATTATCTTGCAAACCTATCCAAAAACACCTACAAAGTACTTCTAGTTTCATACTTGTTCTAGGTAAAGAGAACGTCAAGCGTGCGTAGAGTTGTATCGATGGTCGATAGAACTTAAGGGAATATTTGTTCTACCTTTAGCTCCTTGTTGGGTTCGACACTCTTACTTATCGAAAGAGGCTACAATTGATCCCCTATACTTGTGGGTTATCAAGACTGGTATGCCAGGTCGCGATGCCGTGGTAAAGGCCAGGGGGTGAGGGCTGGAGAGCTAGTAAGAGCTCCTGAGTCGCGATGCTCAGGAGCCCCCCCTTTAACGCGCAAGAAAATTGCATGGGAAAATAAGGAGCCCGCGGTACCGCTTGATGTCGCCCTCAGGAGGTTCCTGCAGGTTAGCACGAAGAAGGGTACAAATTGCAACCACGCTTGTCGGCCTGCCACTGGTCGTTACGCGAGAAGATGAAAGCACCAAGGGCATGGTGAGGTGACGTGCGCGGGCGTGCCGCGAGCGAAAGCTCGACCACTCAGATTTGTCAGTGTTGCAGGGACGGACCCAAGCCCAAGCGCCGTGCCAGCATGAGTATCCCCCGCTGCGGGATGAGCAAGGGGCCGATCAGCGACGCGGGCGGCCGCGACGAGTGGCAATCAAGCAAGGGATGACTATAAATAACTCATGCATGGGAACCAGCTAGCTTAGATAGATGCAAGAACGATACATGCCACTGGGACGGACCCGAGCAGCCTGGGGATGATGCAGCCCGAGGGGCGCCCCAAGTAGGGTAAGCTAAAAATGCGGAAGGATACATGCCGCAGGGACAGGCCCATGCGACCTGGGCATAATGAAGCCCCAGAGGTGCTCCCAGCTGAATGAACTTTTAAAATATCACCTGGTTCCGTTGTCGAAGGGTTGTTGGAGTAGCTGATGATGCGTGCCGAAGAGTCGCTCCTCACGAGCCACCAAGGCCCTGAGCCTCGGGAGGCTCTAGGGGCTCATGTGGTTCCCTGAGGACCGTCACCATCTCCACCAGGACTGCGTGGTGCCTGGCCTCCTGAGCTACCAGGATGCTCTGTAGATGCCGCTGGTAGGTGACAGCCACATTCAGCAAGCCAAACAACATGCGAACATAGCTGTGAGGTGGACCCTCGCACCGCCCAACGCGCGAAGGCCAGAAGCACTCCTGAGATGCGGTCCTATTGAGCCATGTGATGTCGACGTAGACGCGCAGCCCGCCATCCTCGCCTGGATGGGGAGCTGCATCGGGTGGGCGGCGGTCGCTGCATGTGGTCCTTGATTCTTGAAGCTCCTAGATTGCCTGGGTGATGAACTCCTGAGCACCTGGCGTCCTCGCCTTGTGCCCTCTTGAGGGAAACGTGCCACAAAGCATGCCTCCATGTGGTGCCCGAGCGCCTCCCTCGTGATGTTGGCCAGGTTTGAGGCTCTCCAGAAGAGAGCCCCCAAACCTCGCCCGAGGAGGGCGCCGGGCGCGCCTTCCTATGCGAGGGAGGGAGGCGCCCCCGGTGCGGGCGCTGATCCTGAGGCGGTGCCACTAGAGACACTGCCACCTGAGGCCATGTGCGGAGTAGCTTCTTCTTCTTCTTGGGGATGGCCTCAGGAGGGTACTGCGTGCCCTCGCTGTCTGGGTCTTTGATTGCCGCGGCTTGTAAGGCGCGCTTGAGGGAGCACACCGCATCTCTTTCTTCACAGGGGACTGTGATGATTCCGCTGCTTCCTGGCATCTTGAGGACGTTGTAGCCATGGTGGGTCACTACCATGAACTTGGCTAATGCTGGGTACCCGAGGATGGCATTGTAGGGCAGACGGATGTGGGCGACGTCGAAGTCGATGAGCTCAGTGTGGTAGTTGTCGCGCTGGCCGAAGGTGACAGGGAGACAAACTTGCCCTATCAGGGTGGTGGACAGGGGCGTACCGATGTTGGGCCAGGGGGTGTCACAGGACACTGGGTAGAAAAACGAGCGAGGCGACGAGGGCGAGCTAAATCGATCAACCACCCCTAAAAAGCTAAATCAATCGACCAGGCTCTCATCTAATTATTTCTCAACCCTAAAAAATCTAATTATTTCTAAAACATCACTCATCTAATTCTAGAAAAAAGGCTCTCATCTAAAACAAACAATTTCTCAAAAAAATCTAAAACAAACAAAAAATTTCATACGCCTCCCCGTGTCGCTCGAAATAAAATTAATCCATCGCCTGGCTCGGCACTCAGGTCGCCATATTCACTTTGGCACCACCGTCCCCAAATCTTGTCGAGTGGCCAAAGTAGCGGAGGAAATGTAAGGTAAATCATAAGAAGTACGGACCCCAATGCGATGTGTTTGTTCTAGATTGCAATTCTTGTTCCTCAAACCCTTGAGGATTAGGGCAAGGACTCTTAATTGTGTTAATGGTTGAATCATTGAATTAATTATAAAAACAATTGCATGAAATATTCAAAATTAATTTACAAATACGAGGTCAGATCACAATCCTTGAAGGTGATCAACATTTGTGCTGGACGATTCTTGCAAGACTAGACGCACCAAAGTAAGATTACTTTTACAACCGTGCAATTCAAGTATTAACCCGCGAAAAAACCAAGTATTAGATACATATTCTTTCATGGTTTAATCTTCTCTGCCCAAATATAAATTATCAAGTGCAAATATCAAATAATAACTATCAAAATTACATGTCGTAGAAGGAAGCATTTCTAAAGAAAAGCAAGAGTGATCAATGAATGATTAAAATTCTGATCGGTTTTAAATATAATGTTGTAGAAATGCATTAATATATACTTTTATTTAATATGGTATGCCTATTTTATTGTACATGGGACACCGAGTAAGTTTTGTCCTAGGTCCGTGATACGTCTCCAACGTATCTATAATTTTTGATTGCTCCATGCTATTATATTATCTATTTTGGATGTTAATGGGCTTTATTTTACACTTTTATATCATTTTTGGGACTAACCTACTAACAGGAGGCCGAGCCCAAATTGCTGTTTTTTGCCTATTTTAGGGTTTCGAAGAAAAGGAATATCAAACGGAGTCCAAACGGAATGAAACCTTCGGGAACATGATTTTCTCAACAAACGTGATCGAGGAGACTTGGAGTGTGTGTCAAGAAACAATCGAGGAGGGCACGAGGCAGGGGGGCGCGCCTACCCCCCTGGGCGCGCCCTCCACTCTCGTGGGCCCCTCGTTGCTCCACCGACGTACTTCTTCCTCCTTATATATATCCACGTACCCCCCAAACATCCAGGGGTACCACGAAAACCTAATTCCACTGCCGAACCTTCTGTACCTGAGAGATCCCATCTCGGGGCCTTTTCCGGAGCTCCACCGGAGGGGGCATTGATCACGGAGGGCCTCTACATCAACTCCATGGCCTCTCCAGTGATATGTGAGTAGTTTACTTTAGACCTTTGGGTCCATGGTTATTAGCTAAATGGCTTCTTCTCTCTCCTGGGATCTCAATACAAAGTTCTCCTGTGTCGGCGTTCTGGGAACGGGGGTCCCCAGACTTGCCTGCCTGCGGCCTGCGGCATGGCTCAAAGGGGGGCCCAGCGTGGCCCATCTTCACCAACACAAACCCAAGACCCTCGCGAGGGGCCAAGCCTCGCGGGGCGGACGATGCGGAGCTTCCTCAGGCGCGGCCTCGTCAGGATGGCTCATGAGGAGGCGGAGAGATCAAGGCGGGGTACCTCACGAGGTGCCCGTGACGCAAGCCATGACGACCGGGGGCGCCGGGCGGGTGCCAGCCCGCACAGTGTCCTCCCTTCCTCTTTGGTGCAAAGGGGGCAAGTGCAGCCGCGGAGTACCAAGGCATCAGGCAAAGGTTGCCGTTTTGGTGCAACGAGACCAAGACCAGGAGGACTATGAGACGAAGGTCACCGTGGAGCCCAAGACGGCGTCATCACCAGAGCTTTGCGCAGGCGAAGACTACTTTTGTCAGGATAGTTGATACTAGCTGTCCCCCTTCAAATTAGCCCACCATTGTTGGCTCCCTTCCCGCTCGATATTTGGGAAGAGGACCAGGGCATCTATAAATAGGATCAGCCACCCACAGAGGAGAGGAGGAGAGCGAGCCGGAGGAATCGAAAGATAGAGAAGAGAGAGAGAGAGGGAGAGAAAGAAAGGTGACTGAGCTCCTCCCAGCAGTTCATCGCCCCAGCTAAGAACAGACCCTCGCGAGGCTGTTCTTCCTTGTATTGTTCATCATCATCAGCCCAAGAGGCAATCCACCATACCACACACTGGAGTAGGGTATTACACCACAACGGTGGCCCGAACCAGTATAAACCCTGTGTCTCTTGCATTGTTCTTTCCTTAGTTCAGATCCTAGCAAAGCGGAGGGGTGCAGGAAGGTAGGAGGCGTAATCTCCGTGCGCACCCTAGTGTTCGAACCTCAAGGGTCTGCCGGAACCCGAAATCCGACATTTGGCGCGCCAGGTAGGGGTGCGCCGGAATCCACCTTCTACCGCTTTCCGCCCCGTCGCGTCGTCATCACCATGTCCGGCGACCAGACGGGCAACCCAGATTTGTGGGCGGTGTGGCCCGCCCGCGCAGGGCCGCTTGCCTCGGGCGACCCCATGCCCCAGGCAGCTCGCGGTCCGCAGAGCGCTGCGGGCCGCGGGCGACGCGGACAGGCACCGACAGCTCTCACACTGCGGCAGGTGCAGTCGGCAGCAAGGGCCTCCAATCACACCGCGACCACGACACCGTACACCCGCAGGGAGCAGGCGAACTCGAGGGCCGCGCTCATAGTGGCCCGAGAGCTGCTGCAGTGCAGGCTGCTGGAGGGCGGCCACGACGTGCTGCTGGAGCGAGTGGCAGAGCTCCTGGGCTTCACCGCCTCGGGGGCTCACCCCTTCTCCACCCAGCTCCCATCTCAGGCCCAGGGCGGCCCGCGCGGGGGCTCTGCGCGCGCCCGCGGGCTCCAAGGCTACTCCAACGCCAGCGAAGCTGTCAGCGCCGGACCGGCGGCGGCGCTGCCCCCGCTCTCGGTCCACGAAGAAGAAGGACTCGACACGACCCGCGACCCCAGTGGACAGCCGCGCTGCCACCCCACGGTGGGCGCGTCAGGCAGGACCGCGTGGTATGCGGGGCATTACGGCGTGGCATTCGGGATGACAGCGCCGGAGGAATACGTGCCCCTCATGATGGACCGAGGACACCCACACGAGAGCGAACAAGGCTCGCTCCTCAGCCCAAGCTGGGGGGACGAGGCGCCAGAAGCTGAGCCTTTCCGGGAGCCCTGGGACGGTCCCACTGGCCACGATGGCGCCAACGATTATCGGGTACCGCTAATTTTTCAGGAGCAGGCATACGCTAACCATGGATCGCAGGAGGTGCAGGTCGCCACAGCGAGCAGCTGCCCTGCTCCCACAGTCTCCTGCCCCTCGGGAGGAGGGTGCAGGGGGCTGCAGGAGAGGGGCCGGGATCCGACATCACCACTGCGGCGTTCGGAGCAAGGTGCTCTCAGGAGGTAGGCCCTCCACTGGGGAGGTGCCTCAGGGCCTGCCCCCGGCGGAGGACCCGTGGTCGTCGGGGGAACCGCTGGCGACCGCTCTACCCCATCGGCGGCGTCCTGGTTTCCGGTCGTCGTCGATGGCACTAGAGTGTGGCGCAAGGCGGGGCCCTCATCTGGCGATTTGAAGCAAGGCTAGTACCTATGAAGAAGGCCCAGTGCCTGTGAAGCTTGCCGCCCCGTGACACTCTCACGTAATAATGAGTGGGGCTGTACACGCCCCGGAGTCTCAGGGGTGCCGACCTCAGGCCCTGGGGCTCCCTCCCACGCCCAGTGGCAGCACTTAGCTCCACGCTGGTGAGAAGACGTCCAAGACTAGACTAGGTGCCGGACGTGGCCTTTTGTTTGCTTTCGTCGCTTTTCCCTTTGGTTGCCGCTTTCCCCCGCTAGATTCAAGTTGGATTCGAATTTGAGATTTGCGTGTGTTCGGGGAAGGGGTGCTTAGTCTCGTTCGAGCAATTTCTCGCGTTTTGGTTACCGCATCGCCTCAGCTTCCTCCCCTCGCGAGCCCCTCGCGAGCCGGGTCAGGCCTAGCTTGCGCGCAGCCCAAACTGCCGCCGACGTGACCTCTCAGGAGGGTGTTTTACTGCAGATCCTACGAACCCAATCAGGGAACACTCGAAACACCACAACCCCCCGCGGGCTGCCTCAGGGCCAGCACGGGACAAAGGTAAACTAGCCGACCGGCGCGTCACTTGGGCCGACCACTTGGCGCGGGCGCATGGGCAATGTAGCGTCTACTAATACGATGAACAAAAGTTTTACATAAGGGGCTCCCCCTCCAAAATGCTCTCACTGCAATCAGGCCAAAACCTGAGTTCTATTCATGCAGGGTAAGGAAGTAGGAGCGATGCACAATCAGTCGGATGAATCCCCCAATGCGTTCTCAAGAGCACCACCCGAGCCATTGCTGGCATCGCTGAACTCGCCATCACTGTCCGCGTCGCCGCCAGCGGTGTCAGGGCCGTTCATCACGCCGCCCTCGTCGGCCGCCACGACCGTGTCGTCGTTGTCTGAAGTGAAGGCCCTGATGAGAGCGTCCACATTATCCTCCACCCAGCGCGCTAGGTCGCCTCGGACGGCCTGGGGGACTGGGGCGATGGCGGCGTCAAAATCGAAGTGGGGATCCATGTTCTAGAGGTGGCTGAAGACGCGAAAAAGGCACGCCCAAGCAGGCCGCGGCTCCTCTCCTCCACCAACCTGTCAGCCCTGACCGACCGCGCCTCCAGCTGTGTCACCACATCAGTGAAGAACTGAAGATTGCCAGCATAGTTGACTGCGTGCGGCTCGCCAACAGTCGCCTCGTAGATGTTGCCCAAGGCTGCGTTGGCTCTCTCCCGAAGCGTGGCAAGCATGGGGCCGTGCTCATGCTCCCGGATCCGCCGCTGACGGATCTCGTCCGCGTTCTGGCCCGCGACGACATCAGCCTCCTCCACCCGCTGGCGGAGCAGGAGCACCTCGGCCTGGGAAGCGGTTAACTCACCTTGCGCCACCTCAAGAGCGGCCCGGGAAGCGTCAGCCCGCCGCGTCGCCTCCTCCAGCTTGGCCCTCAAGGTAGCAGTCCTGCCTTCAGCTTCGGCCCAGATCAACCCCAGCTTCTCGTCGAACTCGTGCTCGAGGTTCAAATGCGCCATCGCCACTCGATGTCCGACCTCCTCCAGGACGCGGGCTTCCCATGCGGCAACATCATCCTCCGCCTGCATCACCAAGCGCTCCCTCGTCTCCAGACGCTCGTACTCACGGGTGCGTTCGGCGGCTTCCAGCGTCAGCGCCTCCTCACGCTTCTGGAGCTCTGCTGAGTCGCCAGAGGCCACCTTCATCGATGCGAGAGCTGCCTCGTGCAGCTCCACCTGCTCCTCCAGTGAGTGGCACCAGGCCAGGAGCTCCCGAGCCCGCTCCTCCGCCGCCGTTCGCCGCCGGTCAGCTTCCCGAGCCTCCTCAGTGGACCTAGATCGGGCCTCCCGAGAGGCCACCAGCGACGCCTTGGCCTCTGCATCGTCAAGATCGCGCTGACGGCGTGCAAGGGCGATGGCGCCCTCCAGCTCGCGCCTGTCTGCAGCCAGGCGCAGGCCCTCGGCCTCAAGGCGCGCGTCTTCATCGGCAAGCTCCTCTCCAAGCAGGATTACCGCGTCAGCCGCCCTTCGAAGGAATCCTTGGCGGAGAGCGCGACGCTCTCGAGCACGCTCGAGCACGTCCTCCACACCATCATCTGCCCCAAGCAAGCGCCGGGGGCCGCGATCCAGCACTCCCCCTCCGGGCTGGAGGCTGGGGGCTAGCACCCTCGCGACGGCCGGGCACGCCGCATGAGAAGCCCGGCCGGGGGCCAGCTCGTCCCCAGGTGAAGAGTGCAGGAAGCACCTCAGCCAATCGTAGTCCACGACCAGGCGAGAAGCCCACGGTAGGCTGGCAATGCCACAAGAAGGCCTGCGAAGGATCGCGAGGTGCGCGGGGCCACGATACGCCTCGGGATGGTTCGCCTCGTCAGTCGCCCTCACCACAAGGTCTCCGCTACTTGGAGAGCTTGAGGACGATGGAGGGGGTGAAGCCAAGAGGGACGGCTCCTCAGCCGTCTTCGCAAGCTCGCTGGAAGGGGCCTGCGGAGCAAGAGTCAGTAAGAGCAACAGAAGGATCGGGAGCTGGGAAAGGAGAAGGCTTACTCATCAGTGGCGAAGTACTTCCTACGCTTCAGCAGGCGACAAGGGTAATCGTCGCCCAGGGCCTCCCTTCTCTTCTGGAGGGCCTGCGGAAGCGGCCTAAGAGTTGGGCGCAGGGATCAACCCGCGATGGAGAGGCAGCGTCAAGACGATCTGCGTCAGGGGCGCCTGCCTGACGTGCGCCGCCAATCGCCTCGCCAAGAGAAGCCACCGGAGCCTCGATGGCCTTGGTCGTAGGCGCAGAGGGCAGCTGCTTGTCACCCTCAGCCCCGGCGGCACGGGCCCCGATAACTGCTTCCTCATGAGCCTCGCCCGGCGCTGTCACCCCGCCGGGAGCCCCCTCGGCCTCCGGCACCTCGTACCTCCCTGCTCCGCCACTCGAGGAAGAGCCGCCTTTGCCGACTGGAAGGGCGGCCACCACCACTGGGTTCTCACGAGGCCCCTGGAGGCTGGCGGGGCGCGGCCCCCACTCATCGAAGATAGGCATCTGCCTCACCAAATCGCCCCCGCTCTGGCAGAGGTACAGCAAGGCCCCTCCCTGCTGGATGCTGCCAGGGTTGGGGTCCCCCGTCAGGGTCAAGAGCGCCGCCCTCAGCACTTTAGGCATCAGGTCCTCTTCCTGGAGCCTCATACGATCATCGCGCCCGCTGAAGGCCCACATCTGGCGGGAGTGGCGCTGGAGAGGAGCAACGCAGCGTAGCAGGAACTCCTTCACCACCTTGGGTGCTGTCGCGCGAAGCGACCTCAAGAACGCGAAGCGGTGCCAGACGAAGACGAGCCGGGGGCTCTCGAGCGTCTCCTGGCCCCAGCCCGAATTGGGGACAGAAGGTGAAGTTGGCTCCGACTGCAGGGGGCTGGGCACCCCAGCATCCATGTACAGCCACCGCTCGCGGAACCCAGCCGCGGGCGGAGGGAGCGTGAAGTCAATCCCAGAGGTTGCCGTCTCAGGCACGGCAACGAAGCTCACACACGCCCAGCGTTGGGTAGGGTCAACAAGGCGCGGCGAAAAGAAGTGGCGCATCAAGGCAACCGAAGGAAGGATGCCCATCATAGCCTCGCAAACAAAGGCGAAGACCGAAAGGAGAGCGATGGATTCAGGACCCAGATGCATCATGTGGATCTGATAATGGGAGAGCACGGCATTGAGGAAATCAGAAAAGGGAGGAACCAGACCCGCCCACAGGGCGACGGCAAAATACGGGACCTCGGTGGCTGTCCTACCAATGGGGAAGTGGGACGCGGGCCAGGCCGTCGTCCTCCCGCATTCATTGAAGATGGTGGCCAGAGCCAAGCTGACCTTGCCCAAGCCCTCGGCGGGGGGCCGCCAACGGCGGCGGGCAAGGCGGAGACACGGGTTTCTCCCCTCTTCCCTTCTTCGTCGGAGCCATGGTGATGGGAAGGGGGGAGGTTCAAGATTGAGTTGAAAACAGAAGCCGGAGTTCGAGCGGAGGAAGGACAGAGGGCGCTCGAGCAACCAAACAGGGGAACGGCTGTGTACGACTACGGGTCCGCCTAGCATGGCGCAAAATAAGGAGGGCGTGGGGGAACAGTGCTGCCCACGTCCAATCAACCGGCATGCGGCGCCCAAGGCCACAGGCTGTTAGGGCCCATGGCGCTTCGCTCTTGCCCTTCCGCCTCCCTGCATGGCCAAGTCCGGGCGCGCCTTGGGCCCAGGGGCTACTATCGGCATTCTGGGAACGGGGGTCCCCAGACTTGCCTCCCTGCGGCCTGCGGCGTGGCTCAAAGGGGGGCCCAGCGCGGCCCATCTTCACCAACACAAACCCAAGACCCTCGCGAGGGGCCAAGCCTCGCGGGGCGGACAACGCGGAGCTTCCTCAGGCGCGGCCTCGTTAGGCTGGCTCACGAGGAGGCGAAGAGATCAAGGCGGGGCACCTCACGAGGTGCCCGTGACGCAAGCCATGACGACCGGGGGCGCTGGGCGGGTGCCAGCCCGCACACTGTCCTCCCTTCCTCTTTGGTGCAAAGGGGGCAAGCGCAGCCGCGGAGTACCGAGGCATCAGGTCAAGGTTGCCGTTTCGGTGCAACGAGACCAAGACTAGGAGGACTACAAGACGGAGGTCACCGTGGAGCCCAAGACGGCGTCATCACTAGAGCTTTGCACAGGCGAAGACTACTTTTGTCAGGATAGTTGATACTAGCTGTCCCCCTTCAAATTAGCCTGCCATTGTTGGCTCCCTTCCCGCTCGATATTTGGGAAGAGGACCAGGGCCTCTATAAATAGGAGCAGCCACCCACAGAGCAGAGGAGGAGAGCGAGCCGGAGGAATCGAAGGATAGAGAAGAGAGAGAGAGAGAGAGAGAGAGAGAGAGAGAGAGAAAGGTGACTGAGCTCCTCCCAGCAGTTCATCGCCCCAGCTAAGAACAGACCCTCGCGAGGCTGTTCTTCCTTGTATTGTTCATAATCATCAGCCCAAGAGGCAATCCACCACACCACACACTGGAGTAGGGTATTACACCACAATGGTGGCCCGAACCAGTATAAACCCTGTGTCTCTTGCGTTGTTCTTTCCTTAGTTCAGATCCTAGCAAAGCGGAGGGGTGCAGGAAGGTAGGAGGCATAATCTCCGCGTGCACCCCAGTGTTCGAACCTCAAGGGTCTGCCGGAACCCGAAATCCGACATCCTGGATCTTTTTGGAGATCTATTCGATGTAATCTTCTTTAGCGGTGTGTTTGTCGAGATCCGATGAATTGTGGGTTTATGATCCAGATTATCTATGAACAATAATTGATTCTCCTCTGAATTCTTTTATGTATGATTGGTTTATCTTTGCAAGTCTCTTCGAATTATCAGTTTGGTTTGCCTACTAGATTGATCTTTCCTGCAATGGGAGAAGTGCTTAGCTTTGGGTTCAATCTTGCGGTGTTCAATCCCAGTGATAGAAAGGGAACCAATGTGTATTGTATTGTTGCCACCAAGGATAAAAATATGGGGTTTATATCATATTGCATGAGTTTGTCCCTCTACATCATGTCATCTTCCTTAAAGCATTACTCTGTTCTCTTGAACTTAATACTCTAGATGCATGCTGGATAGTGGTGGATGTGTGGAGTAATAGTAGTAGATGCAGAATCGTTTTGGTCTACTTGTCGTGGACGTGATGCCTATATACATGATCATACCTAGATATTCTCATAACTATGCTCAATTCTATCAATAGCTCGACAGTAATTCGTTTACCCACCGTAATACTTATGCTCTTGAGAGAAGCCATTAGTGAAACCTATGGCCCCCGGGTCTATCTTCCATCATATTAATCTTCCAATACTTAGTTATTTCTATTGCCTTTTATTTTACTTTGCAGCTTTTATTTCTCTTTATCATAAAAATACCAAAAGTATTATCTTATCATATCTATTAGATCTCACTCTCGTAAGTGATCGTGAAGGGATTGACAATCCCTTTATCGCGTTGGTTGCGAGGTTCTTATTTGTTTGTATAGGTGCGTGGGACTTGAGCGTGATCTCCTACTGGATTGATACCTTCCTTCCCAAAAACCGAGGGAAATACTTACGCTACTTTACTGCATCACCCTTTCCTCTTCAAGGGAAAACCAACGCAGTGCTCAAGAGGTAGCAAGATGGATTTCTGGCGCCATTGCCGGGGAGATTCGCGCCAAGTCAAGTCAAGCATGATTCAATACATACCAAGTACCCATCAAAAACTCTTATCCCTCGCATTACATTATTTGCCATTTGCCTCTCGTTTTCCTCTCCCCAACTTCACCCTTGCCATTTTATTCGCCCTTTTTTTCCTCTCTCCCTCGTCTCCGTTCCCCTTCTCTTTTTCTATTTGCCTTTTTGCCCGTTTCTTGTTTTCTCATGTGTTGGATTGCTTGCCTTGTCATTATGACTAGTCCTTTATCTACTCCTTTGTCTCCCGAGAATGAAGTTCTTAATTTTAAACAAAGGGAGGGAGAAAATCTAAAAGATGCTTGGTACAGAATTTGCAATGGGCAAAATAGATCTACTAGGAAGCAATCCACTTCTGTTCTTCTTCGCAATTTTTATGTAGGCATCACTCCCTGGAATAGATATATTCTTCATACCATTACCGGAGGAAATTTCTTGGGTACTCATAGTTTTGATTCTTATAATGCTATGATAGATTTGTTTGGACCACCACCTCTTTTGGTTAATGGAACTATTTTAACTTTGGAACACGTGATGCAACGGCTTGAAATTATTGAAAATAAATTGCCACTGTAGAGTTGATTGAAAATTTGGATGGAAATATCCATAACCAAATTACCCATTATGGATCTAAGGTAGGAGTTGCTCTTAAAAGTTTAAAAGAAAAGGGACCTATGGTTAATGAAAAGATAGATCAAGATTCCACAAGAATTGATAAAATTGAGGATATTATTACCAACCTTGGGTCTGCCTTTTCTTCCATGAAAAACACTCCTCCTAATGCTAAGATTGCTAAATTGATGTATGTTCCTAAAAATAAGGGTGAAACTTCTAGTAAGGAAAATGCGGACCTCAAATCCATAAGTGTTGACCCCAATTTTCTCACTATCCTTGAGGAACCTTTTGGTACAAATGATTTTCTTGATTTCGTGCTAGGAGTTTGATAATTAATAAAAATAAAGAAACTCCTAAAAGCTATAGGTTTCTTATTGAATAATTGCCCACTAAAGATGGCAATACCTAGATCTATCTTCGCTTTTATGCCTAGCTAGGGGCGTTAAACGATAGCGCTTGTTGGGAGGCAACTCAATTTTATTTTTATTCCTTGGTTTTTGCTCCTGTTTTGTAATAAATAATTTATCTAGCCTCTGTTTTGGTTGTGTTTTTTGTGTTTAATTAGCGTTTGTGCCAAGTAGAACCGTTGGGAAGACTTGGGGAAAGTCTTTTTGATCTTGCTGTAAAAAACAGAAACTTTAGAACTCACGAGAATTTCTGCCATTTTTATTTGGAAGGTGATATTTAGTTAATTATTTTTGCAGATGATTAATAGATAAATTCCACACGTCCATAAATTTATTTTAGAATTTTTGTGGTTCCATAAGTTTGCATTAGCTACAGATTACTACAGACTGTTCTATTTTTGAAAGATTCTGTTTTTCTTGTGTTGTTTGCTTATTTTGACGAATCTATGGCTAGTAGAAGAGTTTATAAACCATAGAGAAGTTGGAATACAGTATGTCCAACATGAATATAAATCAATAATGAGTTCATTACAGTACCTTGAAGTGGTATTTTGTTTTCTTTCGCTAACGGAGCTCACGAGATTTTCTATTTTGAGTTTTGCGTTGTGAAGTTTTCAAGTTTTGGGTAAAGATATGTTGGATTATGGAACAAGGAGTGGAAAGAGCCTAATCTTGGGGATTCCCATGGCACCCCAAGGTAAAATTCAAGGACACCAAAAAGCCTAAGCTTGGGGATGCCCCGGAAGGCATCCCCTCTTTCGTCTTCGTCTATCGGTAACTTTACTTGGAGCTATATTTTTATTCACCACATGACATGTGTTTTGCTTGGAGCGTCTTGTATGATTTGAGTCTTTGCTTTTTAGTTTACCACAATCATCCTTGCTGTACACACCTTTTGAGAGAGACTCGCATGATTGGGAATTTATTAGAATACTCTATGTGCTTCACTTATATCTTTTGAGCTATATAGTTTTTGCTCTAGTGCTTCACTTATATCTTTTAGAGCACGGTGGTGGTTTTGTTTTATAGAAACTATTCTTCTCTCATGCTTCACTTATATTATTTTGAGAGTCCTTTAGAACAACATGGCAATAATAAAAACTTCCATACAAGTGCATTGAATACTATGAGAAGTTTGATACTTGATAATTGTTTTGAGATATGGAGATGGTGATATTAGAGTCATGCTAGTTGAGTAGTTGTGAATTTGAGAAATACTTGTGTAAAAGTTTGTGATTCCCGTAGCATGCACGTATGGTGAACCGTTATGTGATGAAGTCGGAGCATGATTTATTTATTGATTGCCTGCATTATGAGTGGCGGTCGGGGACGAGCGATGGTCTTTTCCTACCAATCTATCCCCCTAGGAGCATGCGCATAATACTTTGCTTTGATAACTTGTAGACTTTTGCAATAAGTATGTGAGTTCTTTATGACTAATGTTGAGTCCATGGATTATACACACTCTCACCCTTCCACCATTGCTCCCCTATCTAGTATCGTGCAACTTTCACCGGTACCATAAACCCACCATCTACCTTCCTCAAAACAGCCACCATACCTACCTATTATGGCATTTCCATAGCCATTCCGAGATATATTGCCATGAACTTTCCATCGTTCCGTTATTATGACACGCTTCATCATTTTCATATTGCTTGCATGATCATGTAGTTGACATCGTATTCGTGGCAAAGCCACCATTCATAATTCTTTCATACATGTCACTCATGCATCATTGCACATCCCGGTACACCGCCGGAGGCATTCACATAGTCATATTTTGTTCTAAGTATCGAGTTGTAATTCTTGAGTTGTAAGTAAATAAAGTGTGATGATCATCATTATTAGAGCATTGTCCCAAGTGAGGAAAGGATGATGGAGACTATGATTCCCCCACAAGTCGGGATGAGACTCCAGACGAAAAAAAGAAAAAAAAAGAAAAGAGGCAAAAAAAGAAGGCCCAAAGAAAAAAATGAGAGAAGGGACAATGCTACTATCCTTTTTCCACACTTGTGCTTCAAAGTAGCACCATGATCTTCATGATAGAGAGTCTCCTATGATATCACTTTCATATACTAGTGGGAATTTTTCATTATAGAACTTGGCTTGTATATTCCAATGATAGGCTTCCTCAAAATTCCATAGGTCTTCGTGAGCAAGCAAGTTGGATGCACACCCACTTAGTTTCTTTTGTTGAGCTTTAATACACTTATAGCTCTAGTGCATCCGTTGCATGGCAATCCCTACTCACTCACATTGATATCTATTAATGCGCATCTCCATAGCCCGTTGATATGCGTAGTTGATGTGAGACTATCTTCTCCTTTTTGTCTTCTCCACAACCACCATTCTATTCCACCATATAGTGCTATATCAATGGCTCACGCTCATATATTGCATGAAGATTGAAAAAGTTTGAGAACACAAAAAGTATGAAATAATTGCTTGGCTTGTCATCGGGGTTGTCCATGATTTAAATATTTTGTGTGGTGAAGATAGAGCATAGCCATGTTAAACTTTCTTTGTAGGGATAACTTTCTTTCGCCATGTTATTTTGAGGAGACATAATTGCTTGGTTAGTATGCTTGAAGTATTATTATTTTTATGTCAATATTAAACTTTTATCTTGAATCTTATGGATCTGAACATTCATGCCACAATAAAGAAAAATTACATTGATAAACATGTTAGAAAGCATTCCACATGAAAAATTATTCTTCTTTTATCATTTACCTACTCGAGGACGAACAGGAATTAAGCTTGGGGATGCTTGATACGTCTCTAACGTATCTATAATTTTTGATTGCTCCATGCTATTATATTATGTATTTTGGATGTTAATGGGCTTTATTTTACACTTTTATATCATTTTTGGGACTAACCTACTAACCGGAGGCCCAGCCCAGATTGCTGCTTTTTTTTGCCTATTTTAGGGTTTCGAAGAAAAGGAATATAAAACGGAGTCCAAACGGACTGAACCCTTCGGGAACATGATTTTCTCAACAAACGTGATCGAGGAGACTTGGAGTGTGCGTCAAGAAACAATCGAGGAGGGCACGATGCCGGGGGCGCTCCTACCCCCCTGGGTGCACCCTCCACCCTCGTGGGCCCCTCGTTGCTCCACCGACGTACTTCTTCCTCCTTATATATATCCACATGCCCCCAAACATCTAGGGGCACCACGAAAACCTAATTCCACCGCTGCAACCTTCTGCACCTGAGAGATCCCATCTTGGAGCCTTTTCCGGAGCTCCACCGAAGGGGGCATTGATCATGGAGGGCCTCTACATCAACTCCATGGCCTCTCCGGTGATGTGTGAGTAGTCTACTTCAGACCATCGGGTCCATAGTTATTAGCTAGATGGCTTCTTCTCTCTATTTGGATATCAATACAAAGTTCTCCTCGATATTCTTGGAGATCTATTCGATGTAATCTTGTTTTGCGGTGTGTTTGTCGAGATCCGATGAATTGTGGGTTTATGATCCAGATTATCTATGAACAATATTTGATTCTCCTCTGAATTCTTTTATGTATGATTTGTTTATCTTTGCTAGTCTCTTCGAATTATCAGTTTGGTTTGGGCTACTAGATTGATCTTTCTTGCAATGGGAGAAGTGCTTAGCTTTGGGTTCAATCTTGTTCGATCCCAGTGACAGAAAGGGAACCGATACGTATTGTATTGTTGCCATCGAGGATAAAAAGATGGGGTTTATATCATATTGCATGAGTTTATCCCTCTACATCATGTCATCTTCCTTAAAGCATTACTCTGTTCTCCTGAACTTAATACTCTAGATGCATGCTGGATAGCGGTCGATGTGTGGAGTAACAGAAGTAGATGTAAAATCGTTTTGGTCTACTGGTCGCGGACGTGATGCCTATATACATGATCGTACCTAGATATTCTCATAAGTATGCTCAATCCTATCAATTGCTCGACAGTAATTCGTTTACCCACCGTAATACTTATGCTCTTGAGAGAAGCCACTAGTGAAACCTATGGCCCCCGGGTCTATCTTCCATCATATTAATCTTCCAATACCTAGTTATTTCTATTGCCTTTTATTTTACTTTGCATATTTTATTTCTCTTTATCATAAAAATACCAAAAATATTATCTTATCATATCTATCAGATCTCGCTCTCGTAAGTGACCGTGAAGGGATTGACAACCCCTTTATCGCGTTGGTTGCGAGGTTCTTATTTGTTTGTGTATGTGCGTGGGACTTGAGTGTGATCTCCTACTGGATTGATAGCTTGGTTCACAAAAATTGAGGGAAATACTTACGCTACTTTACGTCATCACCCTTTCCTCCTCAAGGGAAAACCAACGCAGTGCTCAAGAGGTAGAAATCCGCCCTTGGTGGTGGATCCGTCGATCACTCCTGAGAAGGGCTTGGTAGGTTGTAGTTGATCATAGGTCACTTAAAGGCTATCAAATGTCTCGACGGACAGGACACTGAGCTCCGCGCCGCCGTCGATGAGGGTCTTGGTGACTTGGACATTACTGATGACAGGTGAACAGAGCATCGGGAGGACGCCAGCGGTCGCCGCGCATTTGAGCTGGTCCGCCGAGCTGAAGGTGATGGCGTACTTGGACCACCTGAGCGGGCGCGTGGCCTGGAGCCTGGGGAGGCTGCATTCATCTCGCGAGAGAAACTGCTTGAAGATGCGCTAGGAAGCCAGGGCCTGAGCACCGCCCAAGATGCAAGCGATGGCACGTGGCTCCTGGAAGCCCCTAGCCCCCTTGTCCTGATGATGGTCGTCGTTCCTTCTTGGTGGTGGTGGCAGGAGAGGGAGGCCAGGATTGCCCTGAGGACGGTCCTCGCAAGGCTGGTCGTGCCAGGCGCCCTCACGAGGCTGCTCCTGCCAGCGGTCCTCACGAGGCCGGTCGCGCCACTCCTGGCGGGGGCCGCGGTCATCCCAGCATGCTCCACCTCGTCCTCCTCCTCGGCCGTATCCCCAGTCATTGCGCTCGGGGCGTCGGCCGAAGCGTCCATCTCAGATGGCCCTGAGCTCTTGACAATCATTGGTGTTGTGGCCGTGTATGTTGTGGAAGGCACAGAATGGACGGCTGCTCTTGGACGACTCGGGGTGGTCCCGGCCGCGCTTCGTGTCCGGCTCTACCACAAGTACGGCTACTCCCTTGCGCTTCACGTCCTTGACCTTGGCTTTCTTCTCCTCTGGGTCGGTAGCAAGGAGCTCAAGGAGGGAGAGACGCCCTTCCTCAGCTCTTGCGCACTTGGTCGCCAGGCTGAACAGCTCCAGAATTGTGCGTAGCTCCTCGTGGATGGCGAGCTCCTCCTTCATCTTGACGTCGTGACCGCCATTATAAAACGCTGGGATGATGGCCTCATCCGTCACCTTGGGGATATTGAGGTGAACGCTGTTGAAGCGCTGGATGTAGTTCTGCAGGGTCTCTTCCGGCTGTTGCCTGATGCGACGCAGGTCACCCGCGGCCGGAGGGCGGTCATGAGTGCCCTGGAAGTTGGTGACAAAGCGTTCGCGCATCTCGCCCTAGGAGGAAATTGATCCCGTGGGCGGGTTCAGGAGCCACGAGCGAGCGCCATCCTTGAGAGCCATGAGAAACCAGTTCGTCGTGACTCTTTCATCGCCGTTGGCCGCCTCGATGCTCAGCTCGTAGAGCTGCAGGAACTCCGGGGGGTCGAGAGTGTTGTCGTAGCGTGGAGGCAGATCCGGCTTGATCTTGCCTGGCCAAACAACGGTGCGCAGCTCGGGAGTGAAGGCGCGGCAGCCTACTGTGACCATAGGGGCCCTTTACAGGGGCGGAGCCTGCCCTTGATGTCCACGCACCACTGCCACAGGTGGCACACGGTCTTGTCGTGGCGGTGCCGGGAGCACTGGAGTGTTTTCTTGCGGCCAGGAACCTCTTGGCAGCTTCCTTCTTCCCGCGCGGGCGCCCGACGCGGTGGATCGCGCCGTGGACCGCGCTTCTCGGAGCAAGGACGCCATCTTGGCGTGGAGGAGGCGGTGGCGCTCCATGAGCTGCGCATCTTGGTGCGAGGGCGCTGTCTTGATGCAGGGGCGGCGGAGGCGCCCCGTGAGCTACGTCTCCCATGGCCGGAGGCGGGCGAGGCAGCGAGAGGGATGGTGCAGGAGAGCCCCCAGCAGCGTTGACGAGCTCGGCGATGCGGTCCAGCCAGTCCTCGTAGAGGTCGTTGACCGGGCGGTAGCGCAGGAGCTCGCGTGCCATGAGCAGCGCGGCCTTCGCGTCCGTGGGTGCACGGTGAGCGTGAGACGACGAGCCAGCCAGAGTCAGCGACGGGGTGGCGGTGTGGCCATCCTGCCGCATGGAGGGGTCTAGTGATGATGCTTTCTGCTCATTTGCTCTTGGGCCGGTAGCGGCGTTGGCAACAGGTGATGGAGAATGGCGAGGGGGTCCGCCAACGAGAGATGTCCAGGCGACACGAGCGGCCAGGGCGGCTCGGCGCTCGGCACGGGCTTGGCGGGGGTCTGACATGGATGCGGTGGAGCGGTGGAACATGGATCAACGGAAGGGAAGATTCAGCGCACCCCTACCTGGCGCGCCAAATGTTGGATTTCGGGTTCCGGCAAAACGCTTGAGGTTTGAACTCTGGGGTGCGCACGGAGATCTCTCCTCCCCCTAGATCACGCTCTCACCACAATCTCAAAGCTCAGCACGCTGAACTCGCAGAACAAAGGACATAGGGTTTATACTGGTTCAGGACACCGATGTGGTGTAATACCCTACTCCAGTGTGGTGTGGTGGATTGCCTCTTGGGCTGAGGATGAACAAGTACAAGGGAAGAACCGCCTCCTGAGGAGAGGTGTTCTTGAACCGACTCTGTGTAACCTTAGCCCCTCCGATGTCTATATAAACCGGAGGGTTTAGTCCGTAGGACAAGAACAATCATAATCATAGGCTAGCTTCTAGGGTTTAGCCTCTACAATCTCGTGGTTGATCAACTCTTGTAATACTCATATCATCAAGATCAATCAAGCAGGAAGTAGGGTATTACCTCCATCGAGAGGGCCCGAACCTGGGTAAACATTGGGTCCCCCGCCTCCTGTTACCATCGGCCTTAGACGCACAGTTTGGGACCCCCTACCCAAGATCCGCCGGTTTTGACACCGACATTGGTGCTTTCATTGAGAGTTCCACTGTGCCGTCACGATAAAGGCTTGATGGCTCCTTCGATCATCGGTAACGATGCAATCCAGGGTGAGGTTTTTCTCCCGGGACAGATCTTCGTATTCGGCGGCTTCATACTGCGTGCCAACTTGCTTGGCCATCTGGAGAAGATCGAGAGCTACGCCCCTGGCCGTTAGGTCAGGTTTGGAAGCTTGAACTATACTACCGACATCCGCGGAGACTTGATCTTCGACGGATTCGAGCCCTTGTCACGTGCGCCACACAGTCACGACGAGCATGACTTAGCCCTGCCGTCGGACGGTGTTTCGGGAGATCACACCTGCGGCTACTCCGGCCCTCAATCCGGAGCAAATCGTGCCATCCGAGGACGGGTGGATGGACCCCACCACGGAGGCCGCACACTCAGTGGTGATAGAGCCGAATACTGACTTCACCTCCTATGAGACCTGTGTCATTGGACCCTTGGATCCGTCCCCGGCCGCAGGCTCCGAACCACTTGCGTCCTTGCCAATCGAATTTGATTGGGCACCGATCATGGAGTTTACCTCCACGGATATCTTTCAGCACTCGCCCTTGGGCGGCGTGCTAAATTCATTGAGGTCTCTCTCCTTGTCAGGAGACCCTTGGCCGAACTAAGTCCGGCTTGAGTGGGAAGCGGACGACGAAGAAATTCATTCCCCACCTACCACCCACTTAATAGCCACTATCGACGACTTAACCGACATGCTTGATTTCAGCTCCGAAGACATCAACGGTATGGACGACGATGCAGGAGAAGAACTGGAACCACCACCCACAGGGCGCTGGACAGCCACCTCGTCATATGCTATATATATATGGTGGACACCCCCAAAGAAAGCGATGGCAATAAGGCAACGGAGGATAATCCTCTCGAGAAGCAATCTAAGCACCGGCGTCATCGGAGCCGCTCTAAGCCCCGCCATAGCAAAAGCAGCGATACTGGCATAAGAGATAATAACGCTGCGGATAGTGCCGAAGACGAAGACAATCCCCTCCAGCCAGGCTTCGAGCGGGAGGATGGGCAAGCTAGCTCTAAGGAACAGGCGACAGACGGAGAATCAGAGGATGACAATTACATGCCCCTCTCCGAAGACGAGGTGAGCCTCAGCGACGAAGAATTTATCGTGCCTGAGGATCCCGTCTAGCAGGAGCGCTTCAAGCGCCGGCTTTTGGCCACAACAAAGAGCCTGAAGAAAAAGCAGTAGCAGCTTCAAGCCGATCAAGATCTGCTAGCGGATAGATGGACCGCGGTCCTAGCAGCCGAGGAATATGAACTCGAGCGTGTCGGCGTTCTGGGAACGGGGGTCCCCAGACTTGCCTGCCTGCGGCCTGCGGCGTGGCTAGAGGAGGGGCCCAGCACGGCCCATCTTCATCAACACAGACCGAAGACCCTCGCGAGGGGCCAAGCCTCGCAGGGCGGACGACACGGAGTTTCCTCAGGCACGACCTCATCAGGCTGGCTCGCGAGGAGACGGAGAGATCAAGGCGGGGTACCTCACAAGGTGCCCGTGACGCAAGCTATGACGACCAAAGGCGCCAGGCGGGCGCCAGCCGTGCAGTGTCCTCCTTTCCTCTTTGGTGTAAAGGGAGCAAGCGCAGGCGAGAGCATCAAGCAAAGGCACCCGTTTCGGTGCAACGAGACCAAGACCAGTCCAACGGCAGGGAGGAAGTCATTGTGGAGCCCAAGCCAGCGTCACCACCAGAGCCTTTGGCAGGCGAGGACCAACTTTAGTCAGGATAAGTGTACCAGATGTTCCCCTTCAAAATGGCCAATTGTTGGCGCCCTTCTCGCTCAATATTTGGGAAGAGGCCTAGGGCCTTTGCCTATAAATAGGGCTAGCCACCCCCAGGGTAGGGGGCAATCAAGAAGGGAGAATCTAGAAGCCAAGAAAGAAACAAGCTAGGATAGGATCGAGTAGCATCACACAGAGAGAGAGAGAAGGGCGACTGAACTCCTCCCAGCAGTTCACCCCCCCAGCCAAGAATAGACCCTCGCGAGGCTGTTCTTCCTTGTACTCATCATCATCATCAGCCCAAGAGGCAATCCACCACACCAAACACTGGAGTAGGGTATTACACCACAACGGTGGCCCGAACCAGTATAAACCCTGTGTCTCTTGTGCTGTTCTTTCCATAGCTTAGATCTTAGCGAGGCGGAGGGGTGCAGGTAGGTAGAAGGCGAAATCTCTGGGCGCACCCTAGTGTTCAAACCTCAAGGGTCTGCCGGAACCCGAAATCCGACATTTGGCGCGCCAGGTAGGGGTGCGCCGGAATTCGTCTTCCACCACCCCGTTCTCCTCTGACCATCGCGTCCATGTCTGACGCTCGTCGGGCCCGCGCCGAGCGCCGGGCCGCTCTCGCTTCCCGCGTCGCCCAGACGGCTCCTATCGGCGGGCGTCCTCGCCGTTCCCCGTCACCTGCCGTCAACGCCGCCACCGGCCCGGCGGGGAACGAGCAGCAAGCGTCGTCTCAGCATCCATCCGTGCGGCAAGACGGCCGCACCGCTACTCCCTCGCTGACCCCATCTGGTTCTTCGCCCCGCGCACTCCGCGCACCCATGGAGGCTCGAGCTGCACTCATCGCGGAAAATGAGCTCCTGCGCTACCGTCCCGTCGACGACGTCTACGAAGAATGGCTCGACCGCGTCGCCGAGCTCGTCCACGCCGCAGGGGGCTCTCCTGCGCCGTCTGTTCCGCTGCACCGCACCCCGCCCCGCGCGAGCGACGAAGCTCCGGGGGTGCCCCAGCTGCCTCCTCCTCAAGAAGGCGCCATGGCTCCAAGGCGCGTGGCCCTTGGGCGGAACCCGCTCCGTCAGGTGCCAGCGCGGCAAGAGCAGAGCTGCCAAGAAGTCCATCGCCCGCAAGAAGCTGCTCGGGCGCTCCCTGCTCCAGCACGTCGCGACCATGCTCCTGCTCTCGCACGTCAAGACCCTACGCTACTCCTAGCTGCAGCGCGTGGGGACATGCAAGATCAAGCTCTCCGTCACCCAAGGCCCCCCGTGGCTACAGCAGGCCACCGTGCCTTCACCACCGAGCTACGCAGTGTTGCGTGGCCCGGCAAGTTCAAGCCAGACCTGCCTTCTCGTTACGACGGCACGGCCGACCCTGCGGAGTTCCTCCAGCTCTATGAGCTGGGCATTGAAGCTGCCAATGGAGACGAGAAGGTCATGGCGAACTGGTTTCCCATGGCGCTCAAGGACGGGGCCCGCACCTGGCTCCTGAACCTGGCTCCAGGCACGATCTCCTCCTGGGACGAGATGCGCACCCGCTTCATCGCCAACTTCTAAGGTACTCGCGACCGGCCACCCGCCGTGAGCGACATGCGCCGCATCAAGCAACAACCCGGAGAGACCCTGCAGAAGTACATCCAGCGCTTCAACAACGCACGCCTCAGGATTCCCAAGGTGACCGAGGAGGCCATCATCTCAGCCTTCTCCGACGGCGTGCACGATGTCAAGATGAAGGAGGAGCTGGCGATGCATGATGACCTATGCACTTCCTTGGAGTTGTTCAACTTGGCAACCAAGTGCGCCAGGGCTGAGGAAGGGCGTCTCTCCCTCCTCGAGCTGCCTGCCACGGACCCAGAAGAGAAGAAGCCCAAGGCCAAGGATGTGAAGCGCAAGGGGGCTGCCGTGCTCGCGGCAGAACCAGACACCAAGCGGGGCAGAGATCAGCCCGAATCTTCCAAGTGCAGTCGGTACTGTGTGTACCACGACCTCCACACCCACAACAGCAATGAATGTCAAGAGCTCCGAGCCGTGCGAGAAGGAAGGATCGGCCGTTGCCCCAACCACGGTGACCGGGGCTACGGTCGAGGAGGAGGAAGGAACGCAGGACGCTGGGAAGACCGCTGCCCGCGCCAAGGGTGGCGCGATCGACCTTGCGAGGATCGCTGGCAAGACCCGCCTCGCGAGGGAGACTGGAGGGATCAGCCTCGCGAGGATCGCCCGCAAGGCAACGCAGGCCTCCCTTCGCTACCGCCGCAGCCAAGGAGAAATGAGGACCGCCATCAGGACGAGGGGGTTGGGGGCATCCAGGAGCCGCGCGCGATCGCCTGCATCCTGGGCGGGGCTCAAGCCCCAGCCTCTCAACGCATCTTCAAGCAGTTCGCCCGCGAAGTGATTGCAGTCCTCCCCAAGCTCAAAGCCACGCGCCCTCTCAGGTGGCCGGCGTGCGCCATCACGTTCATCTTAGCAGATCAGCTCAAGTGTGCGGCCACAGCTGGAGTCCTCCCGATGCTTTGTTCCCCAATCATCAGCAACGTTGTGGTCACCCGGACCCTCATCAATGGCGGGGCAGGGCTCAACGTCCTGTCCGTGGAAACATTCAACAATCTCCATGTGCCCTACAACCAGCTTCAGCCGACCAAGCCTTTCTCCGGAGTCACCGACGGCTCCATGGTCCTGATTGGGCAGGTCCGCCTCCCTGTCACCTTCGGGGCACGCGACAACTACCGCACCGAGCTCATCGACTTCAACGTTGCTCACATCCGCCTGCCGTACAACGCCATCCTTGGGTACCCAGCACTAGCCATGTTCATGGCCGTAACTCACCACGGCTACAACGTCCTCAAGATGCCAGGAAGTGGCGGAGTCATCACGGTGCCCTGTGAAGAGAAGGACGCGGTGTGTTCCCTGGAATGAGCCTTTCAGGCTGCATCACTGGAAGACCCGGATAGCGGAAGCAGGAGGCTTCCCGAGACCGCCCCCAAGAAGAAGAAGACATCGTCCGGCCCGGCCCCTCAGGAGGCAGGCCCCTTAGGGCCCGTGACTGCCCAGGGGGAACCTCCTTCCATCGCATAGGAAAGCGCGCCCGGCGCCCTCCTCAGGCAGGGCTCGGGGGCTCTCCCCTGGAGGGCCACCGACCTGGCTAAGATCACGAGGGAGGCGCTTGGGCACCACATGGAGGCGTGTTTCGAAGCACGTTTCCCTCAAGAAGGAGTAAGGCAAGGAGAGCCAGACCCTCAGGAGTTCGTCAGCCAGGCCATTCAGGAGCTACAGGAGTCAAGAGTCATGAAAGGCGGCCGCCGCCTACCAGCTGTGGCTCCCCATCCAGGCGAGGATGGTGGGCTGCGTGTCTACATCGACATACCAGGGCTCAATCGAGTCACCTCTCTGGAGCGCCTCTGGCCCTCGTGAGTGGGGCGCTGCGAAGGTCCACCCCACAGCTATGTTCGCATGCCTTACGGCTTGCCGAACGCGGCTACCGCGTACCAGTGCCTCATGAGGGGCATCATGGAGGCTCAAGAGGCCAGGCGTTCCGCAGCCCTGGCGGAGATGGAGATGGTCCGCGAGGAGCCACCAGCGCCTCCGGAGCCTCCCGAGGCCCCTGGGCCTAGGGGCTCGTGAGGATCGGCTTCCGCAGCCCATCGAGTCTACTATGCCAACACTCCTTCGTCCTCAACATCATCAGGTGACATCTTTCAAGTTTCATTTCCAGCTGGGAACGCCCCCCAGGGCTGCATTATTCCCAGGCCGCGTGGGTCCGTCCCTGCGGCATGTATCCCTTTTATTTCATGCTGTTAGCTTACCTTGTTGGGGGCGCCCCACGGGCTGCATCATCCCCAAGTTACTCGGGCCTGACCCAGTGATGTCCGCCTTCCCAGCATCTATTTGAATGAATCCACTCCTTCGTGGCTAATGTGTTTGACCTAATTGCCTGCTCAACTGACGCCAACTAACGGAGCTGCTCCCAAACGGCACGACGCTTGCGCATGGGTCCGTCCCTGCAACACCGACAAACTTGATAGGCTGAGCTCTGGCCGCGGCAGCCCCGCATGGCGCCACCTCGTCAAGCCTTCAGTGCCTCATCGCCCCTAAGAAGCAACCAACGGTTGACTGTCAATTGTCATGGCAACCCCTCGTTCTTTCTATGATGGGTCTACAGGATCTCCTAAAGGAGCTGCGTCAGGCGAGGCCCTTGCGGTGTCTCCTTCACTCTCATCCGCGTGAACCGCTTGCACGTTAAAGGGGGGTGCCTGAGCATCGCGACTCAGGGCTCCTACTGGCTCTCCAACCCTCACCCTCTGGCCTTGTCCACGGCATCGCAACCTGTCATACCAGCGACGGCTGAGACTCGCTCGAGGGCTAGGACCCGAGGACGTAGAGCAGAAAGGGGAGCAAAGGCGAGAGGGGAGGGACACGCGAGGACCTCGCCGAGCAACCTCACGCCTGCCGATGCACGGACCCGGCGACACACCAGAGAGCGGTCCCTGATTCTCGAGATAAGTCACCACCCGGAAGCACCAGCTACCGTGGCACCATCCCGGCACCTAATGCAATCCCGTGTTAGCGACGCCGCTCTCCTTTCTCACCGAACGATGGCTGCTTGAGCGCCAAAGGGGACCTCCTGAGCATCGCAACTCAGGGGCTCTTACCGGACCCCGGGTCGCTCACCTCCTGGCCTTGACCATGGCATCGCGACCTGGCATACCAGCGACGGCTGAAGCCGCCTTGGGACTGGGACCTGTCGGCGCAGAGCACCAAGCCCTCGCGAGGTTCGAAAGGGAGAACTGAGCTAAGATGGAATGAGCAACTCGCAAAATTCTACGACAAGGGTTATATTAACAAACAGGATCACAGGCACCTTACAAGCCCCCACGGGACACGTCTTTGATTCCTTGCAGGGAGCAGATCCTAAAAGGACGCTAACTACACGCGCCCCTGTGAAAGACGCCATCGTCAACAGCGGGCCGTCAAGCACCGGCACCAACCCCATCGAGATCAGAGTCGGTGATGGCCTGACGAGCCTGCCCTGCTCCAGGAGCGGCGCTGGCTCGGGGGCTCGTAGCTGTCGTCGCTCGTCTCCGGAGTCGCGAAGAGCTCGCCGGAGTCGCTAGACCCTCCGACGCCTCCGCCGCCTGAGCAGCCGCCAAGGGAGCGGTCGGCGGGCCCAGTCCTCGCCGTAGCAGGGTCCCGACCACCTCTCCCGGGGCAGCACTCCAGCCGGCGTCCATTCGCATCGAAGACCTTGAAGAACATCACCGAAGCACCATCATACTCCAAGTGGATCGCGAAGGCGCCTCTTGTCTTGCAAACCTGGGCGATTTCGCTCCAGCCTCGAGTCATGAAGACCTCGGTCGTGAGGGTGCTGCAGCCAGCGTGCTGCAGCCAAAGCTCCAGGAGTTCTCCCTGCGGGATGATGGAGGCGAAGAAGGGAGGAAGGCGAATCCAAGACTGAGGAGGCATGGCGGCATGGAGCATGAACTCTCGGGAGGAGCCCTCGGTGTGGACCCCAGGAGGGACGACCCACACCTTCGTGACCCGTCGGCACCGACGGCGGTGCCGCCCGTGGCGATCGGCATCAACTCCTTCAGAGCCCTCGATGTGGGCGTACAAGGGAAGCGGGAGCCCCGGCGGTGGCCGCTCGCACCAGGGCCTCGACACCACCTGATGGGCCCCCTCATCCCGGCCGCGGAGGGCGAGCCGTTTCTTCTACAGGAGCGGGTCTGGTTCCTCTCGGGGAGCCTTTCCCTTCTCTGCCGCCGAGAACTGGCGGATCGGAGCCATCGCAGCAAGACAGAGCAAGGACCGGGAAGAAGGAGAAGCAAGAAGGGATGGACTGGAAGGGCGCGCGCCGTTCCGTAATTATGGCCGGCGAAGGCCAACCGCCGACCTCCACGATCGCAGGTAATCACGACCCGCTTTGCATGCAGGGACATGTCCAATCCGTGCAGTTGCCGAGGCGCCATGGGGAAGTGGAGACGCCCACGTCCAATCAATCGCCACGCGGTGCCCAAGGCCGCAGGCTGTTAGGGCCCGTGGAGCTCCGCTCTTGCCCTTTCGCCTCCCTGCATGGCCAAGTCCGGGCGCGCCTTGGGCCCGGTGGCTACTGTCGGCGTTCTGGGAACGGGGGTCCCCAGACTTGCCTGCCTGCGGCCTGCGGAGTGGCTCGAGGAGGGACCCAGCACGGCCCATCTTCATCAACACAGACCCAAGACCCTCGCGAGGGGCCAAGCCTCGCGGGGCGGACGACACGGAGTTTCCTCAGGCACGGCCTCATCAGGCTGGCTCACGAGGAGACGGAGAGATCAAGGCGGGGTACCTCATGAGGTGCCCGTGACGCAAGCCATGACGACCAAAGGCGCCAGGCGGGCGCCAGCCGCGCAGTGTCCTCCTTTCCTCTTTGGTGTAAAGGGAGCAAGCGCAGGTGAGAGCATCAAGCAAAGCCACCCTTTCGGTGCAACGAGACCAAGACCAGTCCAACGGCAGGGAGGAAGTCATTGTGGAGCCCAAGCCAGCGTCACCACCAGAGCCTTTGGCAGGCGAGGACCAACTTTAGTCAGGATAAGTGTACAAGATGTTCCCCTTCAAAATGGCCAATTGTTGGCGCCTTCCCGCTCAATATTTGGGAAGAGGCCCAGGGCCTTTGCCTATAAATAGGACTATCCACCCCCAGGGTAGGGGGGCAATCAAGAAGGGAGAATCTAGAAGCCAAGAGAGAAACAAGCTAGGATAGGATCGAGTAGCATCACACACAGAGAGAGAAGGGCGACTGAACTCCTCCCAGCAGTTCATCCCCCCAGCCAAGAACAGACCCTCGCGAGGCTGTTCTTCCTTGTACCGCTCATCATCATCAGCCCAAGAGGCAATCCACCACACCACACACTGGAGTAGGGTATTACACCACAACGGTGGCCCGAACCAGTATAAACCCTGTGTCTCTTGTGCTGTTCTTTCCATAGCTTAGATCTTAGTGAGGCGGAGGGGTGCAGGTAGGTAGAAGGTGAAATCTCCGTGTGCACCCCAGTGTTCGAACCACAAGGGTCTATCAGAACCCGAAATCCGACAGAGCGCCCAACCAAAAGATACCCAAAGCGCAGGTTGCTACCCCAACTCGAGGAGGAAACATTAAAGCCTATGATACGTCTCCAATTTATCTATAATTTTTGATTGCCCCATGCTATATTACCTACTGTTTTGGACTATATTGGGCTTTATTTTCCACTTTTATATTACTTTTGGGACTAACCTATTAACCGGAGGCACAGCCCAGAATTGCTGTGTTTTTCCAATTTCAGTGTTTTGGAGAAACAGAATATCAAACAGAGTCCAAACGGAATGAAACCTTCGAGAACGCGATTTTCTCATCAGATAAGACCCAGGAGACTTGGACCCTCAGTCAAGAAAGCCATGAGGCGGTCACGAGGGTGGAGGGCGCCCCCTAGGGCGCGCCCCCTACCTCGTGGGCCCCTCGAAGCTCCACCGACGTACTTCTTCCTCCTACATATATCTACGTACCCCCAAACGATCAGATACGGAGCCAAAAACCTAATTCCAGCACCACAACTTTCTGTATCCACGAGATCCCATCTTGGGGCCTGTTCCGGAGCTCCGCCAGAGGGGGCATCGATCACGGAGGGCTTCTACATCATCATCCAAGCCCCTCCGATGAAGTGTGAGTAGTTTACTTCAGATCTACGGGTCCATAGTTAGTAGCTAGATGGCTTCTTCTCTCTTTTTGGATCTCAATACAATGTTCTCCCCTCTCTCGTGGAGATCTATTCGATGTAGTCTTCTTATTGCGGTGTGTTTGTTGAGATCGATGAATTGTGGGATTATGATCCAGTCTATCTATGCATAATATTTGAATCTTCTCTGAATTCTTTTATGTATGATTGGTTATCTTTGCAAGTCTCTTCAAATTATCAGTTTGGTTTGGCCTACTAGATTGGTTGTTCTTGCCATGGGAGAAGTGCTTAGCTTTGGGTTCGATCTTGCGGTGTCCTTTCCCAGTGACGGAAGGGGCAGCAAGGCGCGTATTGTATTGTTGCCATCGAGGATAACAAGATGGTTTTTTTATCATATTGCATGAAACTATCTCTCTACATCATGTCATCTTGCTTAAGGCGTTACTATGTTTTTAACTTAATACTCTAGATGCATGCTGGATAGCGGTCGATGAGTGGAGTAATAGTAGTAGATGCAGGTAGGAGTCGGTCTACTTGTCTCGGACGTGATGCCTATATACATGATCATACCTAGATATTCTCATAACTATGCTCAATTCTGTCAATTGCTCAACAATAATTTGTTCACCCACCGTAGAATACTTATGCTCTTGAGAGAAGCCACTAGTGAAACCAATGGCCCCCGGGTGTCTTTCTCATCATACCAATCCCCATCACCTTATTATTGCTTTGCTTTTTTACTTTGCCTTTTACTTTTCACTTTGCATCTCTATACCAAAAATACCAAAAATATTATTTATCATCTCTATCAGATCTCACTTTCGTAAGTGACCGTGAAGGGATTGAGAACCCCTAAGCGCATTGGTTGCGTCGAGCTATTGTTTTTGTGTAGGTACGAGGGACTCGCGCGTAGCCTCCTACTGGATTGATAACTTGGTTCTCAAAAACTGAGGGAAATACTTACGCTACTTTGCTGCATCATCCTCTCCTCTTCGGGGAAATCCAACGCAGTGCTCAAGAGCTAGCAAGAAGAGTTTCTGGCGCCGTTGCCGGGGAGTCTGCGCAAAAGTGAACATACCAAGTACCCATCGCAATCCCTATCTCCCCCATTACATTATTTGCCATTTGCCTCTCGTTTTCCTCTCCCCCACTTCACCCTTGCCGTTTTATTCGCCCTCTCTCTCTATCCTCCCTCTCTTTCTCTATTTGCCCCTTTTTGCCTGTTTGCTTTTTGTTTGCTCGTGTGTTGGATTGCTTGTTTGTCGTGATGGCTCAAGATAATACCAAATTGTGTGACTTCACCAATACCAACAATAATGATTTCCTTACCACTCCGATTGCTCCTCTTACCGATGCTGAATCTTGTGAAATTAATGCTGCTTTGCTGAATCTTGTTATGTTGATTTGTGTGACATGCAAAAGAAGAAAGATGTTGATAATGATATTGTTAAATTGAAGCTATTTCCTTTTTCTCTTAGAGATAGTGCTAAAGCTTGGTTTTCATCTTTTCCTAAAAATAGTATTGATTCATGGAACAAGTGCAAAGATGCTTTTATCTCTTAAGTATTTTCCTCCCGCTAAGATCATCTCTCTTAGAAACGATATTATGAATTTTAAGCAACTTGATCATGAACATGTTGCACAAGCTTGGGAGAGAATGAAATTAATGATACATAATTTCCCTACTCATGGTTTGAATTTGTGGATGATTATACAATTTTTTTATGCCGGATTGAATTTTGCTTCTAGAAATCTTTTAGATTCGGCCGCGGGAGGCACTTTTATGGAAATCACCTTAGGAGAAGCTACTAAACTCCTAGATAATATTATGGTTAATTATTCTCAATGGCATACTGAAAGATCTACTAATAAAAAGGTGCATGCGATAGAAGAAATTAATGTTTTGAGTGGAAAGATGGATGAACTTATGAAATTATTTGCTAATAAGAGTGTTTCTTCTGATCCTAATGATATGCCCTTGTCTACTTTGATTGAGAATAATAATAAATCTATGGATGTGAATTTTGTTGGTAGGAACAATTTTGGTAACAACGCATATAGAGGAAATTTCAATCCTAGGCCTTATCCTAGTAATCCCTCTAATAATTATGGTAATTCCTACAACAATTCTTATGGAAATTATAATAAGATGCCCTCTGATTTTGAATCTAATATTAAAGAATTTATTTCTTCACAAAATAATTTTAATTCTATGATTAAAGAAAAATTGCTTAAGATTGATGATTTGGCTAGGAATGTTGATAAATTTCTCTTGATGTTGATTCTTTAAAGCTTAGATATATTCCTCATAAGCATGATATCAATGAGTCTCTCAAAGCCTTGATAATTTCCATTGATGAGTGCAAGGAAAGAACCACTAGGACGCGTGCTATGAAAGATGCCTTTATTAAAGCGTGTTCTTCTAGTTCCTATGAAAATAATGATGAAAATCTAAAAGTTATTGATGTGTCCCCTATTAAATCTTTGTTTTGCAATATTAATCTTGATAATGATGGGACTGAATATGATCCACCTTTACTTAGAAGGTGTTCTAAAAATTCGGAGTATTTAGATCTTGATGGTGAAATTGATAAAAGTGGGATTAAAAGAAATAAAACCCTAGATGATGCTAAACCCACTATATTGGATTTCAAGGAATTTAATTATTAAAATTGCTCTTTGATTGATTGTATTTCCTTGTTGCAATCCGTGCTAAATTCTCCTCATGCTTATAGTCAAAATCAAGCCTTTACCGAACATATCGTTGATGCCTTGATGCAATCTTATGAAGAAAAACTTGAGTTGAAAGTTTCTATCCCTAGAAAACTTTATGATGAGTGGGAACCTACTATTAAAATTAAATATTATGAGTTTTATGCTTTGTCTGATTTGGGTGCTAGTGTCTCTACTATTCCCAAAACTTTGTGTGATTTGCTAGATTTCCGTGATTTTGATGATTGCTCTCTAAACTTGCATCTTGCGGATTCCACTATTAAGAAACCTATGGGAAGAATTAATTATGTTCTTATTGTTGCAAATAGGAATTATGTTCCCGTAGATTTTATCGTTCTTGATATAGATTGCAATCCTTCTTGCCCTATTATTCTCGGTAGACCTTTCCTTAGAACGGTTGGTGCAATTATTGATATGAAGGAAGGGAATATTAGATTTCAATTTCCATTAAAAAGGGTATGGAACACTTAACTAGAAAGAAAATAAAATTACCATATGAATCTATCCTGAGAACCACTTATGGATTGCCTACCAAAGATGGCAATACCTAGATCTATTCTTGCTTGTTATGCCTAGCTAGGGGCGTTAAACGATAGCGCTTGTTGGGAGGCAACCCAATTTTATTTGTATTCCTTGATTTTTGCTCTTGTTTAGTAATAAATAAATTATTTATCCTCTGTTTTTTTGTGTTTTTTGTGTTTAATTAGTGTTTGTGCCAAGTAGAACCGTTGGGAAGACTTGGGGAAAGTCTTGTTGAACTTGCTGTAAAAAACAGAAACTTTAGCGCTCACGAGAACTGCTGTCATTTTTATTTGGAGAGTGCTATTTATTTAATTACTTTTGAAGATGATTAATAGACAAATTCCTCACGTCCAGCAATTTATTTTAGAATTTTTGGGGTTCCAGATCTTGCGCTAGCTACAGATTACTACAGACTGTTCTGTTTTTTGACAGATTCTGTTTTTCGTGTGTTGTTTGCTTATTTTGATGAATCTACGGCTAGTAAAATAGTTTATAAACCATAGAGAAGTTGGAATAAAGTAGGTTTAACACCAATATAAATAAATAATGAGTTCATTACAGTACCTTGAAGTGGTCTTTTGTTTTCTTTCGCTAACGGAGCTCACGAGATTTTCTACTTTAAGTTTTGTGTTGTGAAGTTTTCAAGTTTTGGGTAAAGATTTGATGGATTATGGAACAAGGAGTGGCAAGAGCCTAAGCTTTGCGATGCCCATGGCACCCCCAAGATAATCTAAGGACACCTAAAACCCAAATCTTGGGGATGCCCCGGAAGGCATCCCCTCTTTCGTCTACTTCTATCGGTAACTTTACTTGGAGCTATATTTTTATTCACCACATGATATGTGTTTTGCTTGGAGCGTCTTTTATGATTTGAGTCTTTGCTTGTTAGTTTACCACAATCATCCTTGCTGTACACACCTTTTGAGAGAGCCATACATAATTTGGAATTTGATAGAATACTCTATGTGCTTCACTTATATCTTTTGAGCTCTATAGTTTTACTCTAGTGCTTCACTTATATCTTTTGAGTTTTATAGTTTTGCCCTAGTACTTCACTTATATCTTTTAGAGAACGGTGGTGGATTTGTTTTATAGAAACTATTGATCTCTCATGCTTCACTTAGATTATTTTGAGAGTCTTTGTAGCATGGTAATTTGCTTAATAATAATATGCTTGGTATTCAAGATTTGTAAAACTTTCTTTTGAGTGCGTTGAATACTAAGAAAAAATTGATGCTTGATAATTGTTTTGAGATATGAGGATGGTGATATTAGAGTCATGCTAGTTGATTAGTTGTGAATTTGAGAAATGCTTGTGTTGAAGTTTGTGATTCCCGTAGCATGTACGTATGGTGAACCGTTATGTGATGAAGTCGGAGCATGATTTATTTATTGGTTGTCTTCCTTATGAGTGGCGGTCGGGGACGAGCGATGGTCTTTTCCTACCAATCTATCCCCCTAGGAGCATGCGCATAATACTTTGCTTTGATAACTTCTAGATTTTTACAATAAGTATATGAGTTCTTTATGACTAATGTTGAGTCCATGGATTATACGCACTTTCCTTCCTTCCACCATTGCTAGCCTCTCTAATACCGCGCACTTTTCGCCGGTATCATACACCCACCAAATACCTTCCTCAAAACAGCCACCATACCTACCTATCATGGCATTTCCATAGCCATTCCGAGATATATTGCCATGCAACTTTCCACTGTTCCGTTCATTATGTCACGCTCCTTCACTGTCATATTGCTAGCATGATCATGTAGTTGGCATCGTATTTGTGGCAAAGCCACCATTCATAATTCTCTCATACATGTCACTCTTGATTCATTGCATATCCCGATACACCGCCGGAGGCATTCATATAGAGTCATATTTTGGTCTAAGTATTGAGTTGTAATTGTTGAGTTGTAAGAAAAATAAAAAGTGTGATGATCATCATTTTTAGAGCATTGTCCCAAGTGAGGAAAGGATGATGGAGACTATGATTCCCCCACAAGTCGGGATGAGACTCCGGACGAAAAAAAGAGGCCATAAAAAAAAGAAGGCCCAAACAAAAAAATGAGAGAAAAAGAGAGAAGGGACAACGTTACTATCCTTTTACCACACTTGTGCTTCAAAGTAGCACCATGATCTTCATGATAGAGAGTCTCTCATTCTGTCACTTTCATATACTAGTGGGAATTTTTCATTATAGAACTTGGCTTGTATGTTCCAATAATGGGCTTCCTCAAAATGCCCTAGGTTTTCGTGAGCAAGAGAGTTGGATGCACAACCAATTAGTTTCTTTTGTTGAGCTTTCATATACTTATAGCTCTAGTGCATCCGTTGCATGGCAATCCCTACTCACTCACATTGATATCTATTGATGGGCATCTCCATAGCTCGTTGATACGCCTAGTTGATGTGAGGCTATCTTCCCCTCTTTTTGTCTTCTCCACAACCACCATTCTATTCCACATATAGTGCTATATCCATGGCTCACGCTCATGTATTGCGTGAAGATCGAAAAAGTTTTGAAAATGTCAAAAGTATGAAACAATTGCTTGTCTTGTCATCGGGGTTGTGCATGATCTAAATACTTTGTGTGGTGAAGATAGAGCATAGACAGACTATATGATTTTGTAGGGATAGCTTTCTTTGGCCATGTTATTTTGAGAAGACATAATTGCTTTGTTAGTATGCTTGAAGTATTATTATTTTTATGTCAACATGAACTTTTGTCTTGAATCTTTTGAATCTGAATATTCAACCACAATTAAGAAGATTTACATTGAAATTATGCCAAGTAGCACTTCGCATCAAAAATTCTGTTTTCATCATTTACCTACTCGAGGACGAGAAGGAATTAAGCTTGGGGATGCTTGATACGTCTCCAACGTATCTATAATTTTTGATTGCTCCATGCTATATTACCTACTGTTTTGGACTATATTGGGCTTTATTTTCCACTTTTATATTATTTTTGGGACTAACCTATTAACCGGAGGCCCAGCCCAGAATTGCTGTTTTTTGCCTATTTCAGTGTTTCGGAGAAACAGAATATCAAACGGAGTCCAAACGGAATGAAACCTTCGGGAACGCGATTTTTCTCATCAGATAAGACCCAGGAGACTTGGACCCTCCGTCAAGAAAGCCACGAGGCAGTCACGAGGGTAGAGGGTGCCCCCCCTAGGGCGCGCCCCTACCTCGTGGGCCCCTCGAAGCTCCACCGACGTACTTCTTCCTCCTACATATATACGTACCCCCAAATGATCAGATATGGAGCCAAAAACCTAATTCCACCACCGCAACTTTCTGTATCCACGATATCCCATCTTGGGGCCTGTTCCGGAGCTTCGCCGGAGGGGGCATCGATCACGGAGGGCTTCTACATCATCATCCAAGCTCCTCCGATGAAGTGTGAGTAGTTTACTCCAGACCTATGGGTCCATAGTTAGTAGCTAGATAGCTTCTTCTCTCTTTTTGGATCTCAATACAATGTTCTCCCCCTCTCTCGTGGAGATCTATTCGATGTAATCTTCTTTTTGCGGTGTGTTTGTTGAGACCAATGAATTGTGGGTTTACGATCCAATCTATCTATGGATAATATTTGAATCTTCTCTGAATTCTTTTATGTATGATTGGTTATCTTTGCAAGTCTCTTCGAATTATCAGTTTGGTTCGGCCTACTAGATTGGTTGTTCTTGCCATGGGAGAAGTGCTTAGCTTTGGGTTCGATCTTGCGGTGTCCTTTCCCAGTGATAGAACGGGCAGCAAGGCATGTATTGTATTGTTGCCATCGAGGATACCAAGATGGGGTTTTTATCATATTGCATGAAACTATCCCTCTACATCATGTCATCTTGCTTAAGGCATTACTTTGTTTTTAACTTAATACTCTAGATGCATGCTGGATAGCGGTCGATGAGTGGGGTAATAGTAGTAGATGCAGGCAGGAGTCGGTCTACTTGTCTCGGACGTGATGCCTATATACATGATCATACCTAGATATTCTCATAACTATGCTCAATTCTGTCAATTGCTCAACAGTAATTTGTTCACCCACCGTAGAATACTTATGCTCTTGAGAGAAGCCACTAGTGAAACCTATGGCCCCCGGGTTTCTTTCTCATCATATCAATCTCCATCACTTTATTATTGCTTTGCTTTTTTACTTTGCCTTTTACTTTTCACTTTGCATCTCTATACCAAAAATACCAAAAATATTATTTATCATCTCTATCAGATCTCACTTTCGTAAGTGACCGTGAAGGGATTGACAACCCCTAAGCGTGTTGGTTGTGTCGAGCTATTGTTTTTGTGTAGGTACGAGGGACTCGCGCGTAGCCTCCTACTGGATTGATACCTTGGTTCTCAAAAACTGAGGGAAATACTTATGCTACTTTGCTGCAACATCCTCTCCTCTTTGGGGGAATCCAACGCAGTGCTCAAGAGGTAGCAGCCTACACTACCAGCGTATGATGCAGCTGACCGGCCACCTCGTGGCCGAGACAAAGCGGCATATCAGCCCGAAGTCCAGCCCGCAGCCCATCACCAGTCAAACAAAAACACCAAGGCCCGGGGCTATACACAGGACCTGCGAGACGTATTGGAAAACAAAGCAGGACATACAAGATCGATCTTCGGATCACAGGGGCACGCCCCAACGCGTAATAACGACCGTCACACCGGATATACTAAAAGAAAATCCGGCCAGGCCGAATACAGCAGACAAGACTCGTATGAACTGCGTCGTGATATAGCCCTGCACAGAGGCGCTGCACACCCCCTATGCTTCACTGACTAAGTAATGGATCACGAATTCCCAGAAGGGTTTAAACCCGTGAACATTGAATCATATGATGGTACAACAGACCCCGCGGTATGGATTGAAGATTTCCTCCTCCACATCCACATGGCCCGCGATGACGATCTACATACCATCAAGTACCTCCCACTAAAACTCAAAGGCCCGGCTCGGCATTGGCTAAATAGCCTGCCGGCAAACTCCATTAGCAGTTGGGAGAACTTGGAAGATGCATTCCTTGACAACTTCCAGGGCACTTATGTGCGACCACCGGATGCTGATGACTTGAGTCACATAACCCAACAGCCCGGGGAGTCAGCCAGGAAATTCTAGACTCGGTTCCTAACGAAAAAGAACCAAATTGTCGACTATCCGGATGCCGAGGCCTTAGCAGCATTTAAGCATAACATCCGCGACGAGTAGCTCGCCCGACACCTCGGCCAAGAGAAGCCGAAGTCCATGGCAGCCCTCACGACACTCATGACCCGCTTTTGTGCGGGCGAGGACAGCTGGCTGGCTCGCAGCAACAGCACATCAAGAAATCCTGGCAATTCAGATGCCAAAGATAACAACGGCAAGCCACGTCGCAACATACACAAGCGCCGCAAGAATGGCGACAACGCCGAAGACACGGCAGTCAATGCCGGATTCAGTGGCTCTAAATCCGGTCAGCCGAAAAAGCTGTTCAAAAGAAGCAATATGGGCCCGTCCAGTTTGGACCGCATACTCGATCGCTCGTGTCAAATTCATGGCACCCCCAATAAACCATCTAGCCACACCAACAAAGAATGCTGGGTGTTCAAATAGGTCGGCAAGTTGAATGTTGAAAACAAGGAAAAGGGGCTGCATAGCGACGACGAGGAGGAACCCCGGCCGCCGAACACAGGAGGACAGAAGAAATTTCCTCCCCAAGTGAAAACGGTGAACATGATATACACAACCCATATTCCCAAGCGGGAATGGAAGCGTGCACTAAGGGACGTCTATGGGATAGAGCTAGTCGCCCCAAAGTTCAACCCATGGTCTTCTTGTCCGATCACTTTCGATCGCAGGGACCACCCTACTAGTATTCGTCATGGCGATTCTGCCGCATTGGTCCTTGACCCCATCATTGACGGATTTCACCTCACTTGAGTCCTTATGGACGGTGGCAGCGGCCTGAACCTGCTCTATCAGGATACATTGCGCAAAATGGGTATCGACCCCTCGAGGATCAAACCCACAAAACCGCCTTCAAAGGTGTCATACCAGGTGTAGAGGCCTGTTGCACGGGCTCAATCACACTGGAAGTGGTTTTTGGATCTCCGGACAACTTCCGAAGTGAGGAGTTGATCTTCGATATCGTCCCCATCCACAGTGGCTATCATGCACTGCTCAGACGGAACGCATTCGCCAGATTCAATGCAGTACCGCATTATGCATACCTCAAGCTCAAAATGCCAGGACCTCACGGGGTTGTAATAGTTAATGGAAACATAGAGCGCTCGCTCCGTACGGAGGAGCACACTGTGGCCCTCACAGCATAAGTACAAAGCAGCCTTCTGAGGCAAACCGCCAATTCGGCGATGACGCCCCCGCACACCTTCAAGCGAGTCCGGAGTTCCCTGCAACAGGATCGCCCGACACGTTCAGAGCTCGCCTAGCAATTCGGCCTCCGTCCTAGTCCCAGTCAAGCGGTGAAATTTATACTGCACGTACATGATTACGCACTCAAGATACCGTGGGCATGGGCGGAGGCACGGCTATGGCATGGCCCACAATGCGGCTCAACCGCCTCAGGACCCGTATATCTTTACCATTTTCTTCATTTCAGGACCCTATTCTCTGAAGGCCCTCTCCGATAGCCTGATCATCGGACCCATCACGAGAAGGAAACTCCAAGGAAGCAAGAAGCTTTGACGTACAAGGGAATCCCCAGGTGGTCTCTAATAACGATCGCTATACCTGTTTTACATACCCACACGCAGCCTGCCCTTGGATAGGACATGTCAAATAGTCCTATTTTTTCTTATTGCACTACTGGTATACATATGCTTTGACGTATAATTTAAATAACAATGTACAGCGTTAGCTTATTATTGCATTTCTTCATCTTTTTTCCCTGTCTGCTTATTTATGACAAATTGCACCCGTACATTCTGGTACGTCCCGTGCGCCAGGGGCTTCAATGTACCCCATAACACGGCAAGAAATGTCCGAACACTTTCGACAGTGTGGCATCCCGAACTTATAGCATGATATGCATCAGCTCTGAATCATGTCTTGGGTCAATAGTTGGGTTTGCCCGGCTCCCATGTTTTGGTACCTTACGTTCCGCTATATCGGCTAAGGTAGCACTGGGAGAACTACTACGATTGTCTCCTGGTTCTTTCGGACGAGCACCTCAGTAGAGAAAGCCGAAAACTGACTGTTATGATGCGGCGAGAGCTGGTCGCTGTTCGAGAGGTCTCAAATCCTTAAAGATTTCTTCCTCTTCGGGCGAGGAATCGGCCTTGTCCGATTTAGGCGTATATAGCGCCCCAAGTTCGGCCTTCCGAATACTAGGGGCTTCGCCAAAATTTAAAATTGTAGACTTCTATGGCTAAGTAAGAGTGATAAAGCTGTATAGTCCGATTGCCCTGTTCGCTACGCTAAACACCTCTTAAAGGACCAATTTTTTTGGATAAAGAGTGTTTAAGATTTATCCCAAACACCTCAGTACTAGTTACATGGGGGTAGAAGCCGACGACTGGCCAACTCTCAGATTTTATAAATGGCCGCACAGAAGGTAATATTTGAAATCGACAAGCGTTATATAGCGCACATGGACTCGTTTTCATATTACAGGATCACATGAGTACATTCATTCAAATATTACATCCTTAGCACATTCCTCTGCCACAAGGCGGGCACCCTTCAGGACACTGTCATAATACTTTTCGGGGTGGCGATGCTCCTTGCCATCCGGTGGCCCCTCCTTCACCAGCTTTTCGGCGTCCATCTTCGCCCAGTGCACTTTCGCACGGGCAAAGACCCTGCGCGCACCTTCAAAGCAGACGGACCGCTTTATGACTTCAAACTATGGGCAGGCATTCACAAGACGCTTTACCAGGTCAAAGTAGCTGCCAAGCAGGGGCTCGCCAGCCACATCTGGACTATGAAACCCTTCATGGCCAGTTCGGCCGCCCTGTGAAGCTTGACCAGTTGCTTCAGCTGGTCCTTCAAGGGCATTGGATGTTCGGTCCCAGTATATTGAGACCAGAACAACTTTTCCGTCGAGCTCCCTTCCTCAGCCCGGTAGAACACTGCGGCATCCGATATTCTGCTTGGTAGATCTACGAACGCTTCTGGAGAGCTCCGAATTCAGGTAAATAAAAGGAAAGTTTCCTTCACATGCTTGCATTGCATAATGAATGCCTTACCTGCCGCTATCTTCTTGACCGCCTGAATCTCCTGGAGGGCCTTTTGGGCTTTGGCCTTGGCATTTTGTGCGTTCTCGAGGGCCTTCGCAAGCTCGTACCCCTGCGTCTTAGAGTCACGCTCCAAGGACTCATATTTCTTGACAAAATCCTAGAGCTCTTGCTGAACCTCGCCGACTCGGGCCTCTTGGTTCTCGCGCTCGATGCGTTCCTTGGCCGCTCTGTCTTCGGCCTCGGACAGCGCCTTCTTCAGGGCCGCCACTTCGGTCGTGGCCCCTTGCAAATTCATGATGATCCTATGATCTAATAACCAATTTTCTCTATCAATATACAGACGGGGTATCAGTTACCTTTGTTCTCTTCGAGATGCCTCTTGGTAAGGCCGAGCTCTTCCTCGGACCGCTCAAGGTCCTGCTTCAGTCCGGAGACCTCCACAGTACGAGAGGCAGCGGCCAGCAGCGAAGCCTGCTTATTCACATAGACATATTCTGATTAGACTCTTGTGATCGTTATTTGATCCTCTATTCGTCCTTTCTTTGCGAACACCAAACAGAGCATTAGGGGCTACTGTCTATGCTGTGATATTTTCTCATAATTTGATTACTTACCTAAAGCCTGTTAGGAGGCTGGCACAGGCTTTGGCCAATCCGCTTTTGGTGGACCGAACCTTCTCGACCACCGCACTCATGATGGTGCGGTGCTCTTTGTCAATGGAAGCGCCGCGAAGCGCTTCCAGCAGGTTGTCCGATGCCTCTGGATGGGCAAATGCCATCGGCATAGACAGCTGCCCCCCCTTAGCGAGGGGTCGCCTGACAGAATCTGGAACCACTTGAGGTTCCGGTGCAGTATCTGGCTGGGGACCAAACTTGCTGCGGCCCCCGTCATGAGAACCCATGGGAGTCTTACCCCCCATGCGCCTGGCATCTGGGATGTCGCCTTGGGGCGCCTCCAGAATTACCTCCCCTTGGTCTGGTGCCCTTTGAGATAACACCTCGATGTCGTCTGTGGGCCGGGGGAGGTGGCTGTCGGGAGTGAATCGATGTTCATCACCGACTGGCCCAAAGACTGATCCGAAGAGGATACGTCGATGTGGGCTTTGGATGGACTGCACGATCATGTTTGACATGATAATAAGCAATAAAACAAAACATACCAGAACTATTATCCGGATACTTACGACTTCGCCAGGGGCTTGTCCTTGGGCAACCACTCCTCGTCGCTGTAAGCGGCTGTCGTGGAGTGGTCAGACAGGAGGGTCCTTCCCTTCTTAGACCCTTTGGCCTCCCCATATGGGGCGACCTTCCTTTTCTTGTCCCCCCAGTTAGGGGGGAGAACTTTCCTCTTTCTCCTCATCGTTTTCGTGGGAGGAGTGCGCCTCGGTGTTTTTGGACGAGGAGTCCGATACAACCTTGCGCCGGAGACCTTTCCTGGTCCCCGCGGCCTTCTTCTTGGCCTTCTTCTCCGGTGCCTCATAGGGCTCCGGAACCAGCATCTCCGTTAAGAGAGCCCTTGCTGGATCTTCGGCAGTGCGGCCGGACAATCGATCCGCTCCGCTGTCGCTACCCAGTCCTGTTAAAATGGAGTGGAGGCTCAGATCCCTCACATGATTATACTGGGTAAAGGAACATCTTATGAGATATAAAGAGCTTACCGGATTGGCAGGACGCTTTGCGCTGAGTCCACGATCCTCGGTAAGGGAAGGAGGTACCTCGACGGCCTTGAACAGCACCTTCCAGACGTCTTTGTGCATCGTCTCGAAAAGCTCTCGCAGCGTCTGGTGCTTGGCCGGGTCGAACTCCCACATATTGAATGCTTGTCTTTGACACGAAATGATCCGGCGGAAGAGCATGACCTGGACCATGTTGACAAGCTTGATTTTCTTGCTTATCATATTTTTGACATAGCTCTAGACTCCGGTCAGCTCCACCGATGAACCCCAGGATAGGCCCTTCCCTTTCCAGGAGGTGAGCCACGTGGGGTTGCCGGATCTAAATTCGGGGGCTGCCACCCAGTTGGTGTCGTGCGCTCGGTGATGTAGAACCACCCCGATTGCCACCCCTTCATGGTCTCCACATAGGAGCCTTCGAGCCAAGTGACGTTGGGCATTTTGCCCATCATGGTGCCTGCACACTCCGCTTGCTGGCCGACCACCACCTTCGGTTTCACGTTGAAGGTCTTCAGCCACAGGCCGAAGTGGGGCTTGATGCGGAGGAAGGCCTCGCACACGATGATAAACGCCAAGATGTTGAGGATGAAATTGGGGGCCAGATCATGGAAGTCCAGCCCGTAGTAGAACATGAGCCCGCGGACAAATGGGTGGAGGGGAAATCCCAGTCCGCGGACGAAGTGGGTGTGGAATACAACCCTCTTATGGGGTTTTGGAGTAGGGACGATCTGCCCCGCATCTGGGAGCCGGTGCGCGATGTCTGCGGCCAGGTATCCAGCTTCCCGAAGCTTCGTAATGTTCTCCTCTGTAATGAAGGAGACCATCCACTTGCCTCTCGCTCCGGACATGTTTGGAATGGCTTTGCAGAGAAGATGAGAACTTGGGCACTGGAGCTCGAGTGCGCGAGAATGGATGGGCAGGGGAAGAAGAAGGCGTGGGTCAAAAAGAGAAATCCTTGTCCCTTTATAAAGGCGATGAAAACTGTGCGCCTCCCCACTTGCCCCATAAAATCGCTTATTCCCCAAGCGCCGCGATTGATTGCACGGTTGGGTTACCCATAACCGTATTGATGAGAATCCCGTCTTAAGGTGAACATGATCTCTGCTTTGACAAGACATGCCAATAAAACCGCGTCGCAACACGTGAAGTGGCAGGCTGGGAAAAAGGTTCATAATGACCGGACCACGGCAGGATGTCACGTTATGAAAAGTTGTCAACATATTAGATTTGTGGAATATTGTACTCTCTGCGATGGTATGTGGAATTTGTTTTACAGAGCCAGACACAATCCTTGTGTTCAAAATCTTCTATGGAGTATTCGGAGAAGGAACCCGCCTTGCAATGCTGAAGACAATCTGCGCGCCGGACTCGTCATCATTGAAGCCTGGTACAGGGGATACTGAGGGAGTCCTGGATTAGGGGGTCCTCGGAGAGCCGGACTATATACTTTGGCCGGACTGTTGGACTATGAAGATACAAGATTGAAGGCTTCTTCCCGTGTCCGGGTGGGAGTCTCCTTTGCGTGGAAGGCAAGCTTGGCGATTCGGATATGTAGATCTCCTTCTTTGTAACCGACTTTGTGTAACCCTATCCCCCTCCGGTGTCTATATAAACCGGAGGGTTTAGTCTGTAGGACAAGAACAATCATAATCATAGGCTAGCTTCTAGGGTTTAGCCTCTATGATCTCGTGGTAGATCAACTCTTGTAATACTCATATCATCAAGATCAATCAAGCGGGAAGTAGGGTATTACCTCCATTGTGTCCCCCGCCTCCTGTTACCATCAGCATTAGACGCACAGTTTGGGACCCCCTACCCGAGATCCGCCGGTTTTGACAAAGACAGCTGGCTCCCGAGGAGCGGAGATATCTATGCAAGGGGCACCTCATGAGGTTCGCATGATGTGAGCCATGACGACCAAGGCCAAGCGGGCGCCAGCGGGCGCAGTGTACTAGTTTCCTCTTTGGTGTTAAGGAGGCAAGCACATGCGTGGGGTCCTGTGGAATCAGGCAAAGGTTTCCATATCTGTGCAACAAGACCAAGACCAGCACGACGGCAGGACGGAGGTCATTGTCGGTGTCAAAACCGGCGGATCTCGGGTAGGGGGGTCCCGAACTGTGCGTCTAAGGCGGATGGTAACAAGAGGCGGGGGACACAATGTTTACCCAGGTTCGGGACCCCTCGATGGAGGTAATACCCTACTTCCTGCTTGATTGATCTTGATGATATGAGTATTACAAAAGTTGATCTACCACAAGATCAGAGAGGCTAAACCCTAGAAGCTAGCCTATGGTATGATTGTTGTTGTCCTACGGACTAAAAACCTCCGGTTTATATAGACACTGGAGGGGCTAGGGTTACATAGAGTCAGTTACAAGGGAGGAGATCTACATCTCCGAATCGCCAAGCTTGCCTTCCACGCAAAGGAGAGTCCCATCCGGACACGGGACAAAGTCTTGAATCTTGTATGTTCATAGCCCAACAGTCCGGCCAAGGGATATAGTCCGGCTATCCGACCCCCTAATCCAGGACTCCCTCAGTCATCGTGGAGCCCATAGCAGCGTCACCACCAGAGCCTTTGGCAGGCGAAGACTACTTTTATCAGGATAGCTTATACTAGTTGTCCCCCTTCAAACTTGGCCGTTGTGGGATCCCTTCCCGCCTAAACATTTGGGAAGAGGACCAAGGCCACTATAAATAGGACCTAGCCACCACCGTAGGGAAGGACGGACCATTCAGGTCACCCTCTCAACCACAGCTCATCGAACCAAAGAACACCTCACCTCCTGAGGCTGCTCATCCACGTACTAGTTCATCCTCAGCCCCTCGAGGCAATACACCCACAAACTGGAGTAGGGTATTACACCGCAAGGTGGCCCGAACCAGTATAAATTCCCGTGTCTCTTGTTCTTTGGGTTCGTCGAGCTAGGCCGTGGAATCGTTGAGCGAGCAAGTTGGGGAGAGAGTGTTCTTCGTGCGCATCCCAGACTTTCAAGGGTTTGCCAGAACCCGTAATCTGACATTTGGCGCGCCGGGTAGGGATGCGTTAAAACCTCTCTTCCATCGATCGACGCCCCACTGCTCCACCGCTTCCATGGCTGAAGCTCGTCGCGCCCGTGCTGAGCGCTGCACCGCTCTCAACGCTCGCGTCGCCCAGACGACGCCCGTCAGCGGGCCTCCCCGTCGCTCTCCATCATCCGCTACCAACACTGCCACAGGCCCGGCGAGGAACGAGCAGCAAGCTTCATCGTTGCACCCCTCTGTGCGGAGGGACGGACACACCGCCACCCTGTCGTTGACTCCGGCCAGCTCGTTGTCCCACGCTCGCCGCGGCCCACGGACGCGCAGGCTACACTGCTCATGGTGCGTGAGATCCTGCACTACCGCCCCGTCAACTACCTCTACGAGGATTGGCAGGACCGCATCGCCGAGCTCGTCAGCGCCGCTGGGGGCTCCCCCGCACCGTCCCTTTCGCTGCCTCGTCCGCCTCCTGTAGCGGGCGACGTAGCCCATGGAGCACCTCCGCCACCTCCACATCAGGATGTCGCCCTCGCACCAAGACGCGCGGCCCCGCGGCGCGACCCACCGCGTCGGGCACTCGTGCATGAAGAAGGAAGCTGTCAGGAAATCCCGCAGCCGCAAGAAGGTGCTCCTGCGCTCCCAACACCACCGGCGGCGGCGGCGACGCATGGATATCAGGACCAGGCTCCCCCTCCACGGCGGGCTCCAGTCACCATCACGGGCTGATGAGCCTTCACCCTCGAGCTGCGCAGCATTGTCTGGCCTGGCAAGTTCAAGCCCGATCTGCCTCCGTGCTATGACGGAACTCCCGACCCTGCTGAGTCCCTGCAGCTCTACGAGCTGAGCATCGAGGCGGCCAACAGCGACAAGAAGGTCATGGCGAACTGGTTTCCCATGGCTCTCAAAGACAGTGCACGCTCGTTGCTCCTGAACCTGCCCGCGGGATCGATCTCCTCTTGGGGCGAGATGCGCGAGCGTTTCGTCGCCTACTTCCAAGGAACTCGCGACCGCCCGCCTACCGCTGGTGACCTGCGGCGCATCAAGCTACAACCAGGGGAAACCCTGCAGAAGTACATCTAGCGTTTCGACAGCGTTCGCCTGAAGATCCCCAAGGTAACGGACGAGGCCATCATCTCGGCATTCTTCGATGGCGTCTGTGATGTCAAGATGAAGGAGGAGCTCTCCATCCATGAGGACCTGTGCACGGCTGATACGTCTCCATCGTTTCTACTTTTGCAAACACTTTTGGCCTTGTTTTGGACTCTAACTTGCATGGTTTGAATGGAACTAACCCGGATTGACGCTATTTTTAGCAGAATTGCCATGGTGTTATTTTTGTGCAGAAATAAAAGTTCTCGGAATGACCTGAAAATCAACGGAGAATTATTTTGGAATATATAAAAAATACTGGAAGGAAGAACCATGTCAGGGGGCCTCCACCTATCCACGAGGGTGGGGGCGCACCCTACCCCCCTGGGCATGCCCCTGCCTCGTGGGCCCCCTGACGCTCCACCGACCTCAACCATGACTCCATATATTCACTTTCGGGGAGAAAAAACCAGGGAGAAGGATTCATCGCGTTTTACGATACGGAGCCGCCGCCAAGCCCTAAACTCTCTCGGGAGGGGTGATCTGGAGTCCGTTCGGGGCTCCAGAGAGGGGAATTCGTTGCCATCGTCATCATCAACCTTCCTGCATCACCAATTTCATGATGATCACCGCCGTGTGTTAGTAATTCCATCGTAGGCTTGCTAGACGGTGATGGGTTGGATGAGATTTATCATGTAATTGAGTTAGTTTTGTTAGGGTTTGATCCCTAGTATCCACTGTCACTACAAAAAAAAAGACACATCCGTGACATTTTGGGCCGAACGAAAAAAAAATTCTGTCATACATATGACACTTCTATGACGATAATTGTGACAAAACCCGGTATCATCATAGATGTGGTGGGCTCCTACTTCTATGACAAAAAATCATGACAGAAAATGGGCTTTTCGTCCTGGGCGGGCCGGAGACGCAGCTGCATGACATTCTTTGGGCCGTCCATGACGGAAAAAACCGTGGTAGAAGCGAGGGGGAGAAAAATTTCGGGGAGTTCCCGTTTACGGTGGGAGGTCTGGGGCCGAGCGATGCGCGTTTCTCTCGTACACGTACGCGCGTGTGTGCCAGGCGTTGGCTCTAACTAAACCCGAGCAAGGCGTTGGGCTCTAACTAAACCCGAGCGATTGCACTACAGGCTACGCGTTACTGAACCCAAGCGATCGATCGATGGCTGTTAACTGAACCCGATCGAGCGATTCCTTCGCTAATGCTGCTAACCGAAGTCGATCGATGGGACGAACATTGAGTGTTGCGGGGGGGGGGGGGGGGTGGATGAACAATGAGCAGTTGCGTTGCCTCTGGATGAACAGGACCCCGTGGTGTGGTGGAGGGCTGGATGAACAGTAGACGATGGAGGGGTGCCTGTGGAGGGGTGGATGAACAGGACCCCGTGGTGTGGAGGGCTGGATGAATAGTAGACGGTGGAGGGGTGGTTGAACAGGACCCCGTGGTGTGGAGGGCTGGATGAACAGTAGACGGTGGAGGGGTGCCCATGGAGGGGTGGTTGAACAGGACCCCGTGGTGTGGAGGGCTGGATGAACAGTAGATGGTGGAGGGTGGTTGAACAGTAGCCGGTGGAGTAGCGCGCGGTGGAGGCTGGATGAACAGGAGCCCGTGGATGAACAGTCGCAGGTGGAGGCTGCAGGAGGTCGGCGATGGATGAACAGTAGCTCGTGGAGGCTAGAGGGGGTCGACGGTGGAGATGAATAGTATCCTGTGGAGTCCCGTTTTGTGGTACGCCACACCCCTCCCGATGAACAGGACCCCCGTTTCGACCGTAGCGCTCCAACAAAAGTCTGTTTCCTCTGTTTTGCGGTACGCCATACGCCTCCCGATCAACAGGACCCCCGTTTCGACCTTAGGAGGTCCGTTTCCTCCGTTTTGCGGTACGCCAGACCCCTCCCGATGAACAGGATCCCGTTTCGAACGTGGCCGGTCGAACACAAGACTGTTTCCTCCGTTCTGCGGTATGCCAGGCCTCGTTTCCATCGCCTGTTCCATCCAAGCCCTCCCGATGAACATGACGCTTTCCGTTGCCTCCCCATGAACACGACGCATTCCGTTGCCTCCCCATGAACATGAGGACAATGATGTTTCTCCGTTCTGACCCAACCATGTACACGAGCCCTCGCCGTACGTATGCGCGAGTAGGCGTTCGAGACCCCGCCCGTATGTACACATATGTGGCCGTATTTTCTTTCTTGCACCCTGGCCGTTGTACGTATGTGTACATGCTATGTGCGCGCCTCTACTACGACACGTGCACGCCTCTACTACGACACGTGCGCGCCTCTACATCAACCAGTATGTACGTACACGTTCACGACCAGAATGACAACGCTACGTATGCTTCGACCAGGTGGGTCCCGACTGTCAGACACTTCCTTGCCTGCGAACATGTAGTTGGTCGGTCCCTGCAGTCAGGGGCGAATCGTTTTGTTTTTTGCCCGGACGCACTTCCTTGCGTGTGAAGATGTAGCTGGTGGGTCCCAGCAGTCGGGGGCCTAGTGGGTCAAAGCAGTCAGGGGGGCGAATCGTTTTTTCGGATGCACTTCCTTGCATGCCGAGATGTAGCTCGTGGGTCCCAGCAATTAGGGGGCGAATCATTTTTTTCGCGAAATACGGTGGCCCGTCCGGTGGGTCCCCGCTGTCAGGTGGAGGAATAATTATTTTGCGCGTAATAAGGAGGCACTTCCTTGCGGCTGCCGTGGACCCAGCAGTCAGCCTCTCCACGTACAGTACTCTTCCGATGGAAGTCGGTCATTGACCACGTTGACCACGCCACGCCGAGAGCACCAGGGCGGTGGTCTGGACGACGGCGAGGCCTAGGAAAGGGACGACGCGGAGCCGGGGAAGACGTAGCAGTGGAAGCCTGCACGGAGACGAGTACGAGGGTTCACTGGTTCGGCTGCGGTGTGAGGCTGCCATCGCCGCAGAATAACAGGGTGTGTGGGTGAGTAGAGGGATGGCCTGGCCAGTGATGGGAGTAGTACGCGGCGGTGAGGCCTCCGCGGCATCACAGCCGGCCACGGGAGGCAGGAGCACGCGACACGACCGGCGCTGCTTTGGGCGGCTGGAGCAAGAAGACTAGAGGTTGAAGAAGCACTACGGCCGTTGGATGCACATCGTACGATCACTGCAGCTAGAATCGTTTATATTGACTAAGTTGACAAAGCCCTTGGTACGCGTTAACTTAGTAGGCCCATAGCTCGGATTTGGCAGAGAACATATAGCCCATTTGCGATTTGTAAGAATGTACAACCCATTTTTTAATTCTAATGGAATTTACTACAGCCCATTTACAGTTTGTTAAAAGTACAGCCCAACTTCTAGCTAGGACAACGATTAATAATTTCAAGCAACCGCTCAAAACAGAATTCAAAAAAAATTCCCACATTTTGATGGGATCCGAAATATTTGTATCCGAAATTTCTAGTCAGGTTAAATATAATTTCAAAATAAAGTTGTATTACGTTAAAATCCAACAAAATATTGCGCGCGCAACAAGTAATGAAATTAAAATTTTCAAATTCCAAAAATAATATATTTTTCAAACTAATTACGTGTTTGGTGCATGGTAATTGTCCAGTTATTATAATTGCATCCCATTTATTATTTCTTAAAGTCCATTTTCTTGTTAAGCCTAATGCATACCTCCGAGGAAAGTTTGCAGCCCAGCGGGGCGGAGAATAACAAGTTGACCCGGATATTGTGTACAACTGTCGACCCAGTTGCATTGCTGATGTTGAAAAAAAGCTATTTTTTATACACACATTAAAAAAATTTGTATAGATAAGGAACATTTTTTATACACACATTTAACAATTTTTAAATACATGATTAACACTTTTTAAAACATATTTTTTAGTCAACAGTGGGCCCACAGCGAGTGGAGGAGGTCACAATACACATATTTTTTAAATACATGATTAACACTTTTCAAAAACAATTAGCCCACAGCGAGCCAATTAGCTCCAGTCGGCCCACAGTGGGCCGACAAGGGCTAGTCGGCCAGCTGTAGGCCGACTGGAATCAATCGGCCTGCTGTGGGCCGACTAGGCCCAGTCGGCCTGCAGCGGGCGGACTGTGTATTATTTTTGAAAAATAATTACCCAACGTAATATTTATGAAAATTAATAAAAAAATGTATTATTTAAGAAAAATAGCGAAAAAGGCCTGTGTAGTACAGTACAACGTAACATGGTTACTCAGCCCACATTCAGCAACGCCGGAAAGGCCCAAACAAGGCTTCTGTACAACTTTTTGAAGTCACTGAGCTCAATTAATAACTTAAGAAAAAAGTTAGATAAGAGTGGAACCTAATTAAAAGCTGTCACGAGCAAATAAATAATTCAACGGGTCCCACTTGTGCGTGTGCGTGTGCGTGTGTGTCTGTGTGTGTGTGTGTGAGAGAGAGAGAGATAGATAGAGAGACCCATCGGTCGATGCTCGTAAATACATCTTTCAGCCATATGCATTGCTGATGCTCAGTAAAAACTTATATAGTTGACACAATCATATAGAACATCATAGCACACTAAACTTGCATACAAAAATTTCACGCAGGCGGCACAATCAGGATGGAAGCAGTGGATCGCTACGGGAAGGGCTATGTTGAAACCAACGAAGTCGTACATAATGGTTCATCGTCTTTATCAATGACGGGGAAATATCTTGAATGTTGTGCAAAGAAAACAGACAGACAACACAATAAGTTCTCCTAGCACATTAAGTTGACGTACAGCCCTTTCTAAAAAAAGTTCAGGTACAAAATTAGAACAGGTCACAATCGAATGTACTGGCATATCTGTGCTTCACACCCATAGCTCGGATTTAACTAGTATCTGACAAGATTCAGTTGTTACCTCAAATTAGAGCACATCCAGGCAGCCAGCCCCGCCTCTTCTCCCAAAGAAGCAGTGGCCTCCGCCGCGCGATGGACTAGGCCCTGTGCCATCCATTGTTCCGAGCAACACGGGGAAAGTCTGACGTTGACTCCTGTAATGGATGTCGTCGACAGACCCTGGCACCAGCGGCAGGAGCAGGACTTCGATTGATGGATTGGCCACTTCTTCGACATGCACGAACACTCGATACAGGTACATCCCTAACGTGGTCCGCGGCGGCCTTGGTGGCAACGAATAGTACAACCCCAGTTCCTGCACCGGTATCTCAACACCAATCACCTTCGGTATGGTGGACGGCTTCTTCATCCATGCCATAACCGTCAGAGCCCAGCTGTCTGGAGGAACAAACATACTTACGAGCTCACCTCCAAGGTCGTTGATAAGCTTGTTCATGGACTCGCTGTTCCAAGCACGTCGAGACATGCCATGGAAGGTAAGCTTTGTTAAAAAAATCAAGTTCAGAGGGCACCGAGCCCCATCCTGGGTGCCACCGATCAAAGCTCACCAGCGCTCCATCGCAGAACAAACGCCGGGAAGATTCGAACACACGACTGCAGTCGAAAGTTGTCCGGAACCTGACAAAGAAATCAGCCGGTGGCGGACAGACTTCGACGAGCAAGTCACTTATTTGGATGCCGTGCGTAATGCCAAGAGCTTTGACAAGGTCATCCGGCGAGACGGGAGGCCAATCGCCGTTGATGGTTACCATCAGCACTTTGCCGGCAAACTGGTCGTCAAGCGCCGCCATGCCACTGTTGAGCGGCAGGACGCATCGACCGAAGGCAGGACGGACCTCAAGATCTCCAGCTCGGAGATCCGCGTTGACCGGCGACATGATAGTGCGCTTGAGTACAGGGAGTACAGGAGGGGGATTTGGGGGAACTGCAGGAATCGAGATTCCAGAGGTGGGGGAGGGGCGGGAGAGTGTGGATGAAAAGGTAGCATGAATTTCGAGCACGCGCCAATATGCTCTCGGCGCGCAAGCGCACGAAAACACCGGTGGCGCCCACATGTCGGCCTAAGAGTCCTTATTCATTATTTTTTGGAGAGCCTGACCTTTTTTTCAAGATCTTTTGAGAGCCCAGACTGAGAGTCATAATTGACATGTTTGGCATTGCGTTACTACTCGGCCCATATTCAACGACACCTCACTGGCCCAAACAAGTGTACATCATCGAAAAGACACTGAGCTCAAATTATATAACTTGAAAAAAGGAGATATACTCTGAACACTGGAGAATGGTGATGCCCTCATTTAGCCCACCAGTAGTTCGAGACAATAAACAGTTCAAAACAACGATATATACAACATTCAAACACTGACTAGTGACTACTACGGACATAAACAGCAAGACATGATAGTTCATAAGAAGTCTTGCTACACCACCAAAACACACCCATCTGCAGCGCTCAGACTCTCGTGATCCAGACGAGAATGACATTCTAAACAGAAGAAACTATTACATAGTAAGAGTGACATAGACGAGGATGACCAAATGACAAGGAATATGCATAACAAAAGAAAGAACTACCCATCCAGAACCAGCAGCAAAGACAAAAAAGTCATTCGAAGAGATGATCCAACACCATCATAATTTGCAGCCCCGCTTCAGCGACCAGTTATCCAGAGACACCAGTACTCCACCCTTTCAATGCAACAACCCAATTACCTATCAACCTGAAGGCTTGAACCACATCACTGCCTGTCGTAATTGAGACATCCAAGGATCAAAGTTAATCCGGATGCCTTTGTCATTCTCACCTTCTTTTGGCTGCAGGTTGTATCGTTGACAATCAGGGGAGTTTGCTCCCGAACTCCTAGGGCTCGCCGTGTAGACATAGTTTTCCATAGCAAACAGAGCCTCTCTGCCATCAAGGTCGTTGCCAACGGTGATCTCCTGGTTAATCGGATAATTGAGTCCGAGAAACAGAGAGTGTGAACCAAGGCTGTTTACCCACCTCCAACTAAAAAATCCTAAAGGCCCTAACAAGCTGGTATCCTGCTCATAGACGTAACAACCACTGTCCGGATACTCACGTATTACACGGTGCTTGTATACAGTGGGGTTTTTGCAATATAACTTTTCCAGCTCATGTGTCTGAATGATCATCAATCTTTTGTTGTCGTCTGATCGAGCGAGGAACCAGTTGTGCTTCCCTGTTTTTGGCAAAGGTGGTGTGATTACAAAGGGCAGTAATTGTAGGGACACTGCATAATATCAAAAAGGATAGGCATTGTTAATGTAAGATCAACATTGTTCAGAGTATGAGTAGGATAAGGCAAGAAACAACATTGATATGTCCCTGTTGGAACTAGGAGGAAAATACAGGGAAATGTATACTGGGTTCGAAAATATAGAAGTGCCATGCATGGTTATACTCATATTATCTCGCAATCGATTCTTCACAGGAAACTACCATGTCATGCATGTTATGTAATTATGCTCTGTCCTCACAAACAAATTCTTCAAGGTAACTAACAGACCATGCATTGTTATATACTCGTGTTCTGTGGGAAAATTTTTTGTGAGGATATTATTCTAGCCATTGATTGCTGAAGGGCGAATATAGGTATGTACACATCGTAAGCATTGCAGGATTTCACTACTTCCAAATATAGAGTTCTCCATATGCACATTTACTTCCCTAATGTATGGTTAGATGAAACCAATAGTGTGGTGCATGTTTCTACATCATGAAAATGAGGAAACTAACATGGCCATTGATACACACTCATATTTAGTAGTAGTATATAGATTACTGTAAAATAAGGATAATATCCATATATTCCTAACCGTTTGATTATTCAGGGTACAAATTGACTGTAATGACATGGTCACAATCGCATGAATTAACTCATTCCAAATATAGCTGATTTATGGCGTCTCTAATACATTGCCATAGTTCTACTCAAATTCTGCTCAAACAGAGATATGCCAATCATCACAAAAAGTTCAAACAGTGTCATGGCGTCATCATTAACATGAGAGGAAACAACTTACACACGCCGTCCCAGCAATACGTGGTGCCATCTGCTTTGTCGATCGCGTAGATGATGCCATTGTGTTCAATAGCATCACAGAAGTGTGTATCAGCTTTGACAATGATCCACTGCGAGCCGAGTTGTCTCCAGCTAAAGAAGGCATCGGCGTAAAGATAGGCGAGTCCGCGGTCGAACAAGGCAATTAGCTTGAAGTCTGCGTAATTCGCATGTCGTGTGGGCACTTGGCAGATTACAATCTTCTGCAAAACAAGGTCCGTCCAACTGACGTCGTAATCTAGATGACTTGGACCGTGATGGTAATACTCTATATAATCCAACGGAGGAAGGATAATCTCATGGGAGGTCTGGAAGTTCACGAGCACCAACTTTTTACCATCTTCTCTGAAGGCAACCATCCAGTGGGAGTTCATGCCGACCCAGTACATACCTGGCAAGAAGTTTGGGCGATGGTGATCGGATCGATGTCGAGGGAAATGATGTACGGCGACCCACTACATACCTGCAAAGAAGTTTCGGCTAATGGAGATCGGATTGAAGTCGAGGGGCATCATGCACGCCTCTGTATCATGGCGAGCCAATCTCGCAAGACCAGATAGCAGTAAGCAGGGTGTCTTGAAAATCTTAGGCCTTGCTTCGACGATGGCTGTGTGCATGTCCCTCGAGCATGCAACCAGCCGCAGGGCGCTCAACATATCCATACACGAACAACAGTGGTCGAGGATGTCACTGGGGAGATTGCTCCAATCGCGGCTCATATGGATGCCGCACGGTTCGCGTTCGGCCATGGTGGAGTTTGGAAGGGGGCTTGATTTACGGGGGAGAAGGATGTCGGTGCTGGAGCGGCTAGCGAGGGAATAGTGGTACTGGGGAGGCGAGTGAGGCGACGGTACACGGGGGCACAGTGAGATGGAGACGGAGAAGGAGATGGAGATGGAGTGGTGCTATGGGAGCGGAGAGGGAGACAAGGCGAGGCGCCAATGTGCTGTACAGCGGCGGTGACAGACTGCACTATGCACAGGGTGAGGCTGACTTTGGTAACCCGAACACGCCGACTGGACTAGTGTCAGGCACAGGGTGTTGTCACTTCACTGTGAGGACCGGATGAATAGTATTTTGACCATCAAGTGTACCACAGTTGTACTACTACTACCAGTAGGTACATGAGTACTCTAGTATTGTATAGCGTAAATAGGTCTCCCGTGCTAGCATGCATGTTCACTTCATCGTTCAGGTATCATCCATATTGTGAGAAGAACCAAATTCTCGTAAATGCCCAATCAACGCTCTGCCGTGATGCATGCAATGGTCATTCTGGTGCATCAAGGACGGCATGCAGATCGTTCCACACTTGAGAAGAGGAAAAATGGAAAGGTAGAATGCGTCAGCAGAGGAAGAGAACGCTGGCTAACGAGGCTGGGAGGGGATCGAGCAGGAAGTTAATGCTCCACGCCTAAAGGTTTTGGGAAAACCTGATTTTCATAAGGTGACTTATACTCACCTAAACGGAGGGAGTATTCCTTAACCAGAGATTGTTGTGTCTCCCACTCACGCGCTCAAAAAAAACTACGACACATTTTTTTATCTGTTTGCATAGGTCCCAGGATGGGCACGTACATGAACAGGTACGACTCATCAGTCTACCCGCATAGCCTTTTCGTTTAGTCTACCTAGCCATCTAATCAACTGCCTGCACGCCACTTCTCCCATTTACTTCTCCATCGGGAACCAATTCTACTCGGCTTCTTCACCTCCCCTTCGTCTTCATTTTCATCCAAACCCCACTGCGTTCACATTGTTTTAACCTCTTTAAATAATCATCTACTACTTCAGTTAGACTAGCCATCTAATCCTAATTCTCCAAACCATAGCCCTCCGTTCCAGCGGTTCCAAATGGCGATAGAGATCGAGATGCAGGGTTTTAGCGTCCAACATGTCCTCGTGGAAGGCTCGATGCGCATAGTTGCCACCGTCACCGTCCACCCAAGGGTTGTTCGGCAGTGGATCAACAATGTATCCAACTCCCTCAAAAAGGTAGATACGAGGGTCAACAGTCTCGACGCAGAGTACACGGAGCGTGCCCCTGGGAAGATCCAACGCGCCGCCGTCCTTCAGCTGTGCTTCGAAGATGATGTTTTGGTGTACCACATCATACACTCGCCCTCCATACCAGGTGAGCTTCATGATTTCTTGTCTCGGGAGGACGTATACTTCTGTGGGGCAGCCATCGAAGTGGACAAACAGAAGCTGGAGCCGTACAAGCTTGATTTGAATAGCATCGCTCACCAACAAACCAGAATCAAAATTCCTGTAGAAGTTTGTGATAAACAGACACCATCCCTATTCGACGTAGCAAATTTTGTGCTTGGTACAAATCTTCAGAAGGGTGACGATACGGTGGCATTAAGGTCGTCTGGATGGGAGAATTATCCCTTGACGTACGAGCGGATATAATATGCTGCCCTCGATGCCCGTGTGAGTTTCGAGATAGCTGCAAGTTCCAAAGAGCTTGTTGCGAAGCCATCTCCCACAGAGAATGAGAACAAGAAGAAGAAGAAGAAGAAGAAGAAGAAGAAGAAGAAGAAGAAAAGGCTGCACCAGCAGGAGGGCATTATGGATGGATGAACTATTTCCTCTCTTGTAAAAAAAATTATTCCCTCTCGGTGTATATTGATATAGATGGACTATTTCGATGGTGTGCATGTCTTTGGAATAGAGTAGTAGTGTGGGTCCGTTTGACTATAAGGAACTATTTATCCGCATATATAGCTTTCTCTGCTACTCCTTCCAGTGATCGGTATGCAGTGCATGTGTCCGTAGACATGATAGCTTGTCCATGGAAGTTCAACTACGGTGACCATCACGTTTCATCTCGCGATTCCCACGACGCCTCTCCAACCCACGGCACCACGCCCCCCGACGTGCGCCTCACCCCTCTCGGCCACACCGCCCCTCTGCCTTTGTGTGCATGGCATGTGGGCCAACTAAAATGCGGCGAGCATCAAGTTTCTACCACAGCCACCCGCGATTCCCACAATGCCGCTCGAACCTATGAAACCACACGTCCCCCGACCTGCGGCTCACCCCTCTTGGCCCCACTGCCCCTCTACCTACGGGAGCATTACATGTGGATCAGTCACCTATCGGGTCCACATGTTATTGACTCAAAGGTAGGTGTAGTAAGGCGCTGAAGCTCAGTCCCGATGGCCCTGAGAGGGAAATGTAACTCCTGCGCCAGGGCTTGTGGTGCTCCCGCAGCACGAACTCGTGCCAAACTCGATATTTGTTTCTTTACTATACATGCACGCAACGATTTAATGGACATTGTAATCTCAACATGTGATGGGGAGCTCTAAATTTGAATTTGAAACTTACAAAATGAAAAGATTCAAAACAAATAAACTAGGAGAGAGGGAGTATATCGTAGGATGTGCCCCATACAAAATAAGTCCCCTGGTTTGTCACCGCGCAGATGCGGTTAGAAAGGAGCACATTGTCTCCCTACTCGTACGGCAACAAATCGGCCGCAGACAGCATGGTCCGCCTTTGACCGCCATGTGCAAGGTTCATGCTATCTTATTCAATCTCACTGTGGTTCCATCGTACCAATTCATGCGGTGGCCCGTTGCATGGCTGATCCCAATGTTGGACAAAGGTTCTACGGGAACGGTTTCACCGTTGTAAATGTTGTGCAAATCGATGTTGGTACCCTCCCGTACATATGCAAGCCAATCTCCACTCGCACCGAGCCTAACCTGTGAAACAGTGGGCAGGGGGAGAGTTATGAAATGGACACAGAAGTAGTCTTTAGAATGCATTTACTACGTGATCAAACTCATCTTACCTGCTCATCGGAGGAAATCCGAGTGCCCCTCAATGTCGGCATCTCAAGGGGCGTCAACTTGCAACTACCGCCACGCTGCGCTGGAGAGACCCCCAAGGAAACATCCTCATGCATTCCACGGAACATCAAGATGCATTTGTATGAGTAGTTTATCTTGTGAGAGAAAAGGATGAACGAGGGAAGGCCTCTAGAGATAGAGATGGACACTACTACTACCAATGTGCTGGCCCGTGCGTTGCAATGGATCCAAAGTAGTAGAATAATACTTGTTCATGTGCTTGAAATATAAACACTCTAGTTTTGATATACATGTGTCAGCAGACATGACAGCTTGTCCATGGAAGTTGAACCACGGCGACCATCACATTTCTTGTTTCTACCACTAAGCCACTGAAGTTCGGTCCTGTGGGCCCCGAGAGGGAAATGTAACTCCTGCAGCAGGCCTTGTGGTGCTCCCGCAGTACGAGCTCATGCCAAAACTGGAATTTGTTTTGTACTACTACCAACTAGTACTAGTAAGGTACACGTGCATTGCACGCATGAGATTCTGGTGGTTTGTGCATTATGCTTCTACATGTGGAGCTTTCTGGATTCTAACATGTGGAAAAATCTGGTGGAATGTAAGGTTAGGCAAGTTTGATTAACTTAGGCGAGTGTTTGATTCAAGCCACACCTTAGGCAAGCCACACAAAGGCCCCACATGACATACACACAAAAAATGTGGCAAGATTCCCTTAGGCTTGCCAACTTGTTTCTCTCATTTTGAAGAACTAATAACTTTGCCTAAGCTTAGTTGTGGCAAAGTTAGGGTCTGTTTGATTCAAAGGATTTTCATAGGATCTTTGAAGGATTAGAATCCTTAGGAATTTTTCCTACGTTGGTCGTTTGATTCCTAGGATTGAATCATGTAGAATATTTTCCTAAGGATTCATTTGTACTACGTTTCACAGGAATTCTAACATGCACTCCAACCTCTTGAAAGAAATCCTTTGTTTTTCATGTGACACAATCAAACAAACTCAAATCCTATAGGGATCCAATGAACATGCCATTCCAATCCTACTTTTTTCCTATTCCTGTGTTTCTGCAATCCTATGAATCAAAGAGGCCCTTAGTCATGAATTAAGTTCAACCATGGAGTCTTCTAGATTATACATGTGGCAGAATCTGCTGGATGATATCCAATGGCCAGTAGCGCTCGGATTTGCCATATTTGTACCGTCGGATTAGCTTCATCCAACGACCAACTTTCAAAGTTTTTCACACACTATATAGGGGGTATAGATATACATGTGTCGGTCCGTTGTAATGGATCCAAAGTATATATATCTATTTAGTGGAGTGCACTCTAAACACATTATCTATTTATTTTTCTCTAACCTTCCGTAGCCATGCAACCAAGCCACATAAGCTTCATGGATGCTCCCCACATCATATTATTCATACTACGTTGATTGAAAAATAGATAAATCACCCAAAACAAGATCTTCCCGTTTTTTGTTCCTACGATGTTGTGCCGTGCACGTACCTACTAGTAATATAGTATTAGGAGTACAAACTTGGTACTAGTAGGAGTAGTACTAGTACGGAATGCTCCTACTCTATCAACGAGCCCCGTCTGACACCAAATTTCTTGGCTTTCGTGCTACAGCTAGATCTTCCCTCGTTTCTTTTTTCCAACCCGGTGGCGGGCGGGGTGTCGGTTTGCTCAATGGCGGTCCCACATGAAAGTGAGAATGCTAGGCAACACGCCATCCCTAAGCCATGTGTCGTGCCGGATGGGCCGTGTTGTACTCCCGATTCCCGGGCGTGTGGGGGTGCGACATGAACGCGCCAGGCCTTTTCCTTTTACCAGCAATGTGCTCGTGCGTTGCGACAGATCCAAAGTAGTAGAATAGTAGTATTTGCTCACAAATTTGAAAGAAATCACTATTGTTTTGATATATTTGAAAGAAATCACTATTCTTTTGATATACTCCTAATATATTACTCCCTCCGTACCTAAATATTTGTCTTTTTTGATATTTCATATGGACTATCACATATGGATTATATAGACATATTCTAGTGTTTCTAGCAAGATGCCCGCGCATTGCACGAAGTTGATGGAAAAGGTAAGCACAACTTATAAATTGACGGATGGAGTACTAGTTACAGTGATGCATATAATTAAGCAAAGGGATCGCACATGTCCGTATTGACTGGAACAAGAATGCAACGGCGCAACGGCACAGAATTAAGGCCACGATGATGCGATCGCAGTGGTGGTTACAGAAGGCAAGAAGAAAGATGGATCCACGAATGTACGACCTCCTCCTCCTCAACTTAGTGCGCCGGGCCACCGACCGGCGGCAAAGGAGCAGCGGCTTTTGTGGAGAGGTCGAGGTGCTTCTCAGCAAAGGCATCCAAGGCTTCCAGCCGGTTGAGGAAGGCCAACGTCGTAGCGTCCTCACTGGCCTTGTAGATACCTATGTACACGATTTCCTCGTACATGTGGATGTGTAAGTCGACGAATTCTTACAGGGTGAGGCGCCTCGCGGCGAGCGCGACCTCCAGGTGGACATTCTTCGTGGCGTCGGCGGGCAGTCGCAGGGCCACCAGTGCTTGAAAGAGGTTCCGGCCATGGAGGCCGATTAGGGTGGCAGGCAATGAGGAGCCCGGGCACGCGGGCTGGAGGACTACGGCGATGTCGTCCGCGAGCTTCTTGAGGACAGTGAACTTGTTGCTGGTGGCAACGATCATCTGGTCCAACTGAGAGTCATAGTTGGCGTCGAAGGCGGCCATCCACCAGCCGGTCTCCAACACCGTCTGGAGACGATCCTTGGCACCATGCCGCAGGCCGGCGTCGTGGACCATCTGGCGCAGCCGCTGGCCGCTCACGAGCATCGCCGCCATGGGTCTGGAGTGAGCTCTTTTGCGCTTAGTGTAGGTGCTTAGGCAAATGCTTAGGTGCGTACGATGTGGTAGATGCATTGGAATGGAGGGGCGCCTTTATATGAGGGCAATGAGGGCAAACTGCGTTGCATTCACATCGTACAGCCTCTTTTCCCGGACCTCCTCCCATTACTTCCCTCATGCATTAATTGAAGAAGGATGCATTGGCCGTTCAACATATCGGGAACCGCTACTCCCTCCCTCGTCTGCATTAAAGCCATATCGGGAACTGCGCCGCCCGCTGTCAAATCGAAAACTCCCTCCGTCTAGGTGAGTATTAATTCATCTTACGAAAACCAAATAGTAAACACATAGGCGTGGTGCATTAACTCTCACGTTGTTTCTTATTTTTTGACATAAATAGAGGAATCAACCAAGAAGAGATGTGGGGCTTGTATGCTTTTAATGACTTGAGACTATCAAACATGACATGCAGTGGTCAGTTCGTTGCACAAGAACAAATACAACCCATGTCAGCACACATGCATCTTATATAGCATCAGATCCAATGGCTATAAAAGATGAATGAGACCAAATTATATCTCATCTAGATGAGTTCTAATAAAACTGTATTAATAATACTTAGTACTCCTGCGCCACGTATCATATATTAGTATCATGTAGTACTTTATTTATTTATGAGGTATCCAGATGGCACTGCACCGCCAAGAAAAGAGGGTAACATCAAAATTATGGACTACTTTTTTGAGTATGTTGGTAAGGTCCGGTCATAGTCACTTGTAGAAATCTCTAAAAAGACAAATACTCCCTCCGTCCGGAAATACTTGTCATCAAAATGGATAAAAGGAAATGTATCTAGACGTATTTTAGTTTTAGATACATCTCTTTTTATCCATTTTGATGACAAGTATTTTCGGACGGAGGGAGTAGAAAACAGAGTTGGTGATGATGGTGTGCGTGCCATCCTGCAATATAGGCCGTTGGATTTATATCTAACGGATAGGAAAGAAACTATGGCAATTTTGCAAAAATATACCCACACATCTCTCCACGTTCACAAATAAGGCCTTCCCTCATTCAACCTTTTCTCTCACAAGATAAACTACTCATACAAATGCATCTTGATGTTCCGTGCAACGCACGGGCAGCTAGCTTATTTCTTTTAAAATAGTTGCTGCGATAATTGGGTTGAAGTGATATATTTTATGTCTGCCCCGAATGATTTCAGATTCACTAGTAGTAACAAAGAAAAGGTTGCCTTGTTAATTAACAGAAAACAGGGTGAAAACTATCACATGAGGCCGGTAAAAACAAGGCACACTGGGTTCAGCGTCATCGTCACTACAGCTGTGCGCGCGAGAGAAGTCTACATATCGAGGGGGCTACCGAGCGAGGCACCGAGACACAATGTTTGAGAGAGAAACCAATTGACAGATTATGATCAGATCGAGTTGTCACCCTTCTGCTGTCATTGTTAGGGGGGAGGGAGAGAAAGATGTATCGAGAGTGTGCGCGGTAGGCACAGAGGCACAACTAGTGAGTGTGTGTGTGTGTGTGTTTGAAAGAGGAGTAGATAGATTATTATCAAGATCGATGTGCCACCCTACTAGCTCCTTCGGTGCCGGGTAGTGTGTGTGTGTATGTTTGAGAGAGAAGCCAGTCGATAGATTAGTATCAAGATCGAGGTGTCACCCTACTCCTTCGGTGTTGGGAAGTGTGGGTGTGTGGGGAGGGGGGCAGTGACCCTCACATATCTCTACTCTTATAAAAAACAGAGTTGGTGATGATGGTGTTCCTGCCATCCTGCAATATAGGCCATCCATTGTATATCCGACGGACAGGAAGGAAACTATGGCAATTTTGCAAAAAGATACCCACACCCCTCTCCGCATTTGCAAATAAGGCATTCCCTCGTTCATCCTTTTCTCTCACAAGATAAACTTCTCATACAAATGCATCTTGATGTTCCGTGCAATGCATGGGCATCTCGCTAGTAGGGAGAAGAAGTTTGTGTGACACATATCTAGCTATATTAAGGGATAGGTAGATAGCATATGTGTGAGAGACATTAGTGGTTGTGGGTGGGCGGAATTAAAGGGGTGGGCATGTTAGACATAGAGAGCGTGTGTGTTTCTGTGTGAGCGACTTGTAGGACGGGGTAGAAAGACGAATTTAACCCTGACGGAGGGAGAGAAATACACGAAGTGCGCGTGTGTGATTCCGATGCCCACAGGGAAATGAGATATGTATGCGTGTGAGAGAGATTGCACAATTCATTCACGTATCACTATCTAGCGATCGTGGACGTGCATCGCTTGAACATAAGTCAATATCTACTTCGTATCATGGCCAAAGGTACAATATCGATTCAACACTATAAATATTGGACACTCACATATCACATTTTTTTCTATTTAAATAAGCCTTTTTAGTTGTGCATGCCAAAGTTACAGTGATGTTTCTTCAAACAACCAATGTAGCTATCATGAACATGCACCTTTGTTACTCTTGCATTCAAATTCATTAGTCTTGGATGATTTAAGTTTCTATTTTGAAGTAATATATGTAATATTCATATATGAATTCAACGGGTACGCAATTTATGAAATGGAGGCTATGTAATCATATGAGGTAACACTTTTAAGTAGCTGACTACAATATCCATTTCTTTTTGTGCGCCTCTACACTAACATGTCAATGCATTATGTTTAAAGTAAATAACCAATGGCACTAAATTATCTATTTAAACGAGAAATACATAGGCTGAGCGTTTGATCCCTTTTTTGTGAACGCGCCACTACACCCGTACGATTGGCCACGCCTGTGTGAACGTCCAAGTTATCGGCGCATCATCCCGAGTTATTGGCTTTTTTCTGGTGTGGACTTCACACCAGTTATTAACTGCTGACGCGTGCCCTGTGTACACAGTCTAGCATGACCTTCCCGCTAGCACGGTCCAAAATTAGCTGAAACTGGATACGAACAATCCCGCGGGTGGCAAAATCTCCCGCCTCCTTCTAAAATTTCCGCCACCTTAGTCTTTAGCATGCGAAATCCCCCTTTTGTCCTTGGTGCACGGAGACCAACAGTTATAATACTGCCCTCATCTACATGATAGGTCGGGGCTGCTTTGGTAACTTCCGGTTCCCCCACTACACGGCACCCCCATTTCCTCTCCCCCTCCCGCAAAAACGACTAACTCCACAGCACCAGAGCATCTTACATCACGCCGTCCGTACTTCATCGTCCTTTCTCCCCTCCCCTCTCGAAACCCTAGACTGCTCATCCACTGGCGTACCATAGCCCATTCACTGCCAGATGCGTCCACCTCGCTGGATCTGCTTCTGCGGCGGCATCTACCCCTCCCACCTCCCCTAGAAACAAGTAGACTGCTCATCCACCACTGTACCACAGCCCATTCAGTGCCGGCCTTGTCCACGGCGCCGGATCTGCTTCGCCAGTACTCTCATCAACCGCCGCGCATCTGCAGTGGCTCATTCGTACTCCCCACCGGAGACGCTTCGTCCACACCCCACGGAGCCGCCCCACCGACACCCCCGTCGACGGCCTCTGATCCTCTTCACCGACACCTTCCTCAACCCTACCGGAGCCGCTTCGCCGACACCTTCCTCAACCCTACCGGAGTAGCTTCACCTATATCATTATCAACCCTACCGGGGACGCTTTGCCAACTCACAAGTCCACGGCCTCAAATCCGCTTCCTCGCACCCTCATCCAACCTACCGGAGCAGCTTCTAACGCCCCATCCACGGCCGCAGATCCGCATCGTCGACACCACCCTTAACCCAACCACCGGAGCAGCTTTTGAAGCCCCGTCTATGGTCGCAGATCCGCATCGTCGACACCATCCTTAACCCAACCACCGGAGCAGCTACACCTACACCCTCGTCCACGGCCATAGATCTGCTTCGCCCACACCGTAGTCCACCCTACCGGAGCCGCTCCACAAACACCCTACTCAACGGTTCTAGATCTCCTTACCGGACCCCGACAGCCAGCGCAGCATCATCACCCTCGACATTTCTAACCTGATTCCCACAGTCTGGAGAGATGCCAAGCACCCGCCACGACCTAGGTACTTGTCACCTTTAAACCCGTCCAGCATCACCTGCCCGATGTACTTCAAATATACTAACCAGTCGTTGTTACCTGTTATGCAGCTGGCAAAAACTACAAGGACGATGTTTCTTCTGGATCTAATAGCTTGGCCAACCAAGATCCTGGACTGAGGCATTGCTATGATCTTGTAAGCGCGTCTCCCTCTCTTGTATTGTTTTGTGCCTGCCAGCGTGCTTTGCTAGGATTTTTGACCAGTAATCCCTTTGTGCAGACAATGATTTCTACTACTGGCTGCTAAATTAGATATGTAGATGTCATACATGATACTACCTCGTACCTCCGTTCCTAAATATAAGTCTTTCTAGAGATTCCACTATAGGCTACATATGGAGCAAAATGAGTGAATCTACACTCGAAAATGCATCTATATACATCTGTATGTGGTCCATACTGGAATTTCTACAAAGACATATATTTAGGAACAGGGGCAGTACATTACACAAAATCGTAGGTGGCACGTAGGAATTCCAGTGCACTACATTAGGCTCCCTTAGAGTGCCTGCTAGTCCAGCATACAGAGTCATGGCTAGTTTAGGGTACGCACACAATCGTTAATTGGTGGTTTAAATATGCGCAAGGGATATGCAATGTATTATCATGTAGAGATGTTTGAAATTAGCCGTGTCAACTTGCAGATAGGGTTACACAATGAAAAAGTACAAGATGTATGTGGCAATTTCATGGAACATCGCAAAAAAAAGGAGAGGCAGCGGTGAGCCTATAGAGTGTGCCATGGTACGTCACTCCTCCATTGCAATCATCATGACATGTTATTTGTATGCCAGTTCTATTAGCCAAGTTTCTTAGGGACAGTTATTACAAGTTATCCTAAGAAAATAAGCACCTGTGAATATAAGCTCCATGTAATAAGCCAACCAGTTATTTTCATTGCATTTTCAGCTTATCTTTGGTATGATCAGTGGAAAGTCTAGATTGCATTATATTTTTTTCATTTTGCTGCCCATATGGAAATTAATTTGACTTGCAAACATCACAAATTGAACCCAGTGCAGTAATTAATATGATAGGAAAACAGACCATCACTATTTTCTCAAAATGCAAATACAAAGATACCATCTACTTGGCACAATCTACTTTGGTCAATGTTTTCCATAGAGATCTCATTGCCTAATTTAAACGAAGAATGCATGACCCACATTTAAATGAAGAACAATTATTTATTGAAATTCGATGGTCCAAGTGGCTGGCTATTATCGTATAGCAGCACCACCTGAAAGCATCATATAGCAGCAGCAGCTCATAGCAACTCATCATATAGCAGCAGCAGTCTGCAATTCATCATATACCAGCAACAGCTCATAGCAATTCATCATATAGCAGCAGTAGGAGTAGCTCATAGCAATTCATCATATAGCAGCAGCAGGAGCAGCTCATAGCAATTCATCATATAGCAGCAGCAGGAGCAGCTCATAGCAATTCATCATATAGCAGCAGCAGGAGAAGCTCATAGCAATGCATCATATAGCAGCAGCAGCAGCTTGTAGCAACTCATCATATAGCAGTAGTAGCAACTCATAGCAATTCATTATATAGCAGCAGCAGCTCATAGCAACTCATCATACAACAGCAGCAGCTCATAGCAATTCATCATATAGCAGCAATAGGAGCAACTCATAGCAATGCATCATATAGCAGCAGCAGAAGCAGCTCATAGCAATTCATCGTATAGTGGAAAGGGGAGAGGAGATGCAAGCGGGCAGGGCAATGAATGCTTGCGTGTTTGTTTTTACTTGAGGGTCAGGTGTGACACGGGTGTCAGCAGTTGCATTTTGAGTGTAATATAGGCAGACAACAGAGTCATTTCACTATTCGCCTTCCCTTCAATTTTTAGTGAGGTTCTACCCGAAACACCCCCTCCAAAGCAAAATTAGTTAAGCCCAAGCCCATAACTCAAAAATGACTTCTTTACATCTTTTATGGCTTATTTTGACAATATGCCCTGAAAAGGCGGAATCGAACTGGCCCTTAACCTGCAATTCAATTGTGCTTGCAATGATGAATCACTCCTGCCTGCTATATGTACATTTAGGCATCATCATACATGGCATAACATAATACATGTGCATTCCATTGTAGAATCTGGAAATATGCAATGTTTCTGTTAGTTCATACGTTGCACATGATGTTTAAATGCCCCTTAAATCTGGTCAGTCAAGTGATGGTCTTTAAGCCTCCTTCTTTGCTTCTTTTCTTGATATATAAGATTTCCTCACACATCTGTTCAATTGCTTGTTTGCATCAGCCAGCCATACTAGGACTGTTTCCTTTGATTACTTGTTGTTCTTGACATAACACTCTAACAGAGCTTGTCAACAATTTAAACACTAAGGGCTGCTGTAGTGGGGCCTTGTCTAACTCATAGGTGACATAAAGGTTTGGTTGTACACTACAGTAGGCTCTCCAAGAGTACCTGGAGATCCAGTTCGAAGGTATGCCTAGTTTTTACATAGTGCAGACATAGTAAATGCTCATTTCATTGTGTACAAGTGCAAGAGATGCGGCATGTTTCATTATGTGGTGTTGTTTTGTTATAATCTCATTCTTTTGTGTTCACAGACTGGAAAGTATGCATATTTATCTTCCAAGGAGACGAGTAACTAGTTTGTGTCACCTTGCAGAGGGGGTGCAATGAAGATAAGATTGAGGATTTCCAAGTACAAGATGTTAGGAAGGAGCCTTGCAAGAGAAGTAGGAGCTGCGCTGAGCCTCTTCAACCTGCTAAGGTAAGTCACTATATGCAACTCAACAGTTCAATTCCTTGTTTGTTTCAGGCATAGTTAATTTTCTCTTTTCAATTGCTTTATTTGTCCTCAGTTAATGAGACGCCCAAATAATCATGCCTGATGTTCAGTACTTGTATCACTATTAGTTGACATAATTAAAGGCCTTACCATTTAATTACTCTGCCAAAGTGTGCCTGAAGCTTTGAAGTCTATTAACCAACTATTATTGCATGAGGCTCACAATCTAGTTTATACTATGCTAATGATTGCATAGTTTTGCCTGTTGTAGTATGTTTGTATGAAACCCTCTGCTGTTCATTATGCTCCCTAAGACTTTAATTGAGGCACAGAATGGCCAACTTCTTGCTTACTTATACGCAACGTGCTGTCTAAATTTGTAACTTGTCCGTGTTTTCGATTGGGCCCCAACATCATGCTCCTCTGGTGAGCTAAGAGGGATTTCTGTATGCAGGCTGCACAGACTATCTTTTTTATACTTTTTAAAATATCACCTGCTTATGCTTCATGACGTGTAACATTTTTTTTGAAAGTGACGTGTAAAATTATTGTTAGTCCTGTTTTGCCATGTAGTACAAAATAGTGTCTTGTTCGCTTCACTGTTGTAACTATATTTTTGCCCTAGTCATGTGTACTTACAGAAACATTTCAGGATGAAGTGACATCAACACAAAGATCTGCGAGCAGTGCGGCATGGCCGTTACCGAATGATTATGGATTGGAATTGGAATGTGCTGATGTTCTCGAGCATCAACTAGAGGTGGCAAGACAACGTGTACATGATTGTCAATGTATAATCAACAAGTTGAGACTGGACATGCAGGTATTAGATGCAGGAGTCAAAAAATGAAACAAGACACTGAGGTAACCATGAAGGAATTGGAGATTTTGCAGACTGAAATTTGTGCTATCTGAATCCGGCCAATCCTATTTTCTGAAGAGATTATAGTTCAATTGGAGTTAAGTTGATGCGCATCCATGATGTATGAGCTGTATTTGGCCAGTGTATGTAATTTGATGTTTGTGTATGCTTTATTATCGCCTGTGCCGAACCATAATGCCCAGTGGATATAATCGGCTGTAATTTCTTTATTGTATAGTGTAGGATTATTCTACCTTTCTATGCCTTGATCTCTTTGTTGTAATAGTGTAGGCTTTTTAGAGGTGATAGTATTGAGTAGGATAATTCTTTGAATATGCTATATCATTCAAACGGGGGCCAATTCGCCCGACCATGGCCCTTCACAGGTCGTCAGATCCATGGGCCTTCTACGTCTTGTAGGATCCATGGGCCTTCTACGTCTCGTAGGATCCATGGGCCTTGTACGTCTCGTAGGATCCATGGGCCGCCGGCTCATTTATGGGTCTTGTACGGGCCTTTAATGGGCCGTAGATGGGCCTTTAATGGAAATCGTACGTTTTATGGGCTGGCCATAACGGGCCGTTAATAGGCCGTATTTCGTGATGCTATGAAAATGGCCCAGCAGACTAAAGGTCCGCAAACAGGCCGACCGTAACGACGGGCTGAATTTGGCCCACAAACAGAAAATGACAGTAACGGGCCGTAAGTAACTGAATGCTGCAAATGATCCCAAGAATAAATGGGCCCTCAGAAGGCCTAAAGTTAACTTGGGCTGGAAATGGCCCAACGGAATAACGGGCCGTTAATGGGTATAAAGTGATACACTGTTCATTACGAGCCAGTTTCACCACGGGGCGTTAATGGGTGTGAAGTAATACACTATTCATTACGGGCCAGTTTCAGCACGGGCCACTAATGGGCCAAGAGTTACAAAGGGCCTCATATGGGCCGAAAGACGTCATGGGCTATACATGGGCCAGAAGTGAAAACGGGCTGGAATCATATTGGACGGCCCAGATGACGCTACTGGGCCTAATTCGGATAGGGCATAACAGGCCTTGGATTAGCGGGCTGTAAATGGACTATATGCGAACAGGCCATTAACAGGCTTTTCATGGGCCGGCCCGCCAGCTTTTGACCAAGTCAAATGGGCCGGCCTTTTCACAGGAATGGGCCACTGTTGGGCCGTGCCACGTGTCGACGTATCATAGGCGCCTTTTGTCCATTGAGTGGATGACATCTGTCCCAACGATGAGCCGACACGTGTTTCCTCTAGCCAATGATGATTTTACATGTGGAAAATCCCCATTGGTCGGGGATGTTAACGGAATTTTTTTGAATGGGCCACTGCTTAACGGCGTTCCGTTACGGTGGATGCCACATATCGGTCACCCTTGACGAAAGCACTTCTATGACGCGTGCTTTATTGTCATGGAAGTGGACACTTCCGTGATGATAATTTTGGTAATGTCATGGAACACTTCTACGACAGCACAGGTATGACTATCTTGATTCTGTCATAAATTTGTCATGGATGTACATGCATGACAAAAAAAGTGACCTACTGTGACAAACACGTATCATCACGGAAGTGTATTTTTTTGTAGTGTATATTATGAGATTGATGTTGCGATGACTTTGCTATGCTCAATGCTTGTCACTAGGGCCCGAGTGCCATGATTTCAGATCTGAACCTATTATATTTTAATCAATATATGAGAGTTCTTGATCCTATCTTGCAAGTCAATAGTCACTGTAACATCCAAAAAATTCATTTTGGAATGTTATACATTAGATTCATCATTGCATATCATATTTTATTGCATTTTGGTTGATCCTAGAAATTTCACGCAACTCAAGGACCCTCGGAGAGAGTTGGGGGATTTCGTTATTTTCATATTTGAGTTTCCCAAATTTTGAAAATAGGATCATTTGGTTTTATTTATTTTGTCTTCAATTATTTCAAATTATCAAAATATGAGATAGGGAATAAAATGACTTTCCCAAAATACAGAAATATTGAGGATTTAATAATAAAATCAAATAAGATTTTATTTTGGTTTTATTTGCTATTTTATTAGAATTTAGGAAAAATGCGCGTTTTCAAAATTTCACTTAGGCCCCAAATAAATGTTCATCCTGTGCGCCTTTATTTTAGAAGCTGGGAAAAATTTATTTCGGGATTTTTAAAGTCTGTTTAGTTTTCCTTTTTTTCTGAGCGTAATTATTTAAAAAAAAGTCCAAACCGACTCTGGGTCGTAACCGGCCAGGACTCCGCCTGGCCGGGGCTTTAAGTAGCGCCGCCCGAGGCCCGGACAGCTCAAGCCGCGCCCCGCCCCAAACCCTAACCCTAGCCCGCCCCGCGCCGCCGCCGCCACCCGCGCCGCCCCGCCGCCCCGCCGCCCCGCTGCCCCGCCGCCGCCGCCGACGATCGCCAGAGCCGCCGCCGCCGCCGTTCGCCGGGGCCGCCGGAGGAAGACCTCGCCGCCGACGGTTTTTCTCGAAAGACCGATCTGTTTTCCGTCGGTTTTGTTTGGTTTTTTTAGTTTTGTTTTTTAAATAGATCGGGTTTTCCGGTTTATTTAATTAGCAAACGTTCGCTCGTTCGTTCGTTTTAACAAGCGCGTTCTTCGTTTAGATCCAGTTAACGAACGTCCGTTCGTTAATCTGTTCGTTGTTTTCTTTTTCTTGGATTAAATCCGCGATTTTTTGATTGCGATTCGTGATCCGTTTTTCGTTCTAGTATAACTTTTTGCTCGTTTATCGGAATCAGGCGATTCAAGCGCCTGAAGTTTCGTCTCGAAACCGTCTTTTCGCTTAACCAACTCAAACAAGTTTTTGCCACTGTAAAAATTGCCCTAGATCCAGAATAGTAAACGAAGCTTGTTTCTTTTGCCGTTTGTCTTTCGTTGCTTCGTTCGATTTGATTCTTTTTGCCAACCGGAGTTCTTAAGTTGAACTTTCTGGTTAGATCTATTATTTGAGTTTTACCGGTGCATTAGTTGAGTACTTATTGTATGCTTGTTTGTTTGCGATAGAGTATCCGAAGTGCGCCACTTGCTACTTCGAATCGCTAGGTTTTGCGGATCATCAGCAAGGCAAGTAACACTTTGATCATACTTCCAACTACCCAGTTTTATTGCATTAGATCAATCCTCACACATTGCATGATTAGGATCTAATTAAATTGTGGGTTTGGGAAGTAGTTGAGGTAGTACCTATTACCTGTTATTTTCAAACCTTTGGGAGTTACTTCTACGTTTACTTATTATGCCCTGCTATGCTAGTAGACGTGGATTGGGTGAGTGAAATCCATGACAGATGTGAGATTGTTAAATTAATGGTTTATCTAAGGTGGCAACTTAAATACACATCTGGGTGGATTGAGGCACCTGGGTATTCCAGCGATTGCCTGTTTTCTTTTGGACCGCCACCCAAGCTCAAAGGGATCATGAGATTATTCATGCTAGAAACTTCCGTGTGCAGCCACAAGCTACTATGGGCTCTAGCATAGTTGACTAAGTCGTGCGAACTCTTACAGTGGTAGACTAGCAGATGTAGGGGAAACTAGATGTAACGGTCTACCCGATCGTAAGGTGCTAGCGCTTCTGAAAGGCTATGTCTCGGTCATCCGTCTCTCAAACATCTTGTAGTGCGAGAATCCCAACGGAGGAGATCGAGTCTTGTGGGGAAAAGTGCGCAAACCTCTGCAGAGTGTATAAACTAATCATGGTTAGCCGTGTCCCCGGTTATGGACATCTTGAGTATCTAGTACCTGGATTATCATGTGAATCTCATCATGTTACTCTAAATTAATTTTGTGGGGTTTTGTTTAATGATAATGCTTAATTGGGATTGAGAATGCTGTCAACCATTTTCAATGTTTAACAACCACCATGATAGTTAAATAAAATTTATTCCTTTGCAGTAGGGAAAAATTGGCTTTACGCAAAACTGTAACCATAGAGCTTTCCACCAGCCAAATATGCATGTAGTATAGCCTTATTCTTCTTTACTCTCTATGTGTTACATTGCCAGCATATTCCATGTGCTGACCCGTTTCGGGCTGCAACGTTCATGTTGCAGACTTTTCAGACGATGATTAAGGTGCCTTTAGGTCGTGGTTCTATACTCAGTGATGCCATTGGAGTTGATGGACTCACTTATCTTCCAAGCCTTCCGTTGTTATCGTTATTAGATGGCCTTAAGCCATATTTATTGTAATAAGTTCTCTTTTGAGACACTCGATGTAATAAGTGTGTGATTGCTACTCTGTTATAAATCCTTCAAGTATTGTGTGGTGTCAGCATTACTGATCCAGCGATGACACCTGAGCACAGAGATTGGACCGTTTGAGGTCTGGTCGCTACAAGATGGTATGAGAGCACACGCTGACTGTAGGACACGACCACTAAGCTAAAAGACCTAGATCACTACTCACTCTCTTCTCATTCTGACTTCTCATATTTTCTGCTCTTTTAGGATGGCGGATGCAAAGAACAAGTTCACGCAACCGAATGAAGATACACCCTTTGGGCGTCACTTGAAGGAAGTCACTAGATACCTGAACATAGGAGTACCAAGCTTCACTGGGACCTACAACGCCACTTTACCGGAAGAAGAGCGCTGGATGATTCAAGTTCAAGTTCCAGGAAGGACGTTCATGCCAGTCACTGAGCCCATAGAGTTTTCTTTTGATGCACCAACTTGCGATCTAGGAAAGAGCATGGCAGCTCACATCGCCATGGGACGCATTGGAAAAGTCTACCGCAATGATCTCAAGGATACTATCTACCAGATTTGTGGGCGCCGAGATAAGCACTGGGAGATGATCAGCACCAGGAAGGATAGATCAATTGCAGCTTTTATCCAGGAGTTAAACCAGCACATTCGACCTCGGGAGAACCAGATGTGAGCCAACATGATAGATCTGAAGAAGGCAAAGACAAGAATCAAGGAACTGGAGGAAGAACTCATGGCTCCACGTGAAGATTATGAAGAGGAAATCGAAGTATTAGTGGAGAAGAACGACGATCTGATCAAGAAGATCGGAATATTCATGGGAGGAACCCAAGGAGATTCGCCCGAAAGACTACATCATCATCGACGACACTGACTCGGATCCAGATGATAGCGATGATGACTATGTGGATGAATCAGGAGCAGATATCATGGAGTCTGCAACCGAAGAATATTTTTAGTAGACCACCCCAACAGTAGTAGTAGTCCACCATGTAAATATAGTAGTCCGAGCACTTTTGCGATAGTTAGATCGATTGTATGCCCTTGTTTGATTGAATGAAGTGAATTGTTTGCCTTTGCCTCATGTGCATATGGGTAGTGTTTTCTCTTTAGACCCCTCTCTATTCTTAAATCTCATCTTTTCTCAATCCTCAGATGCCTCCGAGACATGACCCCGGATTTACCTTTCCACCGGAGCTCACTCAGTTGATCCAGCAGCAGAACACATTGATGCAGTTGCTGTTGGGGAACGTAGTAATTTCAAAAAATTTCCTACGCACACGCAAGACCATGGTGATGCATAGCAACGAGAGGGGAGAGTGTGATCTACGTACCCTTGTAGATCGACAACGGAAGCGTTTGGTTGATGTAGTCGTACGTCTCCACGGCCCGACCGATCAAGCATCGAAACTACGGCACCTCCGAGTTCTAGCACACGTTCAGCTCGATGACGATGCCCGGGCTCCGATCCAGCAAAGCGTCGGGGAGGAGTTCCGTCAGCACGACGGCGTGGTGATGATCTTGATGTTCTACCGTCGCAGGGCTTCGCCTAAGCACGACTACAATATGACCGAGGTGGAATATGGTGGAGGGGGGCACCACACACGGCTAAGGAACGATCACGAAGATCACCTTGTGTGTCTAGGGGTGCCCCCCTGCCCCCGTATATAAAGGAGCAAGGGGAGGAGGCCGGCCGGCCCCTATAGGCGCGCTAGGAGGAGTCCTCCTCCTAATAGGAGTAGGACTCCTACTAGGAGGGGGAAAGAAGTGGGGAGGGAGAGGGAAAGGGGGGCGCCGCCCCCCTTTCCTAGTCCAATTCATACCAGGGGGGAGGAGGCGCGCGGCCCACCTCTGGCAGCGCCTCTCTCTCTCCACTAAGGCCCATATGGCCCATTACTTCTCCCGGGGGGTTCCGGTAACCCTCCGGCTCTCCGGTTTTCTCCGAAATCACCCGGAACACTTCTGGTGTCCGAATATAGCCGTCCGATATATCAATCTTTATGTCTCGACCATTTCGAGACTCCTCGTCATGTCCGTGATCACATCCGGGACTCCGAACTAACTTCGGTACATTAAAACTCATAAACTCATAATATAACTGTCATCGAAACCTTAAGCGTGCGGACCCTACGGGTTCGAGAACAATGTATACATGACCAAGATACGTCTCTGGTTAATAACCAATAGCGGGACCTGGATGCCCATATTGGCTCCTACATATTCTACGAAGATCTTTATCGGTCAGACCGCATAACAACATACGTTGTTCCCTTTGTCATCGGTATGTTACTTGCCCGAGATTCGATCGTCGGTATCTCAATACCTAGTTCAATCTCATCACCGGCAAGTCTCTTTACTCGTTTCGTAATACATCATCTCGCAACTAACTCATTAGTTGCAATGCTTGCAAGGCTTATGTGATGTGCATTACCGAGAGGGCCCAGAGATACCTCTCCGACAATCGGAGTGACAAATCCTAATCTCGAAATACGCCAACCCAACATGTACCTTTGGAGACACCTGTAGAGCACCTTTATAATCACCCATTTATGTTGTGACGTTTGGTAGCACACAAAGTGTTCCTCCGGCAAACGGGAGTTGCATAATCTCATAGTCATAGGAACATGTATAAGTCATGAAGAAAGCAATAGCAACATACTAAATGATCGGGTGCTAAGCTAATGGAATGGGTCATGTCAATCAGATCATTCACGTAATGATGTGATCTCGTTAATCAAATAACAACTCCTTGTTCATGGTTAGGAAACGTAACCATCTTTGATTAACGAGCTAGTCAAGTAGAGGCATACTAGTGACACTCTGTTTGTCTATGTATTCACACATGTATTATGTTTCTGGTTAATACAGTTCTAGCATGAATAATAAACATTTATCATGATATAAGGAAATAAATAATAACTTTATTATTGCCTCTAGGGCATATTTCCTTCAGTCTCCCACTTGCACTAGAGTCAATAATCTAGATTACACAGTAATTATTCTAACACCCATGGAGCCTTGGTGCTGATCATGTTTTGCTCGTGGAAGAGGCTTAGTCAACGGGTCTGCAACATTCAGATCCGTATGTATCTTGCAAATATCTATGTCTCCCACCTGGACTAGATCCCGGATGGAATTGAAGCGTCTCTTGATGTGCTTGGTTCTCTTGTGAAATCTGGATTCCTTTGCCAAGGCAATTGCACTAGTATTGTCACAAAAGATTTTCATTGGACCCGATGCACTAGGTATGACACCTAGACCGGATATGAACTCCTTCATCCAGACTCCTTCATTTGCTGCTTCGGAAGCAGCTATGTACTCTGCTTCACATGTAGATCCTGCTACAACGCTTTGTTTAGAACTGCACCAACTGACAGCTCCACCATTTAATGTAAACACGTATCCGGTTTGTGATTTAGAATCGTCCGGATCAGTGTCAAAGCTTGCATCAATGTAACCTTTTACGATGAGCTCTTTGTCACCTCCATATATGAGAAACATATCCTTAGTCCTTTTCAGGTATTTCAGGATGTTCTTGACCGCTGTCCAGTGATCCACTCCTGGATTACTTTGGTACCTCCCTGCTAGACTTATAGCAAGGCACACATCAGGTCTGGTACACAGCATTGCATACATGATAGAGCCTATGGCTGAAGCATAGGGAACATCTTTCATATTCTCTCTATCTTCTGCAGTGGTCGGGCATTGAGTCTTACTCAACTTCACACCTTGTAACACAGGCAAGAACCCTTTCTTTGCTTGATCCATTTTGAACTTCTTCAAAACTTTGTCAAGGTATGTGCTTTGTGAAAGTCCAATTAAGTGTCTTGATCTATCTCTATAGATCTTAATGCCTAATATGTAAGCAGCTTCACCGAGGTCTTTCATTGAAAAACTCTTATTCAAGTATCCATTTATGCTATCCAGAAATTCTATTTCATTTCCAATTAGTAATATGTCATCCACATATAATATCAAAAATGCTACAGAGCTCCCACTCACTTTCTTGTAAATACAGGCTTCTCCAAAAGTCTGTATAAAACCAAATGCTTTGATCACACTATCAAAACGTTTATTCCAACTCCGAGAGGCTTGCACCAGTCCATAAATGGATCGCCGGAGTTTGCACACTTTGTTAGCTCCCTTTGGATCGACAAAACCTTCTGGTTGCATCATATACAACTCTTCTTCCAGAAATCCATTCAGGAATGCAGTTTTGACATCCATCTGCCAAATTTCATAATCATAAAATGCGGCAATTGCTAACATGATTCGGACAGACTTAAGCATCGCTATGGGTGAGAAGGTCTCATCGTAGTCAATCCCTTGAACTTACCGAAAACCTTTTGCGACAAGTCGATCTTTGTAGACAGTAATATTACCGTCAGCGTCAGTCTTCTTCTTGAAGATCCATTTATTCTCAATTGCTTGCCGATCATCGGGCAAGTCAACCAAAGTCCATACTTTGTTCTCATACATGGATCCCATCTCAGATTTCATGGCTTCAAGCCATTTTGCGAAATCTGGGCTCACCATTGCTTCTTCATAGTTCGTAGGTTCATCATGTTCTAGTAGCATGACTTCTAGAACAGGATTACCGTACCCCTCTGGCGCGGATCTCACTCTGGTTGATTTACGAGGTTCGGTAGTATCTTGTTCTGAAGTTTCATTATCATTATCATTAGCTTCCTCACTAACTGGTGTAGGTGTCATTGAAACAGTTTTCTGTGATGCACTACTTTCCAATAAGGGAGCAGGTACAGTTACCTCGTCAAGTTCTACTTTCCTCCCACTCACTTCTTTCAAGAGAAACTCCTTCTCCAGAAAGTTTCCGAACTTAGCAACAAAAGTCTTGCCTTCGGATCTGTGATAGAAGGTGTATCCAATAGTTTCCTTTGGATATCCTATGAACACGCATTTCTCCGATTTGGGTTCGAGCTTATCAGGTTGAAGCTTTTTCAGATAAGCATCGCAGCCCCAAACTTTCAGAAACGACAACTTTGGTTTCTTGCCAAACCATTGTTCATAAGGCGTCGTCTCAACGGATTTTGATGGTGCCCTATTTAACGTGAATGCGGCCGTCTCTAGAGCATATCCCCAAAACGATAGCGGTAAATCAGTAAGAGACATCATAGATCGCACCATATCTAGTAAAGTACGATTACGAAGTTCGGACACACCATTACGCTGTGGTGTTCCGGGTGGCGTGAGTTGCGAAACTATTCCACAATTTTTCAAATGTACACCAAAATCGTAACTCAAATATTCTCCTCCACGATCAGATCGTAGAAACTTTATTTTCTTGTTACGATGATTTTCAACTTCACTCTGAAATTCTTTGAACTTTTCAAATGTTTCAGACTTATGTTTCATTAAGTAGATATACCCATATCTGCTTAAGTCATCTGTGAAGGTGAGAAAATAACGATATCCGCCACGAGCCTCAACTGTATGTATGATTTCCAATAAATCTGTTGCTCTCTCCATAGTACCGGAGAACGGTGTTTTAGTCATCTTGCCCATGAGGCACGGTTCACAAGTACCAAGTGATTCATAATCAAGTGGTTCCAAAAGTCCATCAGTATGGAGTTTCTTCATGCGCTTTACACCGATATGACCTAAGCGGCAGTGCCACAAATAAGTTGCACTATCATTATCAACTCTGCATCTTTTGGCTTCTACACTATGAATATGTGTGTCACTACTATCGAGATTCAATAAAAATAGACCACTCTTTAAGGGTGCATGACCATAAAAGATATTACTCATATAAATAGAACAACCATTATTCTCAGATTTAAATGAATAACCGCCGCGCATCAAACAAGATCCAGATATAATGTTCATGCTTAACGCTGGCACCAAATAACAATTATTTAGGTCTAATATTAATCCCAAAGGTAGATGTAGAGGTAGCGTGCCGACTGCGATCACATCGACTTTGGAACCGTTTCCCACGCGCATCGTCACCTTGTCCTTAGCCAATCTTCGCTTAATCCGTAGTCCCTGTTTCGAGTTGCAAATATTAGCAACAGAACCAGTATCAAATACCTAGGTGCTACTGCGAGCATTAGTAAGGTACACATCAATAACATGTATATCACATATACCTTTGTTCACCTTGCCATCCTTCTTATCCGCCAAATACTTGGGGCAGTTCCGCTTCCAGTGACCAGTCTGCTTGCAGTAGAAGCACTCAATTTCAGGCTTAGGTCCAGGTTTGGGTTTCTTCTCTTGAGTAGCAACTTGTTTGTCGTTCTTTTTGAAGTTCCCCTTCTTCTTCCCTTTGCCCTTTTTCTTTAAACTAGTGGTGTTGTTGACCATCAACACTTGATGCTCCTTCTTGTTTTCTACCTCCGCAGCTTTTAGCATTGCGAAGAGCTCGGGAATAGTCTTATTCATCCCTTGCATATTATAGTTCATCACGAAGCTCTTGTAGCTTGGTGGCAGTGATTGGAGAATTCTGTCAATGACGCAATCATCTGGAAGATTAACTCCCAATTGAATCAAGTGATTATTATACCCAGACATTTTGAGTATATTCTCACTGACAGAACTGTTCTGCTCCGTCTTGCAGCTATAGAACTTATTGGAGACTTCATATCTCTCAATCCGGGCATTTGCTTGAAATATTAACTTCAACTCCTGGAACATCTCATATGCTCCATGACGTTCAAAACATCGTTGAAGTCCCGATTCTAAGCCATAAAGTATGGCACACTGAACTATCGAGTAGTCATCAGCTTTGCTCTGCCAGACGTTCATAACATCTGGTGTTGCTCCAGCAGCAGGCCTGGCACCCAGCGGTGCTTCCAGGACGTAATTCTTCTATGCAGCAATGAGGATAATCCTCAAGTTACGGACCCAGTCCGTGTAATTGCTACCATCATCTTTCAACTTTGCTTTCTCAAGGAACGCATTAAAATTCAACGGAACAACAGCACGAGCCATCTATCTACAATCAAGCATAAACAAGCAAGATACTATCAGGTACTAAGTTTCATGATAAATTTAGGTTCAATTAATTTACTTAAAGAACTCCCACTTAGATAGACATCCCCCTAATCCTCTAAGTGATTACGTGATCCAAATCAACTAAACCATGTCCGATCATCACGTGAGATGTAGTAGTTTCATTGGTGAACATCATTATGTTGATCATATCTACTATATGATTCATGCTCGACCTTTCAGTCTCCGTGTTCCGAGGCCATATCTGTATATGCTTGGCTCGTCAAGTATAACCTGAGTATTCCGCGTGTGCAACTGTTTTGCACCCATTGTATTTGAACGTAGAGCCTATCACACCCGATCATCACGTGGTGTCTCAGCACGAAGAACTTTCGCAACGGTGCATACTCAGGGAGAACACTTCTTGATAATTAGTGAGAGATCATATTATAATGCTACCGTCAATCAAAGCAAGATAAGATGCATAAAAGATAAACATCACATGCAATCAATATAAGTGATATGATATGGCCATCATCATCTTGTGCTTGTGATCTCCATCTCCGAAGCATCGTCGTGATCACCATCGTCACCGGCGCGACACCTTGATCTCCATCATAGCATCGTTGTCGTCTCGCCAATCTTATGCTTCCACGACTATCGCTACCGCTTAGTGATAAAGTAAAGCATTACAGCGCGATTGCATTGCATACAATAAAGCGACAACCATATGGCTCCTGCCAGTTGCCGATAACTCGGTTACAAAAAATGATCATCTCATACAATAAAATTTAGCATCATGTCTTGACCATATCACATCACAACATGCCCTGCAAAAACAAGTTAGACGTCCTCTACTTTGTTGTTGCAAGTTTTACGTGGCTGCTACGGGCTTAAGCAAGAACCAATCTTACTTACGCATCAAAACCACAAAGATAGTTTGTCAAGTTGGTGCTGTTTTAACCTTCCCAAGGACCGGGCGTAGCCACACTCGGTTCAACTAAAGTTGGAGAAACTGTCACCCGCAAGCCACCTATGTGCAAAGCACGTCGGGAGAACCGGTCTCGCGTAAGCGTACGCGTAATGTCGGTCCGGGCCGCTTCGTCCAACAATACCGCTGAACCAAAGTATGACATGCTGGTAAGCAGTATGACTTATATCGCCCACAACTCACTTGTGTTCTACTCGTGCATATAACATCAACACATATAACCTAGGCTCGGATGCCAATGTTGTGTTTCGTAGTAATTTCAAAAAATTTCCTACGCACATGCAAGATCATGGTGATGCATAGCAACGAGAGGGGGAGAGTTTGATCTACGTACCCTTGTAGATCGACAACGGAAGCGTTAACTTGGTTGATGTAGTCGTACGTCTCCACGGCCCGACCGATCAAGCACCGAAACTACGGCACCTCCGAGTTCTAGCACACGTTCAGCTCGATGACGATCCCCGGACTCCGATCCAGCAAAGCACCGGGGAGGAGTTCCGTCAGCACGACGGCGTGGTGACGATCTTGATGTTCTACCGTCGCAGGGCTTCGCCTAAGCACCGCTACAATATAACCAATAGCAGAACCTGGATGCTCATATTGGCTCCTACATATTCTACGAAGATCTTTATCGGTCAGACCGCATAACAACATACGTTGTTCCCTTTGTCATCGGTATGTTACTTGCCCGAGATTCGATCGTCGGTATCTCAATACCTAGTTCAATCTCGTTACCGACAAGTCTCTTTACTCGTTTCGTAATACATCATCTCGCAACTAACTCATTAGTTGCAATGCTTGCAAGGCTTATGTGATGTGCATTACCGAGAGGGCCCAGAGATACCTCTCCGACAATCGGAGTGACAAATCCTAATCTCGAAATACGCCAACCCAACATGTACCTTTTGAGACACCTATAGAGCACCTTTATAATCACCCATTTACGTTGTGACGTTTGGTAGCACACAAAGTGTTCCTCCAGCAAACGGGAGTTGCATAATCTCATAGTCATAGGAACATGTATAAGTCATGAAGAAAGCAATAGCAACATACTAAACGATCGGGTGCTAAGCTAATGGAATGGGTCATGTCAATCAGATCATTCACCTAATGATGTGATCTCGTTAATCAAATAAGAACTCCTTGTTCATGGGTAGGAAACATAACCATCTTTGATTAACGAGCTAGTCAAGTAGAGGCATACTAGTGACACTCTGTTTGTCTATGTATTCACACATGTATTATGTTTCCGGTTAATACAGTTCTAGCATGAATAATAAACATTTATCATGATATAAGGAAATAAATAATAACTTTATTATTGCCTCTAGGGCATATTTCCTTCAGTTGCTAGTCTAGAACCAGAATCAGGGGAACAAGAACAACAACAACCCACCACCACCACTTGTTGTTCATTTAGCCCGTTTTCTTAGGCTGAATCCGCCGGTGTTTTCCAGTAGCACCGAGCCGATAGTAGAAGATGATTGGCTTCGTAAGACAGCTAGGGAGTTGACCACAGCAGGATGCACAGATGCGGAAAAGGTGAAGTTTGCCGCACATCAGCTTGAAGGACCTGCAGCATCATGGTGGGAGAATTTCACAGCCACTTTCCCTGTCAACACTGTCACGTGGGACCAGTTTCAGCAGGCTTTCCGTACTGCCCATGTTTCAGCAGGAGCTATGGCCATGAAGAAGCGAGAGTTTCGCAAGTTGCGCCAAGGAGGAAGGACAGTTGGTCAGTATGTGGAGGACTTTAGTAAGTTAGCACGTTATGCCCCAGATGATGTAGCTACGGATGCAGCTAAGCAGGAGAAGTTTCTGGAAGGACTGAATGATGAGTTGAGCATGTAGTTGATGGTAGCAACCTTCAACAACTACCAGGAGTTGGTAGACCGTGCTCTTATGATTGAAGGGAAGCAGCGGCAGATTGAGAACCGCAAGAGGAAGTATGGACAAGGGAAGTACAATTCAGGAGCTCAGCAAAAGCCACGTTTTACCCCTAGACTAGGAGGACATTTTCAGCATACCCATGGAGGAGGTAGCTCACACAATCACAATGGCACCAAGAATGGTAATGGGAATGGAGGAAGCAACGGCCAGAATCACACCAACCCATCAACCCCAGCCAAGAGAGACCTGAGCCAAGTCACTTGCTTTAAGTGCCAGAAGGCCAGACATTATGCCAATGAATGTCCTAAATCCCAGAATGGAAATGCCAATGGAAGCTCTGGGAAGAAGCCGAACCCTTTCAACAGGGGACAGGTGAACCACGTTAACGTGGAGGAGGTTGAAGAGCAGCCAGATGCAGTAATCCGTAAGTTTTTGGTTAAGTCATTTACTGCACTCGTTCTTTTCGATACTTGTGCATCGCATTCATACATATCAAGGGGATTTGTGGATAAGTATAATCTGCCCACCAAAGTTCTTAGGACACCTATGTTAGTAAGCTCACCAGGAGCAGAGTATATGGCTAGCCAAGGATGTTTTCAAGTGCCATTGAGTATAGGTAGGCATGTGTTTCCCTCGAATTTAATCATTTTGGAATCACAAGGATTGGATGTAATTCTAGGTATGGATTGGCTGTCGATGTATGGAGAAAACATCGATTTTGCCAGTAAGTCAATTTTGCTTACCACCCCAGAAGGGAGAAGGATCAAGTATGTATCCCGGCATGTGCCGAAGAGGACTCAAGTAAATTTTCTAACAGGAGTTGTGCAGGAGGAAGTACCAGTAGTGAAGGATTTCCCAGATGTATTTCCAGAAGAGTTTCCAGGCATGCCACCGGATAGAGATATTGAGTTTTTGATTGAGCTTTTGCCAGGCACAGGGCCAATATCAAAGAGACCATATAGGATGCCCGCAAAGGATTTGGTGGAGATTAAGAAGCAGATTAAGGAGTTAGTGGATAAAGGATATATTCGCCCAAGTTCTTCGCCTTGGGGATCGCCAGTACTTATAGTGGAGAAGAAGGATGGATCGTTAAGGATGGTTGTTGGTTATTGAGGATTGAATGAAGTAACCATCAAGAACAAGTACCCACTACCGATGATCAATGATCTGTTTGATCGATTACAAGGAGCTAAGGTATTTTCCAAGATTGATCTGCGGTCAGGATACCATCAGTTGAAGATTAGAGACCAGGATATACCTAAGACGGCTTTTACCACCAGGTATGGGCTGTACGAGTATACCGTTATGTCATTTGGTCTGACTAACGCACCTGCATATTTCATGAACATGATGAACAAAGAGTTTATGGAGTTTTTGGATAAGTTTGCCGTGGTGTTCATTAATGATATCTTGGTATACTCGAAGAATGAAGAGGAGCATAAGGAGCATTTGCGTTTGGTACTTGGTAAGCTCAGAGAACATCAGTTATATGCCAAGTTTAGCAAATGTGAGTTTTGGTTGAAGGAAGTTGGATTTCTCGGACACGTTATATCTGGAGAAGGTATAGCAGTAGATCCCACTAAGGTTGATACCGTGACAAATTGGGAAGCCCCAACAACAGTTGGAGAGATCCGGAGTTTTCTTGGACTTGCAGGATACTACCGGAGGTTTATTGAGAATTTCTCAAAGATTGTGAAGCCTATGACGGAGCTGTTAAAAAAGGATACCAAGTTCATATGGACTGATGAATGTGAGGCTAGTTTCCAGGAGTTGAAGAAACGTTTGGTTACATCACTTGTGTTGGTTTTGCCATATCGGACCAAGGATTATGAGGTGTATTGCGACGCTTCACGTCGAGGACTTGGATCAGTGCTTATGCAGGAAGGAAGAGTTGTTTCATATGCCTCATGACAGCTTAAGCCTCATGAGTTGAATTATGCTACGCATGATTTGGAGTTAGCAGCCGTAGTGCATGCATTGAAGACCTGGAGACATTTTCTCATTGGAAACCATTGTGAGGTGTACACGGATCACAAGAGTTTAAATTATATTTTCACGCAGAAGGAGTTGAATCTCAGGAAAAGGAGATGGTTGGAGCTCATCAAGGATTATGATATGAGATTGCATTATCACCCCAGAAAGGCTAACGTAGTAGCCGACGCGTTGAGCCGTAAAAGTCATGTAAACACCCTAATGACAGGAGATTTACCAAGGGAATTAGCCAAAAATCTTCATGAGCTATGTTTGGAGATAGTCCCGAGAGGCTATGTAGCAGCATTGGAGATTCAGTCTACTTTGATGGATAAGATTAGAGAAGCCCAGAAGACTGACAAGGAGATTGCCTCTATAAAGGAGAAAATGAGCAAAGGAAAAGCTAAGGGATTTCATGAAGATGAGCACGATACCTTATGGTTTGAAGACCGTGTTTATGTGCCTAATGATTCGGAGATCAGGAAGTTAATTCTGCAAGAGGCCCATGATTCACCATATTCGATTCACCCAGGAAATACCAAGATGTATTTGGATTTGAAGGATACCTTCTGGTGGACCGGAATGAAGAAGGATATTGCGGAGTATGTAGCAGTTTGTGATGTATGCCAGAGGGTAAAAGCTAAGCATCAGAAGCCAGCAGGATTGCTACCTCCATTGCCGATACCCGAATGGAAGTGGGATAAGTTAGGCATGGATTTTATTACAGGTTTACCTAGAACTCGTTCAGGCTATGACTCAATATGTGTTGTAGTCGATCGTTTGACAAAGGTAGCTCATTTCATTCCAGTAAAGACTACCTATAGCAGTGCAAAGTTGGCAAAGATATACATGACCAGAATCGTATGACTGCATGGAGTTCCAGGGAGCATTGTATCAGATAGAGGAACCCAATTTACCTCAAAGTTCTGGAATTAGTTGCATGAAACTTTGGGTACCAGGCTAGAATTCAGTACAGCTTTCCATCCGCAGACAGATGGACAGACCGAGAGAGTCAATCAGATTTTGGAGGATATGCTGAGAGCTTGTGCGCTAGATTACAGATCTAGTTGGGATGAGAATTTGCCATATGCAGAGTTCTCTTACAACAACAGCTATCAATCTAGTTTGAAGATGGCCCCTTTCGAAGCCTTGTACGGAAGGAGGTGCAGGACCCCATTGTCGTGGGATGAAGTTGGAGACCGCCAGATGTTTGGACCGGATCTGATTAAGGAGTCGGAACAGAAAGTGAAATTGATTCGCGATAGGCTCAAGGTAGCCTAGTCCAGGCAGAAGAGCTATGCAAATTCTAAATGCAAGGAGACCATTTACGAAGTTGGAGACAAAGTTTATGTTCGAGTATCTCCACTTCGAGGAGTTAAGCGCTTTGGAGTTAAGGGAAAGTTAGCGCCACGTTTTGTAGGACCATACAAGGTTTTGGAGCGTATGGGAGAAGTGGCCTACAAATTGGAATTGCCCGAAGGATTGTCAGGAGTTCATGACATGTTCCACGTTTCCCAGTTGAAGAAGTGCCACGCAGAGATGGCTGATATACCGCTGAGAGATACAGTGCTGCTGGAAGCAATTCAATTGGACAGTGATTTGACCTATGAGGAGAAACCAGTCAAGATTTTAGACTATGCCAGTCGAGTCACCCGCAACAAGGTTATAAAGTTTTGCAGAGTTCAGTGGAGCCACCACACGGAGGATGAAGCCACCTGGGAGCGAGAGGAAGAATTGCTAAAGGACCACCCTCACCTATTTTCTAGCCAACCCGAATCTCGAGGGCGAGATTCATCTTAAGGGGGTAGGTTTGTAACATCCCAAATTTTCAATTTGGAATGTTATACATTAGATTCATCATTGCATATCATATTTTATTGCATTTTGGTTGATCCTAGAAATTTCACGCAACTCAAGGACCCTCGGAGACAGTTGGGGGATTTCGTTATTTTCATATTTGAGTTTCTCAAGTTTTGAAAATAGGATCATTTGGTTTTATTTATTTTATCTTCAATTATTTCAAATTATCAAAATATGAGATAGGGAATAAAATGACTTTCCCAAAATACAGAAATATTGAGGATTTAATAATAAAATCAAATAAGATTTTATTTTAGTTTTATTTGCTATTTTTTTTGAATTTAGGAAAAATGCGCGTTTTTCAAAATTTCATTTAGCCCCAAATAAATGTTCATCCTGTGCGGCTTGATTTTAGAAGCCAGGGAAAATTTATTTTCGGACTTTTGAAGTCCGTTTAGTTTTCCTTTTGTTTTTTTTCTGAGTGTAAATATTTAAAAAAAGTCCGAACCGACTCTGGGCCGTAACCGGCCAGGACTCCGCCTGGCCGGGGCTTTAAGTAGCACCGCCCGAGGCCCGGACAGCCCAAGCCGCGCCCCGCCCCAAACCCTAACCCTAGCCCCGCCCCGCGCCGCCGCCGCCGCCCCGCGCCGCGCCGCCCCGCACCGCCGCGCCGCCACCCGCGCCGCCGCCGCCCCACAGCGCCGCCACCCGCGCCGCCGCCCTGCCGCCCCGCTGCCCCACCGCCGCCGCCGACGATCGCCGGAGCCGCCGCCGCCGTTCGCCGTAGGTAGACCTCGCCGCCGCCGGTTTTCTCGATAGACCGATCGGTTTTCCGTCGGTTTTGTTCAGGTTTTTTAGTTTCGTTTTTTTAAATAGATCGGTTTTTCCGGTTTATTTAATTAGCGGACGTTCACTTGTTCGTTCGTTTTAACGAGCGTGTTCTTCGTTTAGATCCAGTTAAGGAACGTCCGTTCGTTAATCTGTTCGTTGTTTTCTTTTTCTCAGATTAAATCCGCGATTTTTCTGATCGCGATTCCTGATCCGTTTTTCGTTCTATTATAACTTTTCGCTCGTTTATCGGAATCAGGCGATTCAAGCGCCTGGAGTTTCGTCTCGAAACCCTCTTTCCGTTTAACCAACTCAAACAAGTTTTTTCCACTGTAAAAATTGCCCAAGATCCAGAATAGTAAACGAAGCTTGTTTCTTTTGCCGTTTGTCTTTCGTTGCTTCGTTCGATTTGATTCTTTTTGCCAACCGAAGTTCTTAAGTTGAACTTTCTGGTTAGATCTCTTATTTGAGTTTTACTTGTGCATTAGTTGAGTACTTATTGTATGCTTGTTTGTTTGCGATAGAGTATCCGGAGTGCGCCGCTTTCTACTTCGAATCGCTAGGTTTTGCGGATCATCAACAAGGCAAGTAACACTTTGATCATACTTCCAACTACCCAGTTTTATTGCATTAGATCAATCCTCACACATTGCATGATTAGGATCTAATTAAATTGTGGGTTTGGGAAGTAGTTGAGGTAGTACCTATTACCTGTTATTTTCAAACCTTTGGGAGTTACTTCTACGTTTGCTTATTATGCCCTGCTATGCTAGTAGACGTGGATTGGGTGAGTGAAATCCATGAGAGATGTGAGATTGTTAAATTAATGGTTTATCTAAGGTGGCAACTTAAATACACATCTGGGTGGATTGAGGCACCTGGGTATTCCAGCGATTGCCTGTTTTCTTTTGGACCGCCACCCAGGCTCAAAGGGACCATGAGATTATTCATGCTAGAAACTTCCGTGTGCAGCCACAAGCTACTATGGGCTCTAGCATAGTTGACTAAGTCATGCGAACTCTTACAGTGGTAGACGAGCAGATGTAGGGGAAAGTAGGTGTAATGGTCTACCCGATCGTAAGGTGCTAGCGCTTCTGGAAGGCTATGTCTCGGTCATCCGTTTCTCAAACATCTTGTAGTGCGAGAATCCCAACGGAGGAGATCGAGTCTTGTGGGGAAAAGTGCGAAAACCTCTGCAGAGTGTATAAACTAATCATGGTTAGCCGTGTCCCGGGTTATGGACATCTTGAGTATCTAGTACCTGGATTATCATGTGAATCTCATCATGTTACTCTAAATTAATTTTGTGGGGTTTTGTTTAATGATGATGCTTAATTGGGATTGAGAATGCTGTCAACCATTCTCTATGTTTAACAACCACCATGATAGTTAAACAAAATTTATTCCTTTGCAGTAGGGAAAATTGGCTTTACGCAAAACTGTAACCATAGAGCTTTCCACCAGCCAAATATGCATGTAGTATAGCCTTATTCTTCTTTACTCTCTATGTGTTACATTGCCAGCATATTCCATGTGCTGACCCGTTTCGGGCTGCAACGTTCATGTTGCAGACTTTTCAGACGACGATTAAGGTGCCTTTAGGTCCTAGTTCTATACTCAGTGATGTCGTTGGAGTTGATGGACTCACTTATCTTCCAAGCCTTCCGCTGTTATCGTTATTAGATGGCCTTAAGCCATATTTATTGTAATAAGTTCTCTTTTGAGACACTCGATGTAATAAGTGTGTGATTGCTACTCTGTTATAAATCCTTCAAGTACTGTGTGGTGTCAGCATTACTGATCCAGGGATGACACCTGAGCATAGAGATTGGACCATTTGAGGTCTGGTCGCTATAGTCACCTACTATGTGTTATGATCCGGCAACCCTGAAGTGACAATAATCGGGACCACTCCCGGTGATGACCGTAGTTTGAGGAGTTCATGTATTCAGTATGTGTTAATGTTTTGGTCCGGTACTCTATTAAAAGGAGGCCTTAATATCCCTTAGTTTCCAATAGGACCCCGTGGTACGTCCATTTTGCATCATGCTTTTATATCGATATTTATTGCATTATGGGCTGTTATTACACATTATGGCACAATACTTATGCCTATTCTCTCTTATTTTACAAGGTTTACATAAAGAGGGAGAATGCCGGCAGCTGGGATTTTGGGCTAGAAAAGGAGCAAATATTAGAGACCTATTCTGCACAGCTCCAAAAGTCCTGAAACTTCACGGAAGTCGTTTTCAGAATATATAAAAAATACTTAGCGGAAGAAATTCACCAGGGGGGCCACACCCTGCCCACGAGGGTGGGGGCGCGCCCTACCCCCCGGGCGCGCTCCCTACCTCGTGGGCCCCCTGGTGGCCCTCCGGTGGCCATCTTCTGCTATATGAAGTCTTTCGATGGGAAAAAAATCATAAGCCATCTTCTCGGACGAAAATCCGCCGCCACGAGGCGGAACCTTGGCGGAACCAATCTAGGGCTCTGGCGGAGCTGTTCTGCCGGGGAAACTTCTCTCCCGGAGGGGGAAATCATCGCCATCGTCATCACTAACACTCTTCTCATCGGGAGAGGGCAATCTCCATCAACATCTTCATCAGCACCATCTCCTCCCTATTTCATCTCTTGTGTCCAACTAGGAAACATGCCCATGCGTTGCAACGGGAGAGAAAAAAATCGATGTCACGGTGATGCATATAGTAAATTCCCGTTGGCGTGGCGGGGGCTCTGGTTGTATGGCATTGAGTGCAATAGCAATGCCTATCCAGAAATACCATCACTAAGTTCAAATTATTAATGTTTGAATAGACCTCATGTGTGTCCTTTGTCAGGTTTTTTAGTGTGTCCAAAACTTTCAAACTGATGTCCAGATACACTAATATTGGCTGAGCCTGCTCTGCCTCCTGAAGATGTGTGTCATACTGTCTTCTCTCTTCTCCTTTATATCTTTTTTGGGTTGTCCTTATATAAATTAAAATCCCACAAAATAAGCAAGGCATACCTACAATATAACTCCTTTTCTACATGGAGTTTTACAAATAGAAACATGCAGCTGATAAACATGTGTGGAAGTAGGAGTATTCAAAGCATGAAGGATTTGTAACACTACTCTTTCATGTCAAAAGGACTGCAACTGCATGAAGACTTCCTTTCACTTGGGGAAACCAAGCTAAGTAGCGGCAGACAGTATAAGTACATCGCATCAGATAAAGACCATGAGCAACACATGGTTCAAGAAGAATGATATGACACAAGTCTTTAACATCCTAGGATCAGTTTTCTAGTAAAAACAATTCTAATTAAGAGAGCATGCTTCTTAAGATTGTGTTTTTTTTCAAATTGACAGTGTTATATCTCGGCTCACACTTGACCTGGATACCAAGGTTGTAAGAAGATCATACAATTAGAATATAGGAGAATGTTTTTCCTTTTATCCTGGTGAAAGAAGTCTAGAACTTTATCGGACAATTTCTCCTTTCAAATTTATTCTTAGCCAACTTTCCCACTAAATTTAGTGGATCAAGTTGTCAAAATTTGACCAATCCTTAGCACGTAGTAGTGACCTGTACCAAGAAATGCTGACCTTGAGCTGAATCCCAAAATTGCCATAGGCATCTCCTGCTTAGAAGTTAATAGTTATAAAACAGAGATAAATAATTTTCTTCACTATATAAATTTGCATAGATAGCTGGTCAGGAATACAGAGAGAAAAAATTTGTATAAAAAGAAGCAGTTAATTCAAGGCAGCACAGTTGCAACCAACAAATAGATTAACTTTTAGGTGCATCCAATCGAAAGTGAAATCACGTTTGTATCAACATGCAATGCAAAAGATAATGTATAATTAGCTAGATGCCTACTCTGATAATTAGCTAGAGAACATATTTAGGGAGAGAAACAAAACAGAAGTGGGCTACGTACAATTGGCAGTAAATTATGATACATGTCTATGTACACAAAAGTGAGAAATTTCCATTACATTACATGTGCATCAGACATATGGTGATTAATTCCATCACAGGGAGAGAAATAATCAGAGACACAGAGCTACCTTGAGCAGGGATCAATATACTGCTAGAAAGCCAATGCATTAGGCATTACCGAAACAGGACAGATTAGCTGTGATGATACGCTGACAAATAATTTGTTCCTAATTTCCTAGGGACAGATTATCTTATGTGCATACAATTTGCAGATTAGCTACGGGCGAGCAGCAGGCGGCACCGCCAGTCAGCGACGCTGTCAGTCGCGAGCTCGCGGGATCGCTGAGTGTCATAGTTTAGGCACGGGATGGCAAGTAGCAGCCACTTGTGGGCGATGGCTCATGGAAGTGCCATGGTGGCGGAAATCAGTTAACTCGTCGAGCCGTTGCAAGGTCTTGCCACTCGAGGGCCTGATTTAGTATACGTGAATTAAGGATCGTGGGGCAGCTTGTTAGCTCTTGAGGTCCTGCTGGCCGTACGTGGAGCTGGTACCTCCGGCGGCGGCGTGCATGTTGCAGCACTCGATGACCTTGGTGCTTGTTGCGGCGGCGGAGTGGGACGCTGTTCTCGATGCACTTATCCTCGATCATGTGGTGGATGTGACAGCGCTGCCGTCTATTGCGTGATCACGAAGCGCTCGCCGTAGGAGCTGACCAGCGTGATCCATCGACTTTTCTTCCGTCCATGGTGTTTGAGACCATGATTCTCTTCCATACCTCATAGCTTGGAACACTCGATTTCGATTGGAAGTTTGGATCGATTTGATGCAAGGCAATCGATTCCTACAATATTTAAAGGCAAGGGGAAGGCTAGAAGAGTTGACTCGGATCTTGTCGGGACTCGTGATACTTGGATCGGTCTCTTGTTTGATACGGTCACGATCTCTGCATACACGATCGAACAGATTGGACGGCCTCGGGCAGTTTTTATGGCGTTGGTTGTGCGGAAGAAGGAAAGTGACGGTGAATTAGTACCACCTTGGATTTTGGAAAAAAATATGGACTTGTTGAAAAAAATTGAAAGCGTAAATTCATGGGAAGAAGCGTATTGTGACGGTGAACCCACGGAGTCAATCCGTGCTTTATTATTTGGGAGAGATTCTTGTCTCCAAGTTCGGGATTGGTGCTAGTAGGTTGATAGTAGTGTTAATTACTCCTTGTAGTTGATGCTAGTTGGTTTATTTGGTGGAAGATCATATGTTCAGATCCTATATGCATATTAATACCCCTCTGATTATGAACATGTTTATGCTTTGTGAGTAGTTACTTTTGTTCCTCAGGACATGGGAGAAGTCTTGCTATTAGTAGTCATGTGAATTTGGTATTCGTTCGATATTTTGATGAGATGTATGTTGTCTCTCCTCTAGTGGTGTTATTTGAACGTCGACTACATGACACTTCACCATTATTTGGGCCTAGAGGAAGGCATTGGGAAGTAATGAGTAGATGATGGGTTGCTAGAGTGACAGAAGCTTAAACCCTAGTTTATGCGTTGCTTCATAAGGGGCTGATTTGGATCCATATGTTACATGCTATGGTTAGGTTTACCTTAATACTTTTGTTGTAGTTGTGGATGCTTGCAATAGAGGTTAATCATAAGTGGGATGCTTGTCCAAGTAAGGGCAGTACCCAAGCACTGGTCCACCCACATACCAAATTATCAAAGTACCGAACACGAATCATATGAGCGTGATGAAAACTAGCTTGACGATATTCCCATGTGTCCTCGGGAGCACTTTTCTCTATATAAGAGTTTGTCCAGGCTTGTCCTTTGCTACAAAAAGGATTGGGCCACCTTGCTGCACTTTATCTACTTTTGTTACTTGTTGCTCGTTACAAATTATCCTATCACAAAACTATCTGTTACCACTTATTTCAGTACTTGCAGAGATACCTTGCTAGAAACCGCTTATCATTTCCTTCTGCTTCTCGTTGGGTTCGACACTCTTACTTATCGAAAGGACTACGATAGATCCCCTATACTTGTGGGTCATCAAGACTCTTTTCTGGCACCGTTGTCGGGGAGTGAAGCGCCTTTGGTAGGTGGAATTTGGTTAGGAAGAATTTATATAGTGTGCTGAAATTTACTATTACTTGTTACTATGGAAAGTAATCCTCTGAGGGGCTTGTTCGGGGTATCTTCACCCCGACCAGTAGAGCAAAGAGTTGCTCCTGAACCTACTGAAAATGAAAATGTCTGCTTTGAAATTCCTTCGGGTATGATAGAAAAACTGCTAGCTAATCCTTTTTTAGGAGATGGAACAAAGCATCCTGATGAGCATCTAATATATGTGGATGAAGTTTGTGGATTATTTAAGCTTGCAGGTGTACCCGGAGATGTTGTTAAGAAGAAGGTCTTCCCTTTATCTTTGAAGGGAGATGCATCGACATGGTATAGGCTATGTGATGATATGGGGTCTTGGAATTACAAACGATTAAAATTGGAATTTCATCAGAAGTTTTATCCTATGCATCTTGTTCATCGTGATCGCAATTATATATATAATTTTTGGCCTCACGAAGGAGAAAGCATCGCTCAAGCTTGGGGGAGGCTTAAATCAATGTTATATTCATGCCCCAATCATGAGCTCTCAAGAAAAATGATTATTCAAAAAATTTATGCTCGGCTTTCTGATAGCAATCGCACCATGCTTGATACTTCTTGTGCTGGCTCTTTTATGATGAATACTATTGAATTCAAATGGGATTTATTGGAAAGAATTAAACGCAACTCTGAAGATTGGGACCTCGAAAAAGGTAAGGAGTCATGTATGACACCTAGTTTTGATTGTGTTAAATCTTTTATGGATACCGATGTTTTCCATAAATTTAGCACTAAATATGGACTTGACTCTGAGATAGTAGCTTCTTTCTGTGAATCTTTTGCTACTTATGTTGATCTCCCCAAGGAGAAGTGGTTTAAATATCATCCTCCCATAGAAGTAGAAGTATCTGCACCTATTAAAGTTGAAGAAAAGATTGTCACTTATAATGATCCTATTGTTCCTACTTCATATGTTGAGAAACCACCTTTCCCTGTTAGGATAAAGGATCATGCTAAAGCTTCAACTGTGGTTCATAAAAGCAATATTAAAACATATACACCTCCTGAGCAAGTTAAAGTTGAACCTAATATTGCTATTGTTAAAGATCTCTTGTCTGATAATATTGATGTGCATGTTATTTATTTCTGTGATGAAACTGCTAGAATTGCTAAACCTTGTGCTAAAGATAAACCTAGACCTATGGTAGGCATGCCTGTTATTTCTGTTAAAATAGGAGATCATTGTTATCATGGTTTATGTGATATGGGTGCCAGTGCTAGTCCAATACCTATTAGCCTATATAGAGAAATTATGCATGATATTGCACCTGTTGAGTTAGAAGATATTGATGTCACAATTAAACTTGCCAATAGAGATACTATTTCACCAATGGGAATTGTTAGAGATGTTGAAGTCTTGTGTGGGAAAACTAATTATCCTGCTGATTTTCTTGTTCTTGGTTCCCCACAGGATAGCTTTTGCCCATTATATTTGGTAGATCCTTCTTAAACACTATTAATGCTACCATAGATTGCAAAAGGGATGTTGTTACTATCGGTTTAGATGATATGACTCATGAATTTAATTTTTCTAAATTTAGTAGACAACACCGTGAAGAAGAATTACCTAGTAAGGATGAAATTATTGGTCTTGCTTCTATTGCCGTACCTCCTAGTGATCCCTTAGAACATTATTTGCTAGACCATGAAAATGATATGTTTATGAATGAAAGAAGGGAAATAGATGAAGTATTCTTTAAATAGGAACCTATTCTGAAAAACAATTTACCTGTTGAAATCCTAGGGGATCCTCCTCCACCCAAGGGTGATCCTGTGTTTGAGCTTAAACCGTTACCTCAGACTCTTAAATATGCTTATCTTGATGAGAAAAAGATATATCATGTTATTATTAGTGCTAACCTTTAAGAGCATGAGGAAGAGAGATTATTGAAAACTCTGAAGAAGCACCATGCTGCTATTGGGTATACTCTTGATGATCTTAAGGGCATTAGTCCCACTCTATGTCAACATAAAATTAATTTGGAAGAAGATGCTAAACCAGTTTGTGATCATCAACGCCGGCTAAATCCTAAAATTAAAGAAGTGGTAAGAAAGGAAATACTAAAACTCCTTGAGGCAGGTATAATCTATCCCGTTGCTGATAGTCAGTGGGTAAGCCCTGTCCATTGTGTCCCTAAGAAGGGAGGTATTATTGTTGTTCCTAATGATAAAGATGAATTGATCCCTCAAAGAATTATTACAGGTTATAGGATGGTAATTGATTTCCATAAATTAAATAAGGCAACTAAAAAGGATCATTACCCCTTACCTTTTATTGATCAAATGCTAGAAAGATTATCCAAACATACACATTTTTGCTTTCTAGATGGTTATTCTGGTTTCTCTCAAATACCTATGTCAGCCAAAGATCAATCAAAGACTATTTTTACATGCCCTTTTGGTACTTTTGCTTATAGACGTATGCCTTTTGGTTTATGTAATGCACCTGCTACCTTTCAAATATGCATGATGGCTATATTTTCTGACTTTTGTGAAAAGATTTGTGAGGTTTTCATGGACGATTTCTCCGTCTATGGATCTTCTTTTGATGATTGCTTGAGCAACCTTGATCGAGTTTTGCAGAGATGTGAAGAAACTAATCTTGTCTTGAATTGGGAAAAGTGCCACGTTATGGTTAATCAAGGTATTTTCTTGGGACACAAAGTTTCTGAAAGAGGTATTGAAGTTGATAAAGCCAAGTTTGATGCTATTGAAAAGATGCCATGTCCCAATGACATAAAAGGTATAAGAAGTTTCCTTGGTCATGCCGGATTTTATTGGAGGTTCATTAAGGACTTCTCAAAAATTTCTCGGCCTCTGACCAATTTATTACAAAAAGATATACCATTTGTTTTTGATGATGATTGTATAGAAGCATTTGAAATACTTAAGAAAGCATTGATCTCTGCACCTATTGTTCAGCCACCTGATTGGAATTTACAATTTGAAATTATGTGTGATGCTAGTGATTATGATGTAGGTGATGTTCTAGGAAAAGGAGTTGATAAGAAATTAAATGTTATTCAATATTCTAGTAAAACCCTAGACAATGCTCAAATAAATTATGCTACTACTGAAAAAGAATTCTTAGCAGTTGTCTTTGCTTGTGATAAGTTCAGACCTTATATTGTTGATTCTAAAGTACCTTTCACACTAATCATGCTGCTATTAAGTATCTCATGGAAAAGAAAGATGCTAAACCTAGACTTATTAGATGGGTTCTCTTGCTACAAGAATTTGACTTACATATTGTTGATAGAAAGGGAGCTGAGAACCCCGTTGCAGACAACTTGTCTAGGTTAGAAAATGTGCTTGATGACCCACTTCCTATTGATGATAGCTTTCCTGATGAGCAATTAAATGTCATAAATGCTTCTCATACTGCTCCATGGTATGCTAATTATGCTAATTACATTGTTGCTAAGTTTATACCACCTAGTTTCACATACCAGCAAAAGAAAAAGTTCTTCTATGATTTGAGGCATTACTTTTGGGATGACCCACATCTTTATAAAGAAGGAGTAGATGGTGTTATTAGACGTTGTGTACCTGAGCATGAACAAGAACATATCCTACGCAAGTGTCCCTCCGAAGCTTATGGAGGACACCATGATGGAGATAGAATTGCACATAAGGTATTGCAATCTGGTTTTTATTGGCCTACTCTCTTCAAGGATGCCCGTAAGTTTGTCTTATCTTGTGATCAATGTCAAAGAATTGGTAATATTAGTAGATGTCAAGAAATGCCTATGAACTATTCACTCGTTATTGAACCATTTGATGTTTGGGGCTTTGACTATATGGGACCCATTCCTTCCTCTAATGGATATACTCATATCTTAGTTGTTGTTGATTACGTTACTAAGTGGGTAGAAGCTATTCCAACTAGTAGTGCTGATCATAACACTTCTATTAAAATGCTTAAAGAAGTTATTTTTCCAAGATTTGGATCCCCTGGATATTTAATGACTGATGGTGGTTCACATTTCATTCATGGTGCTTTCTGTAAAATGCTTGCTAAATATGATGTTAATCATAGAATTGCATCTCCTTACCATCCTCAGTCTAGTGGTCAAGTAGAATTGAGTAATAGAGAGCTCAAATTAATTTTGCAAAAGACTGTTAATAGATCTAGAAAAAATTGGTCCAAGAAACTTGATGATGCATTATGAGCCTATAGAACTGCATATAAAAATCCTATGGGTATGTCTCCGTATAAAATGGTCTATGGAAAAGCATGTCACTTACCTCTCAAACTAGAACACAAGGCTTATTGGGCTATTAAAGAACTCAATTGTGATTTCAAACTTGCCGGTGAGAAGAGGTTATTTGATATTAGCTCACTTGATGAATGGAGAACCCAAGCTATGAAAATGCCAAGTTGTTTAAAGAAAAAGTTAAAAGATGGCATGACAAAAGAATTAAAAAGTGTGAGTTTAATGTAGGTGATTATGTATTGCTATACAACTCTTGTTTAAGATTTTTTGCAGGAAAACTTCTCTCTAAATGGGAAGGTCCTTACGTTATCGAGGAGGTCTATCATTCCGGTGCCATAAAAATCAACAACTTCGAAGGCACAAATCCGAAGGTGGTGAATGGTCAACGAATCAAACATTATATCTCAGGTAATCCCATAAATGTTGAAACCAATGTTATTGAAACCGTAACCCCGGAGGAATACATAAGGGACACTTTCCGGAACATTTCAGACTCCGAAAAGGAATAGGTATGTCGTAAGGTAAGTAACCCGACTCCAACATAGTTTTTAAGGTAATATTTCTCTGTTTTGGAATATTTAGAAAAATAGAAAAATAAGAAGCAGTCCGGGAAGGACATGAGGGCTCCACGAGGGTGGAGGGCGCGCCCTACCCTCGAGGGCACGCCCCCCCTACCTCGTGGGCATCTCATGTGCTCTCCGGACTCCGTTTTCGTACACGACACGTATTTTGGTCGGTAAAAATTCATTATATAATCTCCCGGAAGTTTTGACTCCCGTATCACACAATTATCCTCTGTTTTGTGTTTCGAGCTGTTGCTGCTGCAGATTAGAGCAAGATGTCTTCGCAAGAGTCAGTCGGGGAGAGCCGGGTGTCTCACCCGGCACCGAGATCAATGACAAACAACAATGTTGACCTCTTTGGGCCAGCAATGGAGGAAGAGATGGAGGCCGAATTGAAGAGGATAGATGCCATGGAAGAGGATCAAGAAGTCACTTCCCGCTTCCGGGTTGGATTCACAATGGGAGAACTGCAGAGCTCGACTATTCCAAACTCGGTTATCCCTTCCAATGTTAGATTTCTTTCTTATGAGAATATAAAAAAGAGTGTCACTGGTTCTCCCGCAGCTATGCAGCACCCTTGGGTGCAGGGAGCTTTGGCTGTTACAGGAAAACTCCGAAAGGAAATAATGGACCTCAAGCAGCAAGTCAATAAGCTCGAGGAGGAGAATCGTATCCTCAGGGGTATCATCGCCAAGAACATCACATCACCACCCACGAAAATAGAGACATAATCACCCGGGTATGGGTGCTCCACTTGGCAACCATCAAGCTTGGGGGAGTGCCCCGGTATCGTATCACCATCACTTTTATCTTTACCATTTTTCTTAGTTCGATCCTTTTGGTAATTTCTTGATCTAGTAGAATAAAAGTTCTTAGTATGATCTAGTCGTGAGTTTTGCTTTATAATTCTTCTATGTAATCGAGTCCGTGAGCTATATAATAAAGATTAGTGTTGAGTCAAGGGCTTGATTATTTTGCCATGATCTTAAGTGAATAAAAGGAAAAGAGAAAGAAATAAAAAGAAACAAGAGATCATGTGAGTCTTATGGAGAGTAATGAGCTCACATAGAAAAAGTATGATGAATAAAAGTTGTTGAGGGTTGACAAACATAGTTTTGGTCATCGTTGCAATAAATAGGAGGTAATAAAGAAAGAGAGGTCTTCACATATAGATATACTATCTTGGACATCTTTTATGATTGTGAGCACTCATTAAAATATGACATGCTAAAAGAGTTGACGTTGGACAAGGAAGACAACATAATGGGTTATGTTTTCTTACATCTGAGATAAATTATATTGTCATGGATCATCCAACATGGTTGAGCTTGCCTTTCTCCCTCGTGCTAGCCAAATTCATCGCACCAAGTAGAGATACTAATTGTGCCTCCAAATACCCTTAAAATACCTATGGATTGAGTAATATCCTCTAACACTACTAGGGAAAAGGCTAGCAGCAGCGCGGGTTTTAGACCTATCAGTAGCGCGGGGTGGTGCGCTACTGATAAGGCACTACAGCTAACGAATAGTAGTAGCGTGCCTCCACCCACGCTACGGCTAAATCGACTTAGTAGCAGCGAGTTCCAGGGGGAGCGCTGCTGGTAATTAGTAGTAGCGCTTCTCTCTGCCCGCGCTGCTACTATTATTTCGTATTTTATTTCTTTTTTATTTCATGTTGTATTCGTACACCTTTACACAAATTTTCATACAACAGGAATTTACAAATTGTTTTTACATCATAATGAGTTATTACATCACGGGGTGAAAAGAACCGTGTGGACTAGTTTCAAGTGGACGGACATCCACTTGAAACTAATCCGCGGTTCTTTCACCCAATGATATAATAAATATCATCATCATCATATCATTAACAACTTATCATCATCATCATATCATTGGTCACTAGTCGTAATCACAAGTACTCCTGACATCTTCAACTCTAACACATTGTATCACATAATAAACATATTGTACCTCATAGGACCTACTACATTCTCTTAGGACCTACTATATTCTCTAAGGTAAAATAGCAAAAAACAAGATAGCCCCTCGCTCTCCATTATGGAGAATGCAGATTATCCTGTCTCCAATTCTTGCCTTTCGCTTAATGTTGCTTCCAAGAACCTCCTTATGAATGTCCAAACATTTTTTCCACTCTTTGATTAGCATGTGTTCACCGGTTTCAAAAATTCGATATGCACAGGTGAGATCCGTAGGATGACCTGGCTGTAGGTTCAGAACTTCAAGGCGACCATTGTAATACATCAGATGAGGCACACAATCCATCGGGATTTTCTGTTGAAAAACATAGTAATAACTTCGTAGTTAGCAATGATGTACTAGTTTTAGAAGTATGCAAAAGATGCACGGATGTCGTAATAGTAAAATATCTTACCAGGGTATCTCCATAGAAGTTATCGTGGTTCAACACATGCACTAGTGGCACGTATTCACCATAATTTGGAGGAGTTCGATTATAGGTATTGTAATTCTCAAAAAAAGTACAATAAGCAATCAGATGATTTTTCTCCTTATAAGTTAATTCGGAGCCATCAGTGTAATGGGTTTTGTCTACCATCTTCTGCACATTCTTTGAAGATTAAAAATAAGTTGTCAATGGAAATAAGCTGTCAACTATTTTGAAATAGACAATATAAATTAGTTAATAACTATGTTTGAGAAACTCACATTGCGGTAGAATCGGAAGCGTATCAACAAGGACCCAAATGTCCATATTGTCTTGCTCGATGTCAGGATGACCAAGATCCATGGTGACAATCATACCCTCATAAAAACCATACATTTTGCAAAGTGCTTCCCAATTTTGACAACCAAAATGGGTTACGCTCTGAGAATTATACAGATTTACTTCAAAATCGATATCATGATGGGTCCTCAGGTGTATTTTCTTTGTTTGAAAATTTTCATGGTCTTCAAAATCCATCCTCTCCAAGACATAGCGTCTTGCATGGCATGGGATAAGCTAGTCGAATTGTAAAAGATGAAAATTAGACGTTGAAATAGTTGAAGTCATGCTTAATTACGAAAAAAACACTTGTCGTTGTTGCGTACCGTTTCAACATCGAAGGTCTCCTCGAGCTTAATGCTGAAGCGCCGATCTTCGTCTAGCTCAACGAACATGTCGCACATACCTCGATCGTCGTGGCACCAGCTGCACTCCCCCGAGAGACTGTCGTTGTCCGAGTACGACATTTCCTACGTTCATAATTCAAAGATTAAACTTGTACAATTAAATATATGTACTAAAAAACCTAAATTAGATCATTATTTTTCAAAGAAAATCCAGGCCACTCGATATTTCCCACATATTCTAGCACAAGTCATGCCAGAATTCATGGAAAAATCCGGCATGACCTTTGCTAAAAAAGGACATATCAAGCGCCTGAAATTTGCCGGAACGGAAATTAATCAACACTCCAGCAAAACATAGGCCACTCGGAGGTGTAACCAAAACATGAAATAATTTCTTAAACTAAAAAATAACACAAAATATGGCATGTTCAACTAGTTCTATTAATTCAACTAGTTCTATTAATTCAACTAGTTCTATTAATTCAACTAGTTCTTACTAAATATAAACTTAGTATAAAAATAAAAAAAAACTAGTTCTTTCTAAAAATGAAGTAGTTCAACTAGTTATTAATTTACTTACTATACTAGTTCAACTAAAACTTAACTAGTTCAACTAAAACTAAACTAGTTCTATTAATTCAACTAGTTCTTACTAAATATAAACTTACTATAAATAGAAAGAAACTAGCACATATACTACTACTAATTAACATCTAACTACTACATCTACTACTAATTAACATGTACTACTGCTAATTATACAACTAGTTTACCATCACTACTAGTAATTAATATCCACTACTTCTAAAAATCATTATCTATGAACCCTAAATTAACATCTACTACTACTAAAATCATCTACTAACTAAGCAAAGAGAGAGGGGGTTGGGGAGGGTTGGGGGGCTTACAGAGGGAGAGACAGTGGCGGGGAGGTGCTCGGCGATGGAGGGGCGGCGAGGGTGGGCTCGGGATCGGGAGGGCGGCGGTCCTGGGCGGCGGGCTCGGCGGTGAGGTCGAGGGCGGCGGCGGTGAGGTCGAGGGCGACGACAGTGTGGTCGAGAGTGGCGGCGGTGGGGTTGAGGGCGGGCGGCAGCGGCGGCGGTGAGGGCGCAGGCGCGCTCGGGCTCGGGCGGCGGCGACAGGGAGTCGGCGAACAGGCCGGTGGGGGGGAAAGGAGGACTTAGCGAAATTTTGATGCGGGGGGTGGTTAACTCGAACTAGCAGTAGCGCACGTACAGAAAACGCGCTATGGCTAACTTATCTACATTGCGTTTTGGGAAAAACCGCTACTGCTAATGGAAGCAGTTATTTATTTTGTTTAGTAAAAACATCAAAATATACATTGGTCATCGTTGATCTTTTTGTGTATAATCTAAATAGTCAACATGAATCCTCACTGTACCTGTATAGGTACAGGCGAGGATTCATATTGCAACCACAAATCATACACATATAGTTCAATAAAGACCAAGTGCTCGAGATAGGTTGAGAAGCAACATATTTAAGGTGGTAAACACCTTGTTCGCTTAGCGGTATGGGACTAAACTTAATTAGTTGCGGTCATACTTACCAGCAGCGAGTTTTGAGCAAAACCGCTGCTACTAAGTTCTTTAGCAGTAGCGCGTCCACGGGAAGGGCGCTACTACTATATCTAGCCTGGAGGCAACACCTTGGCAATTATAGTAGTAGCACTATTTTCACCTAGAGCGCTACTGCTACTCAGTCATTAGCAGCGCTCTTTTCTAAAGCTCGTTGCTGCTAATTAGCAGTAGCGTCTGTTTTTAGACCGCGCTGCTGCTAAGATTCTGTGTATAAGGTTTTCCCTAGTAGTGTAAGTAAGTTTTCATCGGTGCAAGCAATGAAAATTGCTCTCTAAATATGTATGACTTATTAGTGTGGGAGAAATAAGCTTTATACGATCGCATGATATGGAAGAAATAAAAGCGACAGACTGCATAATAAAGGTCCATATTACAAGTGGTAATATAAAGTGACGTTTTTCAGATTAAGATTTTGTGCATCCAACTATAAAAGCGCATGACAACCTCTGCTTCCCTCTGCGAAGGGCTTATCTATTACTTTTATCTCCTACATTGCATAAGAGTCATGGTGATCTTCACCCTTCCTTTTTACATTTTATCCTCTGGGAAGCACAGTATGTTGGAAAGATCCTGGTATATATGGCTAATTGGATGTGAGTTTTCATGAACTATTACTGTTGACATTACCCTTGAGGTAAAACGTTGGGAGGCAAAACTATAACTGTGTTCGATTAAAACTCCATACCCATAAGTATTGCGTGAGTGTCAGCAATTGTGAAAGACTATATGATAGTTGAGTATGTGGACTTGCTGAAAAGCTCTTATATATTGACTCTCTCCTATGTTATGATAAATTGCAATTGCTCCAATGACTGGGATTATAGTTTGTTAGTTTTCAATGAAGTTTACGATTCATACTTGAAATTTTAATTGAATTATTACTCTAGCATAAGAAATCATATGATAAGAATTATATAAGTTACTATTCTAAGAATGATCATGATGCCCTCATGTCCATATTTTATTTTTATCGACACCTCTATCTCTAAACATGTGGACATATTTTTCGATTTTGGCTTCTCGCTTGAGGACAAGCGAGGTCTAAGGTTGGGGGAGTTGATACGTCCATTTTGCATCATGCTTTTATATCGATATTTATTGCATTATGGGCTGTTATTACACATTATGGCACAATACTTATGCCTATTGTTTCTTATTTTACAAGGTTTAGATAAAGAGGGAGAATGTCGGCAGCTGGGATTCTAGGCTGGAAGAGGAGCAAATATTAGAGACCTATTCTGCACAGCTCCAAAAGTCCTGAAACTTCACGAAAGACGTTTTCAGAATATATAAAAAATACTCAGCAGAAGAAATTCACCAGGGGGCCACACCCTACCCATGAGGGTGGGGGCGCGCCCTACCCCCCTGGGCGCGCCCCCCTACCTCGTGGTCCCCTGGTGGCCCTTCGGTGGCCATATTCTTCTATACGAATTCCTTCGATGGGAAAAAAAATCATAAGCCATCTTCTTGGACGAAACTCCGCCGCCACGAAGCGGAACCAATCTAGGGCTCTGGCGGAGCTGTTCTGCCGGGGAAACTTCCCTCCCGGAGGGGGAAATCATCGCCATCATCATCACCAACGCTCCTCTCATCGGGAGAGGGCAATCTCCATCAACATCTTCATCAGCACCATCTCCTCTGAAAACCCTAGTTCATCTCTTGTATCCAATTCTTGTCTCCAAGTCCGGGATTGGTGCTAGTAGGTTGCTAGTAGTGTTAATTACTCCTTGTAGTTGATGCTAGTTGGTTTATTTGGTGGAAGATCATATGTTCAGATCCTATATGCATATTAATATCCCTCTGATTGTGAACATGTTTATGCTTTGTGAGTAGTTAATTATTTTTTTTCCTGAGGACATGGGAGAAGTCTTGCTATTAGTAGTCATGTGAATTTGGTATTCGTTCGATATTTTGATGAGATGTATGTTGTCTCTCCTCTATTGGTGTTATGTGAACGTCGACTACATGACACTTCACCATTATTTGGGCCTAGAGGAATGCATTGGGAAGTAATAAGTACATGATGGGTTGCTAGAGTGACAGAAGCTTAAACCCTAGTTTATGGGTTGCTTCGTAAGGGGCTGATTTGGATCCATATGTTTCATGCTATGGTTAGGTTTACCTTAATACTTTTGTTGTAGTTGCGGATGCTTGCAATAGAGGTTAATCATAAGTGGGATGCTTGTCCAAGTAAAGGCAGTACCCAAGCACTGGTCCACCCACATACCAAATTATCAAAGTACCGAACGCGAATCATATGAGCGTGATGAAAACTAGCTTGATGATATTCCCATGTGTCCTTGGGAGCGCTTTTCTCTATATAAGAGTTTGTCCAGGCTTGTTCTTTGCTACAAAAAGGATTGGGCCACCTTGCTGCACTTTATCTACTTTTGTTACTTGTTGCTCGTTACAAATTATCCTTATCACAAAACTATCTGTTACCACTTATTTCAGTACTTGCAGAGATACCTTGCTGGAAACCGCTTATCATTTCCTTCTGCTCCTCGTTGGGTTCGACACTCTTACTTATCGAAAGGACTATGATAGACCCCCTATATTTGTGGGTCATCACCCTGCGGCCACAGGAGGGTAGGACAAGAGATGTCATGAAAGTTCTTTTCCATAAGCACGTATGACTATATTAAGAATACATGCCTACATTACATTGATGAATTGGAGCTAGTTCTGTGTCACCCTATGTTATGACTGTTACATGATGAACCGCATCTGGCATAATTCTCCATCACCGATCCATTGCCTACAAGTTTTCCATATATTGTTCTTCACTTATTTACTTTTCCGTTGCTATTCTTATCATCACTGTAAAACACCAAAAATATTACTTTTGCTACCGTTACCTTTTACCACCGCTACCACTACTATCATATTACTTTGCTACTAAATACCTTGCTACAAATATTAAGTTTCCAGGTGTGGTTGAATTGACAACTCAGGTGCTAATACTTGAGAATATTCTTTGACTCCCCTTGTGTCGAAACAATAAATTTGGGTTGAATACTCTTCCCTCAAAAACTGTTGCGATCCCCTATACTTGTGGGTTATCAAGACTATTTTCTGGCGCCGTTGCCGGGGAGCATAGCTCTATTCTTTGAGTCACTTGGGATTTATATCTGCTTATCATTATGAAGACTTGAAAGATCCAAGAACCAAGATTTATCCCTCAACTAAGAGGGGAGGTAAGGAACTGCCATCTAGCTCTGCACTTGATTCACCTTATGTTCCGAGTAAGCTTGCGACACCTAAACCTACTTCTGCTATTAATTATGATATGTCGCATGTTATTGATGATGCCACTTCTGCTATGCATGATACTTATGATGAAACTAATTCTATGCTTGATACTACAATGCCACTTGGTGAATTTCTTGATGAACAACTTGCTAGGGCTAGAGAGAATGAAATTATTGAAACTTATAATATTGATGAAAGTGATGATGAAGATTCCCCCCCTAGATATGAATTGCCTGTTGTTCCTGAGGGTTATGTTATGGATGAAGAAACTGCTAGAGATTTTCTTGCTTGCAACGATAGGACTGATCTTAAGAAATTATTAGCTAAGCTGAAACAAAAAACTCTGAATGCTAGAATGAAATATGATCCTGCTTATGCTACTTCACCTATCTTTGTAACTGATAAGGATTATGAATTCTCTGTTGACCCTGATATAATTACTTTGGTTGAATCTGATCCTTTCTATGGCTATGAATCTGAAACTGTTGTGGCACATCTTACTAAATTAAATGATATAGCCACCCTGTTCACAAATGATGAGAAAACTCGCTACTATTATATCCTTAAGATATTTCTGTTCTCATTAAAGGGTGATGCTAAGATATGGTTTATTTCTCTTGATCCTGGTTGTGTGCGTAGTCCCGAGGATATGATTTATTACTTCTCTGCTAAATATTTCCCTGCTCATAAGAAACAAGTTGCTTTAAGGGAAATATATAATTTTGTGCAAATTGAAGAAGAGAGTCTCCCACAAGCTTGGGGGAGGATTCTCCACTTACTTAATGCTTTGCCTGATCATCCTCTTAAGAAAAATGAAATACTTGATATCTTTTATAATGGACTAACCGATGCTTCCAGAGACCACCTGGATAGTTGTGCTGGTTGTGTTTTCAGGGAAAGAATGCCAAATGAAGCTGAAATTTTATTGAATAATATGTTGACCAATGAAAATAATTGGACACTTCCTGAGCCAACTCCGAAGAAAAGGGGTATTCTATTTCTCAGTCCTGAAGATATGCAAGAGGCAAAGAAATCTATGAAGGAAAAAGGTATAAAAGCTGAAGATGTTAAGAATTTACCTCCTATTGAAGAAATACATGGTCTTAATTTACCGCCTGTTGAAGAAATACATGGTTTTAATCCATCACCTATTGAAGAAACACATGGTCTTGATAACCCGACACAGGTAGTAAAGGTAAATTCTCTCTATAGATATGATAAAGCTGAAATCCCTCCTACTAAGTTTGCTAGCCAATGTTTGGATGAGTTTGATAACTTTATGGTTAAGCAAGAAGACTTCAATGCTTATTTTGGTAGAGAATTAAAACACAATGCTTATATGATTGAACACTTGAGTGATTATATGGCTAACATTAAAGGTGAACTAAAACTTATTAGTAAACATGCTTCTATGGTTACCACTCAAGTAGAACAAGTACTTAAAGCTTAGAATGATTTGCTCAATGAATTGAATAGTAAAGATGATAATGCTATTAGAGTTATGACTAGAGGTCGTAAAATGACTCAGGAACCTTTGTATCCTGAAGGCCACCCTAAGAGAATTGAGCAGGATTCTCAGAGAAATAATGTAGATGCACCCAGTGCTTCTAAGAAGAAGAAAAAGAAAAATGATAAGACTTTGCATGCTTCTAGTGAACCTGTTATTGACACACCTGAGAATCCCAATGATATTTCTATTTCTGATGTTGAAACACAATCTGGTAATGAACATGAACATAGTAATAATGTTAATGATGATGTTCAGGATGATGCTCAACCTAGCAATGATAATGAGGTAGAAACTGAACCTGTTGTTGATCTTGAGAACCCACAATCAAGGAATCAACATTATGATAAGAGAGACTTTGTTGCTAGGAAGCACGGTAAGGAAAGAGAACCATGGGTTCAGAAACCCGTGCCCTTTCCTCCTAAACCATCCAAGAAAAAGGATGATGAGGATTTTGAGCGCTTTGCTGAAATGATTAGACCTATATTTTTGCGTATGCGATTAACTGATATGCTCAAAATGAATCCTTATGCTAAGAATATGAAAGAAATTGTGACAAATAAAAGAAAGATACCGGAAGCTGAAATTTCCACCATGCTTGCTAATTATACTTTTAAGGGTGGAATACCTAAGAAACTAGGAGATCCCGGAGTACCGACTATGCCATGCTCCATTAAAAGAAACTATGTTAAAACTGCTTTATGTGATCTTGGAGCCGGTGTTAGTGTTATGCATCTCTCTTTATATCGTAGACTTGATTTGAATAAGTTGACACCTACTGAAATATCTTTGCAAATGGATGATAAATTAACTGCTATACCTGTCGGTATTTGTGAGGATGTGCGTGTTGTGGTTGCAAATGTTACTATTTTAACGGACTTTGTTTTGTTTGATATTCCCGAGGACGATAGTATGTCTATTATTCTTGGAAGACCCTTTTTGAATACTGCAGGGGTTGTTATTGATTGCACCAAAGGAAATGTCACTTTTCATGTTAATGGTAATGAGCATACGGTACACTTTCCGAGAAAACAACCTCAAGTCCACAGTATCAATTCTATTGGAAAATTTTCAACTATTACTATTGGAGATTTTGAATTTCCTCTTCCTATTGTCAAGAAGAAATATGATATTCTTATTGTTGGGGACATGCATATCCCCGTTGAGGTAACCTAGTGTTATTGGAAACTTCTTAGGTTCCATGTTATTCGGAATGAGTTTGTTACCAAGACCTGATCAACCTTGTTAGTGGATTCCTTTTGATGAGCATGAGATGGATGAATTTAGAAAACACAACTCTTTGTACCCTCTTTTTACTTTCTGTTATTTATATTAAATAAAGCAAAAATAGTAATTTATGTCTGTTTTCTGAATTATCCATGCAATAAAAAAATACCCCGAAAATAAAAGTTCTCCAAATGCCCTGAAATTTAAATATGATTTTTTCTGAATATTTGAGAATATCTAGCACTGAGAACACAGCAGCGGGAGCAAGCACCTGGCCACGAGGGTCCAGGGCACACCCTACCCCCCTGGGCGCCCCCTGCCTCGTGGGCCCACGGTGGCTCCCCTCCACTTATTCCAGCTACCACACACTCTTTCTTCCTCCCACAAACATCACCAACTAGCTCAAACCCGAGTTCAAGCTCATCTTGCTGCCATTTTCGATCTCCTAGCTCAAAGCTCCATTCACAAAACTGCTTTGGGGGATTGTTCCTTGGTATGTGACTCCTCCAATGGTCCAATTAGTTTTTGTTCTAGTGCTTTATTCATTGCATATTTTTGCTGCTTAGGTGACCCTGTTCTTGAGCTTGCATGTCAAATTTATATGGTCAAAAGTAGTTTTAATGCATGATATATCCTCTAGGCACTTGTGGGAGTAGTTGCTATCAATTTTGTTGAGTTTGGTTCACTTTTATTTTGAAGTTACTAAAAAATTCAGAAATTTTCCAAGGAAGAAATATGTTTAGGAAAATGTACCAAGGTGGTCCTTCGAGGAAGCAAGGACCCAGGCTCACAATACGCGATGCCGATGATGAACCATCGAGGGAAGCTCAGGTGCGGGCTTGTGAATGGCTATCAGAGGACTTTATGGATCGAGCATGAATCAAGGAAGAATTTAACGCGTATGTGCGTAATGCCGATCTTGAGAGCTTCGAGGCAGATAAGTGCCGCCAATACCACTATCTCACTGATTCCTTTGTGAGAAGGTTTGAATTTTCATCATCACGTAATTCTCAAACTATCCTATTTGATCTTTATGAAAATTCTTATACTATGGACTTAGAGGATTTTAATACTGCTTGCGAACTTCCACAATGGGGCAACACTAGTGAGCCTCGCAAATCTGAGTTTAGAGATTTTCTTGCTAGTATAACTGTGGGGGAATCTAGAGATATAACACAAGCTACCATAGGGAGCATTCATTTTCCTGCTCTACATTATTTTGCTCTCTTCATAGGTAGGTGCATAAGGTAAGGATGAAGCATGTCACATGTGTGTCCCTGACCTCAGTGTTCTCAGGAGTGCTGTATTAGGAGATATAAATTATAATTTGGGACCATTGTTGCACGTAGGTTGCATAATAATAGATTTAATGGAGATTTCTTTGGTGGAATTTATGCAACCCGTCTAGCAAATTTTATTGGTATACCCATACGTGGGTATGATATTTAATTGCCTCCTGTTTATTTAGATTATGAGGCTATGGTTCGTCATCAGTTTGTTGAGAGGAACGATCAGTTTCTCCAGTACCGACTAATCTTTGACAGACGACGCACCTATCACGTCGCTCTCCCTTCTCCTACCTTCTTTGACTTTCAGGCAAAGGAGAGATATGTTATAACCAGGGAGGAGGCGACCGAGTACGAGAGGAGGGCGGAGACAACTCGCCTCCAAGATGCAGCTCATCAGGCAATTGCCGCTACATCTCAGTACGATCCCAGCTACAACTTTGGATATCCGCTAGGCCAGCCGTGGCCATAGACCAATTTAGGCCAAAAGCCTAAGCTTGGGGGAGTACGTATTTCTCACCGACATTACATTTATGTTCACACACTCAATGCTAGTTGTCGGTGCTCATACTTTTTCATTGCATCATCCATGCTAGTTTATTTCCCTTTTTATGCTTTCTTCTTGTGTGTTTGATAAACCTTAAGAAAAAACAAAAAAACTAGTTGTAGCTTTTAATTAGTTTACTTTCCATGCTTGTAGTAGTAACTAAAAAGAAAACCCCAAAAGATTTCCTGTTCTTCTTTTGCTTGTTGGGAGCTTTTCCGTGTAAATAGTTTTATTTCTTTTCTTTCAGGGTCGAGAGGAGAAGACCATAATTAAAATGTTAAAGTGGCTCTTATATGCATTATTGTTGATCTGACAAAGAGCCCATATTACCTTGTCTTCTATCTTGAATTGAATGCTTGCAGATTCCAGCTTAGTCCAATGCACGTGCACTATTATTATTATTCACATCGTTCGGTCGTGCAAGTGAAAGGCAATAATGATGATTATATGATGAACTTATTGAGAAGAGAAAAGCTGGTATGAACTTGACCTCTCTTGTTTTTGTAAATATGATTAGTTCATCGTTCCTGATCCAGCCTATTATGAATAAACATGTTTGCAATGACAATTAGAGATTATAGTTGCTTATGCCATGCTTAATTAGCTAGGAGCTTATAATGGTTTACCTTGCGTGCCAACATGCTATTAAAATGGTTGTGATGTGGTATGATAAGGTGGTATCCTCTTTTGAACGATTCGAGTGGCTTGACTTGGCACATGTTCACGCATGTAGTTGAAACAAAATCAACATAGCCTCTACGATATTTATGTTCATGGTGCATTATATCCTACTCATGCTTGCATTAGGTGTTGATTAATTTTAATGCATGTTCATGACTGTTGTCGCTCTCTAGCTGGTCGCTTCCTAGTCTTTTGCTAGCCTTCACCTGTACTAAGCGGGAATACTGCTTGTGCATCCAATTCCATAAACCCAAAGTTATTCCATATGAGTCCACCATACCTACCTATATACGATATCTACCTGCCGTTGCAAGTAAATTTGTATGTGCCAAACTCTAAACCTTCAAATAAACATTCTGTTTTGTATTCTCGAATAGCTCATGTATCAATTAGGGCTGTTCGTATCTTCCATGCTAGACGGGTTATTCGCAAGAGGAGTGGACTCCGCTCCTCACTCACGAGAACATGGCTGGTCACTGGGATGCCCAGTCCCATGCTTTATGCAAATCAAATCAAAATAACTACAAACAAAATTACCCCGAGACTGTTGTTAGATGGAGGCACTCGTTGTTTCAAGCAAGCCATGGATTGATGCTTGTTGGTGGAGGGGGAGTATAAACTTTACCATTCTGTTTGGGAACCGCCTATAATGTGTGTAGCATGGAAGATATCGCCATCTCTCGGTTGTCATGTTGACAATGAAAGTATACCGCTCAAAATATTATTCATATCTATTTCAAAATCGAGCTCTGGCACCTCTACAAATCCCTGCTTCCCTTTGTGAAGGGCCTATCTATTTACTTTTATGTTGAGTCATCCTGCTCTTATTAAAAAGCACCAGTTGGAGACCACCACTGTCATTTGCATCCATTACTGTTAGTTTACATTAAGTATAACTTGACTGGATCTCTTTTACCATGAATTACAAAGTCTAGTCAGTCCTTGATCTTTAAAGGTGCTCTGCATTTATGTTTTGCAGTCTCAGAAAGGGCTAGCGAGATACCGTATTGTTATATCATATCATGATTATTTTGAGAAAGTGTTGTCATCCGAGATTTATTATTATTGCTCGCTAGTTGATTATGCCATTGATATGAGTAAACATGAGATCTAAATGTTATTGTGAATATGGTTAGTTCATAATATTTGCTGAAAACTTGAATGTTGGCTCTACATATTTACAACAACAAGAGCAAACAGAGTTTGTAAAAGTTTTACTTTATCACTTTCAGTTTATCAACTGAATTGCTTGAGGACAAGCAAAGGTTTAAGCTTGGGGGAGTTGATACGTCTCCGTCGTATCTACTTTTCCAAACACTTTTGCCCTTCTTTTGGACTCTAACTTGCATGGTTTGAATGGAACTAACCTGGACTGACGATGTTTTCAGCAGAATTGTCATGGTGTTATTTTTGTGCAGAAATAAAAGTTCTCGAAATGACCTGAAAATCGACGGAGAATTATTTTGGAATATATAAAAAATACTGGAAGGAAGATCCACATCAGGGGGGCCTCCACCTGTCCACGAGGGTGGGGGCGCGCCCTACCCCCTGGGCGTGCCCCCTTCCTCGTGGGCCCCCTGACGCTCCACCGACCTCAACCTTGACTCCATATATTCAGTTTTGGGGAGAAACAAACTAGGGAGAAGGATTCATCGCGTTTTACGATACGGAGCCGCCACCAAGCCCTAAACTCTCTCGGGAGGGCTGATCTGGAGCCCGTTCGGGGCTCCGGAGAGGGGAATTCGTCGCCATCGTCATCATCAACCTTCCTCCATCACCAATTTCATGATGCTCACCGTCGTGCGTGAGTAATTCCATTGTAGGCTTGCTGGACGGTGATGGGTTGGATGTGATTTATCATGTAACCGAGTTAGTTTTTTTAGGGTTTGATCCCTAGTGTCCACTATGTTCTGAGATTGATGTTGCTATGACTTTGCTATGCTTAATGCTTGTCACTAGGGCCCGAGTGCCATGATTTCAGATCTGAACCAATTATGTTTTCATCAATATATGAGAGTTCTTGATCCTATCTTGCAAGTCAATAGTCACCTACTATGTGTTATGATCCGGCAACCCCGAAGTGACAATAATCGTGACCACTCCCGGTGATGACCGTAGTTTGAGGAGTTCATGTATTCACTATGTGTTAATGCTTTGGTCTGGTACTATATTAAAAGGAGGCCTTAATATCGCTTAGTTTCCAATAGGACCCCGCTGCCACGGGAGGGTAGGACAAAAGATGCCATGCAAGTTCTTTTCCATAAGCACGTATGACTATATTCGGAATACATGCCTACATTACATTGATGAATTGGAGCTAGTTCTCTGTCACCCTATGTTATGACTGTTACATGATGAACCGCATCCGGCATAATTCTCGATCACCGATCCATTGCCTATGAGCTTTCCATATATTGTTCTTCACGTATTTACTTTTCCGTTGCTATTGTTATCATCACTATAAAACACCAAAAATATTACTTTTGCTACCGTTACCTTTTACCACCACCATCATTACCTTTTGCTACCGTTACCACTACTATCATATTACTTTGCTACTAAATACCTTGCTGCAGATATTAAGTTTCCAGGTGTGGTTGAATTGACAACTCAGCTGCTAATACTTGAGAATATTCTTTGGCTCCCCTTGTGTCAAATAAATAAATTTGGGTTGAATACTCTACCCTCGAAAACTGTTGTGATCCCCTATACTTGTGGGTTGTCAACGGCTCTGAAGATGTTCAATATGGCGACCAAGTGCGCGAGAGCTGAGGAGGGACGCCTTTCCCTCCTCGAGCTTCCAGCTGCCGACCCAGAAGACAAGAAGGCCAAGACCAAGGATGTGAAGTGCAAGGGGACTGTCGTGCTCGCGGCGGAGCGAGAGATGAAGGGCGGCTGCGACCACCCAGAGTCATCCATGGCCAACCGCCGTTCTGCGCCTTCCACAATGTACACAACCACAACACCAACGATTGTTAGGAGCTTAGGGCCATCCGCGACGGGCGCTTCAGATGACGCCCTGAGCGCAATGACCGAGGCTACAGTTGATACGTCTCCAATGTATCTATAATTTTTGATTGCTCCATGCTATATTATCTACTGATTTGGACATTATTGGGCTTTATTATCCACTTTTATATTATTTTTGTACTAACCTATTAACCGGAGGCCCAGCCCATAATTGCTGTTTTTTTTGCCTATTTTAGGGTTTCGAAGAAAAGGAATATCAAACGGAGTCCAAACGGAATGAAACCTTCGGGAACGCGATTTTCTCAACGAACAAGCCCCAGGAGACTTGGACCCTACGTCAAGACACAAAAGAGGAGGCCATGAGGTAGGGGGGGCGCGCCTACCCCCCTTCCCAGGCGCGCCCTCCACCCTCGTGGGCCCCCTGTTGCTCCACTGACGTACTCCTTCCTCCTATATATACGTACGTACCCCCAAACGATCAGATACGGAGCCAAAACCCTAATTCCACCACCGCAACTTTCTATATCCACGAGATCCCATCTTGGGGCCTGTTCCGGAGCTCCGCCGGAGGGGGTATCCATCACGGAGGGCTTCTACATCATCACCATAGCCCCTCCGATGAAGTGTGAGTAGTTCACTTCAGACCTACGGGTCCATAGTTATTAGCTAGATGGCTTCTTCTCTATTTTTGGATCTCAATACAATGTTCTCCCCCTCTCTTGTGGAGAACTATTCGATGTAATCTTCTTTTTGCGATGTGTTTGTTGAGACCGATGAATTGTGGGTTTATGATCAAGTCTATCTATGAATAATATTTGAATCTTCTCTGAATTCTTTTATGTATGATTGGTTATCTTTGCAAGTCTCTTAGAATTTTCAGTTTGGTTTGGCCTACTAGATTGATCTTTCTTGCAGTGGGAGAAGTGCTTAGCTTTGGTTCAATCTTGCGGTGTCCTTTCCCAGTGACAGTAGGCAGCAAGGCACATATTGTATTGTTGCCATCGAGGATAACAAGATGGGGTTTTCATCATATTGCTTGAGTTTATCCCTCTACATCATGTCATCTTGCTTAAGGCGTTACTCTGTTTTCATTAACTTAATACTCTAGATGCATGCTGGATAGCGGTCGATGAGTGGAGTAATAGTAGTGGATGCAGGCAGGAGTTGGTCTACTTGTCTCGGACATGATGCCTATATACACGATCATACCTAGATATTCTCATAACTATGCTCAATTCTGTCAATTGCTCAACAGTAATTTGTTCACCCACCGTAGAATACTTATGCTCTTGAGAGAAGCCACTAGTGAAACCTATGGCCCCGGGGTCTATCTTCATCATATTAATCTCCCAATACTTAAGTTATTTCCTTTGCTTTTACTTTGCTTCTATTTTACTTTGCATATTTATCATAAAAATACCAAAAAATATTATCTTATCATATCTATAAGATCTCACTCTCGTAAGTGGCCATGTAGGGATTGACAACCCGTTATCGCGTTGGTTGCGAGGATTTATTTGTTTTGTGCAGGTACGAGGGACTCGCGCGTAGCCTCCTACTGGATTGATACCTTGGTTCTCAAAAACTGAGGGAAATACTTATGCTACTTTGCTGCATCATCCCTTCCTCTTTGGGGAAAACCAACGCAGTGCTCAAGAGGTAGCAAGAAGGATTTCTGGCGCCGTTGCCGGGGAGGTTTGCGCAAGTCAAGATTTGACTCCCGACAACGAGCCATTTCTGGCGTCGTTGCCGGGGAGTCTACGCAAAAGTCAACATACCAAGTACCCATCACAATCCCTATCTCCCGCATTACATTATTTGCCATTTGCCTCTCGTTTTCCTCTCCCCCACTTCACCCTTGCCGTTTTATTCGCCCTCTCTCTCTAACCTCCCTCTCTTTCCCGTTTGCCTCATTTTTCCCTTTGCTCTTTCTGCCGTTATGTCTGAAATAGGGGAAATTATTGTCAATATGGACAATAATAATGTCATGAAAAATTCTGATGCTCCTGCTAAAGAACCCCCCCCATCTTACATACAATTTTTTTTGTGTTGGTAGTGGTAATATTACTGGAAAAGGAGTTATTCAAGATTTCTTTACTTGTGCCGGTGCTTTACCTTCTATGGGTAGTTCTATCCTTCATAGAACTAGTAGTCTTGTGGACGCTATTGCCATGCTTGTAGTTGAACTTGAAAGACAATTCATGCACTTGCATCCTTGCATACAAAAGATTTTCCTAGAATTTTCTAATATTGAGCATTCTTCTGTTAAGCGTGCCGCTACTATCTTTTTGGCTCATGAGTTTAGATTCATAATAAGAGAAGCCAAAGAAATCTTTGCGCATTATAGGGTGGACGCTTGTCGTCCTCCCATAGAGGCTATCCTTTTTGATCAAGAAGAAATAATGCATTTTCAATCTCTAGACTATGTTGCTTTCAATGAAAATCTTAGAAAAAGTGTTCCTACCAATGTTTAAGTTGATCGAATTTCTGAGCTTAATGATGATTTGGCCATTCGAAATAATGAACTAGGATATTCTCTTGAATATAGGCTCACAAAGTTTTTTCAAAAGAATGCTTATGATGATGAATTGGTTGTGCAATACGAAGGACCAAAGGAGGAACCTATACCTCCCAAGGTTGATCTTGGGGACTTTTGCCCCATTAAATTTAGCCCTTTTGATTACTTTTGCTTGCCTCAAAGAAAACTTGTTGATGCACGTAGAGAATATGAAATGAGTTTTAATGATCTATCTTACTATTATGGCGATACCTAGATCTATCCTTGCTTTTTATGCCTAGCTAGGGGCGTTAAACGATAGCGCTTGTTGGGAGGCAACCCAATTTTATTTTTATTCCTTGCTTTTTTATCCTGTTTAGTAATAAATAATTTATTTAGCCTCTGTTTAGGTTGTGTTTTTTGTGTTTAATTAGTGTTTGTGCCAAGTAGAACCATTGGGAAGACTTGGGGAAAGTCTTGTTAATCTTGCTGTAAAAAACAGAAACTTTAGCGCTCACGAGAACTGCTGCCATTTTTTATTTAGAAAGTGATATTTAGTTAATTCGTTTTGCAGATGATTAATAGTTAAAATGCCCCACGTCCAGCAATTTATTTTAGAATTTTTGGGGTTCTAGATCTTGAGCTAGCTACAGATTCCTACAGACTGTTCTGTTTTTGAAAGATTCTGTTTTTCATGTGTTGTTTGCTTATTTTGATGAATCTATGGCTAGTAAAATAGTTTATAAACCATATAGAAGTTGGAATACAGTAGGTTTAACACCAATATAAATAAATAATGAGTTAATTACAGTACCTTGAAGTGGTCTTTTGTTTTCTTTCGCTAACGGAGCTCACGAGATTTTCTACTTTAAGTTTTGTGTTGTGAAGTTTTCAAGTTTTGGGTAAAGATTTGATGGGTTATGGAACAAGGAGTTGCAAGAGCCTAAGATTGGGGATGCCCATGGCACCCCCAAGATAATCCAAGGACACCTAAAAGCCAAATCTTGCGGATGCCACGGAAGGCATCCTGTCGGAGTAATGGGCCACGGGTAGGCCAACCCGAGTCCCAGAACCTTTCAAGACATCGGGGCGGGCTGCGCCCCTCCAAGACCCCAGGACGAAGAGCCGCCTCCTGAGGAGTCGACAGCAAGACGGCCGACTGCCCGCTCACGGCCGAGTCCTAGGGACGGCTTCCAGGGAAGCCGGCTTTAGGGAGTCGGCCCACGACCCCAACAAACCCCATGACCTCATCAAAGGGGACGAGGCAGGGGCGTGGCTACAGCGAAGCCCACCCCGCCCCTGACCAAGGGCAGGCATGGCCACAGCACGCCGTACCCTGGAAGATCTCCGTGTGGCGTGGCACTGTTGCCATGCCGGCCCTGACATCAGCACCGCAGGGCCGAATCCTGCACCCATGACGGCTTGTCTGTACGGCCTGGAGGCAGCAGGCCCCACCAGTCAGTGAGACCTCGGGGACGGCAGGAGAACCACCAGTCGGACCTGTCGGGAGTCGGCCCGGGGGTGTCGGCCGAGCCCTCCCCTGGGGCGCACGCGCCATTAATCAAGATGTGATGGGGAGAGGCAACAGTGATCACCCGCCGGGCGGCGGGGCTGTTGCCATGACCTCATAATCATGCCCACGTCATCAGAAGCACGGCTACAGTAAGCAGCAGCCGGCAAGGCCCACCAGCGGCGGACGCGGGCTGTCGGCTCCATACCCGGCTAGTCGGCGGGGCCCGCCAGTCGGCAGGCCCCAGCGGTCGGCAGAGAAGACGGAGGCCAGAGACATTGACGGCTGGGCCCGCGCCCAGCCAGATTACCATTGTACCCCTGGGGGTAGGCCCATATAAACCCCCCAGGGCACCCATGCAAAGGGTTGGAACTCATTAGCTCTAGACCAGATCATATAGAAGGGAGAGAGCTAGCCTTGCCCTCTTCTACCACCAGAAAACAGCTCAAGGAGCAACCGTGTAAACACTTTGGCCATAGTGATCATGCGGAGACCCCGCAGAGCAGCAGTAGGGGTATTATCTCCCCGAGAGCCCCGAAGCTGGGTAAGATTCGCCGGCGTGCATATCTTCGCCTCATCCCGTTTCCAGGCACCGGCGACGTTCTACTTGCCCCCACCATGAGAAGCCATCCGTTGGCATATGTCGCACCAAACCCCCGACATTTGGCGCCCACCATGGGGCCTGGTGCACCGCCGTCCGGAGATCTGTTCTGGACGGGAACTCTTTTCCTCCCTGGCGAGCGCAGCCAGCCAGGCACGCCAGATGGAGTTTGCGCCAACGCGCTAAGCGGCGTCGAGATCGCCTGCGCGGTCAACTCCTTGGCCGAACTCGTCGGCGAGGTCCGCCTCTCCGACGAACCTGCATCCAACGCAGGCACGGGCGGCCCCGAGAACCTCCTTGCGGGCCTCCTTGATCAACTCCACGTTTCCGGCGAGCCTGCCATAGACTTGGAGTCCGTAGGCTCCACCGACCCGATGCTGGTCGACTCCGACACCGCGTCGCTCGATGCGTTCCCCACCAATGTGGTGGTCTACGACGAACCTCTCCCCCATGCAGAGAGCAACGGAAGCACCGTCACCGAGGAGCGCACGACTCGCTCGGCGCGGCGCTACAAGACCTAACTGCACCCATTCCGGAAGACGCTGACGCTGAGATGTTGGAGGCGCGCCGCCTTCAGCTCGTTGAAGGCGCGAAGAAGCTGGCCAGCATGAGGCGCTTGTCAGAATCCTACCAGCGGGAGATGGATCGCACCGTCGGCGGCTCGCCGGCCCCGGCGGGGCCCAGCCGCCTTGGTGCGGTCCGGCAGCGCGGCGTAGTCATCGCCAACCTGTTTGGGGCAAGCCGCCCTGTGTACGCTATAGCAGCGGAGAACATCCGAGTCGCCCAGGCAGCGGCGGACGAGCTGGACAATTTCGAGGGCGAAGAATGCCGCCTCATGATGGAGTGAGTCCAGCGGCTTCTCGACGCGGCCACCGCGCAGAACGAGGCCGACTGCCGCGCGAAGGCGCCTCAACGACCCGTCGACGACCTTCACCGAGATCAAGGCACGACGTCTCAGACGCCGACTAGCGGCGCCCGAGGAAGAAGAGACAAGGAGCCGACTGTCAGCCACAATCGGACTCGCATTACCATAGAGCACGACCGAGACGGCCGCCCAAGAGCAGTGGAACGACGGGAGGACTGTCCGCCTCCCCCTCCCCGCAAGGAGAGGCGAGTCTCCCCGCCGCCTGTTGACCATCCGACTCTCGGTGACCGCCTTGGCCGCCGAGAGGGAGTTGGAGAGAACGAGGCCCGCCACCGGATCGACCGACTCCACCGATCCTTAGCGCTGGAAGAAGAAGACAAGCTGGGTCCGCCTTGTTTCGGGCCCCGCATTCGGGACGAACCCTTTCCAAGAAGGTTCACACTCCCAAGAGACACGCCCAAGTATACCAGCTCCATGAAGCCGGGATACTGGCTAGTCGACTACTCCACGGCTGTCAGCATAGCAAACAGCAACAAGCGTGTCGCCGTAAAGTACGTTCCGCTCATGCTCCAGGGCACGGCCCAGACGTGGCTGAACAGCCTAAAGCCCCGCAGCATCAACAGCTGGGTCGACTTCACCGAAGCGTTCGTCCGCAACTTCACCAGCACGTACAAGCGTCCTCCCAAGCCTCGTCAGCTCTCCTTGTGCGTGCAAGGCCCCGACGAGTCAACTCGCGATTACCTCACGCGTTGGGCCGAGCTCCGGAACTCCTGTGAGGGCGTGCACGAGGTGCAGGCCATCGAGTACTTCACGGCCAGGTGCAGAGAAGGCACCCTCCTCAAGCACAAGATCCTTTGCGATGAGCCAGAAACCCTCGACGAGCTGCTGATCATAGCGGACAAGTACGCCACGGCCGACTCCTCCATGAAGGCGGAAATTCAAATCAGCACGACTGGCAAAGTGGCTCCTCAAGCTCCAACAACTCCGGCAGCAGACGCCGGCCAGCGACAACAGCAGGGCGACAACAAGCGCAAGGCCCCGCAGCCGGCTTCCAGCAGCTGGCAGGTCGCGACCGTTGAAGCCCAGCAGCCACAAGAGCAGCCCCCGCCCAAGCGACAGAAAGGCGGCAAGCCAAACTGGTTGCCGGCCTTCTCCTATGAGCAGACCTTGGATGGACCTTGCAAGTTCCACAGCGGTGCAATGCCGTCGAATCACACCATCCGGAAGTGCCACTGGCTCACCAAGATCGCCAAGGGAGACGGCCTCCTGCCTTCCCCGACTGCTGCGCAGCCGCCTCCGCCTCCGCCCGAGCAGCCGGCTGTCAGGCCAGTCGGCGCCATACAAGATGAATACCCTGAAGAGCACGGAGCCTATGTGGTGTTCACCAGTGTGGCTGATGATCGACGCAGCAAGCGGCTGCAGCGACAAGAGGTGAACGCGGTAGCATCGGAGACGCCAGAGTTCATGCACTGGTCTGAGAAGCCCATCAGCTGGAGCAGGGCTGACCACCCAGAAGTGATGCCGAGTCCGGGCTCCTATGCTTTGGTCCTGAACGCCACCTTTGCTACGGACAAACGAGCCGCGCATTTCTCGCGAGTTCTGATAGACAGGGGCAGCAGCATCAATATCCTGTACAAGGACACCATGGAGAAGTTAGGAATCAAGCAAAGACAGCTTCAGAATAGCTGAACTGTGTTCCACGGCATTGTTCCTGGGCTTTCCTACTCGCCAAACGGCAAGATCCTGATGGACGTCCTCTTTGGGGACAAAGATCACTTTCGTAGAGAGTCCGTTTGGTTTGAGGTAGTGGATCTTGAGAGCCCATACCATGCGCTGCTTGGCCGACCTGCCTTGGCCAAGTTCATGGCGGTCCCCCACTACGCCTACCTCAAGATGAAGATGCCCAGTTCCAAGGGAATTCTGACTGTGGCTGGCGACTACCGGAAGTCGTCTGCTTGCGCAGCAGAGAGCAGTTGGCTGGCCGAGTCCTTGGTAATCGCGGCTGAGAAGCGGCTCCTTGGGCGAGTTGTGGCGATGACCGGCAAGCAGCCTGAGGTGTCGCCCAACCCAAAAGAGTCGGAGACTGAGGGTTCGTTCAAGCCAGCCAAAGAGACAAAGAAGATGCCCTTGGACCCGGAGCACCCAGAGAGGTACGCCGTCGTAGGTGCAAACCTCGACAGCAAATAGGAAGGCGAGCTCATCGATTTCCTCCGTGAGAATCGAGACATCTTTGCATGGTCCCCCAAAGACATGCCAGGTTTACCGAGGGAATTCGCCGAGCACAAGTTACATGTCCGATCTGATGCAAAGCCGGTCAGACAGCCCCTGCGCAGCTTATCAGAAGAGAAGAGAAGAGTTGTCGGAGAAGAGATAGCCCGACTCCTAGCAGCCGGCTTCATTATGGAAGTATTCTTTCCAGAATGGCTAGCAAATCCGGTCCTGGTACTAAAGAAGAACAAGCAGTGGCAAATGTATATTGACTACACGAGCCTCAACAAGGCTTGTCCCAAGGACCCATTTGCTTTACCAAGAATCGATCAGGTGATAGACTCCACAGCCGGATGCGAGCTGTTGAGTTTTTTGGATGCATATTCAGGATATCACCAGATGAAGCTAAACCCGGCTGACAGACTGAAAACCGCCTTCATCACGCCGTTTGGAGCCTTCTGCTACCTCACCATGACGTTCGTCTTAAGGAACGCCGGCGCCACCTTTCAGCGTTGCATGCAGAAGTGCCTCCTCAAGCAGCTCGGCAGGAACGCCCACGTTTACGTGGACGACCTTGTGGTGAACACGGAAAAGCGTGGGACACTGATGGAAGACCTCAAGGAGACCTTTGAGAACCTGCGCCGGTTCCAGATCAAGCTCAACCCCGAGAAGTGTGTCTTCGGAGTACCAGCCGGCCAGCTCCTTGGCTTCCTGGTCTCTGAACACGACATAGAATGCAACCTAGTAAAAATCAAGGCCATTGAGAGAATGGAGGTACCCAGCCAACTGCTGGACGTGCAGAAGTTCACCGGCTGCTTGGCGTCCATCAGCCGATTCATTAGCCGGCTGGGCAAAAATGCTCTCCCCTTGTACCAACTCATGAAGAAGACCACTTTTTCGAGTGGAACCATAAGGCGGACGAAGCTTTTCGCCAGTTGAAGAAGATGTTGACTACTCCACCTGTCCTGGCGGCTCCGACTCTCAAGGAACCTATGCTCATGTACATCGCCGCCACCAGCCGAGTAGTCAGCACGGTCATTGTAGTGGAGCGCAAGGAGGAAGGCAAGGCACTGCATGTCCAGAGACCGGTATATTACCTGAGCGAGGTATTGTCAACCTCTAAGCAGAACTACCCCCACTACCAGAAGATGTGCTATGGCGTACACTTTGCTGCCAAGAAATTGAAGCCTTACTTTGAAGAGCATCCAATCACGGTGGTCTGCACGGCCCCGCTTGCCGAGATCATTGGTAGCCGAGATGCTTCTGGCCGAGTGGCCAAGTGGGCCATAGAGCTGGCTCCTTACACCATCCACTACCAGCCCCGCACCACCATCAAGTCACAAGCACTGGCCGACTTCCTCGTTGACTGGGCCGAGACCCAGTACCTACCTCCAGCACCTGATTCCACCCATTGGCGGATGCATTTCGACGGCTCCATGATGCGCACTGGCTTGGGAGCCGGCATCGTCCTCACCTCTCCCAAAGTCGACAAGCTCAAGTATGCGCTGCAAATCCACTTTGCCGCCTCCAATAATGTCATCGAGTACGAGGCGCTCATTCACGGGGTCCAGCTTGCCAAAGAGCTTGGCATCCGCCAGATCTTGTGTTATGGCAACTCGGACTTAGTGGTCCAGCAATCATCTGGCGACTGGGACGCGAAAGATGCAAACATGGCAAGCTACCATTTCCTCGTGCAGCAACTCAGCGGGTATTTCGAAGGGTGCGAGTTCCTCCATGTGCCAAGGAATGACAACGACCAAGCAGATGCATTGGCACGAATCGGCTCTACCCGCCAAGCAATACCATCTGGTGTCTCCCTTCAACGCCTCCTCAAGCCGTTTGTCAAGCCTTCACTAGAATCAGACTCCATTTTTGTGCCAGCTCCTCCCGAAGACGTCGGACCCGACTCCAGAGCTCCGACAGTCGGAACGAGGATTTTGGCGGAAGACCCCAAAGCTGCCACAGCCAAACCCGGCCCGGGGACTGTAGTGGCGGAGTCGAAGACTCCAGAACTCGGCCCAAGGACCGCGCCAGATGGCCTGGGGACTTCAACAACCCAGCAAGCAGCTGTTGACTCCACCCCGCCGCTTCCCAGCCAACCGCCCTCATCCAAGTCGAGTTCTGGCAGTCAAAGAAATAGCAGCACCCTCATGGGCCCAGTCCATCCTCAAATTCCTGGTGAACAAAGAACTGCCGACCGATGAAACTTCAGCTTGGCAAATACAACGCCGGGCGGCAGCCTACACCATAATCAACAGAGAGCTGGTCAGGCGCAGCGTCACTGGTGTCTACCAGTGATGCGTAGAGCCAGAGCAAGGCCAAGCGATTGTCAAAGACATCCATCAAGGCGAGTGCCGCCACCATGCGGCTTCAAGAGCACTCGTCGCCAAAGCCTTTTGGCATGGTTTCTTCTGGCCAACTACCTTGGAAGAGGCCAAGGAGTTGGTCCAAAGATGCAAAGGGTGTCAGAAGTTCAGCTCCAAGCCGCACCAGCCAGCTTCTGCACTCAAGACCATCCCCATTGCCTGGCCTTTCGCAGTTTGGGGTCTAGACATGGTGGGACCATTCAAAACAGCACGAGGTGGTTTAACTCAATTACTTGTTGCAGTGGACAAGTTCACCAAGTGGATAGAAGCAAAGCCAATCAAGAAGCTGAATGGTCCAACTACCGTAACTTTCATCTCCGATATCACAATTCGGTATGGCATACCACACAGCATCATCACCGACAACGGCACAAATTTCGCCAAAGGCGCCTTGGCCTGTTTCTGCGCAACACAGGGCATCCAACTGGACCTAGCGTCCGTCGCCCTCCCGCAATCAAATGGCCAAGTGGAGTGAGCAAACGGCCTCATCCTATCCGGCATCAAGCCTTGGTTGATCGAGTCTCTGGAGCGCTCGGCTGGCTGTTGGCTCGATGAGCTGTCAGCCGTCCTCTGGAGTCTGCGCACGACTCCAAACAAGTCAACCGGCTTCACGCCCTTCTTCCTCGTCTACGGTGCCGAAGCCGTCATCCCAACGGACATAGAGTTCGACTCCCCACGAGTCACCATGTACACCGAGGAGGAAGCAGAAGAAGCACGACAAGACAGCGTCGATCTGCTGGAAGAGGGCCGACTGTTGGCACTCAGCTGGTCCAGCATCTACCAGCAGAGCCTGCGCTGATACCACAACAGGAAGGCCAGGCCAAGATCTTTCCAAGAAGGCGACCTTGTGCTCCGGCTGATCCAGCAAACAGCCGCCCAGCACAAGCTGTCGGCGCCTTGGGAAGGCCCTTTCATCATCAGCAAAGTACCGGGCAACGATTCCTACTACCTGATCGACGCTCAGAAGCCCCGAGCATGCAAGAGGGACGACTCCGGCAAGGAGACAGAGCGGCCATGGAATGCAAATCTCCTCCGAAGATTTTACAGTTGATGTAGTATGTACCATGCTACCTTTTTTATGAAAGTACCAAGACTTCGGGCCCCCCGAGGCGAGCTCGGGGACTGCCCTCTTTTGTCTGTATGATAAAAATTATGACTGAGAGTATGTTACTCCTTTTTATGCCGTTTGGCACCGGGCTCGACAAGTCGGCCTGGGGACTTGCCGCCTTGTACTATGAAATGCTTCCTACAGTCGGACAAGTAGTCTGTAAACGCCCAAACCGTCTACTGTCAGAAGCTGCAGCTCGCAGAGCGACTGTACGGTGGGCAGTAGTAAGGTAGAATGGGCATTCGCATGAAAAATGGCTAAGGACTCAAAGCATAAAACCTAGCTGAAGACGGCTTCCAGCCTTTCTCGCAAACCGACTCTCGGATAGTCGGATTGCCGTCTTCTATCTAACTTTCTCAAAAAATCTTGAAAACGGCTAAGTACTTGCTTTCCCAAAGTAGCATAGCACTTGATCCAGCGACAGTCTGCAGAGCGGCTGTCCGATTGGCAAGGCAGGCAACTGAGAGAAAGCGGCAAAGGAAAAAAAGCCAAAAGAGCATTGAGCAAGAAAAGATAGAACTCAGATAAATATATTTACAAAACATAGGCCCTCTGCCGAATTTTCGGGTAGAGGTTCAAAATACACCCCACGGGTGGAATTGTGCGAATTAACAAGTTCTTCAAAGACTACTGAAGCAGACAAAACAAAGATACAGCGGCAGCTTAGGAAGCAGCAAATGGACTCGGAGGGTCGGTGGAGGCGCCAGCCCCAGGCGTCGGGGCGGCCGGCCAGCTACTCTCGGCTTGATCGCCTCCGGCAGCAGTCGGGTTGGTTGCACGTGGCTCGTTGCTGGAGGCACGGTCGAGCTGAGGCTGGCCGTCTGCTCCGTCTTCTGGTGCCTCCGCCTCGCCTTCGTCCTCTGCCTCGCCCTCTTCCTCGATGCTGGAGCCAATCACCTCCGCCAAGTCCTCGCCGTAGTCTGGGTTCATCCCAAACCACTCCGGCGATACCTCCTCGCCGTCTTCAGACCGCTCGGGGACGAAGATGCTGGTGTCGGTGTACTCGTCGATCGCCGCAGCATGCTTGACGAGGGCGTCTTCCGCGGCCGCCAGCTCCGGCTGGGCCTCTAACCGAAGCGTGGCCAGCCAGTCTAGGTCCAGCCCCGGATACCATGCCTTGATGAACTCCAAGGCCCGGCGCGCTCCAGCTCGGGCCGAAGAGCCCTTCCAGGCCTCAAGACGACCAGCCGCGACCTCCAGCCAGTCAGCCGTCAGGCTGGGGGTGTGTGGAGCCTGCATATCCGGCCACAGGGCGGCAATCGCCTGGGCACCGACACGCTGAAGCCGGCGCAGCATCCGGTGAGCCGGCCGGAGGCGAGCCTCGATGCTCAGGATGTGCTCGTCAAGAGTTCGGGGGGCGTCGGCAGCAATCTCTGTGCCCTTTGCCCTCCGACCTTCACGGTCAGCCTCGATGGCTTGGATGGCGGCCTGCGACTGCCCAGGGAAGAAGTCTGCAAAAGACATGAAGAAACGAAGAAGCAAGTCAAAAACCAGGAGTCGTCACGATTTAAGTCGGCAGCTCGAAGAAAGAAAATAAAGAAACTCACCATCGACGATGTCTTCAATCTCGTGGAAGCCAGAGGACAGCAACGCCTCCTTGTCAGACCAGGAGGAGCGCTCGCTCGCGAACTCGGCCAGGAGGGCGGTTTCCGTCTACTCCGCCTCCCTCTGCGTCTTCACAAGTAGCTCCTTCTGCTCTGCCAATTGAGTGGCCAGCAGATCGCGCTCCATGGCGAGCTTGTCGCACTCCTCCTCTTTGGCGTGCAAAGCAGAGTTGGCGTCGCTCAGCTGCTGTTGAAGAGCAGCGTTGGCCCCTGAGAAGAAGAAAGAAAGAAGGCGTCAAGTCATCAGTAAAGAAGGTCGCCGGGGAGATCCGGCCCGACTGCTCTGCAGTCGGCCCGAATCTCGGGGACTACAGCCCGTGGGTGCGCCAGCGCGCCCCCGCGAAGAAGGAAAAGGGACTTACTCCGGCTCTCCGACAGATCGGCGGTCCGCTTGCCCAGCTCCTCGATGTTACGGTTGAAGACAGTGACGCGGAGGTTGTGGTAATCCTGCGGCTAACGTTTCAGACAAAAAGTTAACACCCAAAGTTCATCAATTGGAGTTCCGGGCTGCCTGCTCAGCAGCCAGCCCGAAACTTGGGGACTACACCCAGTGGGTGCGCTGGCGCGCCCCCACAGAGAGGAACAAGAAAAACAAAGACCAAAAGGGAAAAGACATACCCGAACGGCCGCCCGTGACGCCAGGAATGCCTTGGTGCAACTCTGGAGAGTGTCGCCCTCAGTGTGAAGCTTCGCCTAGACGTCCAGGAGCGCCTGGTTCAGCGGCCCTGTGCCGCCTCGTCGCACCCACCCAGTAGGCGCGGCGCTTGTCGCCTCGGCGTCTGGGATCGCCGAGCTGGCGGTGCCGGCTTCCAGGGGGCGGGGCGCCGAAGTCACCTTCTCCAGACGGCGGCGTGTTGGCGAGCCGACTTGAAGAAGTAGCCTCGCCACGGCCTCGTCTTCGGTCGGCGCCACCAGAGGGCCCGCTGGCTGCCCGCCCTGTGCACCTTCAGACGGCGGCGGAGGCGGCGGCGGAACATTCACATCCGGCGTAGAGGGGTCGCCGCCCTCCCCCTCCACGACGGGGTTCTCCCCGCCGGCTTCCCAGTCTGCCCCGCGAACTCCGGAGGCGGCGGCGCAGAGTTCAACGGGGTAACGAGTACCGCCGACTGGCGGCGTGCGGCTTCCTCGGCCTGCTGCTTCGCCACGGCGGCGGCTTCGGCCTCCGCCAGTTTTTTCTTGGCGGAGGCCTCCGCCCTGTCGGCCTCCGCCTTCTCCAGGCGGAGGGCCTCTTCTTCATTGCGCTTCTCCTGCGCATTCCGCTCCGTCGCCTCCCGGCGGTCAGCAGCGGGGTCAATCCGCCGAGCGGTGGCGGACGTCTCCGCTGACCCCATGACAGAGGCGGCGGTGACCCTCTCAAGAGAGAGGGGAGCCCTGAAACAAGAGGGGCAAGCAGAGACTTAGACAAAGTCACAAAGAAAGAATAAAACTTTGAAGACAGAATACTTACGCGGAGACCAATGGCGGCTTCTTCACTTCCTTACGGAAGTGGATGGCCTTCGCGGCCGCCTCGTCCCGCCGGGTCGCCGCAGCCGAACCCTTGGGCTTCTTCGGCCGACTGACGAACAAGGTCGGCACGGCCCTGCGCTTCTTTCCGCCGCCTGGAGCGCCCGGCGCGACAGAAGAGCCCGTGCCCGGCTGGCTGGCTCCTGGCCGATGGCGAGGGGCGACTTCTCCCTCGGCGTCATCGTCAGGCCAGTCGGCGAAGGTGGCCGAGGGCCTGAAGTCTCCTGCCGTTCCTCCTCCTCCCTCGGCGTCATCTTCCAGAGCCGCCGCCCCCAGATCGGGGTCGTCGACGTCGCTCTCCGCCCGGTCGGTAAGGAACTCGCGGGCCGGCCCCGAGGTGCCGGCTGGTGGGTGGAGGAGGGGATTCCAACCAAAGCCGGCTAGTCAAAACAAAACTCGGCAAGAAGAAGACAATCTAAAGAAAGAAAATAAAGGCGACTCACCACGGGCGGGGGGTTGACGCGGGAGTACGGCTCCTTGCCAAATCGCCAGTCCTCCAGGAGCCTGCTGTCCGAGAGGTAGTTCACCATGAAGGCCACCTCTTCGTGAGGCATGTCCTTGGTGCACATCCGACTCGGGTCGCGGTGCCCGCTCATCTGGCATATCATATGAGGGCGGCCTTGGAGTGGGAGAACTCGGCGCGAAACGAAGGCGGCCAACAGGTCTGGACCAGTCAGACCCTCCGACTACGTCAGCACTCGGAGTCGCGTGATGGCGCCGGCTCCCGCAGACGTCAGCGACTTGGCCCGGTACGACCAGTTGGGCAGTCGCCCAGCCGGCGGGCCGGCTTTGAAAGCCGGCAAGTTGACCCAGTCTCCCCTCGCGGAGGCGTTCTTGACGTAGAAGTAGGATCTCTGCCACATCTTCCCCGACTTGATCAGCGAGATGGAGGGGAAAGGATTGTCGGCCCCCGACCTTCGCACGACGATGAAAGCGCCGCACTGAACCGGCACGCCCGCAGCCTGGGTGCCGAGCTTGGAAAAGAAGAACTCCCCCCAGAGCTCGAGGGTGGGGAGGACTCCGAGGAAGCCTCCGCACATGGCCATGAAGGCAGATAGCAGCACCACTGCGTTGGGGGTGAGGTGGTGCGGCTGGAGGCCGTAGAATTCGAGGAAGGACCGGAAGAAACTGCTCGCCGGCAGCCCTAACCCGCGCAGGCAGTGCGAGCGGAAGATAACCCGCTCGCCCTCCTGCGGCGCGGGGGAAATCTCCCCCTTTGGCGCAAGACGCACCTGCACGCGATCCTCGTCGGGAAGCCAACGAGTCCGGCAGAGGAACTCAACGTGGTCTTCATGAACTTCGGAGCCGTCCCAGGTGCCGGAGCGCACTGGGGGAGGCGCGGCGGCGGAGGAAGAACTCATTGTGAGCTATCACCGCAGCGTTCGCCGGAGCTTGGGCGTGCGGCGGAGCGAAGAAGAGAAGAGGAAGGAGGAGAGCAAGGAGCAGCAAGGAGGAAGAGAACGAGGAAGTAGTGGGAAGGAGGGGCGCGCGTGCCCCCCTCTTCCCCCTACTTATAGCCCCGTGGGCTGTGAAGCTGAGGGGGCGGACGTGGGGATTTACTGCGCCCACAACCCCACGACCCCCACGATCCACGTAAAGTTACTCCGCGCAGTAACTCCACGGGAATCCCAACCGTCCACCGGGGCCGCAGCGGATCCGCTCGAGCGCCGAGGCGCGGTAGTGGCGGCCCCGCCTATGGGCATGTCCCGTCGCGCCCGTAGGCTGGCAGGACGGCCTAGCCACGTGCCTTCGCGTGACAGGCCTAGGACGGGCGGCGTCCAGGAGGCTTAGCTAGCACGCCACTTAAATCCCGTCGCGACGTTCGAAATACTGAGCGAGTCGGAATTGAGTGGGTCCGAGTTTAGCAAGTCCGACTCCTTCTAATCGGCCCGGCAGAAGTCAATCAAAGACCATGTGTTCAGCACCCGGAAAGAGAAACTGCTGAGGCTTCACGGCCGATCGTCCGTGGCACCTCACCAGCTTCGGGGACTACTGTCGGAGTAATGGGCCACGGGTAGGCCAACCCGGGTCCCAGAACCTTTCAAGACATCGGGGCGGGCTGCGCCCCTCAAAGACCCCAGGACGAAGAGCCGCCTCCTGAGGAGTCGACGGCGAGACGACCGACTGCCCGCTCACGGCCGAGTCCCAGGGACGGCTTCCAGAGAAGCCGGCTTTAGGGAGTCGGCCCGCGACCCCAACAAACCCCATGACCTCATCAACGGGGACGAGGCAGGGGCGTGGCTACAGCGAAGCCCACCCCGCCCCTGACCAAGGGCAGGCATGGCCACAGCACGCCGTACCCCGGAAGATCTCCGTGCGGCGTGGCACTGTTGCCATGCCGGCCCTGACATCAGCACCGCAGGGCCGAATCCTGCACCCACGACGGCTTGTCTGTACGGCGTGGAGGCAGCAGGCCCCACCAGTCAGTGAGACCTCGGGAGACGGCAGGAGAACCACCAGTCGGACCTGTCGGGAGTCGGCCCGGGGGAGTCGGCCGAGCCCTCCCCCGGGGCCCACGTGCCATTAATCAAGATGTGATGGGGAGAGGCAACGGTGATCACCCGTCGGGCCGCGGGGCTGTTGCCATGACCTCATAATCAAGCCCGCGTCATCAGAAGCACGGCTACAGTAAGCAGCAGCCGGCAAGGCCCGCCAGCGGCGGACACGGGCTGTCGGCTCCATACCCGGCTAGTCGGCGGGGCCCGCCAGTCGGCGGGCCCCAGCGGTCGGCAGAGAAGACGGAGGCCAGAGACACTGACGGCTGGGCCCGCGCCCAGCCGGATTACCATTGTACCCCTGGGGGGTAGGCCTATATAAACCCCCCAGGGCACCCATGCAAAGGGTTGGAACCCATTAGCTCTAGACCATATCATATAGAAGGGAGAGAGCTAACCTTGCCCTCTCCTACCACCAGAAAACAGCTCAAGGAGCAACCGTGTAAACACTTTGGCCATAGTGATCATGCGGAGACCCCGCAAAGCAGCAGTAGGGGTATTATCTCCCCGGAGAGCCCCGAAGCTGGGTAAGATTCGTCGGCGTGCATGTCTTCGCCTCATCCCGTTTCCAGGCACCGGCGACGTTCTACTCGCCCCCACCATGATAAGCCATCCATTGGCATATGTCGCACCAAATCCCCAACACATCCCCTCTTTCGTCTACTTCTATCGGTAACTTTACTTGGAGCTATATTTTTATTCACCACATGATATGTGTTTTGCTTAGAGCGTCTTGTATTATTTGAGTCTTTATTTGTTAGTTTACCACAATCATCCTTGCTGTACACACCTTTTGAGAGAGCCATACATGATTTGGAATTTGTTAGAGTACTCTATGTGCTTCGCTTATATCTTTTGAGTTATATAGTTTTGCTCTAGTACTTCACTTATATCTTTTAGAGCACGGTGGTGGATTCTTTTTATAGAAACTATTGATCTCTCATGCTTCACTTAGATTATTTTGAGAGTCTTAAATAGCATGGTAATTTTCTTAAATAATCCTAAAATGCTTGGTATTCAAGAATAATAAAACTTTCTTATGAGTCTGTTGAATACTATGAAAAGTTTGATGCTTGATAATTGTTTTGAGACATGAAGATGGTGATATTAAAGTTGTGCTAATTGAGTAGTTGTGAATTTGAGAAGTACTTGTGTTAAAGTTTGTGATTCCCGTAGCATGCACGTATGGTGAACCGTTATGTGATGAAGTCGGAGCATGATTTATTTATTGATTGTCTTCCTTATGAGTGGCGGTCGGGAATGAGCGATGGTCTTTTCCTACCAATCTATCCCCCTAGGAGCATGCGCATAATACTTTGCTTTGATAACTTGTAGATTTTTGCAATAAGTATATGAGTTCTTTATGACTAATGTTGAGTCCATGGATTATACGCACTCTCACCCTTCCACCATTGCAAGCCTCTCTAATACCGTGCACCTTTCGCCGGTATCATACACCCACCATATACCTTCCTCAAAATAGCCACCATACCTACCTATTATGGCATTTCCATAGCCATTCCAAGATATATTGCCATGCAACTTTCCACCGTTCCGTTTATTATGACACACTTCATCATTGTCATATAGCTTAGCATGATCATGTAGTTGACATCGTATTTGTGGCAAAGCCACCGTTCATAATTCTTTCATACATGTCACTCATGAGTCATTGCATATCCCGGTACACCGCCAGCGGCATTCATATAGAGTAATATTTTGTTCTAAGTATCGAGTTGTAATTGTTGAGTTGTAAGAAAATAAAAGTGTGAAGATCATCATTATTAGAGCATTGTCCCAATGAGGAAAGGATGATGGAGACTATGATTCCCCCACAAGTCGGGATGAGACTCTAGATGAAAAAAAGACCATAAAAAAGAAAGAGAAAAGGCCCAAATAAAAAATGAGAGAAAAAGAGAGAAGGGACAATGCTACTATCCTTTGACCACACTTGTGCTTCAAAGTAGCACCATGATATTCATAGTAGAGAGTCTCTTATTTCATCACTTTCATATACTAGTGGGAATTTTTCATTATAGAACTTAGCTTGTATATTCCAATGAAGGGCTTCCTCAAATTTCCCTAGGTCTTCGTGAGCAAGCAAGTTGGATGCACACCCACTTAGTTTCTTTTGTTGAGCTTTCATATACTTATAGCTCTAGTGCATCCGTTGCATGGCAATCCCTACTCACTCACATTGATATCTATTAATGCGCATCTCCATAGCCCGTCGATATGCGTAGTTGATGTGAGACTATCTTCTCCTTTTTGTCTTCTCCACAACCACCATTCTATTCCACCATATAGTGCTATATCAATGGCTCACGCTCATATATGGCATGAAGATTAAAAAAGTTTGAGAACACAAAAAGTATGAAACAATTGCTTGTCTTGTCATCGGGGTTGTCCATGATTTAAATATTTTGTGTGGTGAAGATAGAGCATAGCCATCTTAAACTTTCTTTGTAGGGATAACTTTCTTTCGCCATGTTATTTTGAGAAGACATAATTGCTTGGTTAGTATGCTTGAAGTATTATTATTTTTATGTCAATATTAAACTTTTATCTTGAATCTTATGGATCTGAACATTCATGCCACAATAAAGAAAAATTACATTGATAAACATGTTAGAAAGCATTCCACATGAAAAATTATTCTTCTTTTATCATTTACGTACTCGAGGACGAGCAGGAATTAAGCTTGGGGATGCTTGATACGTCTCTAACGTATCTATAATTTTTGATTGCTCCATGCTATGATATTATGTATTTTTGGATGTTAATGGGCTTTATTTTACACTTTTATATCATTTTTGGGACTAACCTACTAACCGGAGGCCCAGCCCAGATTGCTGCTTTTTTGCCTATTTTAGGGTTTCGAAGAAAAGGAATATAAAACGGAGTCCAAACGGACTGAACCCTTCGGGAACATGATTTTCTCAACAAACGTGATCGAGGAGACTTGGAGTGTGCATCAAGAAACAATCGAGGAGGGCACGATGCCGGGGGCGCGCCTACCCCCCTGGGCGCACCCTCCACCCTCATGGGCCCCTCGTTGCTCCACCGACGTACTTCTTCCTCCTTATATATATCCACGTGCCCCCAAACATCTAGGGGCACCACGAAAACCTAATTCCACCGCTGCAACCTTCTGCACCTGAGAGATCCCATCTTGGAGCCTTTTCCGGAGCTCCACCGGAGGGGGCATTGATCATGGAGGGCATCTACATCAACTCCATGGCCTCTCTGGTGATGTGTGAGTAGTCTACTTCAGACCTTCGGGTCCATAGTTATTAGCTAGATGGCTTCTTCTCTCTCTTTGGATATCAATACAAAGTTCTCCTCGATATTCTTGGAGATCTATTCGATGTAATCTTGTTTTGCGGTGTGTTTGTCGAGATCCGATGAATTGTGGGTTTATGATCCAGATTATCTATGAACAATATTTGATTCTCCTCTGAATTCTTTTATGTATGATTTGTTTATCTTTGCAAGTCTCTTTGAATTATCAGTTTGGTTTGGGCTACTAGATTGATCTTTCTTGCAATGGGAGAAGTGCTTAGCTTTGGGTTCAATCTTGTTCGATCCCAGTGACAGAAAGGGAACCGATACGTATTGTATTGTTGCCATCGAGGATAAAAAGATGGGGTTTATATCATATTGCATGAGTTTATCCCTCTACATCATGTCATCTTCCTTAAAGTATTACTCTGTTCTCTTGAACTTAATACTCTAGATGCATGCTGGATAGCGGTCGATGTGTGGAGTAATAGAAGTAGATGCAAAATCGTTTTGGTCTACTTGTCGCGGACGTGATGCCTATATACATGATCGTACCTAGATATTCTCATAAGTATGCTCAATCCTATCAATTGCTCGACAGTAATTCGTTTACCCACCGTAATACTTATGCTCTTGAGAGAAGCCACTAGTGAAACCTATGGCCCCCGGGTCTATCTTCCATCATATTAATCTTCCAATACCTAGTTATTTCTATTGCCTTTTATTTTACTTTGCATATTTTATTTCTCTTTATCATAAAAATACCAAAAATATTATCTTCCCCCTTTTGATGGGCATCTCCATAGCCCGTTGATATGCCTAGTTGATGTGAGACTATCTTCCCCCTTTTTGTCTTCTCCACAACCACCATTCTAATCCACCTATAGTGCTATATCCATGGCTCACGCTCATGTATTGCGTGAAGATTGAAAAAGTTTTGAGAATGATAAAAAGTATGAAACAATTGCTTGGATTGTCATCGGGGTTGTGCATGATTTAAATACTTTGTGTGGTGAAGATAGAGCATAGCCAGACTATATGATTTTGTAGGGATATCTTTCTTTGGCCATGTTATTTTGAGAAGACATAATTGCTTTGTTAGTATGCTTGAAGTATTATTATTTTTATGTCAATATGAACTTTTATCTTGAATCTTTCGGATCTGAATATTCATACCAAAATTAAGAAGAATTACGTTAAAATTATGCCAAGTAGCACTCCGCATCAAAAATTCTGTTTTTATCATTTACCTACTCGAGGACGAGCAGGAATTAAGCTTGGGGATGCTTGATACGTCTCCAACGTATCTATAATTTTTGATTGCTCCATACTATATTATCTACTGTTTTGGACATTATTGGGCTTTATTATCCACTTTTATATTATTTTTGGGACTAACCTATTAACCGGAGGCCTAGCCCAGAATTGTTGTTTTTTGCCTATTTTAGGGTTTCGAAGAAAAGGAATATCAAACGGAGTCCAAACGGAATGAAACCTTCGGGAACGTGATTTTCTCAACGAACAAGACCCAGGAGACTTGGACCCTACGTCAAGACACAAAAGAGGAGGCCATGAGGTAGGGGGCGCGCCTACCCCCCAGGCACGCCCTCCACCCTCGTGGGCCCCCTGTTGCTCCACCGACGTACTCCTTCCTCCTATATATACCCCCTATTCAAGAATTCATCCGATTAACCAGTTAACTTGTCGATTAATCCCTACTCATAGGGTCCCCGAGTAGCCGATTACCTGATAAATCGTTCGATTAATTGATTAAATGGCCAATTAACTTGCCGATTAGCCTATTAATCCCCTACTCACCAGCCGACCGAGCAGCTACCAGTTAATGATTTCCTCAAGAATGTATATACCTATGTACCCCCAAACGATCAGATACGGAGCCAAAACCCTAATTCCACCACCGCAACTTTCTATATCCACGAGATCCCATCTTGGGGCCTGTTCCGGAGCTCCGCCGGAGGGGGTATCCATCACGGAGGGTTCTACATCATCACCATAGCCCCTCCGATGAAGTGTGAGTAGTTCACCTCAGACCTATGGGTCCATAGTTATTAGCTTGATGGCTTCTTCTCTCTTTTTTGATCTCAATACAATGTTCTCCCCCTCTCTTATGGAGAACTATTCGATGTAATCTTGTTTTTGCAGTGTGTTTGTTGAGACCGATGAATTGTGGGTTTATGATCAAGTCTATATATGAATAATATCTGAATCTTCTCTGAATTCTTTTATGTATGATTGGTTATCTTTGCAAGTCTCCTCGAATTATCAGTTTGGTTTGGCCTACTAGATTGATCTTTCTTGCAATGGGAGAATTGCTTAGCTTTGGGTTCAATCTTGCGGTGTCCTTTCCCAGTGACAGTAGGGGCAGCAAGGCACGTATTGTATTGTTTCCATCGAGGATAACAAGATGGGGTTTTCATCATATTGCATGAGTTTATCCCTCTACATCATGTCATCTTGCTTAAGGCGTTACTCTGTTTTCATTAACTTAATACTCTAGATGCATGCCGGATAGTGGGCGATGAGTGGAGTAATAGTAGTAGATGCAGGCAGGAGTCGGTCTACTTGTCTCGGACGTGATGCCTATATACATGATCATACCTAGATATTCTCATAACTATGCTCAATTCTATCAATTGCTCAACAGTAATTTGTTCACCCACCATAGAATACTTATGCTCTTGAGAGAAGCCACTAGTGAAACCTATGGCCCCCGGGTCTATCTTCTTCATCATATTAATCTTCCAATACTTAAGTTATTTCCTTTGCTTTTACTTTGCTTCTATTTTACTTTGCATCTTTATCATAAAAATACCAAAAAATATTATCTTATCATATCTATCAGATCTCCTCTCGTAAGTGGCCGTGTAGGGATTGACAACCTATTATCGCGTTGGTTGCGAGGATTTATTTGTTTTGTGCAGGTACGAGGGACTCGCGCGTAGCCTCCTACTGGATTGATACCCTGGTTCTCAAAAACTGAGGGAAATACTTATGCTACTTTGCTGCATCATCCCTTCCTCTTTGGGGAAAACCAACGCAGTGCTCAAGAGGTAGCAACAGTCGTGGAGGAGGCAGAAGTGGAGGGCGCTGGGATGACCGCGGCCCCCTCCAGGAGTGGCGCGACCGTCCTCGTGAGGACCACTGGCAGGATCAGCCTTGTGAGGGCGCCTGGAGGGACTAGCCTCATGAGGACCGCCCTCAGGGCAACGCTGGCCTCCCTCCGCTGCCGCCACCACCAAGGAGGAACGACGACCACCACCTGGACGAGGGGGCTGAGGGCTTCCAGGAGCATCGCGCCATTGCTTGCCTCCTGGGTGGTGCTCAGGCCACAGCCTTCTAGCGCATCTTCAAGAAGTTTGCTCATGAGGTAAAGGCAGCCCTCCCCAGGCTCGAGGCCACGCGCCCGCTCAGGTGGTCCTAGTACAACATCACCTTCAGCTCGTCCGACCAGGTCATGTGCGCGGCAACCGCCGACGTCCTCCCGATGCTCTACTCGCCCATCATCAGCAATGTCCTTGTCACCAAGACCCTCATCGACGGCGGCGCAGGACTCAATGTTCTCTCTGTCAAGACGTTCGATCGCCTCCAAGTGCCATATGATCAACTGCATCCCACCAAGCCCTTCTCAGGAGTGACCGACGGCTCCAAAACCCCGATAGGGCAAATCCACCTCCCTGTCACCTTCAGCAAGCGCGACAACTACCGCACTGATCTCATCGGCTTCGACGTCGCCCACATCCGCCTTCCGTACAATGACATCCTTGGGTATCCGGCCCTGGCCAAGTTCATGGCAGTGACCCATCATGGTTACAACGTCCTCAAGATGGCAGGGAGCTGCAGCGTCATCACAGTCGCTTGCGACGAGAAGGATGCGGTGTGCTCTCTAGAGCACGCCTACCAGGCTGCGACGGCCGAAGACCCAAACAACGAAGATGCCATCTACCCACCTAAGGTTGTCCCCAAGAAGAAGAAGCAGCTGTGCAGCCAAGAGCTTCAGGAGAGCAGTGTCTCCAACGGCACCACCTCAGGACCAACGCCCATGGATGGGGCGCCTCGCTCCCTCGCATAGGGAGGCGCGCCTGGCACCCTCCTTAGGCTGGGCTCGGGGGCTCTCTGTTGGAGGGCCTCTGACTTAGCTAATGTCACGAGGGAGGCGCTCAGGCACCACGTGGAGGCATGCTTCACCGCACGCTTCCCTCATGAGGGCACAAGGTAGGGAGTGCCCAATGCTCAAGAGTTCATCACCAAGGCGACCGAGGAGCTTCAAGGGGTGAGGACCATGCGCGGCGATCGCCACCCAGCACCTGGCGCAGCTCTTTGTCCTGGCGAGGACAATGAGCTGCGCGTCTATGTCAACATCCCAGGGCTCAACAAGGCCGCATCCCAGGAGCGTTTCTGGCCTTCGTGCGCTGGTTGGTGCGAGGGTCCACCTTACAGCTATATTTGCATGCCATTCGGCCTGCCGAACGCGGCTATCACCTTCCAGCGCCACCTGTGGAGCACTCTGGCGGCTCAGGAGGCCAGGCATCACGCAGTCCTGGCAGAAATGGCAATGTTTCTTCATGAGCCTCCTGGACCCCAGAGCCTCTCGAGGATCTGGACTCAGGCGACTCGTGAGGAGCAACTTCTTCAACATGCGTCTTCAACTACTTCAACATCCCTTTAGCAACGGTGCCAGGTGACTCTTTCCGATTGATTCAGTTGGGGGCGCCCCTCGAGCAGCTTTATCCCCAAGTCGCACGGGCATGTCCCTGTGACGTGTATCCTTTTGTGTCTTTAACTTATTCTATTGGGGGCGCCCCTCGGGCTGCATCATCCCAAGGTCGCGTGGGTCCGTCCCTGTGGCATGTATCATTCTTGCATTTATCCAACTAGCTTGTCTCGTTCCATGAGTTACCTTAAGATTATGCATGTCCAGCACTTCGCTACCATGAATGTCGTACGCCCTTGAAAATCCACCCACGACCGCCTCATGATTAAGGGCTAGGACGACGTCTGTGCTCGGGTCAATCCGTGCAGCGTCGCTAAGCCCAAGAGGCTGAGCTCTAGCTCTAGGGCTAGCTCCCGCGTACGTCACCTCCCATGGCCCTTGGTGTAACACCCCGGATGTAACTTGTCACATTTGTAACTCCGACGCTTGCCATTTTCGGCTTTATGTTATGAGATTCCCTTCGTGGTTGGGTTTTTGTCTTCGTTTTGCATTTTGTTCATGTCATGCATTTCATATCATGTCATCATGTGCATTGCATTTGCATTCGTATTCGTCTCATGCATCTGAGCTTTTTCCCCGTTGTCCGTTTCGCAATCCGACACTCCCACATGCACCCGGCACACCCCTCTTGTCTCTTTCGTGAGCGGGATAAAAACATTCTCGAAATGGGTCGAGATTTGTCAAGTGGCCTTGGTACATCACCGGTAGACCGTCTGTCAAATTTCGTTCCATTTGGAGGTCGTTTGATGCCCCAACGGTTAACCAGGTAACCGCAAAAGCCTCTTTGGGTTGCAGCCCAACACCCCTCCAAAACAGTCCAATAACCCATCTAAACCATCTCCATGTTCTCCGTCGTTGGATCACGATCGTGTGGGTGAAAACTGCACCTCATTTGGGCATTCCTAGCTCCCTCTACCTATATAAATGTGTCTCCCCGTCCGTTCCCGGATCCAAAACCCTAGAAATCTTCCCCGCCGCCACCGGACATGTCGGACACCCGCCGGACGTCCCGCACCGCCGCAGTGCACCAGTGAGACGTCGCCACGTGTCGCCTGCATCTCCCCCGTCGCCACAGCCCGCCGGGCCCGCGGGAGGCCCTCCCGGCATGGTTCGGCGCTGCCGCCCCCGCGCGAGCTCGCTCCCTTCGCCGCCCGCTCCTCCGCGCCACCTCCATCGACTCCGCCGTCGGCCGTCCTCTGGCGCTGCGCCGCCCGCGTTGCTCGCCTCTGTCGCCGCCCGACGCGCCGCCCGACCGTCCACCGTGGCCAGATCCGGCCGATCCCACTCCGGCGGGCTCCCTCTCTGGTGACCCCCGTGCCTCTCCATTGTCCTCTCCCTCTCCGACCAGTCTCTCCGGCGACTCCGGTGATCCTCAAAGTCCGCGCCCGAAACCCTAGATTTGTTTCGGAGGTGATGATTTTGTCTAAGTCCCGAAATCTCTGTTATTTTTATGCCCTGTTCAACATGCTACATCTCCATGGTCGGTGCTCCAAATCATGCATATGATATGTTAAAATGTTTTCCTTGTTGAGCTCTTCATGTTAGTAGCATTTGCATGCATGTTACTGTCCATAATGATGCCATTTTCATCGTTGCAAATGTGCTATAAAATGTTAATTGCTGGTGCTTAATAGAACATGGTGGTTTCTCATTTTTGTTGCATTTGATGTGTGCATCCTATGAGCATTAGGTATACATGTGTTTTGAACTACAACATGCCATCTTTACAGAGGTGCAAGTCTTGTATTTTTCTAATCTATGTGGTGACTAGCACAAGCATGCGAAGTAGGCACCGTAATGTCGCTGTTTTCAGGCACTTAGGATTTTGCCAGGTCCTTTTTCTGTTGTTATTTTGATGCCATGTAAACTTGATGCTACCATGAGATACATGCTTATTTTGAGATACTTCAGTAAGTATGTTTTCAACAAGTGGTTATGCTCTATCCATTAATGCACCTGGTTGAAATTATGGAGTGCTCTAACATTTCTTTTTCTTGCTCTACTTTTCCTAAATAATGTTCCTGGCCAATTGTTAACATGTTAATCCATATTGCCATGGTTGTTGCTAGTGATGCTTGCATCCTATGAACTTTCTCTTGCCATTTTTAGCTTCATGAACATGTCTTATTACTGTTGGTATGCTTTTGTTGTCATGAAATGCTTTGTGGTGAGTGGCATGAGCTCTCAAAGTTGCTATCATGAATTTGTTTATGCCATGCTCTATTTTTCTTCAAAGTCTGAAACTGTTAATATAACTTGCTATGTTTTACATGGGTGCCATCATATCTTCTGTGCCTTTTTGGCTCATGTTAAGTAAGGGAGTTTTGTTCTATGAATTTAGTAGAATCATGCCATGCCTTTGTTTGCTATTATATATTCCCGTAGCATGTTGTTTGCTTACTCTAAACATTGCTTCCTGATGTTGTTTTTGACATGTTAGAATTTTCACCAAGTCTATGAAGCTGATATCTTTTGCACTTTTGCCATGCTTGTTTGAACCTGTTCTAGTGTGATTTAGCCATAGCTCAGTGTTCATGCTTTGTCAAACATCTCTTGTGCATCACTACCATATGCATTTTTGCTATGTTGAAGTGCAGTAGCTTAGTTTCTTGTTGCATTCTAAGTGCTATCATGCTGTTAATCGCAGATTTGCACCATTCTTGTTTTGCTTGCCATTTGCAAACCGTGCATCCGTTTCCGGTGATCGTTATATCGATTTCGACCGAAATCACCTCATCTTTCCAGTGGCATACTTGGTTTGCCAAGTTGAAGCCTTGACCATTCTTTCCCTTCCGGAGCACGCATATGCATTGCATATCATATCTTGCATATCATGCCATGTATTGCATCATGTTGCTTGTGCATTGCACCGTGATTGGTTGTTGTTCCATTGCTTGTGTTCTTGATTTGGGTAGAGCCGGGAGACAAGTACGTGAACGAGGAACCTGTTGAGTACGCTAACAAGGATCAAGCTTTCGACAACTCTGAGAACATTGCACGCAAGATAACCATACCCTCGAAATCACTTCTATCTTTGCTTGCTAGTTGTTCGTTCTATCGCTATGTCACACTACCTACCACTTGTCATATCATGCCTCCCATATTACCATGCCAAGCCTCTAACCCACCTTCCTAGCAAACCATTGTTTGGCTATGTTATCGCTTTTGCTCAGCCCCTGTTATAGTGTTGCTAGTTGCAGGTGAAGTTTAAGTTTCTTCCATGTTGGAACATGGATATGTCGGGATATCATAATATCTCTCATTTTAATTAGTGCATCTATATACTTGGTAAAGGGTGGAAGGCTCGGCCTTTTGCATGGTGTTTTGCTCCACTCTTGTCGCCCTAGTTTCCGTCATACCGGTGTTATGTTCCTTGATTTTGCGTTCCTTACGTGGTTGGGGATTTATGGGGCCCCCTTGAAAGTTCTCCTTGAATAAAACTCCTCCAGCAAGGCCCAACCTTGGTTTTACCATTTGCCACCTAAGCCTTTTCCCTTGGGTTCCGCGGACTCAAGGGTCATCTTTATTTTAAACCCACGGGCCAGTGCTCCTCTGAGCGTTGGTCCAAACTAGGCGATGTCCGGCGCCCCCTGGGCAACTAGGGTCTATGCCAACCCGATGTCTTGCCCATCCGGTGTGACCTGAGAATGAGATACGTGCGACTCCTATCGGGATTTGTCGACACATCGGGTGGCTTTGCTGATCTTGTTTTATCATTCTCGAAATGTCTTGTAACCAGGATTCTGAGACCGATCGGGTCTTTCCGGGAGAAGGAATATCCTTCGTTGACCGTGAGAGCTTGTGATGGGCTAAGTTGGGACACCCCTGCAGGGTATAAACTTTTGAGAGCCGTACCCGCGGTTATGTGGCAGATGGGAATTTGTTAATATCCGGTTGTAGAGAACTTGACACTTGACTTAATTAAAATGCATCAACCGCGTGTGTAGCCGTGATGGTCTCTTTTCGGCGGAGTCTGGGAAGTGAACATGGACTTGTGTTATGCTTGAACATAAGTAGTTTCAGGATCACTTCTAGCTTCTCGACCGTTGTGTTGCTTCTCTTCTCTTCTCGCGCTTATTTGTGTATTGTTAGCCACCATATATGCTTAGTGCTTGCTGCAGCTCCACTTCACCACCTTCTCCTACCCATAAGCTTAAATAGTCTTGATCTCGCGGGTGTGAGATTGCTGAGTCCTCGTGACTCACGGATACTTCCAAACAGTTGCAGGTGCCGAGGATACTAGTGCAGGTGATGCTACCGAACTCAAGTGGGAATTCGACGAGGATTTGGGTCGTTACTATGTTTTGTTACTTGATGATCAATAGTGGAGCCCAGTTGGGACAATCGGGATCTAGCATTTGGGGTTGTCTTCCTTTATTTTGGTTCCGTAGTCGGACCTTTGCTTGTACTCTAGATGATGTATGTTTAACTTGTTATTTGTGTGAAGTGGTGATTGTAAGACAACTCTTTATCCCTTTCTTATTCAGTACATGGGATTGTGTGAAGATTACCCCTCTTGCGACAAAACTACCATGCGGCTCTGCCTCTAAGTCGTGCCCCGACACATGGGAGATATAGCCTCATTGTGGGTGTTACAAGTTGGTAATCAGAGCCATCCCTGACTTAGGAGCCCCTGCTTGATCGAATCGTTGACGTTGTTGAGTCTAGAACAAAATATTTTGAGTCTTAGGATTATATATATTGGAGAGTAGGATTCTTTTTACTCCGCGGTCCCTTCGTCGCTCTGGTGAGGCCTCCTGACATAGAAGTTTTGACTTTTCTCTCCTCAAATTTCACGAAAAAAATTAGGATCACGCGGGTATCTTGGAATCGTTCCGATAGTCTTGTGACAAGAACATTGTTCCTGGTGCCTCCTGACATTTAGGGGTTGTGGCAGTGTCCCGGGGAGTTGAGCTCCTAGGTGTTGTCATCACAATTTTATCGTTGCAGTTCTTGAATACCTGAGTTTGTCAACATCGAAAATCTCTTTTATGCAGTTGTTGGTGAGATAACCTCGACGCCATCCAGTACTGGGGCGGGAGTTCAGGACTATTGTCGTAACTCGTATAACGGATGCTTTTCGAAGGTTGAGGTACATGGTTTCCGAAGGTTTATTGGTTATGTGTTGAAGGATGGATACAACTGGATGTAGGGATTGTTAGTTTGGGTGAGATATTATGCTTCCCCTGTATCCCCAACACCTGATTGCATAACCAGAAAGTTTCGCGAGTTTTATAGGTGGGAATTCAAGTAGCTCTAGTATTTCTTCCCACAGATATTTGGTTTGTGATCGGGTAATCCTTACCACTTATTTGTTCATATTCGTACCTTGTTGCTTTATTCATCTACCTTTATCTAAGTGGCTTCTCAACTTAATGGAAGTGTGATGATTTACTTTGGAATTCATTTGTTCATCCTTGTTCGAATGTTTATTGTGAAGACTATATGTTGCAATTTCTATCCATTGATTCAGCTTGTCTATCTGTCTATCAAGATTCTAATGGATGTCACCCTCTTCAGGATGGCCCCTCCAACGCGTCTGAATCCGGACCGCAATGATGGGGATCAGTCGAACCCTCCGCCACCACCTCCACCTCCGGAAGCATGGCAAGCTGTCATGGCAGCCACCAACGCCAACACTCAGATGCTTTTGCAACTCTTGCAAGAGCGTAACCAAGGTCAAGGCAACCAGGGAAATCAAGGCCAACGAAATTTCAACAATCAGCCTCAGTTTGCTACCCTCAACCAGTTCCTCGCAAACCAGCCGAAGTCTTTCTGCAACTGTGTCGAGGCCACAGACGCCGACGATTGGCTCATGGACATCTGCAAGCATTTTGAATGTAGCAATGTCAGACCTGAGGACTTTGTCAAGTTTGCTTCGTTTCAACTCAAGGACCAAGTTGCCGACTGGTTTCAACAATATAGAGATTCCAGAGGAGGTCGTGTGATTACCTGGGATGATTTCCGCCGAGACTTCAAAGCTCATCATATTCCTCCAAGTGTTGCTGAGAGCAAGCATGAGGAGTTCCGCAATCTCAAGCAAGGCAGCATGTCCGTGTACCAATACAATATCCAATTTCAGAAACTTGCTTGCTTCGCTAAACAAGACGTTCCTGCTGAAAAGAGTATGATCTATCAATTCAAAGGTGGCCTCAGAGCAGATCTGCAGTTAGCTCTCGTGCTTCTTGAGCCGACTAAGTTCGATCAATTCTATAACATGGCACTCAAGCAAGAAGCTGCTCAGCTCAAGTGTGAGGCTTCTAAGAAGAGAGTCAGGGACGCAGTTCAGTCTTCTTCTTCATCACAAATGACAACTAAGCAACATAAGTTCTGGCTTCTGCCTCCTCCTCCGTTTCGTCAGCCCTAACAGCAGAAGAGAAAAGGTGGCCATGGATCTTCCCACCCACCCAACCCAGGCTATCAGAACAAAGCTCAGTCTCAAGCTCCGAGGTCAAGTGCTCCTTATCATCGTCCGCTCTCAGAAGTGACTTGCAAAAAGTGTCAGCACAAAGGGCACTATGCAAACAAGTGCTTCAACCAAAGGCGCCTTCCGCCTCCTCCTCCTGTGAGATCTTCGAGCAATGCAGTGGTCAAGCATAATTCCAAGTTTGCAAAGGTAAACATGATGAACGCAGCTCAGGCAGAGGATTCTTCAGAAGTGATCATGGGTAATCTTCCAGTTAATGATATTCCTTCAAAAATCTTATTTGATACTGGTGCATCTATTTCATTCATATCAAAGCCTTTTGCATCCATGCACGATTTACATACTGTCGATCTGCCTAAGCCGATAGCGGTTTCCTCTCCGGGTTTGTTTATGAACACCAAAATGATGGCTCTGGATGTTTCCATCAAGATGGGAAACTATAAATTTCTGTCTTCTCCAATGGTCCTTGGTGACTCAGATATTGATCTAATTCTCAGGATGGACCGGCTTTCTAAGCACAAGGCTCAACTTGATTGTGCTGCCAGGGAAATTCAATTGACACACTCTTCTGAGGATGTGATCATCTATGCCGCTCGTGACAAAACCATTCGACTATTTTCTCTCAATGAGAAGGGCGAGTTGAATGCCATCTCTCAGATTACAGTCGTTTGTGAATACCAAGACGTCTTTCCAGAAGAGTGATACGTCTCCGTCGTATCTACTTTTCCAAACACTTTTGCCCTTGTTTTGGACTCTAACTTGCATGATTTGAATGGAACTAACCCGGACTAACGCTGTTTTCAACAGAATTACCATGGTGTTATTTATGTGTAGAAACAAAAGTTCTCAGAATGACCTGAAACTTCACGGAACATCTATTCGGAAAATATAAAAAATCCTTGCAAAAGATGAAGCCCGGGGGGCCCACCACCTGTCCACGAGGGTGGGGGCCGTGCCTGCCCCCCTAGGGCGCGCCCCCTACCTTGTGGGCCCCCTGGAGCTCCTCCGACCACAACTCCAACTCTATATATTTGCTTTCGGGGAGAAAAAATCAGGGAGAAGGATTCATCGCGTTTTACGATACGGAGCCGCCGCCAAGCCCTAAAACATCTCGGGATGGCTGATCTGGAGTCCGTTCGGGGCTCTGGAGAGGGGAATTTGTCGCCATCGTCATTGAGGGAGTCCTGGATTAGGGGGTCTCCGGACAGCCGGACTATCTCCATTAGCCGGACTGTTAGACTATGAAGATACAAGATTGAAGACTTCGTCTCGTGTCCGGATGGGACTGTACTTGGCGTGGAAGGCAAGCTACACAATACGTATATGGATATCTCCTCCTTTGTAACCGACCTTGTGTAACCCTAACCCTCTCCGGTGTCTATATAAACCGAAGGGTTTTAGTCCATAGGACACCAACCATAACATACAATCATACCATAGGCTAGCTTCTAGGGTTTAGCCTCTCTGATCTCGTGGTAGATCTACTCTTGTACTACCCATATCATCAATATTAATCAAGCAGGACGTAGGGTTTTACCTCCATCAAGAGGGCCCGAACCTGGGTAAAACTTCGTGCCCCCTGCCTCCTGTTACCATCCGGCCTAGACGCACGGTTCGGGACCCCCTACCCGAGATCCGTCGGTTTTGACACCAACATTGGTGCTTTCATTGAGAGTTCCTATGTGTCGTCGCCATTAGGCTTGATGGCTCCTACTATCATCGATAGCGATGCGGTCCAGGGTGAGACTTTTCTCCCCGGACAGATCTTTGTATTCGGTGGCTCTGCACTGCGGGCTAATTCGCTTGTCCATCTGGAGCAGATTGAAAGCTACGCCCCTAGACATCAGGTCAGATTTGGAAGTTTGAACTACACGGCTGACATCCGCGGAGACTTGATCTTCGACGGATTTGAGCCATAGCCGGGCGCGCCGCGCTGTCGCGATGGGTATGACCTAGCTCTGACGCCGAATAGTAGCCCAGAGGCTGCGCCTGCATCAGCTCCGACCCTTAGCTCGAAGCCAACTGCGCCAGTCGAGGACGGGTGGTTAGACACCGCCTCAGGGGCTGCAGTCTCAACGGCGATCGAGCCGAACACCAGCATAATCCTCTGTACAGCCCGTGACTCCAAGGTGCCGGACTCTTTTTCTGACTCCGAACCATCCGCGCCCCTACCAATCGAATCTGATTGGGCGCCGATCATAGAATTCACCGCCGCGGATATCTTTCAGCACTCGCCCTTCGGCGACATTCTGAATTCACTAAGGTCTCTCTCTTTGACAGGAGAGCCCTGGCCGGATTATGGCCAACAGGATTGGGATGCGGACGATGAAGAAATTCGACGCCCACCCACCACCCACTTCGTAGCCACTGTCGATGATTTAACTGACATGATCGACTTCGACTCCAAAGACATCGATGGTATGGATGACGATGTAGGAGACGAACATGAACCAGCACCTATAGGGCACTGGAAAGCCACCTCATCATATGACATATACATGGTGAATAAGAAGGCGATGGCGATGGGATAGCGGAGGATGACCCCTCCAAGAAGCAACCCAAACGCCGACGCCAGCGCCGCCGCTCTAAGTCCCGCCAAAGAAAAAGTGGTGATACCGGCACAGGAGATAATAACACTCCGGATAGTGCCGAAGACAACAACAATCCCCTCTAGCAAGATTTAGAGCAGGAGAATGAAGGAGCCAGCCCTCCTGAGAGAGCGGCGGACGGAGAGGAGGAGGATGACCATTACATCCCCCCTCCAAAGACAAGGCAAGCCTCGGCGACGATGAATTCGCCGTCCCAGAGGATCCCGTCGAACAAGAGCGCTTCAAGCACCGGCTTATGGCCACGGCAAATAGCCTAAATAAAAGGCAGCAGCAGCTTCAAGCTGATCAAGATCTGCTAGCTGAAAAATGGACTGAAGTCCTCGCGGCCGAGGAATATAAGCTCGAGCGCCCCTCCAAGAGTTAGCCAAGGCGCAGGTTACTACCCCGGCTGGAGGAAGAAGCATATGATACAACTGATCGGCCACCTCACGGCCGCGATAGAGAGGCATTCCAGCCAAAAGCTCAGCCTCCACCCCAACACCATTCGAATAAAAAGGCATGGGGAGATACGCCAGACCTGCGAGACATATTGGAGGACAAGGCAAAGCATTCAAGATCGATCTACGGATCACGAGGGCGCACCACTCTGTGAGACGACAAACATCACGCCGGATACAGTAAAAGCAAATCCAGCCGAGCCGAACACAGCGGGCAAGACCCATTCGAGCTGTGTCGAGATATAGCCCAATTTAGAGGCGCCGCACACCCCTTATGCTTCACAGACGAAGTAATGGAACATCAATTCCCAGAAGGTTTCAAACCTGTAAATATTGAATCATATGACGGCACAAGAGATCCCGCAATATGGATTGAGGACTTCCTCCTCCACATCCACATGGCCCGCGGCGATGACTTACACACCATCAAATACCTCCCACTAAAGGTCAAAGGACCAGCGCGGCATTGGCTTAACAGCTTGCCAGCGGACTCCATTAGCTGTTGGGAAGATCTAGAAGCCGCATTCCTCGACAACTTTCAGGGAACTTATGTGCGACCACCAGACGCTGATGATTTGAGCCACATAATTCAGCAGCCAGAAGAGTCGGCCAGGCAATTCTGGACTCGGTTCCTTACAAAGAAAAATCAAATCGTCGACTGTCCGGATGTGGAGGCCTTAGCGGCTTTCAAGCACAACATCCGAGACGAGTGGCTAGCCCCGCACCTTGGTCAGGAAAAGCTGAAATCTATGGCAGCTCTCACGACGCTCATGACCCACTTTTGTGCGGGAGAAGACAGCTGGCTGGCTCGCAGTAATAACATATCAAAAAACCATGGTACCTCAGATACCAAGGACGGCAATAGCAGGTCACGTCGCAACAATCATAAGCACCGCATTAACAGCGAAAATACTGAGGATACGGCAGTCAATGCCCGATTCAAAGGCTCTAAACCCGGTCAACGGAAAAATCCGTTCAAACAAAGTATGCCGGGTCCGTCCATCTTGGACCGTTTACTCGATCGCTCGTATCAAATACATGGCACCCCAGAGAAGCCAGCCAATCACACCAACAGGGATTGTTGGGTGTTCAAGCAGGCCGGCAAGTTAATTGCCGAAAACAAGGACAAGGGGTCGCATAGCGATGACGAGGAGCCCCGGCAGCCGCACACTAGAGGACAGAAGAGGTTTCCCCCGCAAGTGCGGACGGTGAACATGATATACGCGGCCCACATCCCCAAGAGGGAGTGGAAGCGTGCGCTCAGGGACGTATATGCGTTGGAGCTAGTCGCCCCAAAGTTCAACCCTTGGTCCTCCTGCCCGATCACCTTCGATCGCAGGGACCACCCCACTAGTATCCATCATGGCGGATTCGCCGCACTGGTCCTAGACCCAATCATTGATGGATTTCACCTCACTCAAGTACTTATGGATGGCGGCAGCAGCCTGAACCTGCTTTATCAGGACATAGTGCGCAAAATGGGTATAGAACCCTCAAGGATCAAACCCACAAAACGACCTTTAAGGGCATCATTCCAGGTGTAGAGGCCCATTGCACAGGCTCAATTACACTAGAAGTGGTCTTCAGATCCCCGGATAACTTCTGAAGCGAAGAGTTAACCCTCGATATAGTCTCGTTCCGCAGTGGTTATCACGCGCTGCTCGGGCGAACCGCATTTGCTAGATTCAATGCGATACCCCATTACGCATACCTCAAGATCAAGATTCCAGGACCTCGTGGAGTTATTACAGTCAATGGAAACACAGATCGCTCTCTCCGAACAGAGGAGCACACCGCGGCCCTCGCAGCAGAAGCACAAAGCAGCCTCTCAAGGCAATCAACCAGTTCGGCGCTTCACAGCCCGGACACCTTCAAGCGCGCTCGGGGCAATCGGCAAATAGACCGCCTGGGGCGATCTGAGCTCGCGTAGCAATACGGCGGCCACCCCAATCCCAGCCCAGCGGTGAAACTCGTGCCGCGCGTACATAATTACGCATTAAAAATACCATGGGCATAGGTGGGGAGGGGGCACAACTATGGCACACCCCAAGACGCGGCCTAAACCGCACTAGGGGCTTCCCGTTTGGTTATTTTTCTTTTTCTTTCAGGACCTTAATCTCTGGAAACACTGTCCGACAGCACTATTGCCGAACACATGATGCAGCAACCAAGGAGGCAGACAACTACGTTATATCAGGGAATTCCCAGGTTGATTACAGTAACGAGTGACATATTCAATTTAATACCATTCCTCAGCTTGCCCTTGGAAGGGAATTAGTCCTACTCTTTGCTTATCGCACTATCTGTATCACTCTGCTTTAACGCAATTTTTTAATAAACAATGCATGACATTACACTATTATTGCATTTTTGTTATATATATATGTGTGTGTGTGTGTGTGTGTGTGTGTGTTCATTAATGACGCCTTGCAACCGTACACTCTGGTACGGCCAATAAACCAGGGGCTTACGTACCCCACAATACGGTGTGAAAAGTCCGAACACTTTCACAAGTGTGGCACCCCGAACTTATAGCATTATATGCATCAGCTCCGAATCATGTCTTTGGTCATATGTTGGGTTTGCCCGGCTCCTATGTTTTGGTACCTTACGTTCCGCTCTATCGGCTAAGGTAGCGCTAGGAGAACTAGTGCGATTGTGCCCCGGTTCTACCGGGCTTAGCACCTCAGTAGAGAAAGCTAAAACTGACTGTCATGATAAGGCGAGAGACTGGTCACTGTTCGGCGAGGTTTTTCGAGTCCCTAAAGACTTATGCCGCTTAGGACGAGGGGCCGGCCCTGTCCGGCTTACAGGCGTGTATCGCGCCCCGAATTCAGCCTTCCGAATACCAGGGGCTTCGCCGAAATTTAAAATTATAGAATTCTATGGCTAAGTGAGAGTGATAAAGCATTATTAGTCTGGTTGCCTTGTTCGTTGTGCTGAGAACCTCCCTCGAAGGACCCAAATATGGGAACAAGAGTGCTCAGGTTTATCCTGAACACCCTAGCACTCGTGGCATGAGGGCAGAAGCCGAGGACTAGCCATCTCTCAGATTGGATAAACAGCCAAACAAAAGGTAATATTTTAAATTCAAACAAGCGTTGCATAACGCATATGAAACAAGTTTTCATAAATACAGGATAAAACGAGCAAGTCTTATTCAAATATTACATCTTTTGAACACTCGTCCGCGATGAGACGGGCACCCAGTAGAACACCCTCGTAGTACATCTCGGGGTGGCGGTGCTCCTTGCCCTCCGGCGGCCCCTCCTTGATCAGCTTCACGGCGTCTAGCTTGACCCACTGCAATTTCACACGGGCAAAAGCCCGACGTGCACCTTCAATGCAGACAAATCGCTTGACGACCTCCAGCCGCGGGCAGGCACCCACAAGCCGCCTCACCAAGCCGAAGAAGCTGTTTGGAAGAGCGTCGCCAGGCCACAGCGAGACTGTAAAGCTCTTCATGGCCTGATCGGCCGCCTTATGTAGCTCGACCATCTGCTTCAGCTGGTCGCTCATTGGCACCGGATGTTCGGCCTCAGCATACTGAGGCCAGAATAGCTTCTCCGTCGAGCTTCCGTCCTCGGCTTGGTAAAATTGTGCGGCATCGGACACACTACAGGGCAGATCTGTGAATGCTCCTGGAGAGCTCCGGATTCAGGTAAGTAATCGGTAATTTACTTTTACATGCTTGCTTTGCATATAGAAAGCCTTACCCACCGCTATCTTCTTCATCATGTCGATCTCTTGGAGGGCCTTTTGGGCTTCGGCCTTGGCACTCTTTGCGCTCTCAAGGGCCGCGGCAAGCTCAGACTCTCGCGTCTTCGAGTCAAGCTCCAACGCCTCGTGCTTTGTCACGAGAGCCTGGAGCTCTTGCTGCACCTCGCCCACCCGAGCCTCGTGCTTCTCTCGCTCGGCGCGCTCCTTGGCCGCTATATCTTCGGCCTTGGTTAGCGCTTGCTTCAGGGTCGCCACCTCGGTCGTGGCCCCTGGCAAACATACAATGATCCTGTCATTTTGCAATCATGTCCTTTTTTATATATACATTTCTATAGACAGGGTATTACTTACCCTGCTCTCCTCGAGCTGCCTCTTGGCAAGGCCGAGCTCTTTCCTGGACCCCTCGAGGTCCTGCTTCAGTACGGTGACCTCCGCAGTCAGTGTGGCGGACGCCAGCAGCGAAGCCTGCATACGCATATTGACATACTTATATTAGACTCCTGCGATATTATTTGATCCTCTGTTCGGCTTTTCTTTGTGAACACCGAACAGAGCATCAGGGGCTACTGTCTATGCGGTAATATTTCTACTACATTTTAAAACACTTACCTCAAAGCCTGTTAGAAGGCTGGCACAGGCTTCAGTCAATCCGCTCTTGGCAGACTGAACCTTCTGGATCACCGCACTCATGATAGTGTGGTGCTCCTCGTCGATGGAAGCACTTCCAGCAGATTGTCCGGCGCCTCTGGATGGACAGAGGTCACCGACACAGGCGTCTTGCCCCTCTTAGAAGGAGGCCGCCTGCCCAAGCCCGGAACCGCTGGAGGGTCCGGCGCGGTGTTCGGCTGAGGGCCGGACTCGGAGCTCTCAAGGGCCCCATCCCCTCGGCTCCCGGAGTCCGGAAGGTCGCCTTGAGGCGCCTCCGGGACTGTCTCCCCTCGATCCGGTGCCTCTTGAGACAACACCTCGGCGTCGTCGGCATGATGAGGGGAGGTGGCGATCAGGACTGGATCGCTATCCATGTCCGAAAAGCCCAAGGAGCCGTCCGATGATACATCGATACTGGCTCGTGGCGGCCTGCATAATTGCGTTCGGCGTTAGGGAAAGCAGTGCGACAATGGAATCCTATGAGTTACTCTGGTATCCGAATACTTACGATCTTCCCGGGGGCTTAACCCTAGGCAACCACTCGTCTTCGCCTTCGTCGGCGGCGGTGGAACTGTCCGGAAGGAGAGTCCTTCCCTTCTTGGACCCTTCGGCCTCCCCAGTTGGGGCGACCTTCCTTTTCTTGTCTCCCCCAGTCGGTGGGGAGCATCTTCTTCTTCCTCTTCCTCATCTTCAGGGGAAGAGTGCGCTGCAGAGTCATCAGACGGTGAGTCCGACAATGCCTGGCGTCGGGAACTCTTTCGGGTTCCCTTGGCCTTCTTGGTCTTCTCCGGCACCTTATAAGGGGCCAGAGTCAGCATCTTCGCCAGAAGAGCGTCTGCGGGGCCTTCGGGCAAAGGAGCCGGACAGTCGATCTGTCCGGCCATCTTCTGCTAGTCCTGTCAAAGGTACGGGAGTTTAGATCCCGCATATATAGTCAATCTATATAAAAAGTAAGTATCATGTGAAAGGTAAAGCAGATTACCGCACTGGCTTGGTGCTTCACGCTGAATCCACGATCCTCAGTAATAGGGGGGGGACCTCGGCGCTTTTGAATAGCACCCTCCAGGCATCTTCATGAGTCGTGTCGAAGAGCCTGTTCAGAGTTCGGTGTTGCGCCGGATTGAACTCCCACAAGTTGAACTCCCGTTGTTGGCACGGGAGTATCCGGCGGATGAGCATAACTTGGACTATGTTGACAAGCTTGAGCTTCTTGTCCACCATGTTTTGGATACATGTTTGGAGTCCGGTCAGCTCTTTCGAATTACCCCAGGACAGGCCCTTCTCTTTCCAGGAGGTGAGCCGCGTGGGGATGCCAGATCAGAACTCGGGAGCCGCTGCCCATGCAGGGTCGCGCGGCTCGGTGATATAGAACCACCCCGATTGCCACCCCTTTATGGTTTCCACAAAGGAGCCCTCGAGCCATGTTATGTTGGGCATCTTGCCCACCATGGCGCCTCCACACTCCGCCTGGCAGCCGCCCACCACCTTCGGCTTGACATTGAAGGTCTTCAGCCATAAGCCGAAGTGGGGCTTGATGTGGAGGAAGGCCTCGCACACGACGATAAACGCCGAGATGTTGAGGACGAAGTTCGGGGCTAGATCGTGGAAATCCAGGCCGTAATAGAACATGAGCCCCTGTACGAAGGGATGGAGAGGGAATCCCAGTCCATGGAGGAAATGGGTGAGGAATACTACCCTCTCATGGGGCCTGGGGGTGGGGATGAGCTTCCCCTCATCTCGGAGCCGGTGCGCGCGTCGTCGGGCAGGTATCCGGCTCTCCTTAGTTTCTTGATGTCTCCCTCCGTGACGGAGGAGACCATCCACTTGCCTCCCGCTCCGGACATGATTGGAGAAGGTCGAGGTGGGAAGTGCGGACTTGGGCGCTAGAGCTCGGGTGTGCGAGAACGGGTGAGCAAAGGAGGAAGAAGGCGTGGATAGAAAGGTGAATCCTTATCCCTTTATATGGGCGGACGAAACTAAGCGTCCCCACTTGCCTGGTAAAACTCGCTTATCCCCCAAGCGCCGAAATTGATGGCGCGGTTGGGTTACCCACGCCCGTATTGATGAGAATCCTGTAATAAGGGGACACGATCTCTGCTTTGACAAGACGTGTAAAACTGCCTCGCGTTATGTGCGGGGCTGGTTAAAAGAAACGGTTCGAATAAACACCGGGCCATGACATAACGTCATGCTGCCAAAACAAGCCAGTAAATTAGATCTGCGAAAATATTATTCTCTCTACGGTGGAATGTGGAACTTATTTTGCAGGGTCGGACACTATCCTCGTATTTAAATTCTTCTGTGATGTATGCGGAGAAGGAACCCGCCTTGCAATGACGAAGACAATACAGCGCGCCGGACTCATCGTCATTGAAGCCTAGTTCAGGGGCTACTGAAGGAGTCCTGGATTAGGGGGTCTCCGGACAGCCGGACTATCTCCATTGGCCGGACTGTTAGACTATGAAGATACAAGATTGAAGACTTCGTCTCGTGTCCGGATGGGACTCTACTTGGCGTGGAAGGCAAGCTATGCAATACGTATATGGATATCTCCTCCTTTGTAACCGACCTTGTGTAACCCTAACCCTCTCCGGTGTCTATATAAACCGAAGGGTTTTAGTCCGTAGGACAACAACCATAACATACAATCATACCATAGGCTAGCTTCTAGGGTTTAGCCTCTCTGATCTCGTGGTAGATCTACTCTTGTACTACCCATATCATCAATATTAATCAAGCAGGACGTAGGGTTTTACCTCCATCAAGAGGGCCCGAACCTGGGTAAAACTTCGTGTCCCCTGCCTCCTATTACCATCCGGCCTAGACACACAGTTCGGGACCCCCTACCCGAGATCCGCCGGTTTTGACACCGACAGTCATCATCAACCATCCTCCATCACCAATTTCATGATGCTCACCGTCGTGCGTGAGTAATTCCATCGTAGGCTTGCTGGACGGTGATGGGTTGGATGAGATCTATCATGTAATCGAGTTAGTTTTGTTAGGGTTTGATCCCTAGTATCCACTATGTTCTGAGATTGATGTTGCTATGACTTTGCTATGCTTAATGCTTGTCACTAGGGCCCGAGTGCCATGATTTCAGATCTGAACCTATTATGTTTTCATCAATATATGAGAGTTCTTGATCCTATCTTGCAAGTCTATAGTCACCTATTATGTGTTATGATCCGTTAACCCCGAAGTGACAATAATCGGTATACTTACCGGTGATGGCCATAGTTTGAGGAGTTCATGTATTCACTATGTGCTAATGCTTTGTTCCGGTACTCTATTAAAAGGAGGCCTTAATATCGCTTAGTTTCCATTAGGACCCCGCTGCCACAGGAGGGTAGGACAAAAGATGTCATGCAAGTTCTTTTCCATAAGCACGTATGACTATATTCGGAATACATGCCTACATTACATCGATGAACTGGAGCTAGTTCTCTATCACCCTAGGTTATGACTGTTACATGATGAACCGCATCCGGCATAATTCTCCATCACTGATCCATTGCCTACGAGCTTTCCATATATTGTTCTTCGCTTATTTACTTTTCCGTTGCTATTTCTATCATCACTACAAAATACCAAAAACATTACTTTTGCTACTGTTACCTTTTGCTACCGTTACCACTACTATCATATTACTTTGCTACTAAAAACTTTGCTGCAGATACTAAGTTTCCAGGTGTGGTTGAATTGACAACTAGCTGCTAATACTTGAGAATGTTCTTTGGCTCCCCTTGTGTCGAATCAATAAATTTGGGTTGAATACTCTACCCTCGAAAACTGTTGCGATCCCCTATACTTGTGGGTTATCAAGACTATTTTCTGGCGCCGTTGTCGGGGAGCATAGCTCTATCCTTTGAGTCACTTGGGATTTATATCTGCTTATCATTATGAAGAACTTGAGAGATCCAAAAACCAAGATTTATCCCTCAACTACGAGGGGAGGTAAGGAACTGCCATCTAGCTCTGCACTTGATTCACCTTCTGTTTTGAGTAAGCTTGCGACACCTAAACCTGCTTCTGCTATTCGTTCTGATCTGTCGCATGTTATTGGTGATTCCACTTCTGCTATGCATGATACTTATGATGAAACTACTTCGATGCTTGATACTATTGTGCCACTTGGTGAATTTCTTGATGAACAACTTGCTAGGGTTAGAGAGGATGAAAATATTGAATCTGATAATACTGATGAAAGTGATGATGAAGGCTTGCCTGTTATTCCTAAGGGTTATGTTTTTAATAAAGAAGCTTATTTAGCTATTTTAGCTTGTAAAGATAGATACGAACTCAAGAGGTTATTAGCTAAATGGAAGCAGCAATATCTAAATGCTAGAATGAAACCTGACCCTGCTTTTGCTACTTCACCTATCTGTGTTACTGATAAGGATTATGAATTCTCTGTTGATCCTGATATAATTACTTTGGTTGAATCTGATCATTTTCATGGCTATGAATCTGAAACTGTTGTGGCACATCTTACTAAATTAAATGATATAGCTACCTTGTTCACTAATGATGAGAGAACTCGTTACTTCTATATCATTAAAATATTTCCATTCTCATTAAAGGGTGATGCTAAGATATGGTTTAATTCTCTTGATCCTGGTTGTGTGCGTTGTCCCCGGGATATGATTTATTTCTTCTCTGCTAAATTTTTCCCTACTCATAAGAAACAAGCTGCTTTAAGGGATATATGTAATTTTGTGCAAATTGAAGAAGAGAGTCTCCCACAAGCTTGGGGGAGGATTCTCAAGTTACTTAATGCTTTACCTGATCATCCTCTTAAGAAAAATGAAATACTTGATATCTTTTATAATGGACTAACTGATGCCTCCAGAGATTACGTGGATAGTTGTGTTGGTTCTATTTTGAGGGAAAGAACACCGGATGAAGCTGAAATTCAATTGAATAATATGGTGACAAATGAAAATAACTAGACACTTCCTGAGCTAGTTCCTGAGCCTATTCCTAAACCAACTCCGAAGAAAAGGGGTATTCTATTTCTCAGTCCTGAAAATATGCAAGAGGCAAAGAATCTATGAAAGAAAAAGGTATGAAAGCTGAAGATGTTAAGAATTTACCTCCTATTGAAGAAATACATGGTCTTAATTTACCGCATGTTGAAGAAACATATGATCTCAATCCATTACCTATTGAAGAAACTCATCGTCTTGATAACCCGGCACAGGTAGTAAAGGTAAATTCTCTCTATAGATATGATAAAGCTGAAATCCCATTTACTAAATTTGCTAGCCCATGCTTAGATGAGTTTGATAAATTTATGGCTAAGCAAGAAGACTTTAATGCTTATTTTGGTAGACAATTGAAATACAATTCAAATATGCTTGAGCACTTGGGTGATTATATGGCTAATGTTAAAGGTGAACTTAAACTTATTAGTAAACATGCTTAGTATGTTTATGCATACATAATTCACAAAAAGATTCAGATATACACATGTTTAGTATGTTTATGCATCCAAATGATGTTCAATCGGAGGTACTTCTTGCTAAAATTAGTTCTTGTACGAGTAAACTTTCGAGTACATAAGAGGCAGCACAGACAATCTGAACTTTGCTTGTAGGTTTATCCTCAAATAGTGGCCTCATGCCGAGGGAGGTTTGAGCAACTTGGCCACTACTTTCATCCAACTAGTTTACTGGCTCATCTTGGTCCTGTATCTCGCCAAAATTCTACATTGCAGACGAGAAAGGAGGCAGTTGAGAAAATGAACCACCCAAATTTTTTGTGCAGTTCAACTGAAATGGAGCATCCTTGGCGTGCAGACTGATTAAGTGCCAGATGAATATACGCGTCAACCAACTTGTCTGGAATCTTTAGACTCCATGCCATATAGTTCGCTACCATATGTGCCGATAACCAAAAGGCACAAGTTGGGACCAAAGACTGGACTGCGTTTTTCTGGGCTATGCACCAAGAAATATTTTTGGCGTTCACTCTCCTAATACTTGGAGTTTGACAATTGGTTGACGCCGGTTGATACTCGAATGAATATAGGCACTTCTTGTCAACATCGATGCTTGTCTGAGTGAACTTTGGACTACATAGCAGCAGCATAAGTACTTGTCCATCTGATCATTTTGTGCAGTTCTACTGAAATCACCCGATGTAATGATTTTCCTGCGAGTTCAGGCTCCAAATTAATCCTTTATGAAATCGGCAAACAGTAGCACAATACCAAATTACCAATACATATGACAGGCACAATAATCAGGATAAAGACCAGTACCAACCTGTGTGAGGTAGCATATCAATTACTATTTCCTTTGACTGGAAGCCGAGATAAGCCAAGCGACTGACAGCAAAGGAAGAAAGCAAGCGGAGATTAGCAACTGACAGGAAAGGACGGAAGTTGTCGAGGCAATGAAGCACCCAAAGTTTTTGTGCAGTTCCACCAAAATCGAGCATCCCTATTGGCACATATATTGAGAGAGTGAGATTACTGTAATAGTGGGACTAGTTGATGAAACATACACTAACAAATAGAAGCACCCTCATTATCTTAATGGGTAAAGTTAGCAACATAGTAGTCTTGCTTAAAGAGAGGTATTAGTTTATTTAATCAGTGCCAATTAGCTCAATTCAACACTCAAAGCATTGCCATTTATCATAGGTTGCAAAACTTTAACGTGCAAAGATAAAGGAGTTTCTCATGATAGTAGCACGATACAAATAGAGATGACATCAAACTAATATGGATGAAGGCCTTAGGCCCGTACCAACCTGAGAAAAAAAGCTTATTCATGTAGTCCCATAAGAGATGATAAAGCACTTAGTGGAATCACACAATAGTATATATTTTTGTGCACTTCAAATGTATGGTTGAAATCACTCTTGTTTACCAGTGCTGAGATTATATCGAAAGATTATCAAGAACTTCCAGCAGAGTTAAAGCACTGGCTGGGATACAGTTCATTGTATTGTCTTGTGTAGTTCCACTAAAATGTATGATTGGCACAACATGATCCCTGTTTGCACAAGTAGGAACAAGGTGAAACCTTCATTAGCTTAGTGAGAAAGGATAGGAAGACATTAGTATATTACTCAAACAGTAGCATCAAATTCATGATGGACAATACGCAAAACATTGCCTCATTGAACCAATAGCAATAAATTGACATGCAAAACAATAGCACTATTATGTCATGACACTAATAATATTCCCTCCCTGCTCCACCACATGATTCACCTCCATAGACAGACATACACACGTACATGATTCAGCATAGGGTCCTACTAAAGATTTGTTTAACTCCAACAGGAAAATTAGGCAGTAATAAATTAGTGGTACTTAAGTACTCCTAATTAATTAAGTGAGACGGTAGAAGTGGAAGGGCTCCCTGGAGGATCGTCTCACATGTAAGGTAGTCGTTACCGGAGCCCTTGAATGGCCTTGACTGAGGCCTCTGGCTTCAGCAAGATCGCCTTGGCACTGTTTATTCTTCTTCTTCTTCCTCTTCATGCTCTGTTTCTCTTTCTCCACACTAGTTGGTGAAACCAAGTACATGATTGGCCTTCTAATTCATAATTGGTTTTGTCAGTGAGGGAGTACAAGTGTACTAGTAAAAAATAGCATTATTTTCTCATGGCAGTCGGAAAATAGAGATGAACACATGCATTAAATATCATTCTTACCTAAAGGAAGGTTATGGCGCAAATATGGATGATGAGGATTGGAACACAGATCTCCCTTTGTGCAGTTCCACCAAAATGAACCAACTGTTCCATTCTGACATTCCAGTTAAACAGCACAAAAGTCACTTCTTTTAAGAAGAGTTTTGTGCAGTGCACCAAAAGGTCACAACAACAACCAGGTGAATTGGATATCCCTGTTTGCCCAAAAAGGCATAGAGGAAACAGTCAGAGTCTCAAACAATTACAGGCAAAAACATTTGGCTAAACTTGTCATGGCTTATAACAGTGGCATGGCTTCATTTTTACCAGGGACATTAGATTAAGAACAGTGGGTGCACCAGCAGTCCAGCACCATGTACGTAAATAGGGGCATAAAGTGGCGATTCATAGTTTGTTGCCCTGAGAAACAAACATCCAAGAAACATATCTGGGTTGGTCCCATTTTTGTTCACTCTAGCCACCTACTCCTATGTGTGGATAGCAAATCTAGTCCTGGTCATACCACTTTGTACAGCGTTATCCCTATATTTCCCTTTTCGACCAAGAGACCGGTTGGATGACCAGTCTGAAGGAAATATGCCCTAGAGGCAATAATAAAGTTATTATTTATTTCCTTATATCATGATAAATGTTTATTATTCATGCTAGAATTGTATTAACCGGAAACATAATACATGTGTGAATACATAGACAAACAGAGTGTCACTAGTATGCCTCTACTTGACTTGCTCGTTAATCAAAGATGGTTATGTTTCCTAACCATGAACAAAGAGTTGTTATTTGATTAACGAGGTCACATCATTAGTTGAATGATCTGATTGACATGACCCATTCCATTAGCTTAGCACCCGATCGTTTAGTATGTTGCTATTGCTTTCTTCATGACTTATACATGTTCCTATAACTATGGGATTATGCAACTCCCGTTTACCGGAGGAACACTTTGGGTACTACCAAATGTCACAACGTAACTGGGTGATTATAAAGGAGTACTACAGGTGTCTCCAAAGGTACATGTTGGGTTGGCGTATTTCGAGATTAGGTTTTGTCACTCCGATTGTCGGAGAGGTATCTCTGGGCCCTCTCGGTAATGCACATCACTTAAGCCTTGCAAGCATTGCAACTAAATGAGTTAGTTGCGGGATGATGTATTACAGAACGAGTAAAGAGACTTGCCGGTAACGAGATTGAACTAGGTATTGGATACCGACGACCGAATCTCGGGCAAGTAACATACCGATGACAAAGGGAACGACGTATGTTGTTATGCGGTCTGACCGATAAAGATCTTTGTAGAATATGTAGGAGCCAATATGGGCATCCAGGTCCCACTATTGGTTATTGACCGGAGACGAGTCTCGGTCATGTCTACATTGTTCTCGAACCCGTAGGGTCCGCACGCTTAAGGTTACGATGACAGTTATATTATGAGTTTATGCATTTTGATGTACCGAAGGTTGTTCGGAGTCCCGGATGTGATCACGGACATGACGAGGAGTCTCGAAATGGTCGAGACATAAAGATTGATATATTGGAAGCCTATGTTTGGATATCGGAAGTGTGCCGGGTGAAATCGGGATTTTACCGGAGTACCGGGAAGGTTACCGGAACCCCCCGGGAGCTAAATGGGCCATGATGGGCCTTAGTGGAAAAGAGAAGAGGCAGCCCTACATGGGCTGCGCGCCTCCTCCTTCCCCTAGTCCTATTAGGACTAGGAGAGGTGGCCGGCCCCCTCTCTCTCTTTTCCCCCTCCGCGAATCCTATTCCAACTAGGATTGGGGGGGAATCCTACTCCCGGAGGGAGTAGGACTCTCCTGGCGCACCCCTTGTGGCCGGCCAGCCTCCCCCCCTTTGGTCCTTTATATACTGAGGTAGAGGCACCCTAGAACACACAAGTTGATCCACGTGATCTATTCCTTAGCCGTGTGCGGTGCCCCCTGCCACCATAGTCCTCGATAATACTGTAAGGGAGTTTAGGCGAAGCCCTGCTGCTGTAGTGCATCAAGATCGTCACCACGCCGTCGTGCTGACGGAACTCTTCCCCGACACTTTGTTGGATCGGAGTCCGGGGATCGTCATCGAGCTGAACGTGTGCTCGAACTCGGAGGTGCCGTAGTTTCGGTACTTGATCGGTTGGATCGTGAAGACGTACGACTACTTTCTCTACGTTGCGTCAACGCTTCCGCAGTCGGTCTGCGTGGGTACGTAGACAACACTCTCCCCTCTCGTTGCTATGCATCACATGATCTTGCATGTGCATAGGAAATTTTTTGAAATTACTATGAAACCAAACAGTGGCATCCGAGCCTAGGTTATTTATGTTGATGTTATATGCACGAGTAGAACACAAGTGAGTTGTGGGTGATATAAGTCATACTGCCTACCAGCATGTCATGCTTCGGTTCAGCGGCATTGTTGGACGAGACGACCCGGACCAACCTTACGCGTACGCTTACGCGAGACCGGTTCCCCCGACGTGCTTTGCACACAGGTGGCTTGCGGGCGATTGTCTCTCCAACTTTAGTTGAACCAAGTGTGGCTACGCCCGGTCCTTGCGAAGGTTAAAACGGAGTCTATTTGACAAACTATCGTTGTGGTTTTGATGCGTAGGTGAGATTGGTTCTTGCTTAAGCCCGTAGCAGCCACGTAAAACTTGCAACAACAAAGTAGAGGACGTCTAACTTGTTTTTGCAGGGCATGTTGTGATGTGATATGGTCAAGGCATGATGCTGAATTTTATTGTATGAGATGATCATGTTTTGTAACCGATTTATCGGCAACTGGCAGGAGCCATATGGTTGTCGCTTTATTGTATGCAATGCAATCGCGATGTAATGCTTTACTTTATTACTAAACGGTAGTGATAGTCGTGGAAGCATAAGATTGGCGAGACGACAACGATGCTACGATGGAGATCAAGGTGTCGCGCCGGTGACGATGGTGATCATGACGGTGCTTCGAAGATGGAGATCACAAGCACAATATGATGATGGCCATATCATATCACTTATATTGATTGCATGTGATGTTTATCCTTTTATGCATCTTATCTTGCTTTGATTGACGGTAGCATTATAAGATGATCTCTCACTAAAATTATCAAGAAAGTGTTCTCCCTGAGTATGCACCGTTGCCAAAGTTCGTCGTGCCCAGACACCACGTGATGATCGGGTGTGATAAGCTATACGTCCATCTACAACGGGTGCAAGCCAGTTTTGCACACGCAGAATACTCAGGTTAAACTTGACGAGCCTAGCATATGCAGATATGGCCTCGGAACACGGAGACCGAAAGGTCGAACGTGAATCATATAGTAGATATGATCAACATAGTGATGTTCACCATTGAAAACTACTCCATCTCACGTGATGATCAGACATGGTTTAGTTTATAGGGATCACGTGATGACATCTGACGAGTCCTCTTCCTGAGCTGCATTCATCAAATTGACCTTGGCGTGCTTGGGGTTATGCTTGACCACAGCTGTACTTGCCGATCTCACAGGAGGAGGAGGAGGGAGACGCCTCTGATTGAAGTATTTGTTGGCATAGTGACCCTTCTGTTGGCACTTGTTGCACGTGACCTCTGAAAGCGGACGGTGGTACGGAGCACTCGATCTTGGAGCTTGAGACGAAGTCTTGTTCTAAAAGCCAGGGTTGGGTGGGTGGGAAGATCCACTGCCACCTTTGCTCTTCTGCTGATACGGCTGACGGAACGGAGGAGGAGGAAGCCAATACTTCTGCTGCTTGGCCACTTGAGTAGAGGAAGAAGGAGTAACATCTCTGACTCGCTTCTTGGAAGCATCACACCTCAGTTGAGCAGCCTCTTGCTTCAATGCCATGTTGTAGAACTCATCGTATCTCAAGGGCTCAAAGAGAACAAGAGCTAGCTGGATTTCTTCTCTGAGACCACCCCTGAACTAGTATATCATGCTCTTCTCATCAGGGCCGGGGAGGAGATGGGTCGGGGAGGGCCCGCCGTGGGCTCTCCGGGCCTCGGTGCGGGGACGGCCGGCGGTGCCACATGGCAGCCTGCCACTGGTGCGGGGCGGTGGCGCGATTCCGTCCGCCCGGGACGGACGTGTCCGGCAGCGGACGAGGAGATTTTTTTAGGGTTAGGAAGGAGGGGATCCGGAAATTTCGAGGAGGGGTCTTTAAATAGGCATAGGAGGAGCTAGGAGAGTCCAAATGAGGTGCGGTTTTTGGCCACGTGATCGTGATCGAACGCTCTAGATGATGGAGAGGGTTTTGGTGGGTTTTGGGCCAAATTGGAAGGGTGTTGGGCTGCAACACACACGAGGCCTTTTTGGTTCCTCGGTTAACCGTTGGAGCATCAAACGAAGTCCAAATGGTACGAAACTTGACAGGCGGTCTACCGGTAGTAAACCAAGGCCGCTTGGCAAGTCTCGGTCCAATCCGGAAATGTTTAACCCCCACACACGAAAGAAAGGTAGAAATGACCACCGGAGGAGAACGGAACGCCGGAATGCAAAACGGACAACGGGGAAAAAGCTCGGATGCGTGAGACGTACACGTATGCAAATGCAATGCACATGATGACATGATATGAGATGCATGACAATGATAACAACACACGGAGACAAAAAAACCCGAACCCGAGAAAATAAAATAACTTAACGCCGGAAACGGCAAGAGTTGGATTACATATTGGGTAAATCATATCCGGGGTGTTACACCCTCGACCTCAGCTGGACCTAGAGTTCGTGGGACGTCACCGAGCTGAACGTGTGCAGATCGCGGAGGTGCCGTACCTTCGGTGCTACATGGTCGGATCGTGAAGACGTACGACTACATCAACCGCGTTGTCATAACGCTTCCGCTTACGGTCTACGAGGGTGCGTGGACAACACTCTCCCCTCTCGTTGCTATGCATCACCTAGATGGATCTTGCGTGTGCGTAGGGAAATTTTGAAATTACTGTGTTCCCCAATAGTGGCATCCGAGCCAGGTCTATGCATAGATGTTATATGCACAAGTAGAACACAAAGGAGTTGTGGGCGTGGTTATATACATATTGCTTGTTGTCACTAGTTGTTTCTTGATTTGGCGGTATTGTTGGATGAAGCGGCCCGGACTGACATTACATGACCGCGTTCATGAGACTGGTTCTATCGACGTGCTTTGCACACAGGTGGCTGGCGGGTGTCTGTTTCTCCAACTTTAGTTGAATAGGGTTCTTTCTGAAGATCAAAAAGCAATCACTATACCACGTTGTGGTTTTGATGCATAGGTAAGAACGGTTCTTGCTAGAAGCCCATAGCAGCCACGTAAAACTTGCAACAACAAAGTAGAGGACGTCGAACTTGTTTTTGCAGGGCATGTTGTGATGTGATATGGTCAAGACGTGATGAGATATAAATTGTTGTATAAGATGATCATTTTTGTTAAAGTTGTCGGCAACTGGCAGGAGCCTTATGGTTGTCTCTTTATTGCGTAAGATGCAAGCGCCATATAATTGCTTTACTTTATCGCTATGTGATAGCAATAGTTGGTGAGACGACCATGTGACGACACGTTGATAAAGATCAAGATTATGGAGATCATGGTGTCATGCCGGTGATGATGGAGATCATGACGGTACTTTGGAGATGGAGATCAAAGGCACAAGATGATGATGACCATATCATGTCACATATTTTGATTGCATGTGATGTTTATCTTTTATGCATCTTATTTTGCTTAGTACGACGGTAGCATTATGAGATGACCCCTTACTAAAATTTCAAGGTATAAGTGTTCTCCCTGAGTATGCACCGTTGCGACAGTTCTTCGTGCCGAGACACCACGTGATGATCGGGTGTGATAAGCTCTACGTTCACATACAATGGGTGCAAGCCAGTTTTGCACATGCAGAATACTCGGGTTAAACTTGACGAGCCTAGCATATGCAAATATGGCCTCAGAACACTGAGACCGAAAGGTCGAGCATGAATCATATAGTAGATATGATCAACATAGTGATGTTCACCATTGAAAACTACTCCATCTCACGTGATGATCAGACATGGTTTAGTTTATAGGGATCACGTGATCACTTAGAGGATTAGAGGGATGTCTATCTAAGTGGGAGTTCTTAAGTAATTTGATTAATTGAACTTAAACTTATCATGAACTTAGTACCTGATAGTATCTTGCTTGTTTATGTTGATTTTAGATAGATGGCTCGTGCTGTTGTTCCGTTGAATTTTAATGCGTTCCTTGAGAAAGCAAAGTTGAAAGATGATGGTAGCAATTACACGGACTGGGTCCGTAATTTGAGGATTATCCTCATTGCTGCTCAGAAGAATTACGTCCTGGAAGCACCGCTAGGTGCCAGGCCTGCTGCTGGAGCAACACTAGATGTTATGAACGTCTGGCAGAGCAAAGCTAATGACTACTCGATAGTTCAGTGTGCCATGCTTTACGGCTTAGAATCGGGACTTCAACGACGTTTTGAACGTCATGGAGCATATGAGATGTTCCAGCAGTTGAAGTTAATATTTCAAGCAAATGCCCGGATTGAGAGATATGAAGTCTCCAATAAGTTCTATAGCTGCAAGATGGAGGAGAACAGTTCTGTCAGTGAGCATATACTCAAAATGTCTGGGTATAATAATCACTTGATTCAGATGGGAGTTAATCTTCCAGATGATTGCGTCATTGACAGAATTCTCCAATCACTGCCACCAAGCTACAAGAGCTTCGTGATGAACTATAATATGCAAGGGATGAACAAGACTATTCCCGAGCTCTTCGCGATGCTGAAAGCTGCGGAGGTAGAAATCAAGAAGGAGCATCAAGTGTTGATGGTTAACAAGACCACTAGTTTCAAGAAAAAGGGCAAAGGGAAGAAGAAGGGGAACTTCAAGAAGAACGGCAAGCAAGTTGCTGCTCAGGAGAAGAAACCCAAGTCTGGACCTAAGCCTGAAACTGAGTGCTTCTACTACAAGCAGACTGGTCACTGGAAGCGGAACTGCCCCAAGTATTTGGCGGATAAGAAGGATGGCAAGGTGATCAAAGGTATATGTGATATACATGTTATTGATGTGTACCTTACTAGAGCTCACAGTAGCACCTGGGTATTTGATACTGGTTCTGTTGCTAATATTTGCAACTCGAAACAGGGACTACGGAATAAGCGGGCACTGGCAAAGGACGAGGTGACGATGCGCGTGGGAAACGGTTCCAAAGTCGATGTGATCGCGGTCGGCACGCTACCTCTATATCTACCTTCGGGATTAATATTAGACCTAAATAATTGTTATTTGGTGCCAGCGTTGAGCATGAACATTATATCTGGATCTTGTTTAATGCGAGACGGTTATTCATTTAAATCAGAGAATAATGGTTGTTCTATTTATATGAGTAATAGCTTTTATGGTCATGCACCTTTGAAGAGTGGTCTATTTTTGATGAATCTCGATAGTAGTGATACACATATTCATAATGTTGAAGCCAAAAGATGCAGAGTTGATAATGAAAGTGCAACTTATTTGTGGCACTGTCGTTTAGGTCATATCGGTGTAAAGCGCATGAAGAAACTCCATACTGATGGACTTTTGGAACCACTTGATTATGAATCACTTGGTACTTGCGAACCGTGCCTCATGGGCAAGATGATTAAAACACCGTTCTCCGGTACTATGGAGACAGCAACAGATTTGTTGGAAATCATACATACCGATGTATGTGGTCCGATGAATATTGAGGCTCGTGGCGAATATCGTTATTTTCTCACCTTCACAGATGACTTAAGCAGATATGGGTATATCTACTTAATGAAACATAAGTCTGAAACATTTGAAAAGTTCAAAGAATTTCAGAGTGAAGTTGAAAATCATCGTAACAAGAAAATAAAGTTTCTACGATCTGATCGTGGAGGAGAATATTTGAGTTACGAGTTTGGTTTACATTTGAAAAATTGTGGAATAGTTTCGCAACTCATGCCACCCGGAACACCACAGCGTAATGGTGTGTCCGAACGTCGTAATCGTACTTTACTAGATATGGTGCGGTCTATGATGTCTCTTACTGATTTACCACTATCGTTTTGGGGTTATGCTTTAGAGACGGCCGCATTCACGTTAAATAGGGCACCATCAAAATCCGTTGAGACGACGCCTTATGAACTATGGTTTGGCAAGAAACCAAAGTTGTCGTTTCTTAAAGTTTGGGGCTGCGATGCTTATGTGAAAAAGCTTCAACCTGATAAGCTCGAACCCAAATCGGAGAAATGTGTCTTCATAGGATACCCAAAGGAGACTGTTGGGTACACCTTCTATCACAGATCCGAAGGCAAGACATTCGTTGCTAAGAATGGATCCTTTCTAGAGAAGGAGTTTCTCTCGAAAGAAGTGAGTGGGAGGAAAGTAGAACTTGACGAGGTAACTGTACCTGCTCCCTTATTGGAAAATAGTACATCACAGAAAACTGTTTCTGCGACATCTATACCAATTAGTGAGGAAGCTAATGATGTTGATCATGAAACTTCAGGTCAAGATACTAATGAACCTCGTAGATCGACCAGAGCGAGATCCGCACCAGAGTGGTACAGTAATCCTGTTCTAGAAGTCATGCTACTAGATCATGATGAACCTACGAACTATGAAGAAGCGATGGTGAGCCCAGATTCCGCAAAGTGGCTTGAAGCCATGAAATCTGAGATGGGATCCATGTATGAGAACAAAGTATGGACTTTGGTTGACTTGCCCGATGATCGGCAAGCAATTGAGAATAAATGGATCTTCAAGAAGAAGACTGACGCTGATGGTAATGTTACTGTCTACAAAGCTCGACTTGTCGCAAAAGGTTTTTGACAAGTTCAAGGGGTTGACTACGATGAGACCTTCTCACCCGTAGCGATGCTTAAGTCTGTCCGAATCATGTTAGCAATAGCCGCATTTTATGATTATGAAATTTGGTAGATGGATGTCAAAACTGCATTCCTAAATGGATTTCTGGAAGAAGAGTTGTATATGATGCAACCGGAAGGTTTTGTCGATCCAAAGGGAGCTAACAAAGTATGCAAGCTCCAGCGATCCATTTATGGACTGGTGCAAGCCTCTTGGAGTTGGAATAAACATTTTGATAGTGTGATCAAAGCATTTGGTTTTATACAGACTTTCGGAGAAGCCTGTATTTACAAGAAAGTGAGTGGGAGCTCTGTAGCATTTCTGATATTATATGTGGATGACATATTGCTGATTGGAAATGATATAGAATTTCTGGATAGCATAAAGGGATACTTGAATAAGAGTTTTTCAATGAAAGACCTCAGAGAAGCTGCTTACATATTAGGCATAAAGATCTATAGAGATAGATCAAGACGCTTAATTGGACTTTCACAAAGCACATACCTTGACAAGATTTTGAAAAAGTTCAAAATGGATCAAGCAAAGAAAGGGTTCTTGCCTGTGTTACAAGGTGTGAAGTTGAGTCAGACTCAATGCCCGACCACTGCAGAAGATAGAGAGAAAATGAAAGATGTTCCCTATGCTTCAGCCATAGGCTCTATCATGTATGCAATGTTGTGTACCAGACCTGATGTGTGCCTTGCTATAAGTTTAGCAAGGAGGTACCAAAGTAATCCAGGAGTGGATCACTGGACAGCGGTCAAGAACATCCTGAAATACCTGAAAAGGACTAAGGATATGTTTCTCGTATATGGAGGTGACAAAAAGCTCACCGTAAAAGGTTACGTTGATGCAAGCTTTGACACTGATCCGAACGATTCTAAATCGCAAACCGGATACGTGTTTACATTAAACGGTGGAGCTATCAGTTGGTGCAGTTCTAAACAAAGCGTCGTAGCGGGATCTATATGTGAAGCGGAGTACATAGCTGCTTCGGAAGCAGCAAATGAAGGAGTCTGGATGAAGGAGTTCATATCCGATCTAGGTGTCATACCTAGTGCATCGGGTCCAATGAAAATCTTTTGTGACAATACTGGTGCAATTGCCTTGGCAAAGGAATCCAGATTTCACAAAAGGACCAAACACATCAAGAGACGCTTCAATTCCATCCGGGATCTAGTCCAGGTGGGAGACATAGAGATTTGCAAGATACATACGGATCTGAATGTTGCAGACCCATTGACTAAGCCTCTTCCACGAGCAAAACATGATCAGCACCAAGGCTCCATGGGTGTTAGAATCATTACAGTGTAATCTAGATTATTGACTCTAGTGCAAGTGGGAGACTGAAGGAAATATGCCCTAGAGGCAATAATAAAGTTACTATTTATTTCCTTATATCAAGATAAATGTTTATTATTCATGCTAGAATTGTATTAACCGGAAACATAATACATGTGTGAATACATATACAAACAGAGTGTCACTAGTATGCCTCTACTTGACTAGCTCATTAATCAAAGATGGTTATGTTTCCTAACCATGAACAAAGAGTTGTTATTTGATTAACGAGGTCACATCATTAGTTGAATGATCTGATTGACATGACCCATTCCATTAGCTTAGCACCCGATCGTTTAGTATGTTGCTATTGCTTTCTTCATGACTTATACATGTTCCTATAACTATGAGATTATGCAACTCCCGTTTACCGGAGGAACACTTTGGGTACTACCAAACGTCACAACGTAACTGGGTGATTATAAAGGAGTACTACAGGTGTCTCCAAAGGTACATGTTGGGTTGGCGTATTTCGAGATTAGGTTTTGTCACTCCGATTGTCGGAGAGGTATCTCTGGGCCCTCTCGGTAATGCACATCACTTAAGCCTTGCAAGTATTGCAACTAAATGAGTTAGTTGCGGGATGATGTATTACAGAACGAATAAAGAGACTTGCCGGTAACGAGATTGAACTAGGTATTGGATACCGATGATCGAATCTCGGGCAAGTAACATACCGATGACAAAGGGAACGACGTATGTTGTTATGCGGTCTGACCGATAAAGATCTTCGTAGAATATGTAGGAGCCAATATGGGCATCCAGGTCCCGCTATTGGTTATTGACTGGAGACGAGTCTCGGTCATGTCTACATTGTTCTCGAACCCGTAGGGTCCGCACGCTTAAGGTTACGATGACAGTTATATTATGAGTTTATGCATTTTGATGTACCGAAGGTTGTTCGGAGTCCCGGATGTGATCACGGACATGACGAGGAGTCTCGAAATGGTCGAGACATAAAGATTGATATATTGGAAGCCTATGTTTGGATATCGGAAGTGTTCCGGGTGAAATCGGGATTTTACCGGAGTACCGGGAAGGTTACCGGAACCCCCCGGGAGCTAAATGGGCCATGATGGGCCTTAGTGGAAAAGAGAAGAGGCAGCCCTACATGGGCTGCGCGCCTCCTCCTTCCCCTAGTCCTATTAGGACTAGGAGAGGTGGCCGGCCCCCTCTCTCTCTTTTCCCCCTCCGCGAATCCTATTCCAACTAGGATTGGGGGGGAATCCTACTCCCGGAGGGAGTAGGACTCTCCTGGCGCACCACTTGTGGCCGGCCAGCCTCCCCCCTTTGGTCCTTTATATACTGAGGTAGAGGCACCCTAGAACACACAAGTTGATCCACGTGATCTATTCCTTAGCCGTGTGCGGTGCCCCCTGCCACCATAGTCCTCGATAATACTGTAGCGGAGTTTAGGCGAAGCCCTGCTGCTGTAGTGCATCAAGATCGTCACCACGCCGTCGTGCTGACGGAACTCTTCCCCGACACTTTGCTGGATCGGAGTCCGGGGATCGTCATCGAGTTGAACGTGTGCTCGAACTCGGAGGTGCCGTAGTTTCGGTACTTGATCGGTTGGATCGTGAAGACGTACGACTACTTCCTCTACGTTGCGTCAACGCTTCCGCAGTCGGTCTGCGTGGGTACGTAGACAACACTCTCCCCTCTCGTTGCTATGCATCACATGATCTTGCGTGTGCGTAGGAAATTTTTTGAAATTACTACGAAACCAAACACAGTCTGTACTACTTTCACCCCCTTTCCTTCCTGTTTGTACCAAGTCTGGTGTACATACTAAATTCCCCCACCCCCACTTTATTTCTTGTTTGAACCAAGTACTCCCTCCATCTGGAATTACTTGTCATCAAAATGGATGTGTCTATGTAAGTGCATCTAGTGCCACCCCTAGTTGGTTTTGGAGTATTGACGACAAACCTAGTTGAGGGACTAATGTGTTTGTGAGAATTGCAGGATAACACAGGTAGAAGTCCCTCATTGATTCGGTTTTCCTACCAGAGATGACCCCTAAAAATGTATGAAGACATTGAAGTCAAAGGTGGTATATGAAGATATTCACATTGAAGACTATGGCAAGAGAAGACACCACATGAAGCCTATGGAGCTCGAAGACTTAGATCTTTCGTAGTTCTTTTTCTTTTGTGTTGGGTCATAGGAACCACAGTACTGTTAAGTGGGGTCCAAGAGAACCAGTCAGAATGACTGAAGTGATGCCTAACCAAAAACCTATGTCTTCGAGTGAAGACTATGAGAGCGAATCTTGTCCAGAGTCGGACAAGTCAGCTTTGCTTGCAGCCCAAGTAAAGTTGCCGTGTGAGTTTGAAATCTGACCGTTGGAACACGTGTCAGTTCCTTAGTGACTCGGGGTCATTTCGGACAAATCAGGTCGGGTTGCCTAGTGGCTATAAATAGCCCACCCCTACAACCATAAATGGTTGGCTGCTCAGATGGAGAGAACAGCTTTTGTCGTGTGAGAGCAACCCACCTCGAAGCCTTTGAGATAGAATTCCTTGCGAGGATAAAGCCCTAACCTTCCAGAGCCAAAGAGAATTGGGCATCACTTAAGTCTTCTTGTCTGTGTGATCTGAAGAGTTATTACACTTGAGGACTGTGCATCCTCCAGTCGGTTAGGCGTCGCGTTCTGAGCATTCAAGAGACATTGTGGATTGCCGGTGAACGAAGTCTGTGAAGGTTTGGGAGTCTACCTTGAAGACTTACCAGAGTGATTGGGCGAGGTCTGTGTGACCTTAGCTCAAGGGGAATATGGTGAGGACTGGGTGTCCTGAGCTGCATGTTCAGGACTGGGTGTCCAGGACTGTGTGTCCTCAGGTTTAAATACCTAGCCGCCCTAACCAGACGTACAGTTGTCACAGCAACTGGAACTGGTCCAACAAATCATTGTCTTTAACGAGTCACTGGTTTCATCCTTCCCTTCCCTTTACTTACTGTTGGTCCTTGTGAAGTCATTGTATGATTGAACTATCTTCCGTCTTCACTGAGTGATTGCGTGTTCTGTTTGGCTTCATAATATCTTCCTACCTGATCCTTACTACCTAGCTGCTATTAGTCACTGTGCTTTCACTTCATTGAATACTTGACTATGGTTTGCCTAGTGTAGTCTACCTTCCGCTGCATGGTAATAGGTTTATTTCTATCGTTTGTCTTCAAAACTTCCACGTTTTGAAGACTTTCATAAAAATCACCTATTCACCCCCCCCCCCCCTCTAGTCGATATAACGCACTTTCAATTGGTATCAGAGCAAGGTACTCCCTTGTTCTGTGTGATTCGGTTTAACCACCTAGAGTTTTAGCTATGTCGACTGCAGGGATAATCAAAGTCTCCGCTGCGTGCCCCGTCTTTGATGGAACTGAATATCCCTACTGGAAGAATAGGATGTGCATGCATCTAGAAGCCATTGATGTCGACCTGTGGTATGTCGTCGAAAACGGCGTTCCCAAGGCTGGAGAAGGTGTCACTGCTGCTGATGTCAAGAAATTTGTTCAACTGGACTCTACTGCCAAGAATATCATCTGTGGTCACCTGACCAAAGGATAGTATGGCCGTGTGAGTGCTTTGAAGACATCTAAGCTGGTCTGGGACTGGCTCTCCAAGGTCAATGAAGGCATCTCAACCCAGAGAGATCAGAGAATCAGTGTCCTTCACAACCTCTTCAACCGCTTCAAGAGAAATGACAATGAGAATGTCCAGCACACATTTGACCGACTCACTGAGATCACAAATGAGCTTCAAGCCCTCGGCGCTACTGAGATCACCAAACATGATGTCGTCAAGACACTACTGAGATCACTTGATAGTTCGTTTGACATCCTAGCCCTGATGATTCAAGAACGTCCTGATTTCAAGACACTCGATCCATCTGACATACTTGAGAGGCTCAACACACATGAGTTTTAGCTTTCTGAGAAAAGAGATATCTACGGTCCAAACTATGGGCGAACTCGTGCCTTGAAGGCAAAAGTTGTCTCCTCATCTGAAGAAGAATCTGACAGCAGTTCTGATGATCCTGAAGACATTGGAAGAGAACTTGCTATGCTTGTCAAGAAGTTCCAAAAATTCACCAAGAAGAAAGGCTTCAGAAAGTCTTCCCGATCAAGCTCAAGGAATGATGAAGCTTCTGCTCACGACTACAAGAAGAAAACATGTCACAAGTGCAAGAAACCTGGCCACTTCATCTCTGAGTGTCCACAGTGGGACAATGAGAACAAAAAGAAGAAGAAGAGCAAGGAATATGACTCTGACGACAAGAAGAAGAAGAAATACTCAAAGTATCCGTCCAAGTCTTCCTCAAAGTCTTCATTACACAAGAAGAGCTCATCTGGCAAGGCACGTGCGTTTGTTGGCAAGGAAATGCACTCAGAGGAGGAGTCCGCTTCTGAGGAGGCGGAGGTGGAGTCTGAGGAGGAGTCCGATTCAGGCGTCGCAAGTCTGGCTACAGCATACATTGCCAAGTCCATCTTCAATACTGAAGACAATGACCTCGTCACTGACACCGATGCAAATGACAAGGACTACTCTGCTTCTACCTACTACTTCATGGCACGCGGTGCCAAGGTAAACACACGCACTACTCACTATCAAACATCTAGTGACGATGACTCTGATTGTGATTCAAAACCCAGCTACAAAACACTTGCAAAAATTGCAACTGAACAGCAGAAAGCTATGGAACCTATTCAAAAACTGTTAGACAGAAGCGATGATCTGTTAGGTGCTGAAATGACTCGATCTGAATCCTTAATTGAAGACATAAAAAATCTTCACGTTAAGTATCAGGAACTTGAAAGTTGTCATGAAACTCTCTCAACAACTCATGAAAACCTTTCCTATGATTATCTTCAAAGGAAGCAAGATCTTGAGAAATTGAGAGCGGTTCATGAAGATCTTCAAAAGGAAAACGAGTCACTTCACTCCAAACAGATCAGTCCCGCTCAGGAAGGATTTGAACCACCATGTCTTAAATGCATTGAGCGTGATAATGCTACTTCTGTTGCTGAATGTTCCACTGCTACTGATGTTCCAATATCTTCAACTGTTGATGTGGTAACTAACCCCTCTGCTGAGGATACCACTGCTATTGCTGATGAGAATGCTAGGTTGAAGACATTGCTTGAAACAGGGATGTACAAAAGTCTTAAAGGGCATGAGACACTATGTGATGTCCTCAAAAAGCAGATTCTGAACCGAAACCCGAGGAAAGAGGGTGTTGGGTTCGTAAGGAAAATGAATGCTGATGGCTCTTGCTGGAAACCTGAGCAGTACCCCAAAACCATGTGGGTTGCTGCAAAGGAACCTTCAGTAGACCCATCCAATCTATCTGGCTTCACTTATGCTAACCCCATTATCATTGATGAATCCTTTGATGCAAACTATATACTGTTTAAGAATCAGAATGGTGAAGTGTTTGCCAGGTACATTGGTACTAACTGCAGGAATGGACCGCCTATGAAGAAGATCTGGGTTCCAAAAAGGTGTCTGGAGAATCTTCCTGTGAATGTCATCATGACACCTCACGTGAAGAAGACAAACCTCAGACCAAAGGCTTCATACGGTCCAAAGGCTTCATACAGACAGAGGACTCACCTGGGTCACACTAACGCAAATGTTTTGCAGGGAAACCATACTCAGGCATATGAATATGAGAGCGGTTCATTAAACCGCCATGTTCATAAGACCAAGAACTATTATCCTTATTCTTATGAGTACCATTGTCTGCCTGCAAGATTGTTTGCTAGGGCTCCAAAGCCAAAATTCTCAGATGCTGCACTTAGACTTATTGCTTCTCAGCCACCCTTGAAGATATGGGTGGCTAAGAAAGCTAAACTCTCTTTTGCAGGGAAAGGTCTCCAACGGAAAACCAAAATCGTCTGACACCATTGCTGGGGACCATAAACATCTTGTAGGGCGCAAGATCAAATGCCCGAATGGTCTTACTATGTACTTCGTTCCTAAATCGCTTGCTACTCTCCCTATTAGTCCTAATCTAGATCTAAGCTGTCATAACCCATTGGTTCGTCAAATGTTTTTGCTTCACAATGCTCTTGGTGAAGCCTATCCCCCTAACTGCACTGTAGGGTACGACACCAGCGTCTTCAGAATGGATTATTGATACTGGGTGTACAAATCACATGACTGGCAAAAGAAGTCTTCTTATGGACTCAACCTTACGTCCATCCGACAAGAGCCACATCACATTTGCTGACACTGGTAAAAGTAAGGTATTGGGTCTAGGTAGAGTTGCGATCTCAAGGGATCAACACATGGACAAAGTCATGCTTGTTGAATCCCTTGGCTTCAACTTAATGTCTGTCTCAATGCTTTGCGATTTGAACATGATCGTAATATTTGGAAAATATCGTTGCCTTGTACTAATGGAATCTGACAAGTCTCTAGTATTTGAAGGGTATCGAAAAGATGATCTCTATGTAGTAGATTTCTCAGCAGGACCACAGCTTGTCGTATGTCTTCTAGCAAAAGCTTTAGAATGCTGGCTCTGGCATCGGAGGCTTGGGCATGCTGGCATGAGGAACCTCCACACCCTTGCAAAGAAGAAGCATGTCATAGGCATTGAGGGCGTCAAGTTCAAGAAAGATCACTTATGCGGTGCCAGTGAAGTAGGGAAGATGACGAGGGCCAAACATCCCTCGAAGACAATCATGACCACTACTCGACCCTTCGAACTGCTTCACATGGATCTTTTCGGTCCCACTCATTACTCAACTCTTACTACCACTGCTTGCCTCTATGGCTTCGTTATTGTTGATGATTATTCTAGATATACTTGGGTGCACATAATCCTTTACAAGACTGAAGTGCAGGATGTCTTCAGACGCTTCGCCAATCGAGCTATGAACAATTATGGCGACAAGATAAAGCACATCAGAAGTGACAATGGCACTGAATTCAAGAACACTGGCCTTGATACATATCTTGATACCTTGGGCATCACACATGAATTCTCAGCCCCGTACACGCCACAGCAGAATGGCGTCGTCAAACGCAAGAACAGAACACTCATTGAGATGGCCAGAACGATGCTAGATGAATACAAGACCCCAAGAAAATTCTGGCCTGAAGCCATTGATACTGCATGCCATACAATCAATCGTGTTTATCTTCACAAGCTTCTGAACAAGACATCCTATGAGCTCCTTACTGGCAAGAAGCCAAATGTCAGTTACTTCAGAGTATTTGGCGCAAGGTGCTGGATCAAGGACCCACATCACACCTCAAAGTTTGCACCAAAAGCACATGAGGGTTTTATGCTTGGATATGGAAAGGATTCGCACTCCTACAGAGTCTTCAATCTCTTTCATTACAAAGTGGTTGAAACAGTGGATGTGCGGTTCGATGAGACCAATGGTTCACAAAGAGAGCAACTGCCAAATGTGCTAGATGAAGTTCCATCCAGTGAATCAATCAAGCTAATCCTGAAGAAGAACTTATCATCTCAGCACCTGATCAACATGAAGACAATGCTCAGCCTGAAGACATTCCTTCTAACAACGACAATGATCAGCAAGAGCAAAGTCTTCGCCCTGTACATCCTCGTGTTGCCAATGAAGTGCAGATTGAAAGAATAATTGATAGCATCAATGCACCCGGTCCACTCACTCGTTCAAGGGCAACTCAGCTAGCAAATTTCTGTGGGCACTTCGCATTCATCTCAATAACAGAACCCAAGAAAGTTGAAGAAGCCTTCATGGAACCTGAATGGATTCAAGCTATGCAAGAGCTTCAACAGTTTGAGCTGAATAATGTATGGGAACTAGTTAAGCGTCCTGATCCACGGAAGCACAATATAATAGGCACCAAATGGATATACCGCAACAAGCAAGATGAGCATGGTCAAGTTTTCAGAAACAAAGCTCGTCTCGTTGCTCAAGGATATACTCAAGTGGAAGGCATTGACTTCGATGAAACATTTGCTCCTGTGGCTAGACTTGAAGCCATACGCATACTGCTGGCCTATGCAAATCATCACAACATACTTCTATATCAAATGGATGTGAAGAGTGCTTTTCTCAATGGCAAGATTGAAGAAGAAGTGTATGTTGCACAACCTCCTGGCTTTGAAGATCCAAAACATCCTGACATGGTATACAAGCTCAACAAGGCACTGTATGGCCTCAAACAAGCCCCTCGGGCCTGGTATGACACACTCAAATACTTCCTGAAGAGCAAAGGCTTCATACCTGGTTCCCTAGACCCCACTCTCTTCACGAAGACATATGATGGTGAACTGTTTGTGTGCTGAATATATGTGGATGACATTATCTTCGGCTGCACCAATCAGAAGTACAGTGAAGAGTTTGGATATATGATGCAAGAGCAATATCAGATGTCCATGATGGGAGAGCTGAAGTTCTTCCTCGGTCTTCAAATACGACAACAACGCAACGGCATCTTCATATCTCAAGAGAAGTATCTCAAAGATTGCCTGAAGAAGTTCGGTATGCAAGACTGCAAAGGCTTCACAACACCAATGCCAGCCAAACATCATCTGGGTCCCGACGACAATGGTAAAGACTTCGATCAAAAGGTATACCACTCCATGATTGGTTCCTTACTTTATCTATGTGCATCTAGGCCAGATATTATGCTTAGTGTTTGCATGTGTGCTCATTTCAAGCGGCACCAAAGGAGTCGCATCACTTAGCTGTGAAGCGAATTCTTCGATATTTGGCTCACACCCAACTCTAGGATTATGGTATCCAAAGGGCTCAGAGTTTGATCTGGTTGGATTCTCGGATGCTGATTATGCTGGTGACAAAGTTGATCGCAAGTCTACATCAGGCACATGTCACTTTCTGGGACAATCACTTGTATGTTGGTCTTCAAAGAAGCAGAACTGTGTATCTCTCTCCACTTCTGAATCTGAATACATTGCTGCTGGATCTTGCTGCGCTCAGCTTCTGTGGATGAAGCAAACACTCAAGGACTATGGCATTCATCTGAAGCAAGTGCCACTTTACTGCGACAACGAAAGCGCCATCAAGATCACCAACAACCCAGTTCAGCACTCAAAGACAAAGCACATTGAAATTCGTCATCACTTTCTCAGAGATCATGTTGTGAAGGAAGATATTGATATCAAACACGTCAACACCGAAGAGCAATTGGCAGATATCTTCACCAAGCCCTTGGATGAGAAGAGATTTTGCAAGTTATGGTGTGAGCTAAATATCCTGGAATCCTCAAATGTCCTATGATCAGGCACACATCCTAACCCTAATGCATATTGATGACTTAGATGTGCAACACACGAAGTAAAGTATATATTCAATCAATGAAGACATACATTCTAAGTGTGAATACATTAATAAGGAATTTGACTTCGGAGCGCCACGATAATTGTGCACCGTGTTTGGGTCTAATACTTCCTATACGGTGGGTAACGCCACCACCAGACGTTCTATTTTGAAGTGTTTCACTCATGGCGTTACATTTGCTATGTCTTCACATTTGGTTTGGCTTCGATCTCAACATATCTTCATGATTATCTCCACTACGTTGATATATATATATTAGTGTTCTGTCCTCTACAGCATTCACTTATAGCTATGTTTTCATTGTTGAATCTTTTGAACTAAGTGAATGTGATCGGACCCTAACCTCTCTATGCTTTCTATCTCAAATTCTATCTCTCCAAATCATATGCATTCTATTGAAACTGTCGAATGTCTTCTCTGCGTCCTTGTCAGCAGAAGATACAGAGACAACCATTAAGTCCGTTTTCAATGCTCATTCCTCCACATGAAACCCGGAGAAGTAGGAACGACCACCCGACAATCAAGGCGTGCGTGGGACGTGGAACGAACCCCAAAATTCTGCATAATGGCCACGTTTCCTCAGATGCGAATCGCCAGGGGCACCTGTGTAATAGCGCAGTGCCGCCCATGTACCTATAAATACACACTTCACAGCGGTCATTATCTCTTCTTCCACTCTCGCACGAACCCTAGCGCCACTGCTAGCCCTCGACGACGCCGGCGACGAAGCGCTTCGTTGCCGCAACCTCTCCGACGCCGTCTTCACGCCGACCGCGGACATCGTCCTCTCCGTCGTCGCCGTAGGTGTCCTCCGTCGCCAAGTTAGGGCACGGAAGATCGAACTGCTCGGCCTCATCTTCCACTTCGTCTAGCAGTTCTTAGTGTGGTAAATAAAACTTCCTTTTTACAGCACCGTTGATCCTATGGATTTGTCACTTTCTACCACAAGCAGTTTCTATTCACACAAGTTAGATCTCTCTCATACTGCATCTCATAACATGCCTAGTATATTCACTTATGCTTCACAAAGTAGTTAGATTCCTCACTTGTACTGATCTGTGGATTCGTACAAATCTGGAACCAACTCCTTATCTATGAGTGAATGTCTTCGCACGATGAGGTCAATGTCTTCTAACTGGTTTATCTTCAAAATCTTCTGAGAATGCATATGACCTCTTCCCCTTCCCTCGCACCTTAATGCTGTCATAGGTACATGTCCGTGGGAGAATCCTTTGGTTCTCATTGTCTGCATTCATTTGCAGAATTCTTACAGCATCACATTAATTCTCCCGAAGCCAGTTCCTGTTGGTCCAGCAAGCGAAAATCTTTGAAGCCTTTGAATGTGTTGAAGCCTTTCAAGTTAAAGTTTATGGCTTCAGAGAAAACAGCAAGGAAGGGTGGCAGACAGCGTCGTGGAGGAACATCCAGAGATCTGCCAGATGAACTCTCAGAACTGTACAAGACAGATCCTGAAGAGGATTACAATCAGCGCAAGACCCGAATCCAATGGATTCGAAGATATTGGGCAGAACAATGGTTCAAATACCGATTTGTAACCCAAGAATATGCTGAGAAAAATGCCATCAAGAGACCGTGGGTAGACATCCAATACAAGAATCTTCTACCCAGGTCCAGAGATGAAGCCATTGCTCAAGGCTTCTATCCCTGCATGGTCCGTGGGCCACAGCCAGCTGATGCACACCCATCGTCACTACTATGGTGTCGTGACGACAATCTGTTCAAGCGCAACTTTCATTTTGCCCAGAACTCAGCGAAGCAGAACAAGAAGACTTTGGGGTTAGACTTCAACCCTGGTCCCTCAGCACCAAGGGCAGATGGCACACGACATGCAGAACCCAATGTCATCGGTCCTTTCGACAACCTTGAAGGCCTCATCACCCGTATCTTGGTTCAAGGGACTGCAGTGAATGAGCCTGTAGCTGACGCTGAATCTGAAGAAGCGCCTGCAGCGCCGAAGACAAAGAAGCTGAAGAAGCCTAAAGCTTCAAAGCCTTCCCCCTCACCAAAAATCTCACGAGTGAAGCCACTGGAAACTACACCTCCCAAAGACAGTGTGCAGTCCGAAGACTTATCTCGCATCTCCAAGCCCCAGAAGGCCAAGATGCCCCAGAAGGCCAAGATGCCTCTGCCACACACCGGCCAATAGCTAACTGCTGCTGCCATTCTGTGCAATGACGACATTGATCTATCAAGTGATGAAGATCTTGCAGATGACGCTCTTGAGCAACTCATCAAGAGCAAAGAAGAAGCTGAAATCTTCAATGATCTGCCTCTCTTTGATGTAACCATCATACACAACTTCATTGATGAGTGGTTCGACACGCCAAACATCAGCTTTGAAGATCAGCAGCTACCCATTGGCCTCAGTGTCGCCTTCCAAGGCGCAATTGCTTCAGAGCTAGCTATTGCCCAGCGCATTGTTGAACTGAAGCAAAAGATTGACTATGAAAAGGCTCAGTTCAAGAAGCATATGGCCAAGCTCAGTGTGCAAGAAGTGAAGAACTTCAAGATCATGATGCACGAGCTCAAGGGAGCCTTTCTGAAGAAACGTGCAGAAGCTCAGGGTTCGCGTGAGCGCATGAAGACTCTGGCTGACAGATGTGTGCAAGCCTATAATGAGGCTGAGAAGCGCAAGGCCCTTGGGCGTCCTGGCATCGACCCCAGGATGGCCACAAAGAAGAAGAAGAAGCCTGCTACGGCTGAACCCGAAGCACCAAGGCAGGAAGCAGTTCCGATTGTCTTCCCAACTAGACTGACCGGCTCGAAGCCAAAAAGTCGGTCAACCGCTTCAGAGCTCAAGAAGACAAGGACTGCTGAGGCTGAAGCCAGGAAGAGGAAACATTCTGAAGCCTCTCCAACTACCCCCTCCAAGAAGAAGAGGAAGACCAAGAAAAATCGGGCTGCTCCCACAGAGCCCTTGATAGTTGAACCCATTTCTATGGTCTATCCTGAAGCTGAACGCCAACTGACTATCCATGAGCCGGCTCCCACAGAGGCTCATGAAGCTGAAGACTTTCCAGCAGCTGATCCCATCGCTGCTGAAGACATTGGTCAACATGACAATGTAGAAGATGGTGCAGTCCTTCCTCAGCGTGAAAACAGCGAACTCATCAGCATTGGTCGTCCACTGACGCCAATTGCACAGGATGCTTCATGGGCAGATCGCCCACAAGAGGAAGAAGACTATGAGGCCCAGCCGACTCCAACTCCACAGGCGTCGCCCGCGTTGCGCAGGCTTTGCAAAGGTCCAAGGCCTCAAGTCTCTGCTGAAGACAATCCGGCTGCATCAGTCGCGGAAGAAGAAGTCCCACAGGTTCCCACTCCCCTGTCCCACCAAGAAGCAGTTCTCAAGGAGAACGTGCTTGTGACCGACCCTCCAGCTCGTCAAGTGGAGGATGCAAATCTTGCAGCTGCCACAACCACCAATGAAGCTAATGTGGAGCCCTCCCCAACGGAAGAAGAAGACAGCGAAGCCACTGATCCCGTCACTTCTATTCCTGAGTCTGCTGTCGGTCCACAGTTCGACTATCATGTTGAGCACAGGCCTCAGGTACAGAAGCCAATCCCAAGATTGCCAAGGTTCCCAGGTCCTGCATCAGCACCTGGCTCCTTCAATATCAATGGCTTCAGGGCAGACAACACATTCTTCGATAGCTCCATGAACCCCTACTCAAGGGAAAGGATATCATCTGATCGGTTCTGGAGCTATCCTCAGCGAAGCTATTACTCATGCATTCTTTACAACCAAGGTCGCATCTTCCCACACAAGCGCCTCGACATTGAAGCCATAGCTGGTCTGCCCTGTCTGGAAGAAGCTCTGGATTGCTTCAAAGAGGTTGGACTGCTGCCGTTCATCACCGACCAAGAGCATTGGAAGGAAGAGTTGTTGCTCCAATTCTATGCCACACTTCATATCCGCGGGTACAGCAGAGATCCGAAGACTTGGGTCCTGGAGTGGATGACCGGGAACGTTCATCACGAAGCCAATGCATTTGACATCATTGAGCTCACTGGTTTGCCCACTCCTGGTGATCTCTACGAGCATGGCTGTCAGCTGCATAGTGAAGCTATTGAGAGCATCTTTAAGAGGCCGGAACCTGATATGAGTCAGATGCTCAGCATGATGAAGCCATTGCCCCAAGATGCTGCTTATCCAACAGAGTTCTTTGTTGAAGACCTTGAGTATCTGCCAAGAACCATCTATCACATCATCAGGCGAACTCTCTGGCCCATCAAAGGGCACTCTCCAAATGCCAAGCTTGAGGGTGCAATGAAGACTTTGGTCTTCTACATTCTTCATGGAAAATGCTTCAATGCACAGGACTTATTCATTCGCCAACTTGTTGCATTAGGCTCTGATCTGTTTGGCTTGAAATTCTACGCCCCATGGGTAATGCAGCTAATTAAACTTCACTCTGATATCTCATATCAACCATCTGCTCGCAATCATAGGATTTTTCTGCCTGATGTGGATATCTCTACTGAAGCCATCTATCCTGAGCCTGCAAAGGAACCTCTAAGTCTTCAGAATGCAGAGCATTAGAGTTTCTCACAGAACATTGAAGGAGTTGAAGCAGTCACTCGGGTGTATCCTTTGGCTGGCACTACACGTGCACCACACCCTGCATCTACTAAAGCCACTGATAGTACAACTGCTCCAAGACCCAAGAAGCGCACTCGTGTTCTCAACAACCGAGAGCTTCTTGTGGCTCTTCATCAGAAACAGGATAGGCATCATGACTGGCTGAAGCGTCAGATGAAAAGCCTCTTGGTGGAAGTTAATCGCATTCGTAATCTTGCCACCAAGAATGCTTTCGTTGCCCATGAGACCTGTCGCCGCACATGGAAAGGGCTCACGATGATGTGTTCTGAAGCTGATCTTCAAGAGGATGGCTTCACTGAGCGATTCAAGTTTGACTCCACACCTCCTCGAAGGGCTGTGCTGCGAGGAACTCCATCCCTTGAAGACTCTGAGTTCTCTTCATCTGCTGCAACAGTGACTGCCAGAGTTATCGAGGATGAAGATGATGCTACTTCACCACCACCTCCTTCGGCACGCGTCAACTCTGCTCCAAGCTCTTCAGCACCGCCAAACACCACCAACGACCCTGCTACTTCACCTACTCCGCATGGGAACGAGTAGATGCTCTATGTCTTCAAACCTTTTTGGGCCTTACTGACAAAAGGGGGAGAAGCATATGAGGTTGATAGTCTTCAAGCGGGTCCATATGGGCGGGTGCTTTATATTTTGCTTCATGCTTATAACTCTCGTTTTGCTACATTTGGTTCTTTGAGTTGTAACACTTAAACTCGATGGTTGTCTGCTACTTATCTGCCACTTTGCTTTGGGATGATAAATTCGGCATGCGCGATGATAAATTCCGCACTTAGATCATTCTGCAGACGTCCATTTTCCATTATGCATTGTCATTATCTTCATATACTTTCACATGCATAGTGGATTGTCATCATAAGTTGAAGTGGATCTCCACAAGTACAACCTGCCATGTGCATTTGCATTCCAGAAGCAAATTACTTATATGCACATCTTCAGGGGGAGCCCTTGCAACTTATGAAGACAATTCCTTAACCTTTACAATTTCACAGATTATATTCCCCGTTGAAAACTTCAACTAGTTTGTCATCAATCACCAAAAAGGGGGAGATTGTAAGTGCATCTAGTGCCACCCCTAGTTGGTTTTGGAGTATTGACGACAAACCTAGTTGAGGGACTAATGTGTTTGTGAGAATTGCAGGATAACACAGGTAGAAGTCCCTCATTGATTCGGTTTTCCTACCAGAGATGACCCCTAAAAATGTATGAAGACATTAAAATCAAAGGTGGTATATGAAAATATTCACATTGAAGACTATGACAAGAGAAGACACCACATGAAGCCTATGGAGCTCGAAGACTTAGATCTTTCGTAGTTCTTTTTCTTTATTTTGAGTCATAGGAACCACCGTACTGTTAAGTGGGGTCCAAGAGAACCAGTCAGAATGACTGAAGTGATGCCTAACCAAAAACCTATGTCTTCGAGTGAAGACTATGAGAGCGAATCTTGTCCAGAGTCGGACAAGTCAGCTTTGCTTGTAGCCCAAGTAAAGTTGTCGTGTGAGTTTGAAATCTGACCGTTGGAACACGTGTCACTTCCTTAGTGACCCAGGGTCATTTCGGGCAAATCAGGTCGGGTTGCCTAGTGGCTATAAATAGCCCACCCCCTACAACCATAAACGGTTGGCTGCTCAGATTGAGAGAACGGCTTTTGTCGTGTGAGAGCAACCCACCTCGAAGCCTTTGAGAGAGAATTCCTTGCGAGGATAAAGCCCTAACCACCCAGAGCCAAAGAGAATTGGACATCACTTAAGTCTTCTTGTCTGTGTGATCTGAAGACTTATTACACTTGAGGACTGTGCATCCTCCAGCCTGTTAGGCGTCGCGTTCTGAGCATTCAAGAGACATTGTGGATTGCCGATGAACGAAGTCTGTGAAGGTTTGGGAGTCTACCTTGAAGACTTACCAGAGTGATTGGGCAAGGTCTGTGTGACCTTAGCTCAAGGGGAATACGGTGAGGACTGGGTGTCCTGAGCTGCGTGTTCAGGACTGGGTGTCCGGGACTGTGTGTCCTAAGGTTTAAATACCTAGCCGCCCCAACCAGACGTACAGTTGTCACAGCAACTGGAACTGGTCCAACAAATCATTGTCTTCAACGAGTCACTGGTTTCATCTTCCCTTTCCTTTACTTACTGTTACTCCTTGTGAAGTCATTGTATGCCTGCACTATCTTTTGTCTTCACTGAGTGCCTGCGTGTTCTATTAGGCTTCATAATATCTTCCTACCTGATCCTTACTACATTGCTGGTATTAGTCATTGTGCTTTCACTCTATTGAATACTTGACTATGGCTTGCCTAGTGTAGTCTACCTTCCGCTGCATGGTAATAGGTTTATTTCTACCGTTTGTCTTCATAACTTCCACGTTTTGAAGACTTTCATAAAAATCGCCTATTCACCCCCCCCCCCTCTAGTCGATATAACGCACTTTCAGTCTAGAACTAAAATACATCTAGATACATCCATTTCAATGACAAGTATTTTTGTACGGAGGGAGTACAAGATTCGACTCCATGAAGTAGCTTTACCTCTAACAATAGAAGAAAAAATTAGCGAACGGGCCTGTAGCCTAATGGTTGCAGCAACCTTATAGCACCCCAGGTCCTGGGTTCGACTCCCGATGGGAGCGGATTTAAATAGGCCTGGGCAAAAATTTCTGGAATAAAAAGGGCTGTGGGGCTGTTGCTCTACAGTAAATAGTCAAAAAAAATAGAAGAAAAAATTATGTGGTGTTGGACCATCCGATCGAGAGGGGCTGAGAGGTAGAAAATGATGCACATGCAACGATGTAGCGAGCTGGGGAAGTAGAGCTAAGGCGGTTTCGAACAAAGATATACCTGAAGGTCGTCGGGATGTGGATAGGTGGGAGGTGGTAGGCCGGATCCGCCCACAGGCAACGACGAAGGGATTGGAGGACCTCCCACGCCGGCGCTCGGCCAGAGATAACGGTGCGGCCGGCAGTGGATCTCCTCCCTCGCTGTCGATGACGGCCTAAACGCTGCCCCTCCTCCCCTTCACCGGTGGAGGGGGATACGTCCGGATCTGTAACCGGCGGTGTGGATAGAAAGCCAGTGTTTTTTGAAGGGAGAAAGACAGTGTTACTACCCCTATGTTGTTTAGATCTGGAGAGGATGAGAGTGTGTGAATAGAGCAACCCTAGCAAGCAAGCGCGGAGGCTCCGGCCTATATATATGTAGTGGGGTAGTTTTCCTTTTTCACTCCATCAAAACAATCGTTTAAAATTGTGTAATACTACATGCCAGGTCGCGGTTTTTTTAGTTGTTGATTGTTTTTTGAGATAGCTACCCGCTTGTTCCAAGTGGTGTTACGGTGTGCCAGGTCGCACTTTGTATCGTTCAAGTCTGGTACTACAAGTCCCTCCATTAAATGAACAACCACACCCTCATAAAAATTGTGAACAAGCCCACGGCTAAAATTAGCAGAAACGTGGGTTGCCCCAACATGCATTATTATTTATATTTTCTACTCCCTCCGTTCCTAAATATAAGTCTTTGTTATTAGCCACACCTAAGACAAGATTTTTTTTTATTAGCATTGAACCCCACATGTCATAGACACAAAAATTGTGGCAAGATTCCCTTAGGCTAGCCAAAGCGTGTCTAACAATTTGAGCAACTCAGGTTAGGCAAGTGTGGCAAGTGTGGGAAAAATAATGTGGCAACATAAGACAAACATAGTCATAATCCAAACAGCCATGTAATTTTTTGTGACATGCATGAAAATTTGGTTAGTTAAATTTATAGTCAAAATTTGGCAAGGTGCATCAAATCAACACATGCAAGTATCAAAAGGAAAGTCACGGCATGCATGCATGCGTTGTACTCCCTTCGTTTCCAAATATAAGTCTTTTTAGAGATTGCAACAAGTGACTACATACGAAGCAGAATGTGTCTACTCCTACATACAAAGTAGCCCATTTGAAATGTGTAAAAAGACTTATATCAAGTGCAGTGCTTTGATGTGTCGCGTCAACTCGTACAAGACCAAGAAATTTGATTACTACAACGTGTAAGTGCATCTAGTACCACCCCTAGTTGGTTTTGGAGTATTGACGACAAACCTAGTTGAGGGACTGATGTGTTTGTGAGAATTGCAGGATAACACAGGTAGAAGTCCCTCATTGATTCGTTTTTCCTACCAGAGATGACCCCTAAAAATGTATGAAGACATTGATGTCAAAGGTGGTATATGAAGATATTCACATTGAAGACTATGATAAGAGAAGACATCGCATGAAGCCTATGGAGCTCGAAGACTTAGATCTTTCATAGTTCTTTTTCTTCTTTGTTGAGTCATAGGAACCACCGTACTATTAAGTGGGGTCCAAGAGAACCAGTCAGAATGACTGAAGTGATGCTTAACCAAAACCTATGTCTTCGAGTGAAGACTATGAGAGCAAAACTTGTCCAGAGTCGGACAAGTCAGCTTTGCTTGTAGCCCAAGTAAAGTTGCCGCGTGAGTTTGAAATCTGACCGTTGGAACACGTGTCAGTTCCTTAGTGACCCAGGGTCATTTCAGACAAATCAGGTCGGGTTGCCTAGTGGCTATAAATAGCCCACCCCCTACAACCATAAACGGTTGGCTGCTCAGAGTTAGAGTACGGCTTTTGTCGTTTGAGAGCAACCCACCTCGAAGCCTTTGAGAGAGAATTTCTTGCGAGGATAAAGCCCTAACCACCCAGAGCCTAAGAGTGTTAGGCATCACTTAAGTCTTCTTGTCTGTGTGATCTGAAGACTTATTACACTTGAGGACTGTGAATCCTCCAGCCGGTTAGGCGTCGCGTTCTGAGCATCCAAGAGATATTGTGGATTGCCGGTGAATGAATTTTGTGAAGGTTTGGGAGTCTACCTTGAAGACTTACCAGAGTGATTGGGCGAGGTCTGTGTGACCTTAGCTCAAGGGGAATACGGTGAGGACTGGGTGTCCTGAGCTGCATGTTCAGGACTGGGTGTCCAGGACTGTGTGTCCTCAGGTTTAAATACCTAGCCGCCCTAACCAGACGTACAGTTGTCACAGCAACTGGAACTGGTCCAACAAATCATTGTCTTCAACGAGTCACTGGTTTCATCCTTCCCTTCCCTTTACTTACTGTTGGTCCTTGTGAAGTCATTGTATGATTGAACTATCTTCCGTCTTCACTGAGTGATTGCGTGTTCTGTTTGGCTTCATAATATCTTCCTACCTGATCCTTACTACCTAGCTGCTATTAGTCACTGTGCTTTCACTTCATTGAATACTTGACTATGGTTTGCCTAGTGTAGTCTACCTTCCGCTGCATGGTAATAGGTTTATTTCTATCGTTTGTCTTCGAAACTTCCACGTTTTGAAGACTTTCATAAAAATCACCTATTCACCCCCCCTCTAGTCGATATAACGCACTTTCAATTGGTATCAGAGCAAGGTACTCCCTTGTTCTGTGTGATTCAGTTTAACCACCTGGAGTTTTAGCTATGTCGACTGCAGGGATAATCAAAGTCTCCGCTGCGTGCCCCGTCTTTGATGGAACTGAATATCCCTACTGGAAGAATAAGATGCGCATGCATCTTGAAGCCATTGACGTCGACCTATGGTATGTCGTCAAGAATGGCGTTCCCAAGGCTGGAGAAGGTGTCACTGTTGCTGATGTCAAGATGTTCATTCAACTGGACTCTACTGCCAAGAATATCATCTGTGGTCATCTGACCAAAGGACAGTATGGCCGCGTGAGTGCTTTGGAAACATCTAAGCTAGTCTGGGACTGGCTCTCCAAGGTCAACGAAGGCGTCTCAACCCAGAGAGATCAGAGAATCAGTGTCCTTCGCAACCTCTTCAACCGCTTCAAGAGAAATGACAATGAGAATGTCCAGCTCACGTTTGATCGACTCACTAACATCACGAATGAGCTTCAAGCCCTTGGCGCTACTGAGATCACCAAGCATGAAGTCGTCAAGACACTACTGAGATCACTTGACAGTTCGTTTGACACCCTAGCCCTGATGATTCAAGAACGTCCTGATTTCAAGACACTCGATCCGTCTGACATACTTGAGAGGCTCAACACACATGAGTTTCAGCTTTCTGAGAAAAGAGATATCTACGGTCCAAACTATGGGCGAACTCGTGCCTTGAAGGCAAAAGTTGTCTCCTCATCTGAAGAAGAATCTGACAGCAGTTCTGATGATCCTGAAGACATTGGAAGGGAACTTGCTATGCTTGTGAAGAAGTTCCAAAAATTCACCAAGAAGAAAGGTTTCAGAAAGTCTTCACGATCAAGCTCAAGGAATGATGAAGCTTCTGCTCATGACTACAAGAAGAAAACATGTCACAAGTGCAAGAAACATGGCCACTTCATCTCTGAGTGTCCGCAGTGGGACAATGAGAACAAAAAGAAGAAGAAGAGCAAGGAATATGACTCTGACGACAAGAAGAAGAACAAGAAATACTCAAAGTCTTCTTCCAAGTCTTCCTCAAAGTCTTCATCACACAAGAAGAGCTCATCTCGCAAGGCACGTGCGTTTGTTGGCAAGGAAATGGATTCAGAGGAGGAGTCCGCTTCTGAGGAGGCGGAGGTGGAGTCTGAGGAGGAGTCTGATTCTGGCGTCTCAAGTCTGGCTACAGCATACGTTGCCAAGTCCATCTACACTGAAGACAATGACTTCATCACCGACACCGATGCAAATGACAAGGACTAATCCGCTCCTACCTACTGCTTCATGGCACGCGGTGCCAAGGTAAACACACGCACTACTCACTATCAAACATCTAGTGACGATGAATCTGATTATGGTTCAAAACCCAGCTACAAAACACTTGCTAAAATTGCAACTGAACAACAGAAAGCCATGGAACATATTCAAAAACTGTTAGACAAAAGCGATGATCTGTTAGGTGCTGAAATGACTCGATCTGAGTCCTTAATTGAAGACATAAAAAATCTTCACGTTAAGTATGAGGAACTTGAAAGTCGTCATGAAACGCTCTCAACAACTCATGAAAAGCTTTCCTATGATTATCTTCAAAGGAAGCAAGATCTTGAGAAATTGAGAGCGGCTCATGAAGATCTTTAAAAGGAAAATGAGTCACTTCGCGCCAAACAGATCAGTTCCGCTCAGGAAGGATTTGAACCACCATGTCTTAAATGCATTGAGCGTGATAATACTACTTCTGTTGCTGAATGTTCTACTGCTGCTACTGTTGCAATATCTTCAACTGTTGATGTGGAAACTAACCCCACTGCTGAGGATACCAGTCCTATTGCTGATGAGAATGCTAGGTTGAAGACATTGCTTGAAACAGGGATGTACAAAAGTCTTAAAGGGCATCAGACACTATGTGATGTCCTCAAAAAGCAGATCTTGAACCGAAACCCGAGGAAAGAGGGTGTTGGGTTCGTAAGGAAAATGAATGGTGATGGCTCTTACTGGAAACCTGAGCAGTACCCCAAAACCACATGGGTTGCTGAAAGGAATCTTTAGCAGATCCATCCACTCTATCTGGCTTCACTTGTGCAAACCCCATTGTCATTGATGAATCCTTTGATGCAAACTATAAACTGTTTAAGAATCAGAATGGTGAAGTGTTTGCCAGGTACATTGGTACTAACTGCAGGAATGGACCGCCTATGCAGAAGATCTGGGTTCCGAAAAAGTGTTTGGATAATCTTCCTGTGAATGTCATGATGACTCCACATGTGAAGAAGACAAACCCCAGACCACAGGCTTCATACGGTCCAAAGGCTTCATACAGATAGAGGACTCACCTGAGTCACACTAACGCAAATGTTTTGCAGGGAAACCATGCTCAGGCCTATGAATATGAGCGCGGTTCATCAAACCGCCATGTTCATAAGACCAAGAACTATTCTACTTATTCTTATGAGTACTATTGTCCGCCTGCAAGACTGTTTGCTAGGGCTCCAAAGCCAAAGTTCTTAGATGCTACACTTAGACTTATTGCTTCTAAACCACCCTTGAAGATGTGGGTGGCTAAGAAAGCTTAACTCTCTTTTGCAGGGAAAGGACTCCAGCAGAAAACCAAAATCGTCTGACGCTATTGCTGGGGACCTTAAACATCTTGTAGGGCGCAAGATCAAATGCCTGAATGGTCTTACTATGTACTTCGTTCCTGAATCGCTTGCTACTCTCCCTATTAGTCCTAATCTGGATCTAAGATTTCATAACCCATTGGTTCGTCAAATGTTTTTGCTTCACAATGCTCTTGGTGAAGCCTATCCCCCTAACTGCACTGTAGGGTACGACACCAGCGTCATCAGAATGGATTATTGATAGTGGGTGTACAAATCACATGACTGGCAAAAGAAGTCTTCTTATGGACTCAACCTTACGTCCATCCGACAAGAGCCACATCACATTTGCTGACACTGGTAAAAGTAAGGTATTGGGTCTAGGTAGAGTTGCGATCTCAAGGGATCAACACATGGACAAAGTCATGCTTGTTGAATCCCTTGGCTTCAACTTAATGTCTGTCTCAATGCTTTGCGATTTGAACATGATCGTAATGTTTGGAAAATATTGTTGCCTTGTTCTAATGGAATATGACAAGTCTCTAGTGTTTGAAGGGTATCGGAAAGATGATTTGTACGTGGTAGATTTCTCAGCAGGACCACAGCTTGCCGTATGTCTTCTAGCAAAAGCTTCAGGATGCTGGCTCTGGCATCGGAGACTAGGGCATGCTGGCATGAGGAACCTCCACACCCTTGCAAAGAAGAAGCATGTCATAGGCATCGAGGGCGTCAAGTTCAAGAAAGATCACTTATGCGGTGCCTGTGAAGCAGGAAAGATGACGAGGGCCAAACATCCCTCGAAGACAATCATGACAACCACTCGACCCTTCGAATTGCTCCACATGGATCTTTTCGGTCCCACTCATTACTCAACTCTTACTACTACTGCTTGTCTCTATGGCTTTGTCATTGTTGATGATTATTCTAGATATACTTGGGTGCACATAATCCTCTACAAGACTGAAGTGTAGGATGTCTTCAGACGTTTCGCTAATCGAGCAATGAACAACTATGGCGCCAAGATAAAGCACATCAGAAGTGACAATGCACTGAATTCAAGAACACTGGCCTTGATACATATCTTGATACTTTGGGCATCACACATGAATTCTCAGCTCCATACACGCCATAGCAGAATGGCATCGTCGAACGCAAGAACAGAACACTCATAGAGATGGCCAGAACGATGCTAGATGAATACAAGACTGCAAGAAAATTCTGGCCTGAAGCCATTGATACTGCATGCCATACAATCAATCGTGTTTATCTTCACAAGCTTCTGAACAAGACATCTTATGAGCTCCTTACTGGCAAGAAGCCAAATGTCAGTTACTTCAGAGTATTTGGCGCCAGGTGCTGGATCAAGGATCCACATCACACTTCAAAATTTGCACCAAAAGCACGTGAGGGTTTTATGCTTGGATATGGAAAGGATTCGCACTCCTACCGAGTCTTCAATCTCTTTCATTATAAAGTGGTTGAAACAGTGGATGTGCGGTTTGATGAGACTGACGGTTCACAAAGAGAGCACCTCCCAAATGTGCTAGATGAAGTTCCATCCAGCGAATCAATCAAGCTAATGGGAACTGGAGAAATCATACCCTCTGAAGCTCAACCTGAAGAGGAACTTATCATCTCCGCACCTGATCAACCTGAAGACAATGCTCAGCCTGAAGACAATCCCACTAACAATGACAATGATCGGCAAGAGCAAAACCTTCGCCCTGTACATCCTCGTGTTGCCAATGAAGTGCAGATTGAGAGAATAATTGATAGCATCAATGCCCCTGGTCCGCTCACTCGTTCAAGGGCAACTCAGCTAGCAAATTTCTGTGGGCACTTCGCATTCGTCTCAATAATAGAACCCAAGAAAGTTGAAGAAGCCTTCATGGAACCTGAATGGATTCAAGCTATGCAAGAAGAGCTTCAACAGTTTGAGCTGAATAATGTATGGGAACTGGTTAAGCGTCCTGATCCTCGGAAGCACAACATAATAGGCACCAAATGGATATACCGCAACAAGCAAGATGAGCATGGTCAAGTTGTCAGAAACAAAGCTCGTCTCGTTGCTCAAGGATATACTCAAGTGGAAGGCATTGACTGCGATGAAACATTTGCTCCTGTGGCTAGACTGGAAGCCATACGCATACTGCTAGCCTATGCAAATCATCATAACATACTTCTATATCAAATGGATGTGAAGAACGTCTTTCTCAATGGCAAGATTGAAGAAGAAGTGTATGTTGCACAACCGCCTGGCTTTGAAGATCCAAAACATCCTGACATGGTATACAAGCTCAACAAGGCACTGTATGGCCTCAAACAAGCCCCTCGGGCTTGGTATGACACACTCAAATACTTCCTGAAGAGCAAAGGCTTCATACCTGGTTCCCTCGACCCTAGTCTCTTCACGAAGACATATGATGGTGAACTGTTTGTGTGCCAAATATATGTGGATGACATCATCTTCAGCTACACCAATCAGAAGTACAGTGAAGAGTTTGGATATATGATGCAAGAGCAATATCAGATGTCCATGATGGGAGAGCTGAAGTTCTTCCTCGGTCTTCAAATATGACAGCAACGCAATGACATCTTCATATCTCAAGAGAAGTATCTCAAAGATTGCCTGAAGAAGTTCGGTATGCAAGACTACAAAGGCTTGACGACGCCAATGCCAGCCAAACATCATCTGGGTCCCGACGACAATGGTAAAGAGTTCGATCAAAAGGTATACCGCTCCATGATTGGTTCTTTACTTTATCTATGTGCATCTAGGCCAGATATTATGCTTAGTGTTTGCATGTGTGCTCGATTCCAAGCGGCACCAAAGGAGTCGCATCACTTAGCTGTGAAGCGAATTCTTCGATATTTGGCTCACACCCCAACTCTAGGATTATGGTATCCAAAGGGCTCAGAGTTTGATCTGGTTGGATTCTCGGATGCTGATTATGCTGGTGACAAAGTGGATCGCAAGTCTACATCAGGCACATGTCACTTTCTGGGACGATCACTTGTATGTTGGTCTTCAAAGAAGCAGAACTGTGTATCTCTCTCCACTGCTGAATCTGAATACATTGCTGCTGGATCTTGCTGCGCTCAGCTTCTGTGGATGAACCAAACACTCAAGGACTATGGCATTCATCTGAAGCAAGTGCCACTCTACTGCAACAACGAAAGTGCCATCAAGATTGCCAACAACCCAGTTCAACACTCGAAGACAAAGCACATTGAAATTCTTCATCACTTTCTCAGAGATCATGTTGTAAAGGAAGATATTGATATCATACACGTCAACACTGAAGAGCAATTGGCAGATATCTTCACCAAGCCCTTGGATGAGAAGAGATTTTGCAAGTTACGGTGTGAGCTAAATATCCTGGAATCCTCAAATGTCCTGTGATCAGGCACACATCCTTACACTTATGCATATTGATGACTTAGATGTGCAACACACGAAGTAAAGTATATCTTCAATCAATGAAGACATACATTCTAAGTGTGAATACATTAATGTGGAATTTGACTTCGGAACGCCACGATAATTGTGCGCCGTGTCTGGGTCTAATACTTCCTATATGGTGGGTAACGCCACCACCAAAGGTTCTGTTCGAAGTGTTTCACTCATGGCGTTACATTTGCTATGTCTTCACATTTGGTTTGGCTTAAATTTCAACATGTCTTCATGATTATCTTCTCTATGTTGAATATATATATACTAGTGTTCTGTCCTCTACAGCATTCACTTATAGCTATGTCTTCATGTTGAGTCTTTTGAACTAAGTGAATGTGATCGGACCCTAACCTCTCTATGCTCTCTATCTCAAACTCCATCTCTCCAAGTCATATGCATTCTATAGAAACTGTCGAATGTCTTCTCTGCGTCCTTGTCAGCAGAAGATACAGAGACAAACATTAAGTCCGTTTCCAATGCTCATTCCTTCACCTGAAACCCGGAGAAGTGGGAACGACCACCCGACAATCCAGGCGTGCGTGGGACGTGGAACAACCCCCAATATGCTGCATGATGGCCACGTATTCCTCAGATGTGAATCGCCAGGGGCACCTGTGTAATAATGCAGGGCCGCCCCTGTACCTATAAATACACACCTCACAGCAGTCATTATCTCTTCTTCCACTCTCGCACGAACCCTAGCGCCACCGCTAGCCCTCGATGACGCCGGCGACGAAGCGCTTCGCTGCCGCAACCTCTCCGACGCCGTCTTCACGCCGACCGCGGACATCGTCTTCTCCGCCGTCGCCATAGGTGTCCTCCATCGCCAAGTTAGGGCACGGACGATCGAACTATTCGGCCTCCTCTTCCACTCCGTCTAGCAGTTCTTCGTGTGGTAAATAAAACTTCCTTTTTATAGCCCCCTTGATCCTATAGCTTCGTCACTTTCTACCACAAGCAGTTTCTGTTCACACAAGTTGGATCTCTTACATACTGCATCTCATAATATGCCTAGTATATTCACTTGTATTTCACAAAGTAGTTAGATTCCTCACTTGTACTGATCCATGGATTCGTACAAATCTGGAACCAACTCCTTATCTATGAGTGAATGTCTTCGCACGATGAGGTCAATGTCTTCTAAACTGATTTATCTTCAAAATATTCTGAGAATGCATATGACCTCTTCCCCTTCCCTCGCACCTTAATGCTGTCACAGGTACATGTCCGTGGGAGAATCCCTTGGTTCTCATAGTCTGCATTCATTTGCAGAATACTTACAGCATCACATAAATTCTCCCGAAGCCAGTTCCTGCTTGTCCAGCAAGTGAAAACCTTTGAAGCCTTTGAACGTATTGAAGCCTTTCGGTTTAAAGTTCATGGATTCAGAGAAATCAGCAAGGAAGGGTGGCAGAAAGCGTTGAGGAGAAACATCAAGAGATCTGCCCGATGACCTCTCAGAGCTGTACAAGACAGATCCTGAAGAGGATTACAATTAGCGCAAGACACGAATCCAATGGATTCGACGCTATTGGGCAGAACAGTGGTTCAAGTACAGATTTGTGACAAAGGAATATGCTGAAAAGAATGCCATCAAGCGACCATGGGGAGACATCCTCTACAAAAATCTTCAACCCAGGACCAGAGATGAAGCCATTGAACAAGGCTTCTATCCCTGCATGGTCCGTGGACCACAGCCTGCGGATGCTGACCCATCGTCACTGCTATGGTGTCGTGACGACAATCTGTTTAAGCGCAACTTCCAGTTTGCCCAAAACTCAGCGAAGCAGAACAAGAAGTCTTTGGGATTAGACTTCAACCCTGGTCCCTCTGCTCCCCGTGTCGATGGAACTCGCAAAGCTGAACCCAATATTCTTGGGCCCTTCTACAACCTTGAAGGTCTCATCACCCATATAGTGGTTCAAGGGACTGCAGTAAATGAGCCTGCAGATGACGCTGACTCAGATGAAGCACCTGCAGCGCCGAAGCCAAAGAAACTGAAGCAGCCAAAAGCTTCCAAGCCTGCCTCTGCACCAAAAATCTCACGAGCGAAGCCATTGGCAACTGCACCTCCTAAAGACAGTGTGCAGTCTGAAAATTTGTCACGCATCTCCAAGCCCTAGAAGGTCAAGATGCCTCTGCCACACACCGGCCAATAGCTGACAGCTGCTGCCATTCTGCACAACGATGCCATTGATCTGTCCAGTGATGAAGATCTTGCAGATGACGCTCTTGAGCAACTCATCAAGAGCAAAGAAGAAGCAGAAATCTTCAATGATCTGCCTCTCTTTGACGTGACAATCATCCACAACTTCATTGATGAGTGGTTTGACACGCCCAACATCAGCTTCGAAGATCTGCAACTACCCATTGGCCTCAGTGTCGCCTTCCATGGCGCCATTGCTTCAGAGCTAGCTCTCGCTCAGCGCATCGTCAAAGTAAAGCAAAAGATTGACTATGAAAAGGCTCAGTTCAAGAAGCATATGGCCAAGCTCAGCGTGCAAGAGGTGAAAAACTTCAAGATTATGATGCACGAGCTCAAAGAAGCCTTTCTCAAGAAACACGCAGAAGCTCAGGGTTCTAGGGAGCGCATGAAGAGCCTGGCTGACAAGTGTGTGCAAGGCTACAACGAGGCTGAGAAGCGCAAGGCCCTTGGGCGTCCGGGCATTGATCCCAAGATGGCTGCTAAGCAGAAGAAGAAGCCCATTGTGGCCGAACCCAACGCACCAAGGCAGGAAGCAGATCCCATTGTCTTCCCAACTAGCATGACTGGCTCGAAGCCAAAGCCCGGTCAATCGCTTCAGAGCTAAAGAAGACGAGGACTGCTGAGGCTGAAGCCAGGAAGAGGAAACATCATGAAGCCTCTGCTACTGCCCCCTCCAAGAAGAAGAGGAAGACCAAGAAGGAACGGGCTGCTCCCACAGAGCCCTTGATTGTTGAACCCATCTCCATGGTTCACCCTGACGCTGAACCGCAAGAACGTCAACTGACTGTCCATGAGCCTGCTTTCACAGAGGCTCATGAAGCTGAAGACTTTCCAGCAGCTGATCCCATCGCTGCTGCAGACATTGGTCACCATGACCATGTTGAAGATGATGTAGTCCTTCCTCAGCTCGAGCACCGACTGGTATCATCGCCTGTGCTAACGCACAGTGAACTCATCAGCATTGGTCATCCTCTGACGCCAATTTCTCAGGATGCTTCATGGGCTGATCGCCCACAAGAGGAAGAAGACTTTGAGGCCCAGCCAACTCCAACTCCACAGGCGTCGCCAGCGTTGCGCAGGCTTCGCAAAGGACCAAGGCCTCCAGTCTCTGAGTCTGAAGCTAAAGCTGCTGAAGACATTCCGGCTGCATCAGCCGATGAAGAAGAATCCCCACAAGCTGCTACTCCCCTATCCCACCAAGAAGCTATTCTCGAGGAGAACGTGACTGTGACCGACCCTCCAGCTCGTCAAGTGGAGGTTGAAAATCTTGAGGCTGCCACCATCAACACCAATGAAGCCACTGACGCTGTCATGGCTGAAGCTAATGTGGAGCCTTCACCAACCCAAGCACCAGAAGTCAGCGAAGCCACTGATCCCACTGCTTCTGTTCCTGCGTCTGCTGCCGGTCCTCAGTTCGACTATCATGTTGAGCACAGGCCTCAGGTACAGAAGCCAATCCCAAGATTGCCCAGGTTTCCAGGTCCTGCATCAGCACCTGGATCCTTCAATGTCAATGGCTTCAGAGCAGACAACACATTCTTCAATAGCTCCAGAAACCCCTACTCAAGGGAAAGAATATCATCTGATCGGTTCTGGAGCTATCCGCAGCGAAGCTATTACTCCTGCATTCTATACAATCAAGGTCGCATCTTCCCGCTGCATCAGCCGTGGAAGAAGAAGTCCCACAAGTTCCCACTCCCCTGTCCCACCAAGAAGCAGTTCTCAAGGAGAACGTGCTTGTGACCGACCCTCCAGCTCGTCAAGTGGAGGATGCAAATCTTGCGGCTGCCACAACCACCAATGAAGCTAATGTGGAGCCCTCCCCAACGGAAGAAGAAGACAGCGAAGCCACTGATCCCGTCACTTCTATTCCTGAGTCTGCTGTCGGTCCACAGTTCGACTATCATGTTGAGCACAGGCCTCAGGTACAGAAGCCAATCCCAAGATTGCCAAGGTTCCCAGGTCCTGCATCAGCACCTGGCTCCTTCAATATCAATGGCTTCAGGGCAGACAACACATTCTTCGATAGCTCCAGGAACCCCTACTCAAGGGAAAGGATATCATCTGATCGGTTCTGGAGCTATCCTCAGCGAAGCTATTACTCATGCATTCTTTACAACCAAGGTCGCATCTTCCCACACAAGCGCCTCGACATTGAAGCCATAGCTGGTCTGCCCTATCTGGAAGAAGCTCTGGATTGCTTCAAAGAGGTTGGACTGCTGCCGTTCATCACCGACCAAGAGCATTGGAATGAAGAGTTGTTGCTCCAATCCTATGCCACACTTCACATCCGCGGGTACAACAGAGATTCGAAGACTTGGGTCCTGGAGTGGATGACAGGAAACGTTCATCACGAAGCCAAAGCTTTTGACATCATTGAGCTCACTGGTCTACCCACTCCTGGCGATCTCTATGAATCTGGCTGTCAACTTCACAGTGAAGCTGTGGAGAGCATCTTTCAGAAGCCTGAACCTAACATGAGTCAGATGCTCAGTATGATGAAGCCATTGCCCCAAGATGCTGCATATCCCAAAGAGTTCTTTGTTGAAGACCTAGAGTATCTGCCTAGGACTATTTATCACATCATAAGGCGAACTCTCTGGCCCATCAAAGGACACTCTCCACATGCCAAGCTGGAAGGTGCAATGAAGACTTTGGTCTTCTATATTCTTCATGGCAAATGCTTGAATGCACAGGACCTCTTCATTCGCCAACTTGCTGCATCAGGCTCTGATCTTTTTGGCTTGAAGTTCTACGCCCCATGGGTAATGCGGCTGATCAAACTTCACTCCGCTATCTCATATCAGCCATCTGCTCGCAATCATCGGATCTTTCTGCCTGATGTGGATATGTCTATTGAAGCCATCTATCCTGAGCCTGCCAAGGAACCTCTAAGTCTTCAGAATGCGGAGCATCAAAGTTTTTCTCAGAACATTGAAGGAGTTGAAGCAGTCACTCGTGTGTATCCTTTGGCTGGAACTACACGTGCACCACATCCTGCTCTTACTGAAGCCACCGACAGCACAACTGCCCAACGACCCAAGAAGCGCACTCGTGTTCTTAATGACCGAGAGCTTCTGGTGGCTCTTCATCAGAAACAGGATAGGCATCATGACTGGCTGAAGCGTCAAATGCAAAGCCTCTTGGTGGATGTCAACCGCATTCGCAATCTTCCCACCAAGAATGCTTTGTTGCCCATGAAACCTCTCGATGCACATGGAAGGGGCTGACGCTGATGTGCTCTGAAGATGATCTTCAAGAGGATGGCTTCTCTGAGCGCTTCAAGTTTGACTCCACACCTCCTCGAAGGGCAGTGCTGCGACGAACTCCATCTCTTGAAGACTCTGAGCTCTCTTCCTCTGCTGCCAGAGTGATCGAGGATGAAGATGATGCTACTTCACCGCCACCTCCTTCAGCACGCTTCGACACTGCTCCAAGTTCTTCTGCATCGCCGAACACCACCGACGCTGCTTCACCTACTCTTCATGGGAACGATTAGATGCTCTATGTCTTCAAACCTTTTTGGTCCTTACTGACAAAAGGGGGAGAAGCATATGAGTTTGATAGTCTTCAAGCGGGTCCATATGGGCGGGTGCTTTATATTTTGCTTCGTGTTTACAACTCTCGTTTTGATACATTTGGTTTTTTGAGTTGTAACACTTAAACTCGATGGTCGTCTGCTACTTATTTGCCACTTTTTGATGAAATGATAAATTCCACATGTGCGACGATAAATTCCGCACTTAGATCATTTTGCAGACGTCCATTTTCCATTATGCATGTCATTATCTTCACATACCTTCACTTGCATAGTGGATTGTCATCATAAGTTGAAGAGGATCTCCACAAGCACAACCTACCATGTGCATTTGCATTCCAAAAGCAAATTACTTATATGCACATCTTCAGGGGGAGCCCTTGCAACTCATGAAGACAATTCCTTATTCTTTACAATTTCACATATTATATTCCCCATTGAAAACTTCAACTAGTTTGTCATCAATCACCAAAAAGGGGGAGATTGTAAGTGCATCTAGTGCCACCCCTAGTTGGTTTTGAAGTATTGACGACAAACCTAGTTGAGGGACTGATGTGTTTGTGAGAATTGCAGGATAACACAGGTAGAAGTCCCTCATTGATTCGGTTTTCCTACCAGAGATGACCCCTAAAAATGTATGAAGACATTGATGTCAAAGGTGGTATATGAAGATATTCACATTGAAGACTATGACAAGAGAAGACATCGCATGAAGCCTATGGAGCTCGAAGACTTAGATCTTTCGTAGTTCCTTTTCTTCTTTGTTGAGTCATAGGAACCACCGTACTGTTAAGTGGGGTCCAAGAGAACCAGTCAGAATGACTGAAGTGATGCTTAACCAAAACCTATGTCTTCGAGTGAAGACTATGAGAGCGAAAATTGTCCAGAGTCGGACAAGTCAGCTTTGCTTGTAGCCCAAGTAAAGCTGCCGCGTGAGTTTGAAATCTGACCATTGGAACATGTGTCAGTTCCTTAGTGACCCAGGGTCATTTCGGACAAATCAGGTCGGGTTGCCTAGTGGCTATAAATAGCCCACCCCCTACAACCATAAATGGTTGGCTGCTCAGAGTTAGAGTACGGCTTTTGTCGTTTGAGAGCAACCCACCTCGAAGCCTTTGAGAGAGAATTCCTTGCGAGGATAAATCCCTAACCACCCAGAGCCTAAGAGTGTTAGGCATCACTTAAGTCTTCTTGTCTGTGTGATCTGAAGACTTATTACACTTGAGGACTGTGAATCCTCCAGCCGGTTAGGCGTCGCGTTCTGAGCATCCAAGAGACATTGTGGATTGCCGGTGAACGAAGTCTGTGAAGGTTTGGGAGTCTACCTTGAAGACTTACTAGAGTGATTGGGCGAGGTCTGTGTGACCTTTGCTTAAGGGGAATACGGTGAGGACTGGGTGTCCTGAGCTGCGTGTTCAGGACTGGGTGTCCGGGACTGTGTGTCCTCAGGTTTAAATACCTAGCCGCCCCAACCAGACGTACAGCTGTCACAGCAACTGGAACTGGTCCAACAAATCATTGTCTTCAATGAGTCACTGGTTTCATCCTTCCCTTCCCTTTACTTACTGTTGGTCCTTGTGAAGTCATTGTATGATTGAACTATCTTCCGCCTTCACTGAGTGACTGCATGTTCTGTTTGGCTTCATAATATCTTCCTACCTGATCCTTACTACCTAGCTGCTATTAGTCACTGTGCTTTCACTTCATTGAATACTTGACTATGGTTTGCCTAGTGTAGTCTACCTTCTGCTGCATGTTAATAGGTTTATTTCTATCGTTTGTCTTCGAAACTTCCATGTTTTGAAGACTTTCATAAAAATCGCCTATTCACCCCCCCTCTAGTCGATATAACGCACTTTCACAACGCCCTCTCCCTCGCGGACTGAGCTCTGGTGCCTTAACTGCACCTGCCTTTGGCTGCATGACAGGAGGGCCAACCACCTGTTGGGCCCGCCTGTCATAGACGCAAAGGCAGGAGCAGTAAGTAGAAGCTTTCGCTACACGCTATCCCTCCCGCACGAGGTGGATGGACATACAGCAGTGGATTCGATAATGTAGAAGTAGGAGTAACATCATTGTTCGTCTTCTCGAAGAGGCGAAGAGCCAAGCGCAACCCGAACGTGGCAGTTGCGAATGCTCGCGTGGTGCGGTTCCTTGGAGTACTAGCCAGGCTCTTGCATGAGACAAAATTTCTATTGTTTAACAATTAAACTCCATTATCCATTGGTTGATACTCATTCTGCATAGGTCCACGCTCTTAGCACCGTTTCCTCCTGGGGTCACCAATGTTTATTTGCTAATTAATAGCATTGCATGCAATGAACTAGCCATTGCAAGTCATTAAAAGCATGCACACCTCTCATCTCTTATTGGTTGATATGTCAAGAAACAAGAAACAAGGTAGAAGTTAATGCATCGCGCCTAAGTGTTTTGGGACTATTTGGTTTTTGTAAGATGACTTACACACCTAGACAGAGGGAGTAGTATAGCCCTGTAAACCAGAAAGGAGTATTTGCCTTTCTAGAGATTTCAACAAGTGACTAGACTACACTATGTGCAGTACTCCCTCCCTTCCAGTTTATAGGGCTCAAATCTCAAATCTCATGAACCAAGGCATTTTGCGATTGGACGAATGTATATCGTACTTTACAAAACTACCCTAATTAAACTCATGCATTAATTACGTAGTTCTCTCGTTTTCCTCTCTGCCTTGGTCGTGGTGCACAATAGCCGCCCTATCTACATGCGGGACATTTCAAAGCATCCGGGCCCGCGTGCCATCCACCAAATCACAACAAGGTGCTATAGTCGAGACTCACATGTCACCCCGGTGTGGCCGTCATGACCCGTCATATCACAAAACCCACACCTTTACCAGCAGTGGTAAGGTGGCCTCCAAGTTGGACTGGACGAAGCAACCATCATTTCACTGGAACGCTCGTTCAAGCCCTTTCTTCCCTTTATTGAAGAAAACCTCACTCCAGGCTACTCACTTCTGCCATTTTTCTTCTGTATGATGAAGGAAAGGTGGGCGAATCAGTTATGTTGCTATATTTTCATTCCAAGAATCTTCTTTTTGCGAAGCACCGACCGATTCTCAAATCCTATTCTTTTCCCATTTTCATTGTGATTGTGGTTTCCTTTCGATTGCTTTTTGTTTGTCAGTTCATTGATGGATCCTGGAGCACTAGGCAAAGAGTTGCCGGCGGACAACCCATTGGAGACAGTGATCTCCAAGAAGCGAGCACCGACCAACGAGTTGACCATATTGGCGGGCCAACCCATGGAGACGAAGAACTCCAAGAAACAAGCACTGGCCAAAGAGTTGAGGACGTTGGCGGACGAACTCCTCAAAGGAAGTTGGAAGAACAGCAAGGGCCCCACCGTGCCTACCCCAGGAACTCTGATTGCCACCTATGTGAGGCTCAAGACCGAGTTTGAGGAGATAGTCGCCGTTGAGAAGCAGTATTCCCCTGGCAAGGTGATGGCCCCAATCGAGGACGAGGAAATGGCCCCCGGAGGGATGAGATCCCCCGGTGAGCTGCACAAGGTAAAAAAATAATGGCTTATTACCATAGTTGTGGTTTTTAATTATTTTCAATGTGCTTGCTAATATGTTAGGGTTGTGCAGGTGCCGGTGGACGTCCTTGATGATTTCGATGTCGTGGCCTATCCTATTGGCATCGCCCCGGAGATCGATTCCGATGCCGTTGTCCATCCTGTGGACATCGCCCCAGAGATCGATTCCGATCTCGCGGTTAGTCCTGTGGACATCGCCCCAGAAATCGATTCCCATGCCGCTGTCCATGTTGTGGTCATTGCCCGAGAGATCGATGACAAGAAATAGTTGATCACGCTAATCCTTCAGGGTAGTTTGCTTTGCCCTGTGTTTAATTACCAGAATGATGCGTGTTATCAAACCATCTTAGGGCTAGTGCACTGTCTTGTGTGGGCGGATCTTGCTACTTTTGTTTGATAGTGAATCATGCGATGAATCATGTGAACCCTCTCCGAGTTATGGAAACAAATGTATCCTCACCAGCTTTTGATGTAATATATGGCATGCTGTAACACCCTCGATGCGACTATAGCTCCCACGTGTCGAGGCACGACTTAGAGACATAATCGCATTGAAGGCATTTGTCGCAAGTTAGGAAATCTTCACAACATCCCATGTAATATGAATACTAAAGGGGAGAACATAGTTGGCTTACACTCGCCACGTCAATCAAGAACATAAATAACATTACATCATCCAAAACACTCATGGCCCGACTACGGCGCCAAAATAAAAGAGAACCCAACATGCGACACGGTCCCAATCACCCCCAACTGGGCACCACTACTGATCATCGGGAAAGGAAACATAGTAACGTTGAGAGTGTTCGTCGAACTCCCACTTCAGCTCACACGCATCTCCTGGAGCGGAATCATCAGGCCCTGCATCTGGTGTAATAGTAATCTGTGAGCCACAGGGACTCAGCAATCTCGCACCCTCGCGATCAAGACTATTTAAACCTATGGGTAAGGTAAAGGTAATATGTGGAGCTGCAGCAAGCGACTAGCATATATGGTGGCTAACCTGTTCGCAAAAGAGAGCGAGAAGAGACGGCAAAGCACGATCGAGAAACTATGATCAAGAAGTGATCCTAGAACAACCTACGTCAAGCATAACTCCAACACCCGTGTTCACTTCCCGGACTCCGCCGGAAAGAGACCATCACGGTTACACACGCGGTTGATTCATTTTAATTAAGGTCAAGTTCAGGTTTTCTACAACCGGACATTAACAAATTCCCATCTGCCCATAACCGCGGGCACGGCTTTCGAAAGTTCAAATCCCTGCAGGGGTGTCCCAACTTAGCCCATCACAAGCTCTCACGGTCAACGAAGGAATAGACCTCCACCCGAGACACTCCGATCAGACTCGGTATCCCGGTACAACAAGACATTTCGACAGGGTAAAACTAAACCAGCAACACCGCCCGAATGTGCCGACAAATCTCGATAGGAGCTGCACATATCTCTTTCTTAGGGCACACTCAGATGAGCCAGACGTCGGGTAAGCCAGCCCAGAGTTGCCCCTGGTAGCCTCGGACATCGCTCAGTTGGACCAACACTCAGAGGAGCACTGGCCCGGGGGGTAAAATAATGATGACCCTTGGGCTGGCCGACCCAAGGGAAAGAAAAAGGCTAGGTGGCGAATGGTAAAACCAATGTTGGGCATTGCTGGAAGAGCTTTACTTAAGGCGAACTGTCAAGGGGTTCCCATTATAGCCCAACCGCGTAAGGGACGCATAATCCGGGAACATAACACCGATATGACGGAAACTAGGGCGGCAAGAGTGGAACAAAACACCAGGCATAAGGCCGAGCCTTCCACCCTTTACCAAGTATATAGATGCATTAATTAAATAAGATATATAGTGATATCCCAACAAGTAAACATGTTCCAACAAGGAACAACATCTCCATGTTCCAACAAGGAACAAACTTCAATCTTCACCTGCAACTAACAACGCTATAAGAGGGGCTGAGCAAAGCGGTAACATAGCCAATCAACGGTTTGCTAGGACAAGGTGGGTTAGAGGCTTGGTTCAACAATATGAGAGGCATGGTAAGCAAGTGGTAGGTATCGCAGCATAGGCATAGCAAAAGAGCGAGCAACTAGCAAGCAAAGATAGAAGTGATTTCGAGGGTATGATCATCTTGCCTGAAATCCTGCAAGGAAGAAGAACGAGTCCATGAAGAAGACAAACGGACGTAGACGAATGGGTCCTCACAAACGCGACGTTACCGGAACCAACCCGAAGAAGCAAACACCAGAAAAGAAGCACACAACATAGTAAACAACCAACACATGAACATGGTATGATATGCGGGATGCGGTATGCGATGCATATACAAGATATGACAGGAGATGAAAGAACCTGGCCTCAACTTGGAAATCCAAGTGTACCACTGGAAAGATGAGATGAAATCGCTTGAAAACGATATAAAGAACGCCGGAATCGGAGTTACGGTTTGGAAATGGCAAGCGATTCAAATATGACACCGGTCTGCGATTTACAGCAAGTAGGCATCTAAATGCAACGAAATGAACATGCTACAGCACCCAAACATGACAACAAAATACATGTCAGGGATGCACACAAGATGCTTACCAAATTCTAGCACTGAGCTATGGCCAAATCATCCATTAACAGGTGCAAACAAGCATGGCAAAAACGCAAATGGTAAAACAGATCTGAGACTTAGTGAAATTAACACTTGTCTGGAATTTCAGATCAAATAGCCCTCTTCGGAGCAACAAAACAACATGCTACAGGACCTGAACATGACAAAGAAAGACATGGCATGGAGCTACTCAACAAGCTTAACAAAAGTCCCTTAGTGACCTTGAGCCAAAAGGGATCACAAAATATACTAACAAGCTCACGAACATGGCAAAAACATAATCAGTTTCCAGACTTAGTGAAAACTGGGACATGCTGAAACATAACTCACGAAGGCATGTTTACGAGCTCGATGCACTCACCACGGTGCAAGTCATGGCAAGAAAAGCATACATCCATTAAGAAGGCACAAAATACAAGCTAGACATGGCAAGAACAATGGCATAGCATGCACGGATCAACTACAATAACATCGGCAAAATCGCAAACAAGTTGACGATCTGCCCAGATTCGCAATGAAGCAAAAGTAGAGCTCGATTGACTCAAGCTAGGGTGCTCCATAATTTCAAACAAAGACATGGATGGATAGAGCACTACAAAATTAACAAAACTCCCTTACTGATCATCCTCAAAAGAGGCACGGATTGGTAGGAAACAACATGAACATATGGCATCGTGAGATAAACAAACCCAGGACTTAGTGAAATCACTAAGTCCCTGAAAACAGAATTAGCAAGTGCACCACTTTGCAAGCTTGCACAAGTCACCACACACATCCTAAAAATACATGGGTTGCACCTCTGGAGAGATGACAAAACCCTTAACAAAACATAAGAAGAACTCACGGGCATAGCATGCACACAATAATTATGGCAAAAAAGACAAAAGTGCTAAACGGAGTAACAGATCTGACAATTAACTCAAGTAGCCCTCTTCTAACAGCATTTCGGGCATCAAGATGAACTCAAATGAAAATTATGCAATGGAATGAAATGATGTACTCTCTGAGATGAACATTTTGATATGCTATATGCATGAATCGGAGCTACGGATGCAAAGTTACGGAGCCGCGAACATGGGCATATGAATCTGGGAATTTCGGGCACTTAGTGAAATATCCACACACTAACAGAAAGTCAACGGGACGAGGAGAAGCGGGACGGCGCGGATCTGGGACGGAGGACGCCGTTTGGTTTGATTGGAGGGATGGGTGGATCTCATCCACCCTCCTCGGATCCGACCGGAGCGGGGCTCCGGCGAGCTCGACGCCGGCGAGGAGTAAAGCTTCGGCGAGGTCGCAGCGGGGCGGTGCCGGAGGGAGGCGAGGCGGTGGCCGGACGGCGGAGAAGCTCCGGCAGGGCGTTGGCGGGGGCGGGGGCCGGAGCGGCGCGGGAGGGGCGCGCCGGCGCGGCGGTCGAGGACGGCGGCGACGAAGGACGGCGGCGGGGCATGGCGCACGGCGGCCGGAGACGGGCGGTGCGGCGAGGAACAGTCGGCGGCAGGGCGGCGCGTGCCTCGGGCGCGCGACCGAGCGGCGGCGGAGAAGATCGGGCCCGGGCGGGCCTGCCTCGGGCCCGCAGGGCCGCGGCGGCGCAGGGAGGGAGAGGAGGCGGGGCGCGGTGACGTGGCGGCGCGGGATAGGTGGAGGGAGGCGGCGGCGCTGAGGTGGCAGCCGGCGATTGGTCGGGGTGAGGTGGCCGGGCGAGCGGACACGTCCGGCGGCGGAACGGACATGTCCGGCGGCGTGCGGGGAAATTCTTAGGGTTTCGCCTGCGCGGAAATTTCGGAGGAGACCACATATATATAGGTAGAGGGAGCTAGGAGAGTCCAAATGAGGTGCGGTTTTCGGCCACGCGATCGTGATCGAACGACCGAGATGATGGAGGAGGTTTAGGTGGGTTTTGGGCCAAAATGGAGGGGTGTTTGGCTGCAACACACATGAGGCCTTTTCGGTCCCTCGGTTAACCGTTGGAGTATCAAACGAAGTCCAAATGATACGAAACTTGACAGGCGGTCTACCGGTAGTAAACGAAGGCTGCTTGGCAAGTCTCGGTCCAATCCGAAAATGTTTAAACCCCACACATGAAAGAAAGGTAGAAATGACCACCGGAGGAGAATGAAGCGCCGGATTGCAAAATGGACAACGGGAAAAATGCTCGGATGCATGAGACGAACATGTATTGAAATGCACATGATGACATGATATGCAATGCATGACACGCAAGCAATGACAAGGAAACAACAGCGAATAACTGCACGACACCTGGCACATCGGTCTCGGGGTACAGTAATTTTTCTTGAAGAAGCAGAATTCAACGAAGTCATGATGGTTCCTTCGTCCGAACAACTTACAGTGGGAAAGGTTGGGCCTGTGATACACCGGGGTAGACCAGGATAATTTTGTGCATGGCAGGTGGACCAGGATGGTCGACGTCCCACATGTCGGTGAATGAAAGTATTCTTTTCGATATAGAGGACAAGCAATGAGTATTCGTTGTTTATTTTTGATGAAAGCTATTGTCTCGACTGTTACGACGGAGGAGTGTGAAACACGGCAGCCCAGTGAACTTGGCATGTGCACCACTCCCTCCTTCCTCATGTAATGCCCAGGTTACAGCTTTTTCTCACTTTCTCTCTATCTATTTCCTCTCAAATGTTTTTTACCTTTCTTTTTTTAAGACACAATTGTTTTTATGCCTTTTTTAGAATTATTTTTTTATACCTAGGAGCACGTGTAGAGACGGGCTCTTGCAGAGCCCACTCCTTGACTTTGTCAATGCCTCTCTCTCCTCCACATAAGGAGTACTACTTGCTATGCATGCATGCGGCGGGCAGCTGGCGTCTTGAGGGGCCAGGGCGGTGAGAGCGGGCTCCGAAGCGGTCCGGACTCCAGCATGGCCCACCTCACATTATCACCATATATTTCTTGGAGTCCGTGCGCAGCGGGCGGGTGATCTCTTCTCCCTCCCCCGTTTCTCTCTTCTCAGCCGAGGCCCGCCGAGCGATTAGATTTCGGCTATCGATGGTTTATTCAATTACGGTCCCACATGTTAGTGAAATTGCAAGACAACGCGTGTCCCCTCTAGTGAGCGGCGTGCGAGCCGGACTGTCGGGGTTGCGACGCGTACGAGTCGTAAGTGTGCCGCCTTTTCCTTTAGAACTTGCGAAGCGTAACATTTTCGCGCGATCGATCGATAGAAATCCAGAACAAAATGACGAGGGCGGTGCTTTCTCGCTCGTTAGGCGGGCTAGTTCGAGTGATATGATGTGCTACAGTGTCGTCCACTTGCTCCATTTTATGTAAGCAAGAGTTTACACTCTTACGCGGGAGGAGTGCGAAACACCGCGGATCTAATTTTGATCGAGGGATAACTGTTCCCTACCAAATAATGGAGGATTGTTAGCGATTATAGCATGATAGTTAGGGCATCTCCAGCGCTGGCCCACAAATTTACACCGGCATTTGTCTGAGGACACTGATGGATGCCATCCGATGCTGCACGCATACCTTTCGACAACTATATAAACTAACCGGATGAAATTTGTGCAAACAAAGCAAATTTCAAATTAACCGGTTGAAATTCATTACATTTCGAAAACTTTTCCTACAAACTGGATGAAATTCATTACATATTTCGCACAAGCCGTACTAAAACCTACTGTAAACCTAATCTAAACGATCACCGGCGCCCGACCACCATGTCCGGCCATGAACCCGAGAAAGCCGGCCATTGCCTTTGCCTCCTCCTCATCCGCCTCGATAACCTCCTCCTCCGGAGCACAAGGTTATGAAGATTTCTGCCTCCACGTCTCCGTCAAGCGGCTAATCGGCCGCCGATGTTTACCCCACCAAGCTTGGCATCGACTGAGTGGAGTAGCGGTGGCCTTCCCGTGTACTATTGTGTACTACTCTTCCTCGCTGCCGGCTGCGCCCTCGCACGCGCGCCGGCTTCGTGGTCGTGGTGGCGGAGGGCGTCCGGGGGGGTGGCGGCGATCTTCTTCGTTTGCTCCTGCAACAGTGCGTCGAAGAGAGCTTTGGAGCGCGCCCGGAGCGGAGCCGCCGATGTCCCTCGTCTGCTCCTGCGAAAGTACATCCAGGAGAGCTTCGGAGCGCCAGGAGGCCATGGTTGAAGTGGTGCCAACAGAAGGAAGGGACCGGAGGAGAATAAGTGTGGGTCTTTGGCTATGGCTGGGAGCTGGGGCTCAAGTTAATATAGCGGGCGAATGGCAATGAGACATGGCAGATAGATGGACAACTGGCGCCGAAGTAGGTTCGTCGGGCGTGAATGCGGACGCTGCTTCAGTGACTTAACTGCAGATGCGTTTGGGTTACTGACATGTGGGCCCAACGGGCATCTAGCCCGCATGTCGGTGACACACCAATTGCACCTGCAGTTAACTCCGGTGAATGCGGCATTGACATTCTGGAGAGACGGTGACCGTTTTAGGTGGGAAGCGCGCGCTAGCGATGCAAGGGGTTTCAGTGTGCAGTGGCACTGAGATCGGTCGCTCATGATAGTACATACTCTGTACCATACTACCATAGTACCCTCTCTAGCTTAGGCTGTTTTATAGATTGTCGTTGTGATGGACGATATACATGAGCAAGGCGGTCCGAGTATGACCGTTGGTGTTGAGCCAGGTGAATACATGCTCGGCGTTCGCGTAGGCCTCCATCAAACGTCTAAACAGTAATGCCAGGCACCGCCGGGGCGCGTAGGTGATGGGCTCGCCGTTTGCATTGCGCCATGAGCAGGACTTTCATTTAGAGGGCGACATGCATGCATTAGCATGCTTTGACAGCGTGAGCGTGAGTGTCTGACGCGAAGTATTTCATTTTCATTTGGCTGACGAGGGTGCGTTGCAGCGACGAGTCCGTGGTTTGATTCCCCACATACGCATAATTTTGGTTTTTACAGTATTTCTTTCTCCATTGACAGGTAGGCCCGCGTAGATTGATAAAGAACACGAGCTGATGAGGCGCATGCGGACTGTTTGACTGGTCAACCAGACAAATACGGAGCTATACGCTGAGCCAGCGACCGTATAATCACCATATCTCGTATACAATGATCAAAGTGAGCTATCAAGACAAGTTTGATGGCTGCCAATGCATTTTACTTGGTAATAAATGACCAGGATTGAAGGGGAATCCAAATTTGCTTCGTCTTCTGTCCTTGAGCTCTTGACAAATCAGTGCACTATACGATTGTCCGGCCACTCCACCCCAGAGCTCTCACCAAGCATCGTTCATGCCACCGCGCCACACACTAACCGGTAAGGCAGCGATGGCATCCCACCATGCTGAGTTCCTCGCCGCCCACGACCGCACACAAAATGGTAGGGAAGAGATGGCATCCCGCCGTGCTGAGTTCATCGCCGCTCGCGACCTCACAACTATGTGGGAGGAATTTGAAGATGCCAAGGCCGAATGGGCGGTAGAGAAAGAGGCGGCCAAAGCCGCACAGAGGGAGCGGAAAAGTCAGAAAGCACTCAAGAAAAGAGAGGTCCGCCGCCGCAAGAAAGAAAAGGACGCACGCGCTGCTGCGGAGAGGTTGGCGGAGATCCAAGCACGGTGGGGTGTTGGCGTCTGGCCAGCATGTGAGAAGTAGTAGTACTAGTAGTTAGTGTGTGTGTGTGTGTGTGTGTGTGTGAGTACGAGCATGTACCAATACTACTAGTTACTACTGTAGTTTTTAGAGCAAATTACCAGTACATTAGCCTAGACTAAATGGAAAAATTCATATCCTAAGCATCAAATGGCATCTCTTTCTCTATAGGAATTGAGATGCATGTCATCTCACTTCCTATGATCTTCATATTCCTATCCTGTGAACGAAAGGAGCCCTCTGTTGGAGTAACTACTGTAGCTAGCAGTACTGCTGGTACAGTAGTTTTCTTCAAGAAGCGGAATTCAACGAAGTCATGATGGTTCCTTCGTCCGACGAACTTCAAAGTGGGAAGTGGGCCTGTGATTTGATGGCTCATTAGTCATTGTTAGTACGGCACAACGACCTGGGTGACTCTCCCTTGGAGTTCTGCGTGCATGGCAAGTGGACCAGGATGGTCGACGTCCCACATGTTGGCGAACGGAAGTATTCTTTCCGATATCGAGGAGCAAGGAAACCGCGTGGTATAGTATCACTGCTGATTGGTTCGCAAAAAAATAGTATCACTGCTGATTTATAATTATTTTTTATTTCTGATGAATGCTAGCATTTCAACTCTTACAACGAAGGGTGCCAAACACGACACGTGCTGGATGTCCCACACGTCAGCGAAAGGAGTGGGACATGAACAGCGTGGTAGAGCCCAGCGTAAAAAACAATGTGGTAGAGTGTCTCCACTTCTTCCACTTCTGGGTCGGAGACCACACGTAGTACTTAGTGGTATGAACGATACAAAGTGCGACCTGGAGAGAAAGACACGTCTAGTTGGAAGGTCTCGGGGCATACACGTAAACAAATATAAAAGTTAATATGTGCCTCCAACTAATATAGTAGTAGTAGAGTACTTAGGCACGTACTCCATAACATCACCATGCATTGCACGTACAATATTTAGTGGTAGTACGTAGTAAGAGACAAATGCCGCCCAAGAGTTCCCTTCTCGACCTACTTTTGGGTGTTTGGTAGAGTGTATGGAGGGTGCATGAGTCCACACTAGTTTAGCACAAATACACTAGAAGCATGCATGAAGAGGGGTGTTGAGTTGAGCATGCATGAAGAGGGAACAACTATGCTGAGACGAGAACGCAACCAAACACACCCTATATGCCACGCATGTTCATACCATTTGTGCCTTTCTACTTCACTTACTGCACTACATTACTCAGGTTCGTGCGTCCACTCCTGGGTACATGTCCGTCTCGTAGTTCCAGTCCCACGTGTTCTTCATATAGATGGAACGATCCTTGCATAACACATGCACCTTGATGCTAGATGTCTCGCGTGTTGGCAAAAGGATGAACAAAGCTCACATAAAAAAATAGAGTGGAAGAACATAGATTCCGGACGACCGAGAAGGAGCAAGGAACCTCGTGGTGGAGTGTCTGCACTCATAATATTTAATATTATTCAGCGATATAAAATTAACCAATCATCTCCACAGTGGACTGGAAGAGTACGAAACACGGCAGCCCAGTGTAGTTACATCATACTAGTACATGGCTAACCCACGCCATCACCATATTTCTTGGCTTCCATGCGGCACCTATCTCTAGTAATCGAGCAGCCCGTATCACTTCTCCCTCCTCGTCTCTATCAAAGTGCGGTGGGCTGGCGTTTCTGCCGTCTATTGAGGTCGGTTAACTATCACATGTTAGTGACATGCCAAGAGCATTCTAAAAAAATTCCTTTCACGTTCCGTTTTCAAAAGAAAAAAATCCTTTCACGTACGAATTTTCCTGTATGCTTTGAGCAACTTGCATGTCCTATACTTGCCTGTATGATACTCGACCTTAGCTAGAGGTTAGACTAACTCATGACTAACCCTAAACTAACTGTAGCCAAAGAGGTGTTTGGGTGACAGGGTTAGATTGACAATAAATGCACTTCATGGAGAGAGAAAATTGATTTTTCAGTGGTCCCAATGAGAACTATCTCCAGTTAGCACCTCTTGGGTGGGATAGTTTTTTTTGGTGGGTTCGGTGCAACTTGCTCCAATTTAAACCCTCGTGCTTGGATACTTTAGGGCTATTTGAGCCCCAACTAGCTCAAACTAACTCTAACCCATGGATCCAAATAGGGCCTATGGCCAGTCTCGACGCGGAGCAGTCACGTGCACCGGGAAGCGGCGCTCTCTCGGCCGTCGCGCCACTTCAAAGCCGGTGCTAGTGAGAGGTCGCCTCCGCTCTGGCCGGGCATTAATGCGGCACTGACGCTCCAGGGTGACGCTAACCGTTTCACGCGGGAAGCGCGCGCTAGCAAGGGAGTGTAGGTTTTGAACCATTTCAGGTGTAGTACTGGTAGTTTGCAAAACTACTCAATTATTGCACTCAGTTTCCTAAGAAATTGTGGTAAAAAATGTTACTCCACAGCCCGCTTTCCTTCTCCTTCCTCTTCCACCACCCGCGCACGTCCACGGGAAGCGACCGGTCAACCCTTATATAGGAGTGCTAGCACAAAAAGATGCATGCATGACCACTAAAATTTCCATATTAAAGCGCCGCTCCGGCGGGAGTATGGCGTATGTTGTTACCTTCGGACGGCCCATGGCTACCGGGCGATGGTGACCAGAGAAGAGGCGGCGGGAGGGGAATGAATGCAGCTACTGTTTGGGTTCGCCTTCCGGCTTAAATAAATGCGCAGCATCACGTGTACCCGCGGGTGCACAAATCGTAACATACGTGTCTGCTTAAGTGGGTGTCACGTAACTGGTGTGTGTGTGTGAGAGAGATTCTGAGAGACAGAGTGCATGTGTGCGACTCTACTCTTTGGACATGTACTCAACCTTTTGCATCAGGATATAAGTATAATGGTATTTACTTTAGCTAGTGATTTATGTGGCCATGTTAACATGGTTGTGTCAAAAAATGTCACTTCCTGCTCGTGATTTGCGTTATATAATTACAAGCAAGATTCTCGTGCATTGCAGGGAACATCAATATGCATTTTTTTACAAAACACCTGTTGTGATTGACCCATGCAGGAGTAATCCCATGTGTAAAAACTAATGATATCTCGATAATTTTATCGGAAAACTGGTATCTCGAGAATTTAATCGAAAAAATGAAAGATGAGAGATAAGGCGAGGAGGAGTGGAGCGTGGTGGTGACTGGTGGTCGGAATGGGCGAAGGCATGGGGATGGACGGCGCCGGCAGGCGGCAGCGGCCACCATGCATGCTAGATTGTTCTAGAGACTTATTCCTTTTTTAATTGCTGAGCAATGAGGTTGCGGGAGATAATGATGTGGAGAGAGGTGCGGCTATCTTTTGTAAAATTATCATAGTTTGCTTTCTATCCTCAGATATAGATCATACGGTCTGTATTACAAGATGGTAGGCACACCATCACCGCCAACTCGTTTTTTTATAAGGGTACAGATGATAAGTTTGCTGACTAGTAAAGTAAAGTGGAATTTGTCCATGTTATGCAAGTAAATAAAGGTGATTGTTTATCATACGGGTAAGGTTGGATGAAGGGTGGTAGGAACAAATGCTCCGCCTAGAGCATGTGTGTGTGAGATGGAGTCTTAGTGTGTGTGTGTGTGAGGAGAGAGAGAGAGATGGAGTCTTTGTTTGTGTGTGTGTGAGAGAGAGAGATGGAGTCTTAGTGTGTGTGGGGGGTGCGTGCATGCGTGTGTGTGTGTGAGAGAGAGAGAGAGAGAGATGGAGTCTTAGTGTGTGTGGGGTGGTGCGTGCGTGTGTGTGTGTGCGTCGCGGGGTCCTCTGTGGCGGATGTAATTTAAGTGTGTATGGCTTCATCATAGAGAGGTGATGTGTATGGCAGAGGCCACCAACGATGGGGTGTGAGAGAGAAAATGCCCGTAGAGAGGGAAGAGAAGGTGTGTGCGCGTGAGAGGAGTCGACATCAAGAGAACGTGTTTGTTCGAGAGACACCGAGGAAGACTACTATATATCAATGGTGCATGTAGGCGGGAATTAAACAAAGGGATGGTCTTATTGGTTTCGGGGATATAGGGGAAGAGTGAGAGGCGGCGGGGGGTAGCTAGAAGGAGATTGTTAAGTGTGAGTGTGTGTTTTACCCATCCAGGCGGAAGTTATGTGCACAAAAGAGGAGAACGATTCGATGTGGCGTTAGGATTGAGGGTAATTAACTACGTATGGAGACATAGAGACCTTGAACGTGCATGTGCGAGAGGTATACATGTATACGTGGGATGTGTGTGCGTGCGCGCGCGCATGATCGAGATAAAAGAAAGAAGTCATAAGTCATAAGATCAACGACATGGGAGAGACAGATCGGTATGACAATATGCATGCATGTGAGAATGCAGTGAAGAAGGCCCGACAATTGAGCATGTGTTTTTGTCTTTAACAGATCGTGGCGTGGGCTGGAGCATGCATCTATGGCGAGTAGAGGGAGTGAGGCGCAACGATTGTGCAAAAGAGACCAACCTATAAATGCATATGTATGGAGAGACATATATAGTGTGGGTGATAGGAAGCAGGACTCCGTGCGAGAAAGAAATGTTGACGGAGAAACTACAGATAGATACAGAGATGGGGATGCTAGCTACAGGGACATCCGCTAGTTTGGGTGTTGGAGATGACCGTCAGGTGGTTCAAAGGGTGAAGTTATATATGTGTGTGAGAGGGCACTTGACTGCATGTAGAGAGAAACATATGTAGTGTGCGTGATAGGAATCAAGAGTGAGGGCGAGAAAGAAGGTTGATGGAGAAACAGATAAATAGAAAGATAAAGATGCTAGCTAGTGTGCGTTAGAGATAGGAGTCGAATGGATCAGAAGGCTGGGTTATGTGTGTGGGTGTGAGAGAGATAGAGAGAGGGTGCATGTGAGTCACATACAAACAGATATCAGAGAGAAATGAGATCCAGAGAGACGGAGTTTTGTGTCTGCGAGAGAGAAAGATATTTCACAACGAGAGTGATAGCTAGAGAGACATACGAGGGAGCGCAAGATATCTCTAGGGATAGAGGGTGTGTGTGAGCGCGACATACAAGAGAACAATGGAGAAATATGAGACCCTGGGAGACAGAGTTTGTGTTTGTGTGTGAGAAAGAGATATTGAAGAGGAAGAGTCGTAGGTTCTCATATCTAAGGAGCGAAAGACATCTCTGTATGAGGGGTGTGCAAGTGGCACACATGGGAATAGTAGAGAGAAATGAGGCCCCGGGAGACAAAGTTTTGTGTTTGTGTGAGAGAAAGAGATTCCACATGGAGAATCATAGTTAGAGACACATAGCAGGGAGCGAGATATACTTAGAGAGAGAGATAGAGTGATTAAGGTCGAGGGAGAGAGTACCGTCAGTGTGTTACAAAGATAAAAGATCATTGTCGACGTACAGGTAGCACAAGAGATACCTGAGAGACGATGAACGCGTATAGGTCCAGAGAGATAGTCCTATATAAGCATGAGTGATAGCTATATGAGACGAATATCTGGATTAAAGGGGATTCAAATATTTAAACTGGAGATCACGACATCGATAATATCATAACGCAAATTGGTGTATCAAACATGCATATTCATTTGAATTTGGGCACATGTGTAATGTTATATAGTTTATCAATATTGGTGATCCATAGATTCTTCAATTACAAACAATGCATGGTTTATATGCAATTAATGTCTAAACAGGATTACACTATATGTTGCGTGTGTGAAACACATTATACATGTTTGAGAAGTAAAAAAACCGCATGAAACACACATTAATTGGAGATAGTTAGGAAGGAATGCATACATTGGATTTCAACATAAAGTGGTTTCAAATATTTGAAAATCCAAATTGATGGATACAACCTTATGAATCTGAGATCATGCCATTTGTAAACCATATTTATGTATAAATGGTGTTGTGCTTTTGAAAGTATATATAAAAAATGATGTATATAGAATGTAATTCCAATTGAAAATGGATCCCGCCCGGAAAAAAATACAAACGGGATTCGAATTGAGTTGGCACGGTCAACTTGCACTCTGCAAAATTTTAACGAAGCGGGGAAAGTCGCAGTAACCACTCGAAACCAAAATCTGCGAGATGGGAATCACTACTAACTATCCCTGCCACGCAAAGCCTATCTGCTGGATTTCTATAGGTTTCGATAGGGGTAGGTTTGTAATTTCACCCGAACGTGACGTAACCGCCTCTCACCTGGATTCATACATGATGGGTGCCAAAACACAGTGTGTCCTCGGCCGAATTCGACTCCCTCCCTGATTCATATTCATACACGGTGGGCGCCAAAAACAAACTCTCGTGGCAAATATTCGGTGTATCCGAGATTACTGTCCTATCCCCAACCGACTAATGTTGCTGTGATGTAGTAGAAATTTGAAACGGGGGCTAAGTTTGTAAATTTCCTCGCATTTGAGACAAGCGCGCCCTGAATACATGGTTCCCCCCTTCCTCTCTACCTCCCTTTTCGCCATTCGTACTCCGTGGGCGCCAAAACACCCTCTCCACCCCACCCTCCTCCGTCCGCCGCCGTCCGCCACCCCATCCACCGCCGTCCTCCTCCACCCTGCCGGAGCTGATTCCCCGACGCCGCCGTCCATTACAAGAGATCGACCTCTCTCATCCACAGCTTCGGATCGGGATCCTTGCATCCCGTCCTCTCGCTTCATCCCCGCTGTCATCCACCTTGCCGGCGCCGCTCCTACGGCCATCTCGTCCACCGCGCCCCGCCGCCGCTGTCTACCCTCCTAGATCTGCTTCCACGCCGCCGACAGCCATCGCTACCGCAGCACCGTCAAATTCTCAGTAGGTGTGTACACGACGCCGCACCAGAGGCGGTACTCTTAAGTATCTTCTCAACTTATTTATCGCAGCAAGAAAATAGATCGCCACTGCTTTACTCTGATTTCTTGTCTTGGTTGCGAAGTTGCCTTTGCCCGGTTTGCACCTTTAGATCCGCCATGGCACGCTCAACACTATACTCCCAGTTCTTATGGTTTTCCCCTTTTATATTCCACACTAGTTAAATCACAGTAGACTAAATTTCAAAATTGGGTCAATCGATTTTTCAGAGCTCGCCGGAGTTCGCCGGTGCGATCGAAGGGGCTCGGGTGGTTGTGGGGCCTCGCCAAACGAAGAAAACTCGACACGGGTGGGGGTTGGGGCGGGGTGGGGGTGGCGGAGGAACACAGGCGGTGGGGGCCGGTGGTCCGGCCGGCGGCCCATGTGGTGTTCTGTATGGGAAGAATCAAAGACGCGGAAGAAGAAGGGTTAGGAGACGTAGGATCTTCATCCAACTGCCTGAAATGGTCGAGAGACAGCTGGGAGTTTCATTCTTAATGCGCTCTAGTTCATCATGTGTGGGCACTGCGCAACCAACATTTTATTATCCAAAATCTGCTTGCTCTTCTTTACCATGTTCCTCTTCCGTTCTTCGTTAATATGTACTCTCTCCGTCCCTAAATACAAGTCTTTGTATAGATTCCACCATGGACTACATATGGAGCAAAATGAGTGAATCTACACTCTAAAATGTATCTGGGTACATCTGTATGTGATCCATAGTGGAAATCTCTACCAAGACTTATATTTTGGAACGGAGGGAGTATGATAGTAGTACAGTATGTTCCTTGTACTGAAGATGAGCAGGGATATTTGAAGTGTAGCGGTCTATACGGTCGGTTGTGATGGACACTTTGAGCCTCTTTGATTCGTAGGATCTTGTAAACATAGGAATAGGATTTGTAGTGGCCTGCCCACTTGAATCCTATAAGAATAGCAAGGAAATGCGGGGAGTTGTGTCGCCTTTGAGAGTTACACTGATATTAACAGTACCACACCTTCACTTGAAGAGAGCTGGTATCCGAAGCCTTTCTAGACATACCGGCAATACTAGCACATATATTCCAACAAGTTCCACTTTGCTGATTTTACTCTGATGCTTAAGGTTTTCCCGTTATATCTACACTATGATCTGTGTAGCTGCTTTGTGTCGAACTAGCAGCAGTCCACTCTTGAAGCTAAACACTGCAATGACTTACAAAATTGGCACCAAGGCATTGAGTGCCATTCTGGATGCAATGAAACTCATACGCTCCCCACCTGTTGATTCTTGTTCAGAATATGGTCCTAATGACTATTCTAACCTCGAGGAGTCAAAGGCAGATGGCCTGTCCTGTTCACCCATCAAGGTGTCTATTCTAATTTAGCAATGTTTTATTGATTGAGGGTATCTTGCATATGTTGTCTTGCATTTCTTCTACTTTGTTGCACCGCCATCTCCCTAGTTTACTCATCATATATGTCGAGATGCCATGCCCATCCATTATCAATACATATTACATCTGTCATCATACCATGTTTTTCCACTCAAATGATGTTCTTGTGCATCAGACATCAAAGGAAGAGGGTGATTGCCGAACCTGAAGGAGCACCAGCAAAGTCCTTGAAAAACATGGTGGTGGTGGAGAAATCAGATAGCACCCCACTTATGTTGGATGTACAACCAGTGACACAAAACGTAGGACCGACTCCAGCAAACTGTACCCATACTTCACTGGCCACACCACTAGCCCCACCACACAGGACCTGCACTCCAGCAAAAGGTATACCGATTTCATTTGCCATAGCACCAGCTGTACCACAGAAAAATCCCACTCCAGCAAAAAGTACAGCAAGTCCACCGGCCGAAGACCTATCCCAACTGCAGAGACGGCCAATTCCTGCAGATTGGAACCCCATTCCATTTGTTCCCAGTTTAAAAGACAATGCTTTCAATATTCTTAGGGACTACGTGCATATATTCCCATCATGGGAAGATTATTGTGAAAGCAAACACCATTTTCACATCTTCCTGTCCAACTTACGTGTAAGTGCTATTATTCATGGTTATTATTTTCCTGTTTTCTGCTAATTGAACACATCAATGATTTACATTACATTGTTGTAACTAGGCGAGGGTCAATCTAGATATTCATGACGAGCAAAGCTTGCTTGTGCTTTTCAAGGAAGCATTGCAGCAGTATCGGTGTTACCTGAGGAAATCACACTTTGATGGCAAGTCTATAAACGAATTTCTGGTGAAGTCTCCTGTGCTAAATTTAGAAGACATTGAATGGAAAAACCTTGTTATGCATTGGTCTCGTTCCCAGGATGAGGTACTGTCTATGAAATCACATGACAATTTGAACTTCTACTTTTCCGCATGTGCCTTACGGATCTTTTTTGCAGGAAATCTGCTCGAAGAAGAATTCCGGTTTGACAAGAACGATAGGATATCACAAATATGCTGCCCGCTGCTTTGCTCTTGTTAGTACATGTTGTCATGTATCATTGTACTTGCATACATACCTGGTTCATTATGTGACAGCAGTATGCATGATAGCTTGCTTATCAATTGTTCGCTCCAAATTATCTGATCTGTATGAATGGTTACATTAGTGTAGAATATATCCTATGCCAATGTTTTTTTAGCTCTGCATTGTTCTTGTAAGTACATGCTCTCCTTTATCACTGTACTTATAATGACAGGTAGTTGTTCATGTACCATCACTCTGCAGCTTATTTTCCTTTGCCCTCCATTTTCTACACATCAGATCTATATTTACTCTTACCATAAGGTTGGTACTGAAGAAGTTTAGCTATGCATTGCTCTTGGCTGTACCTTTTGCCTGTATCACTGCACTTACATTTATAGCTACTTGGTTATGTAGCATCGCTCTTCATCTTATCTTAAATATTCTCCATTTACAATTAACAAAATGTAGAATAAAGGCAATGCTTTTGAAGAAGATTATGTGGTAAACTTCTTGAATTGCCCCCCCCCATCAGCATGGACAAGGCCTTTATAGAGCATGTCTTCACCAATAATGTAAGTTTGTCCATCTCAAGCCTTCAAACTTTGTTGTATATATTTGGTTAGGCATGACTGCAACAGCTGTTTATTTTTGGTGTTTGCATCAAATTGCTTGTTTAAAGTTTATTACGTAGTTCATAAACAAAAGTTTGTCCTTTCTCAATTTAAGTTTTTAGTTGTACAACCAAGTTCCTTCTTCATACCATGTAAATTAAACTATAAAGAGCAAGTGATCTTCTTTTGCACTGCATGTATGCTTTTGTTCTTCATCCGTAATCCAGTGGTGTGGTGAACCTACCCACTACAGCACAATGTCATATTCTGCAATGTCTTAACTATGAACAATGTCATATCATTCTATTAATTATTTAAACCGTCTCTTTATTTGCCAATCTGAAATGGTATAAATTGACAGCACACTAACCATTGATACTTATGAGTTCTTGATCTGTAATCCAGTGGTGTCGTGAAGCTGCCAACTCCTTTACAATGTCATTTCCTGCCATGTCTTGACCTGAACAATACCATATTGAGTTGATGCAATTTTAAATTGTGTCACTTTATTCGTTAGTAAGAAATGTGATGAATTGTTAGCACTGATACTTTTATGTGCAAAACCTGTCATCTGGCTGCTTGTTTATCTTTCAGAGGGAGGAAGATATAAGTGTTGAACAAGCGCAGTCTCATCATCTTGCTCAGCTGCTTGCGCTGCAGCTCCCCAGCAGGGCTAACCTTTCTTGAACTCTATTGAAGTGCTGTCGGTTTTGTATATTATTTTTTCAGCGTGTTTATTTGCACTGGTGGCGATCTTTGATGCCCGGTGTATGTAATCTGCTGTCTGCTTGTGCTTTATTATCATAGTGGCGAACTTTGATGCCCAGTGGATGTAATATGCTGTAATTTCTTTATTGTATAGTCTAGGTTTTTTCTTATTCACGATGCTGCAGTTATTTTACTGTATATATATCCTGTCTTCACAGTAAACCGGCCAAACCGTAAAATTACGGTACATAATCGGGCCGTCATGCAATCACGATGTAGGTTGGGCCTGAAACGTGTCAAACAGCTCGCTGGCCGGCAGCAGCCCGAAATGAACCCCGACCCATGATTGTGCGAATCAAATCACGGGCTTTTAACAGGCCAAAATTGTCTCAGTCCTTGTTTGGCCCAATCAGATATCGGCTGCGAGCAGGCCGGATGCAAACCGGGCCGTAGTTAGGCCCAACTATATGACGGGCTTTTAACAGGCCGAAATTAATATAGGGCCGAAATGTTAAATGGGCCCTTAATAGGCCAAAACTAATATGAGGCCGAATTACTAAGTGGGCCTTTAGCAAGTGGGCCCAAAAGCATAGTGTCCAGTTGACGGGCCGAATCTGATATGGGCCATAATTGAGCCCAAAGCCTCTTAAAGGGCCGGACCTGATCTGGACCGTAATTTGGCCCAGAACGTGGTAGGCTTTTAACGGGTCGGATCTCATATGGGCCACTATTAGGCCCGGGGCGTGGTAGGCCATTAATGGACCGGATCAAATATGGGCAGGCATTTGGCCCAAAACATGGCAGCCAGTTAATGGGCCGGCCTACTAGGGTCCTCAAAATCTTGTGGGCCTACAGCTGGGCCGGCCCATTAATGTCGGCAAAATGTCGTGGGCCTTTAGCTGGGCCGACCCATTATGATCCACAAGAATCTTGTGGGCCTTTACCTGGGCCGGCCCATTATGGCACACAAAAATCTTGTGGGCCTTTACCTGGATCGGCACATTATGGCCCGCAAAATCTTGTGGGCCTTTAGCTGGGCCAGCCCATTATGGTCCGCAAAATCTCGTGGGCCTTTAGCTGGGCTGACCCATTGTGGTCCGCAAAATCTTGTGGGCCTTCAGTTGGGCCGACCCATTTAAACTTGATGGGCCGGTCCACGTGTCAACATATCATAGGTGCGTCTCGCCCATTGGATGAGTGACACCTGTGCCAACGCGGACCTGACACGTGTCTCCTCCAGCCAATGATGATTTTACACGTGGAAAATCCCCATTGGTCGGGGCTGTTAACGGGTTATCGGATCCAAAACCCGACCCGATAGCTTAACGGTGTTCCATTACGGTGGATGCCACGTGTCGGTCACCCTTGACGAAAGCACTTCTGTGACACGCGATTTATCGTCATGGAAGTGGACACTTCCGTGATGATAATTTTGGTAATGTCATGGAACACTTCTACTAGCACATGTATGACTATCTTGATTCTGTCATAAAATCGTCATGGATGTACATGCATGACAAAAAACGCGACCTACTGTGACAAACACGCATCATCACGGAAGTGTATTTTTTTGGTAGTGCTTCAAATAAATATCCTGTTTTGTATGCTCGAATAGCTCATGTATCAACTAGGGCTGTCCGTATCTTCCATGTTAGGCGGGTTATTCTCAAGAGGAGTGGACTCCGCTCCTCACTCACGAGAAAGTGGCTGGTCACCGGGATGCCCAGTCCCATGATTTATGCAAATCAAATCAAAATAATTGCAAACAAAACTCCCCCTGGGACTATTGTTAGTTGGAGGCACTCGTTGTTTCGAGCAAGCCATGGATTGATGCTTGTTGGTGGAGGGGTAGTATAAACTTTACCATTCTGTTTGGGAACCGCCTATAATGTGTGTAGCATGGAAGATATCGCCATCTCTTGGTTGTTATGTTGATAATGAAAGTATACCGCTCAAAATATTATTCAACTCTACAAATCCCTATAATGTTGACAATGAAATTATACCGCCTATAATGTGTAGCACTTATTTCAAAACCGATCTTTGGCACATCTACAAATCCCTGCTTCCCTCTGCGAAGGGCCTATCTATTTACTTTTATGTTGAGTCATCATCCTCTTATTAAAAAACACCAGTTGGAGAGCACCGCTGTCATTTGCATTAATTACTATTAGTCTACATTGAGTATGACTTGAGTGGATCTCTTTTACCATGAATTACAATGTCTAGTCAGTTCTTGATCTTTAAAGGTGCTCTGTATTTATGTTTTGTGGTCTCAGAAAGGGCTAGCGAGATACCATCCTGTTATATCATATTATGATTGTTTTGAGAAAGTGTTGTCATCCGAGATTTATTATTATTGCTCGCTAGTTGATTATGCTATTGATATGAATAAACTTGAGACCTAAGCGTTATTGTGAATGTGGTTATTCATAATCTTTGCTGAAAACTTGAATGTTGGCTTTACATATTTACAACAACAAGAGGAAACAGAGTTTTTAAAAGTTTTTCTTTATCACTTTCAGTTTATCAACTGAATTGCTTGAGGACAAGCAAAGGTTTAAGCTTGGGGGAGTTGATACGTCTCCGTCGTATCTACTTTTCCAAACACTTTTTCCCTTGTTTTGGACTCTAACTTGCATGATTTGAATGGAACTAACCCGGACTGACGCTGTTTTCAGCAGAATTACCATGGTGTTATTTATGTGCAGAAACAAAAGTTCTCGGAATGACCTGAAACTTCAAGGAACATCTATTCGGAAAATATAAAAAATCCTTGCAAAAGATGAAGACCAGGGGGCCCACCACCTGTCCACGAGGGTGGGGGCGCGCCTGCCCCCCTAGGGCACGCCCCCTACCTCTTGGGCCCCTGGAGCTCCTCCGAACTCAACTCCAACTCTATATATTTGCTTTCGGGGAGAAAAAAAATCAAGGAGAAGGATCCATCGCGTTTTACGATACGGAGCCGCCGCCAAGCCCTAAAACCTCTCGGGAGGGCTGATCTGGAGTCCGTTCGGGGCTCCGGAGAGGGGAATCCGTTGCCATCGTCATCATCAACCATCCTCCATCACCAATTTCATGATGCTCACTGCCATGCGTGAGTAATTCCATCGTAGGCTTGCTGGACGGTGATGGGTTGGATGAGATCTATCATGTAATCGAGTTAGTTTTGTTAGGGTTTGATCCCTAGTATCCACTATGTTCTGAGATTGATGCTATGCTTAATGCTTGTCACTAGGGCCCGAGTGCCATGATTTCATATCTGAACCTATTATGTTTTCATCAATATATGAGAGTTCTTGATCCTATCTTGCAAGTCTATAGTCACCTATTATGTGTTATGATCCGTTAACCCCGAAGTGACAATAATCGGGATACTTACCGGTGATGACCATAGTTTGAGGAGTTCATGTATTCACTATGTGCTAATGCTTTGTTCCGGTACTCTGTTAAAAGGAGGCCTTAATATCCCTTAGTTTCCATTAGGACCCCGCTGCCACGGGAGGGTAGGACAAAAGATGTCATGCAAGTTCTTTTCCATAAGCACGTATGACTATATTCGAAATACATGCCTACATTACATCGATGAACTGGAGCTAGTTTTGTGTCACCCTAGGTTATGACTGTTACATGATTAACCACATCCGGCATAATTCTCCATCACTGATCCATTGCCTACGAGCTTTCCATATATTGTTCTTCGCTTATTTACTTTTCCATTGCTATTGCTATCATCACTACAAAATACCAAAAACATTACTTTTGCTACTGTTACCTTTTGCTACCATTACCACTACTATCATATTACTTTGCTACTAAACACTTTGCTGCAGATACTAAGTTTCCAGGTGTGGTTGAATTGACAACTCAGCTGCTAATACTTGAGAATATTCTTTGGCTCCCCTTGTGTCGAATCAATAAATTTGGGTTGAATACTCTACCCTCGAAAACTGTTGCGATCCCCTATACTTGTGGGTTATCAAAGAGCTTCCAGGAATGCCTCCTCACCGGCTAGTTGAATTCGTTATCGATCTTGAGCCTGGCATAGAACCCGTTTGCAAGCGTCCTTACAAGATGGGATTAGAGGAGTTGAAGGAATTGAAGAAACAGCTCGATGAACAAGAGCGTCTGGGTCTGATTAGACCGAGTTCATCTCCATGGGGTTGTGGTGTTCTTTTTGTCCGGAAGATGGATGGAACGGACTGACTCTACGTCGACTACCGTCCATTGAACAAGAAGACAATTAAGAACAAGTATCCACTTCCCAACATCAATGAGCAATTCGAGCAACTTAAAGGTGCTAAAGTATTCTCCAAGGTTGACCTCCGTATGGGTTATCATCAAATTTGCATTCGTGAAGAAGATATCCCCAAGACAGCATTCAGAACAAGCTATGGTTCTTATGAATATATTGTCATGTCTTTCGGCCTTATCAATGCTCCTCCAACATTCTCTCGCATGATCTGGGACGGAGGACGCCGTTTGGTTTGATTGGAGGGATGGGTGGATCTCATCCACCCTCCTCGGATCCGACCGGAGCGGGGCTCCGGCGAGCTCGACGCCGGCGAGAAGCAAAGCTTCGGCGAGGTCGCAGCGGGGCGGCGCCGGAGGGAGGCGAGGCGGTGGCCGGACGGCGGAGAAGCTCCGGCAGGGCGTTGGCCGGAGCGGCGCGGGCGGGGCGCGCCGGCGCGGCGGTCGAGGACGGCGGCGACGAAGGATGACGGCGGGGCATGGCGCACGGCGGCCGGAGACGGGCGGTGCGGCGAGGAACAGTCGGCGGCGGGGCGGCGCGTGCCTCGGGCGCGCGACCGAGCGGCGGCGGAGAAGATCAGGCCCGGGAGGGCCTGCCTCGGGCCCGCAGGGCCGCGGCGGCACGGGGAGAGAGAGGGGGCGGGGCGCGGTGACGTGGCGGCGCGGGATAGGTGGAGGGAGGCGGCGGCGCTGAGGTGGCAGCCGGCGATTGGCCGGGGTGAGGTGGCCGGGCGAGCGGACACGTCCGGCGGCGGAACGGACATGTCCGGCGGCGTGCGGGGAAATTCTTAGGGTTTCGCCTGCGCGGAAATTTCGGAGGAGACCACATATATATAGGTAGAGGGAGCTAGGAGAGTCCAAATGAGGTGCGGTTTTCGGCCACGCGATCGTGATCGAACGACCGAGATGATGGAGGAGGTTTAGGTGGGTTTTGGGCCAAAATGGAGGGGTGTTTGGCTGCAACACACACGAGGCCTTTTCGGTCCCTCGGTTAACCGTTGGAGTATCAAACGAAGTCCAAATGATACGAAACTTGACAGGCGGTCTACCGGTAGTAAACGAAGGCTGCTTGGCAAGTCTCGGTCCAATCCGAAAATGTTTAAACCCCACACATGAAAGAAAGGTAGAAATGACCACCGGAGGAGAATGAAGCGCCGGATTGCAAAATGGACAACGGGAAAAATGCTCGGATGCATGAGACGAACATGTATTGAAATGCACATGATGACATGATATGCAATGCATGACACGCAAGCAATGACAAGGCAACAACAGCGAATAACTGCACGACACCTGGCACATCGGTCTCGGGGTACAGTAATTTTTCTTGAAGAAGCGGAATTCAACGAAGTCATGATGGTTCCTTCGTCCGAACAACTTACAGTGGGAAAGGTTGGGCCTGTGATACACCGGGGTAGACCAGGATAATTTTGTGCATGGCAGGTGGACCAGGATGGTCGACGTCCCACATGTCGGTGAATGAAAGTATTCTTTTCGATATAGAGGACAAGCAATGAGTATTCATTGTTTATTTTTGATGAAAGCTATTGTCTCGACTGTTACGACGGAGGAGTGTGAAACACGGCAGCCCAATGAACTTGGCATGTGCACCACTCCCTCCTTCCTCATGTAATGCCCAGGTTACAGCTTTTTCTCACTTTCTCTCTATCTATTTCCTCTCAAATGTTTTTTACCTTTCTTTTTTTAAGACACAATTGTTTTTATGCCTTTTTTAGAATTATTTTTTTATACCTAGGAGCACGTGTAGAGACGGGCTCTTGCAGAGCCCACTCCTTGACTTTGTCAATGCCTCTCTCTCCTCCACATAAGGAGTACTACTTGCTATGCATGCATGCGGCGGGCAGCTGGCGTCTTGAGGGGCCAGGGCGGTGAGAGCGGGCTCCGAAGCGGTCCGGACTCCAGCATGGCCCACCTCACATTATCACCATATATTTCTTAGAGTCCGTGCGCAGCGGGCGGGTGATCTCTTCTCCCTCCCCCGTTTCTCTCTTCTCAGCCGAGGCCCGCCGAGCGATTAGATTTCGGCTATCGATGGTTTATTCAATTACGGTCCCACATGTTAGTGAAATTGCAAGACAACGCGTGTCCCCTCTAGTGAGCGGCGTGCGAGCCGGACTGTCGGGGTTGCGACGCGTACGAGTCGTAAGTGTGCCGCCTTTTCCTTTAGAACTTGCGAAGCGTAACATTTTCGCGCGATCGATCGATAGAAATCCAGAACAAAATGACGAGGGCGGTGCTTTCTCGCTCGTTAGGCAGGCTAGTTCGAGTGATATGATGTGCTACAGTGTCGTCCACTTGCTCCATTTTATGTAAGCAAGAGTTTACACTCTTACGCGGGAGGAGTGCGAAACACCGCGGATCTGATTTTGATCGAGGGATAACTGTTCCCTACCAAATAATGGAGGATTGTTAGTGATTATAGCATGATAGTTAGGGCATCTCCAGCGCTGGCCCACAAATTTACACCGGCATTTGTCTGAGGACACTGATGGATGCCATCCGATGCTGCACGCATACCTTTCGACAACTATATAACCTAACCGGATGAAATTCGTGCAAACAAAGCAAATTTCAAATTAACCGGTTGAAATTCATTACATTTCGAAAACTTTTCCTACAAACTGGATGAAATTCATTACATATTTCGCACAAGCCGTACTAAAACCTACTGTAAACCTAATCTAAACGATCACCGGCGCCCGACCACCATGTCCGGCCATGAACCCGAGAAAGCCGGCCATTGCCTTTGCCTCCTCCTCATCCGCCTCGATAACCTCCTCCTCCGGAGCACAAGGTTATGAAGATTTCTGCCTCCACGTCTCCGTCAAGCGGCTAATCGGCCGCCGATGTTTACCCCACCAAGCTTGGCATCGACTGAGTGGAGTAGCGGTGGCCTTCCCGTGTACTATTGTGTACTACTCTTCCTCGCTGCCGGCTGCGCCCTCGCACGCGCGCCGGCTTCGTGGTCGTGGTGGCGGAGGGCGTCCGGGGGGGTGGCGGCGATCTCCTTCGTTTGCTCCTGCAACAGTGCGTCGAAGAGAGCTTTGGAGCGCGCCCGGAGCGGAGCCGCCGATGTCCCTCGTCTGCTCCTGCGACAGTACATCCAGGAGAGCTTCAGAGCGCCAGGAGGCCATGGTTGAAGTGGTGCCAACAGAAGGAAGGGACCGGAGGAGAATAAGTGTGGGTCTTTGGCTATGGCTGGGAGCTGGGGCTCAAGTTAATATAGCGGGCGAATGGCAATGAGACGTGGCAGATAGATGGACAACTGGCGCCGAAGTAGGTTCGTCGGGCATGAATGCGGACGCTGCTTCAGTGACTTAACTGCAGATGCGTTTGGGTTACTGACATGTGGGCCCAACGGGCATCTAGCCCGCATGTCGGTGACACACCAATTGCACCTGCAGTTAACTCCGGTGAATGCGGCATTGACATTCTGGAGAGACGGTGACCATTTTAGGTGGGAAGCGCGCGCTAGCGATGCAAGGGGTTTCAGTGTGCAGTGGCACTGAGATCGGTCGCTCACGATAGTACATACTCTGTACCATACTACCATAGTACCCTCTCTAGCTTAGGCTGTTTTATAGATTGTCGTTGTGATGGACGATATACATGAGCAAGGCGGTCCGAGTATGACCGTTGGTGTTGAGCCAGGTGAATACATGCTCGGCGTTCGCGTAGGCCTCCATCAAACGTCTAAACAGTAATGCCAGGCACCGCCGGGGCGCGTAGGTGATGGGCTCGCCGTTTGCGTTGCGCCATGAGCAGGACTTTCATTTAGAGGGCGACGTGCATGCATTAGCATGCTTTGACAGCGTGAGCGTGAGTGTCTGACGCGAAGTATTTCATTTTCATTTGGCTGACGAGGGTGCGTTGCAGCGACGAGTCCGTGGTTTGATTCCCCACATACGCATAATTTTGGTTTTTACAGTATTTCTTTCTCCATTGACAGGTAGGCCCGCGTAGATTGATAAAGAACACGAGCTGATGAGGCGCATGCGGACTGTTTGACTGGTCAACCAGACAAATACGGAGCTATACGCTGAGCCAGCGACCGTATAATCACCATATCTCGTATACAATGATCAAAGTGAGCTATCAAGACAAGTTTGATGGCTGCCAATGCATTTTACTTGGTAATAAATGACCAGGATTGAAGGGGAATCCAAATTTGCTTCATCTTCTGTCCTTGAGCTCTTGACAAATCAGTGCACTATACGATTGTCCAGCCACTCCACCCCAGAGCTCTCACCAAGCGTCGTTCATGCCACCGCGCCACACACTAACCGGTAAGGCAGCGATGGCATCCCACCATGCTGAGTTCCTCGCCGCCCACGACTGCACACAAAATGGTAGGGAAGAGATGGCATCCCGCCGTGCTGAGTTCATCGCCGCTCGCGACCTCACAACTATGTGGGAGGAATTTGAAGATGCCAAGGCCGAATGGGCGGTAGAGAAAGAGGCGGCCAAAGCCGCACAGAGGGAGCGGAAAAGTCAGAAAGCACTCAAGAAAAGAGAGGTCCGCCGCCGCAAGAAAGAAAAGGACGCACGCGCTGCTGCGGAGAGGTTGGCGGAGATCCAAGCACGGTGGGGTGTCGGCGTCTGGCCAGCATGTGAGAAGTAGTAGTACTAGTAGTTAGTGTGTGTGTGTGTGTGTGAGTACGAGCATGTACCAATACTACTAGTTACTACTGTAGTTTTTAGAGCAAATTACCAGTACATTAGCCTAGACTAAATGGAAAAATTCATATCCTAAGCATCAAATGGCATCTCTTTCTCTATAGGAATTGAGATGCATGTCATCTCACTTCCTATGATCTTCATATTCCTATCCTGTGAACGAAAGGAGCCCTCTGTTGGAGTAACTACTGTAGCTAGCAGTACTGCTGGTACAGTAGTTTTCTTCAAGAAGCGGAATTCAACGAAGTCATGATGGTTCCTTCGTCCGACGAACTTCAAAGTGGGAAGTGGGCCTGTGATTTGATGGCTCATTAGTCATTGTTAGTACGGCACAACGACCTGGGTGACTCTCCCTTGGAGTTCTGCGTGCATGGCAAGTGGACCAGGATGGTCGACGTCCCACATGTTGGCGAACGGAAGTATTCTTTCCGATATCGAGGAGCAAGGAAACCGCGTGGTATAGTATCACTGCTGATTGGTTCGCAAAAAAATAGTATCACTGCTGATTTATAATTATTTTTTATTTCTGATGAATGCTAGCATTTCAACTCTTACAACGAAGGGTGCCAAACACGACACGTGCTGGATGTCCCACACGTCAGCGAAAGGAGTGGGACATGAACAGCGTGGTAGAGCCCAGCGTAAAAAACAATGTGGTAGAGTGTCTCCACTTCTTCCACTTCTGGGTCGGAGACCACACGTAGTACTTAGTGGTATGAACGATACAAAGTGCGACCTGGAGAGAAAGACACGTCTAGTTGGAAGGTCTCGGGGCATACACGTAAACAAATATAAAAGTTAATATGTGCCTCCAACTAATATAGTAGTAGTAGAGTACTTAGGCACGTACTCCATAACATCACCATGCATTGCACGTACAATATTTAGTGGTAGTACGTAGTAAGAGACAAATGCCGCCCAAGAGTTCCCTTCTCGACCTACTTTTGGGTGTTTGGTAGAGTGTATGGAGGGTGCATGAGTCCACACTAGTTTAGCACAAATACACTAGAAGCATGCATGAAGAGGGGTGTTGAGTTGAGCATGCATGAAGAGGGAACAACTATGCTGAGACGAGAACGCAACCAAACACACCCTATATGCCACGCATGTTCATACCATTTGTGCCTTTCTACTTCACTTACTGCACTACATTACTCAGGTTCGTGCGTCCACTCCTGGGTACATGTCCGTCTCGTAGTTCCAGTCCCACGTGTTCTTCATATAGATGGAACGATCCTTGCATAACACATGCACCTTGATGCTAGATGTCTCGCGTGTTGGCAAAAGGATGAACAAAGCTCACATAAAAAAATAGAGTGGAAGAACATAGATTCCGGACGACCGAGAAGGAGCAAGGAACCTCGTGGTGGAGTGTCTGCACTCATAATATTTAATATTATTCAGCGATATAAAATTAACCAATCATCTCCACAGTGGACTGGAAGAGTACGAAACACGGCAGCCCAGTGTAGTTACATCATACTAGTACATGGCTAACCCACGCCATCACCATATTTCTTGGCTTCCATGCGGCACCTATCTCTAGTAATCGAGCAGCCCGTATCACTTCTCCCTCCTCGTCTCTATCAAAGTGCGGTGGGCTGGCGTTTCTGCCGTCTATTGAGGTCGGTTAACTATCACATGTTAGTGACATGCCAAGAGCATTCTAAAAAAATTCCTTTCACGTTCCGTTTTCAAAAGAAAAAAATCCTTTCACGTACGAATTTTCCTGTATGCTTTGAGCAACTTGCATGTCCTATACTTGCCTGTATGATACTCGACCTTAGCTAGAGGTTAGACTAACTCATGACTAACCCTAAACTAACTGTAGCCAAAGAGGTGTTTGGGTGACAGGGTTAGATTGACAATAAATGCACTTCATGGAGAGAGAAAATTGATTTTTCAGTGGTCCCAATGAGAACTATCTCCAGTTAGCACCTCTTGGGTGGGATAGTTTTTTTTGGTGGGTTCGGTGCAACTTGCTCCAATTTAAACCCTCGTGCTTGGATACTTTAGGGCTATTTGAGCCCCAACTAGCTCAAACTAACTCTAACCCATGGATCCAAATAGGGCCTATGGCCAGTCTCGACGCGGAGCAGTCACGTGCACCGGGAAGCGGCGCTCTCTCGGCCGTCGCGCCACTTCAAAGCCGGTGCTAGTGAGAGGTCGCCTCCGCTCTGGCCGGGCATTAATGCGGCACTGACGCTCCAGGGTGACGCTAACCGTTTCACGCGGGAAGCGCGCGCTAGCAAGGGAGTGTAGGTTTTGAACCATTTCAGGTGTAGTACTGGTAGTTTGCAAAACTACTCAATTATTGCACTCAGTTTCCTAAGAAATTGTGGTAAAAAATGTTACTCCACAGCCCGCTTTCCTTCTCCTTCCTCTTCCACCACCCGCGCACGTCCACGGGAAGCGACCGGTCAACCCTTATATAGGAGTGCTAGCACAAAAAGATGCATGCATGACCACTAAAATTTCCATATTAAAGCGCCGCTCCGGCGGGAGTATGGCGTATGTTGTTACCTTCGGACGGCCCATGGCTACCGGGCGATGGTGACCAGAGAAGAGGCGGCGGGAGGGGAATGAATGCAGCTACTGTTTGGGTTCGCCTTCCGGCTTAAATAAATGCGCAGCATCACGTGTACCCGCGGGTGCACAAATCGTAACATACGTGTCTGCTTAAGTGGGTGTCACGTAACTGGTGTGTGTGTGTCAGAGAGATTCTGAGAGACAGAGTGCGTGTGTGCGACTCTACTCTTTGGACATGTACTCAACCTTTTGCATCAGGATATAAGTATAATGGTATTTACTTTAGCTAGTGATTTATGTGGCCATGTTAACATGGTTGTGTCAAAAAATGTCACTTCCTGCTCGTGATTTGCGTTATATAATTACAAGCAAGATTCTCGTGCATTGCAGGGAACATCAATATGCATTTTTTTACAAAACACCTGTTGTGATTGACCCATGCAGGAGTAATCCCATGTGTAAAAACTAATGATATCTCGATAATTTTATCGGAAAACTGGTATCTCGAGAATTTAATCGAAAAAATGAAAGATGAGAGATAAGGCGAGGAGGAGTGGAGCGTGGTGGTGACTGGTGGTCGGAATGGGCGAAGGCATGGGGATGGACGGCGCCGGCAGGCGGCAGCGGCCACCATGCATGCTAGATTGTTCTAGAGACTTATTCCTTTTTTAATTGCTGAGCAATGAGGTTGCGGGAGATAATGATGTGGAGAGAGGTGCGGCTATCTTTTGTAAAATTATCATAGTTTGCTTTCTATCCTCAGATATAGATCATACGGTCTGTATTACAAGATGGTAGGCACACCATCACCGCCAACTCGTTTTTTTATAAGGGTACAGATGATAAGTTTGCTGACTAGTAAAGTAAAGTGGAATTTGTCCATGTTATGCAAGTAAATAAAGGTGATTGTTTATCATACGGGTAAGGTTGGATGAAGGGTGGTAGGAACAAATGCTCCGCCTAGAGCATGTGTGTGTGAGATGGAGTCTTAGTGTGTGTGTGTGTGAGGAGAGAGAGAGAGATGGAGTCTTTGTTTGTGTGTGTGTGAGAGAGAGAGATGGAGTCTTAGTGTGTGTGGGGGGTGCGTGCATGCGTGTGTGTGTGTGAGAGAGAGAGAGAGAGAGATGGAGTCTTAGTGTGTGTGGGGTGGTGCGTGCGTGTGTGTGTGTGCGTCGCGGGGTCCTCTGTGGCGGATGTAATTTAAGTGTGTATGGCTTCATCATAGAGAGGTGATGTGTATGGCAGAGGCCACCAACGATGGGGTGTGAGAGAGAAAATGCCCGTAGAGAGGGAAGAGAAGGTGTGTGCGCGTGAGAGGAGTCGACATCAAGAGAACGTGTTTGTTCGAGAGACACCGAGGAAGACTACTATATATCAATGGTGCATGTAGGCGGGAATTAAACAAAGGGATGGTCTTATTGGTTTCGGGGATATAGGGGAAGAGTGAGAGGCGGCGGGGGGTAGCTAGAAGGAGATTGTTAAGTGTGAGTGTGTGTTTTACCCATCCAGGCGGAAGTTATGTGCACAAAAGAGGAGAACGATTCGATGTGGCGTTAGGATTGAGGGTAATTAACTACGTATGGAGACATAGAGACCTTGAACGTGCATGTGCGAGAGGTATACATGTATACGTGGGATGTGTGTGCGTGCGCGCGCGCATGATCGAGATAAAAGAAAGAAGTCATAAGTCATAAGATCAACGACATGGGAGAGACAGATCGGTATGACAATATGCATGCATGTGAGAATGCAGTGAAGAAGGCCCGACAATTGAGCATGTGTTTTTGTCTTTAACAGATCGTGGCGTGGGCTGGAGCATGCATCTATGGCGAGTAGAGGGAGTGAGGCGCAACGATTGTGCAAAAGAGACCAACCTATAAATGCATATGTATGGAGAGACATATATAGTGTGGGTGATAGGAAGCAGGACTCCGTGCGAGAAAGAAATGTTGACGGAGAAACTACAGATAGATACAGAGATGGGGATGCTAGCTACAGGGACATCCGCTAGTTTGGGTGTTGGAGATGACCGTCAGGTGGTTCAAAGGGTGAAGTTATATATGTGTGTGAGAGGGCACTTGACTGCATGTAGAGAGAAACATATGTAGTGTGCGTGATAGGAATCAAGAGTGAGGGCGAGAAAGAAGGTTGATGGAGAAACAGATAAATAGAAAGATAAAGATGCTAGCTAGTGTGCGTTAGAGATAGGAGTCGAATGGATCAGAAGGCTGGGTTATGTGTGTGGGTGTGAGAGAGATAGAGAGAGGGTGCATGTGAGTCACATACAAACAGATATCAGAGAGAAATGAGATCCAGAGAGACGGAGTTTTGTGTCTGCGAGAGAGAAAGATATTTCACAACGAGAGTGATAGCTAGAGAGACATACGAGGGAGCGCAAGATATCTCTAGGGATAGAGGGTGTGTGTGAGCGCGACATACAAGAGAACAATGGAGAAATATGAGACCCTGGGAGACAGAGTTTGTGTTTGTGTGTGAGAAAGAGATATTGAAGAGGAAGAGTCGTAGGTTCTCATATCTAAGGAGCGAAAGACATCTCTGTATGAGGGGTGTGCAAGTGGCACACATGGGAATAGTAGAGAGAAATGAGGCCCCGGGAGACAAAGTTTTGTGTTTGTGTGAGAGAAAGAGATTCCACATGGAGAATCATAGTTAGAGACACATAGCAGGGAGCGAGATATACTTAGAGAGAGAGATAGAGTGATTAAGGTCGAGGGAGAGAGTACCGTCAGTGTGTTACAAAGATAAAAGATCATTGTCGACGTACAGGTAGCACAAGAGATACCTGAGAGACGATGAACGCGTATAGGTCCAGAGAGATAGTCCTATATAAGCATGAGTGATAGCTATATGAGACGAATATCTGGATTAAAGGGGATTCAAATATTTAAACTGGAGATCACGACATCGATAATATCATAACGCAAATTGGTGTATCAAACATGCATATTCATTTGAATTTGGGCACATGTGTAATGTTATATAGTTTATCAATATTGGTGATCCATAGATTCTTCAATTACAAACAATGCATGGTTTATATGCAATTAATGTCTAAACAGGATTACACTATATGTTGCGTGTGTGAAACACATTATACATGTTTGAGAAGTAAAAAAACCGCATGAAACACACATTAATTGGAGATAGTTAGGAAGGAATGCATACATTGGATTTCAACATAAAGTGGTTTCAAATATTTGAAAATCCAAATTGATGGATACAACCTTATGAATCTGAGATCATGCCATTTGTAAACCATATTTATGTATAAATGGTGTTGTGCTTTTGAAAGTATATATAAAAAATGATGTATATAGAATGTAATTCCAATTGAAAATGGATCCCGCCCGGAAAAAAATACAAACGGGATTCGAATTGAGTTGGCACGGTCAACTTGCACTCTGCAAAATTTTAACGAAGCGGGGAAAGTCGCAGTAACCACTCGAAACCAAAATCTGCGAGATGGGAATCACTACTAACTATCCCTGCCACGCAAAGCCTATCTGCTGGATTTCTATAGGTTTCGATAGGGGTAGGTTTGTAATTTCACCCGAACGTGACGTAACCGCCTCTCACCTGGATTCATACATGATGGGTGCCAAAACACAGTGTGTCCTCGGCCGAATTCGACTCCCTCCCTGATTCATATTCATACACGGTGGGCGCCAAAAACAAACTCTCGTGGCAAATATTCGGTGTATCCGAGATTACTGTCCTATCCCCAACCGACTAATGTTGCTGTGATGTAGTAGAAATTTGAAACGGGGGCTAAGTTTGTAAATTTCCTCGCATTTGAGACAAGCGCGCCCTGAATACATGGTTCCCCCCTTCCTCTCTACCTCCCTTTTCGCCATTCGTACTCCGTGGGCGCCAAAACACCCTCTCCACCCCACCCTCCTCCGTCCGCCGCCGTCCGCCACCCCATCCACCGCCGTCCTCCTCCACCCTGCCGGAGCTGATTCCCCGACGCCGCCGTCCATTACAAGAGATCGACCTCTCTCATCCACAGCTTCGGATCGGGATCCTTGCATCCCGTCCTCTCGCTTCATCCCCGCTGTCATCCACCTTGCCGGCGCCGCTCCTACGGCCATCTCGTCCACCGCGCCCCGCCGCCGCTGTCTACCCTCCTAGATCTGCTTCCACGCCGCCGACAGCCATCGCTACCGCAGCACCGTCAAATTCTCAGTAGGTGTGTACACGACGCCGCACCAGAGGCGGTACTCTTAAGTATCTGCTCAACTTATTTATCGCAGCAAGAAAATAGATCGCCACTGCTTTACTCTGATTTCTTGTCTTGGTTGCGAAGTTGCCTTTGCCCGGTTTGCACCTTTAGATCCGCCATGGCACGCTCAACACTATACTCCCAGTTCTTATGGTTTTCCCCTTTTATATTCCACACTAGTTAAATCACAGTAGACTAAATTTCAAAATTGGGTCAATCGATTTTTCAGAGCTCGCCGGAGTTCGCCGGTGCGATCGAAGGGGCTCGGGTGGTTGTGGGGCCTCGCCAAACGAAGAAAACTCGACACGGGTGGGGGTTGGGGCGGGGTGGGGGTGGCGGAGGAACACAGGCGGTGGGGGCCGGTGGTCCGGCCGGCGGCCCATGTGGTGTTCTGTATGGGAAGAATCAAAGACGCGGAAGAAGAAGGGTTAGGAGACGTAGGATCTTCATCCAACTGCCTGAAATGGTCGAGAGACAGCTGGGAGTTTCATTCTTAATGCGCTCTAGTTCATCATGTGTGGGCACTGCGCAACCAACATTTTATTATCCAAAATCTGCTTGCTCTTCTTTACCATGTTCCTCTTCCGTTCTTCGTTAATATGTACTCTCTCCGTCCCTAAATACAAGTCTTTGTATAGATTCCACCATGGACTACATATGGAGCAAAATGAGTGAATCTACACTCTAAAATGTATCTGGGTACATCTGTATGTGATCCATAGTGGAAATCTCTACCAAGACTTATATTTTGGAACGGAGGGAGTATGATAGTAGTACAGTATGTTCCTTGTACTGAAGATGAGCAGGGATATTTGAAGTGTAGAGGTCTATACGGTCGGTTGTGATGGACACTTTGAGCCTCTTTGATTCGTAGGATCTTGTAAACATAGGAATAGGATTTGTAGTGGCCTGCCCACTTGAATCCTATAAGAATAGCAAGGAAATGCGGGGAGTTGTGTCGCCTTTGAGAGTTACACTGATATTAACAGTACCACACCTTCACTTGAAGAGAGCTGGTATCCGAAGCCTTTCTAGACATACCGGCAATACTAGCACATATATTCCAACAAGTTCCACTTTGCTGATTTTACTCTGATGCTTAAGGTTTTCCCGTTATATCTACACTATGATCTGTGTAGCTGCTTTGTGTCGAACTAGCAGCAGTCCACTCTTGAAGCTAAACACTGCAATGACTTACAAAATTGGCACCAAGGCATTGAGTGCCATTCTGGATGCAATGAAACTCATACGCTCCCCACCTGTTGATTCTTGTTCAGAATATGGTCCTAATGACTATTCTAACCTCGAGGAGTCAAAGGCAGATGGCCTGTCCTGTTCACCCATCAAGGTGTCTATTCTAATTTAGCAATGTTTTATTGATTGAGGGTATCTTGCATATGTTGTCTTGCATTTCTTCTACTTTGTTGCACCGCCATCTCCCTAGTTTACTCATCATATATGTCGAGATGCCATGCCCATCCATTATCAATACATATTACATCTGTCATCATACCATGTTTTTCCACTCAAATGATGTTCTTGTGCATCAGACATCAAAGGAAGAGGGTGATTGCCGAACCTGAAGGAGCACCAGCAAAGTCCTTGAAAAACATGGTGGTGGTGGAGAAATCAGATAGCACCCCACTTATGTTGGATGTACAACCAGTGACACAAAACGTAGGACCGACTCCAGCAAACTGTACCCATACTTCACTGGCCACACCACTAGCCCCACCACACAGGACCTGCACTCCAGCAAAAGGTATACCGATTTCATTTGCCATAGCACCAGCTGTACCACAGAAAAATCCCACTCCAGCAAAAAGTACAGCAAGTCCACCGGCCGAAGACCTATCCCAACTGCAGAGACGGCCAATTCCTGCAGATTGGAACCCCATTCCATTTGTTCCCAGTTTAAAAGACAATGCTTTCAATATTCTTAGGGACTACGTGCATATATTCCCATCATGGGAAGATTATTGTGAAAGCAAACACCATTTTCACATCTTCCTGTCCAACTTACGTGTAAGTGCTATTATTCATGGTTATTATTTTCCTGTTTTCTGCTAATTGAACACATCAATGATTTACATTACATTGTTGTAACTAGGCGAGGGTCAATCTAGATATTCATGACGAGCAAAGCTTGCTTGTGCTTTTCAAGGAAGCATTGCAGCAGTATCGGTGTTACCTGAGGAAATCACACTTTGATGGCAAGTCTATAAACGAATTTCTGGTGAAGTCTCCTGTGCTAAATTTAGAAGACATTGAATGGAAAAACCTTGTTATGCATTGGTCTCGTTCCCAGGATGAGGTACTGTCTATGAAATCACATGACAATTTGAACTTCTACTTTTCCGCATGTGCCTTACGGATCTTTTTTGCAGGAAATCTGCTCGAAGAAGAATTCCGGTTTGACAAGAACGATAGGATATCACAAATATGCTGCCCGCTGCTTTGCTCTTGTTAGTACATGTTGTCATGTATCATTGTACTTGCATACATACCTGGTTCATTATGTGACAGCAGTATGCATGATAGCTTGCTTATCAATTGTTCGCTCCAAATTATCTGATCTGTATGAATGGTTACATTAGTGTAGAATATATCCTATGCCAATGTTTTTTTAGCTCTGCATTGTTCTTGTAAGTACATGCTCTCCTTTATCACTGTACTTATAATGACAGGTAGTTGTTCATGTACCATCACTCTGCAGCTTATTTTCCTTTGCCCTCCATTTTCTACACATCAGATCTATATTTACTCTTACCATAAGGTTGGTACTGAAGAAGTTTAGCTATGCATTGCTCTTGGCTGTACCTTTTGCCTGTATCACTGCACTTACATTTATAGCTACTTGGTTATGTAGCATCGCTCTTCATCTTATCTTAAATATTCTCCATTTACAATTAACAAAATGTAGAATAAAGGCAATGCTTTTGAAGAAGATTATGTGGTAAACTTCTTGAATTGCCCCCCCCCATCAGCATGGACAAGGCCTTTATAGAGCATGTCTTCACCAATAATGTAAGTTTGTCCATCTCAAGCCTTCAAACTTTGTTGTATATATTTGGTTAGGCATGACTGCAACAGCTGTTTATTTTTGGTGTTTGCATCAAATTGCTTGTTTAAAGTTTATTACGTAGTTCATAAACAAAAGTTTGTCCTTTCTCAATTTAAGTTTTTAGTTGTACAACCAAGTTCCTTCTTCATACCATGTAAATTAAACTATAAAGAGCAAGTGATCTTCTTTTGCACTGCATGTATGCTTTTGTTCTTCATCCGTAATCCAGTGGTGTGGTGAACCTACCCACTACAGCACAATGTCATATTCTGCAATGTCTTAACTATGAACAATGTCATATCATTCTATTAATTATTTAAACCGTCTCTTTATTTGCCAATCTGAAATGGTATAAATTGACAGCACACTAACCATTGATACTTATGAGTTCTTGATCTGTAATCCAGTGGTGTCGTGAAGCTGCCAACTCCTTTACAATGTCATTTCCTGCCATGTCTTGACCTGAACAATACCATATTGAGTTGATGCAATTTTAAATTGTGTCACTTTATTCGTTAGTAAGAAATGTGATGAATTGTTAGCACTGATACTTTTATGTGCAAAACCTGTCATCTGGCTGCTTGTTTATCTTTCAGAGGGAGGAAGATATAAGTGTTGAACAAGCGCAGTCTCATCATCTTGCTCAGCTGCTTGCGCTGCAGCTCCCCAGCAGGGCTAACCTTTCTTGAACTCTATTGAAGTGCTGTCGGTTTTGTATATTATTTTTTCAGCGTGTTTATTTGCACTGGTGGCGATCTTTGATGCCCGGTGTATGTAATCTGCTGTCTGCTTGTGCTTTATTATCATAGTGGCGAACTTTGATGCCCAGTGGATGTAATATGCTGTAATTTCTTTATTGTATAGTCTAGGTTTTTTCTTATTCACGATGCTGCAGTTATTTTACTGTATATATATCCTGTCTTCACAGTAAACCGGCCAAACCGTAAAATTACGGTACATAATCGGGCCGTCATGCAATCACGATGTAGGTTGGGCCTGAAACGTGTCAAACAGCTCGCTGGCCGGCAGCAGCCCGAAATGAACCCCGACCCATGATTGTGCGAATCAAATCACGGGCTTTTAACAGGCCAAAATTGTCTCAGTCCTTGTTTGGCCCAATCAGATATCGGCTGCGAGCAGGCCGGATGCAAACCGGGCCGTAGTTAGGCCCAACTATATGACGGGCTTTTAACAGGCCGAAATTAATATAGGGCCGAAATGTTAAATGGGCCCTTAATAGGCCAAAACTAATATGAGGCCGAATTACTAAGTGGGCCTTTAGCAAGTGGGCCCAAAAGCATAGTGTCCAGTTGACGGGCCGAATCTGATATGGGCCATAATTGAGCCCAAAGCCTCTTAAAGGGCCGGACCTGATCTGGACCGTAATTTGGCCCAGAACGTGGTAGGCTTTTAACGGGTCGGATCTCATATGGGCCACTATTAGGCCCGGGGCGTGGTAGGCCATTAATGGACCGGATCAAATATGGGCAGGCATTTGGCCCAAAACATGGCAGCCAGTTAATGGGCCGGCCTACTAGGGTCCTCAAAATCTTGTGGGCCTACAGCTGGGCCGGCCCATTAATGTCGGCAAAATGTCGTGGGCCTTTAGCTGGGCCGACCCATTATGATCCACAAGAATCTTGTGGGCCTTTACCTGGGCCGGCCCATTATGGCACACAAAAATCTTGTGGGCCTTTACCTGGATCGGCACATTATGGCCCGCAAAATCTTGTGGGCCTTTAGCTGGGCCAGCCCATTATGGTCCGCAAAATCTCGTGGGCCTTTAGCTGGGCTGACCCATTGTGGTCCGCAAAATCTTGTGGGCCTTCAGTTGGGCCGACCCATTTAAACTTGATGGGCCGGTCCACGTGTCAACATATCATAGGTGCGTCTCGCCCATTGG